>NC_088379.1:110493125-111238750 GCF_037993035.2 Macaca fascicularis
TCTGATTATACTTTGCATTTTTTGTGGTATCTCCTCTAATGTCTCTTTTTTTTCAGTTCTGATTTTATGTGCTTCTTCTCTCTCTCTTTTTTGTTTTTTCCTTGGACTAGCTACCGCTTCATTAATTTTTTCTTTTTTAAAAAGAAATCTGTTTCATTATATTGATTCTTTGTAACTTTTAAGTCATGATTTCATTTAGTTCTGCTCTGATCTTTGTTATTTCTTTACTAATAAGGGTTTGGTTTCTTCTTGCATTTCTAGTTCCTTGAGGTGCATCAATTAGGTTGTTTACTTTAAATCTTTCTACTTGATTGATGTAGGCAATTTTTTTTGGTATTACATTCTCTCTTAACTCTGCTTTTGCTGTATCTCATAAGTGTTAGAATGGTGTTTTTCCATTTTCACTCATTTCAATAAATCTTTTTATTTCCTTCTTTATTTCATTTTTGAACCGATAGTTGTTCAGAATCATGTTGTCTAATTTGCATATATTTGTACACTGTCCAAAGTTCCTGTTATCAATTTCTAGTTTTATTCCATTGTGTTCTGAGAATATACTTGATAATATTTCAATGTTTTAAATTTGTTGAGACTTGTTTCGTGGCCCAGCATATGGTCTATCCTTGTGAATGGTCCATATGCCGGTGAGAAGAACATGTATTCTGTAGCTGTTGGATGAAATGTTTAAATGTCTGATAGGTCCATTTGGCCTAAAGTACAGTGTAAATCCAATATTTCTGTATTGATGTTCCTTCTACATGATCTATATAATGCTGAGAGCCTATCTTTCCCTTTACATCTACTATTAGGTGTATATATCTGGGTTCTTCCATGGCAGGTACATATATATTTAAAATTGTTATATCATCTTTCAAACTGACATTATTATATAATGGCATTCTTTGTGCATTTTTACTGGTTTTGACTTTAAGTCTATTTTAGCTTATGTAACTATAGCTAGATACTCCTGCTGACTTTTCGATCCCATTTGTATGGAATATCGTCTTTATCCCTTTATTTTTAGTCTATATGTGTCTTTACAGGTGACGTGAGTTTCTTGTAGGCAGCAGATAATTGAGTCATATTTGTTTTTATTCATTCGGCCAGTTTATATTTTTAAGTAGGGAATTTAAACTGTTTCCACTCAGGATTATCATTACAGGTGAGGACTTATTCCTGTCATTTTGTTACACTTTTTTTCTGGTTGATTTTCATATGCTTTGTCCCCTTTTCCTTCTTTTATTTTTTATTATTGGGTATTTTTTTTTTCAGTAGTGTTAATGTTTGACTCCTTTCTCTTTCTCATTTGTCTGCTCTCCCAGTGAGTATTATACTTTCATGTGTTTTCAAGATTGTGGAGATCATTCTTGCACTTGCAGATATATGATTCCCTCAAGCACTTCTGGTAGGAAATGCTGTATCACCACTAGACCATGACAGGTCTACTGGAAATAAACTTCCTCAGTTTTTGCTTGTTTGGGAAAGACTTGATTTCTGTCTCATTTTTTGAAGCATGTCTTTGCTGTCTATAGTATTCTTGCCTTACAGTTTATATTTTGTTATTGTTATTTGTATTTTGTTCATTTGCTTTTGTTTTCAACACTTTAATTGTCTCACCCCCATTCTCTTCCCTCCTATAAGGTTTCTGTTGAGAAAATAGCTGTTAGTCAGATGACGATGCCCTTATATGCGACTTGATGCTTTTCTCTGGCTGTTTTTAGGATTATGTCTTTGACTTTTCATAGTTTGACTATAATATGCTTTGAGAAGACCATTTTGGGTTGAATCTACTAGGGAGATTAAGCTTTCTGTATTTGGATGTCTATATTGTTTGCCAGAATTGGGTAATTTTAAGCTATTTTTTCATTAAATAGCTTTCAGATTCCTTTAATTTTCTCTTTGTCTTATGGGACACCACAAATTCAAATATTTGTTTGCTTTATAATATCCCATATGTCATATAGACTTTTCTCTTTTTTATTAACTGACTGGGTTATTTCAGAAGACCTATCTTCAAGTACAAAAAATTATTTCTTTGCTCGATCTAGCCTATTGTTAAAGTTCTTTGTTGTATTTTTATTTTTTTCATTGAGTTGTTCAGTTCTAGAATTTGTTTAGTTATATTTTACTATATCTATGACTTTGTTAAATTTCTCGTTCAGATTCTGAACTGTTTTCCTGATTTATTTCTATTTTTATCTGTATTCCTTTGTATCTCACTGACTTTAATATTGTTCCTTTGAATATTTTTCTCACATTTAACAGATTTTATTTTCTTTGGGATGTATTACTGAATAATTATTGTGTTCCTTTGGAGGTGCCATGTTTCCTAGCTTTCTCATGTTTCTTGTGTTTTTATATTGATATCTGTGCATCTGTGTAACAGATACTTCTTCCAATTTTACAATTTGGTTTTTGAAGGAAAAGGCTTTCCCTCTAGATATATCTATAGTGTTGGCTGGGTAGAGTACCTGTGTTCTGATGCTCGGTGGGCACAGTAGTGTAGTCTCCATATGATTTCTTTGGCTATAAGAAGCATCAGTGGTATTGGTGAGTTCCTCAGTGGCTTAGCCTGTGGTTGTTAATGGAGACTGTGGTGAAGCTTTGCTGAGGAATGGGACACCAGGCAGGCTGGTCCTCAGGTACCAGTGATGGTGGCAGCAAGCTAGGCATGCTTGTTATCAGATCTTGGGTGATGTACAAAAATGCCAATGGGGTGGGGGTTTGGGTGGATAGGTCCCTGAGCCCCCCAGCAACTTGCTTAGGTGCCAGCAATGGTAGTGGTGGGCCCAGAAGGTAAGAGAGTCCTCTAGTCCCTGGGTAACATGCAGGACATCAGTAGGGGCAGTAGCAGTGGCAGGCCAACCCTCAGGCCTCCAGGTAGTACATGCAGGTACTGCTTATGTTTTTCAAAAAACAAAATTTAGTTTCATCTTTTTTTAAATTTTCTTTCCTTTTATTATAATTCTCCTTATATTTGTTATTTTTTTATAAATCCTATAGACTTATATTGCTCTTTCCCTAGATTTATTTTTTATCCCAGAATGTAACTTTTTTCTGTTATGTTTGACTTGAATTACCTTTGGCCTAATATTGAAATTGTTACTCCATTATTGTTTTGGTTCATTTTCTCTGTTTTTTTTTTCATAATTTCTTTATAATTTTCTACCTCGAGAGTATTTATTTGTATTGTAATTTTTAAAAACTTTCATCTCAGAGTATTTATATTTTGAAATAAAATTTATTACAATTACTGTTACTGTTACTGTTATATTAAAATTACACTATATTATTTAATATATTTGTCATACCTTATTTATTTTTCTTCTTATATTGGGAAGATAGTTTTATTGATTATAATATTATATGATTCAGTTTTATTCTTCTATTGGTTATTCCTAAATTGTTTAACCCATTTTTATGTTTATTTTACATTTATTTTAATTTCAATTTATTAAACTAATTATAGGTTATCTATAACTTCTTCCAATCCTTAGTTATATTTCTTCAAACTTTTTTCCATTATTTCTTTTTCCTCCTTGTATTTCTACATGTTTTGGTATTTCCTCTCTTTAACCTTATTTTAACGTCTACATTTTAATTATCTCCTATTTTATACTTCTCTTTTGACTTTTCCTATTTTCTTCTCTAATAGCCACTTGACTTCCAGTTTACAATTCCTTTCTCAGTTATACACACTTATTCTGTCATTAAACCCATTTGATTGAGTTCTTTATTTCAGCAATTATATTTTTAAATTATAGCATCTACACTTAATTCCTTCTCTAACTACTTGTTCTTGCTTAGTATTTGTAGTAATCTCTTTTATACATTTAAGAATATATATTGAGCTTAGTTGAAATTCATATACTCTCTGGCAAATTGATTGTTTTATTTGGTTATATTATTGCATTCTTAAAATATCTTAACATTTCTCTCTCATGAATTAAAATTTCTTTGGAGGTGCCAGCAATTTTGACTAATTTTTTATTATTATTTTAGGGATTATTTGAAGACCCAAGCCATAGGTTTTGCTCCTGTTAGTGAGTTTAAGAGTGGACAAATTTATATCAAAAGAAATGTGTCTCAGGGTAGAGAACCTCTAATGTTCTAATCGGGATTCTAATGTTCCCATTTCTGTACCATCACATGCAGGTTACCCTGCCTCTCCACATACATCTTTGTACCTCTTCCCCAAATGCTACTTTTCAACGTGTATTTTGCAGTCTACTAATCTACTGAGTGTGGTGGGGTTCCTTGGGAGAAAAGGATAACCAGGGAATAATGGTATCCACCTGCAATTTTGTTTTACTTCCAACTTCAGCTGAACACCAATGCTAGCCTAATACAATTCATCTTTTGGGGCTGACACTGTACTGATGATGTTTTGTCTGCTTTGCAGTGATGATGGGACAGGGAAATTCCTCAGAGAAATATGGGGGAGAGAATAAAGTAGCTATCTAGAAAGCACTGGTCCAATCTGTCTTAATCTATGATGCCTGACCTTCTTCCATTCTAGACTGCTTTAAAATCCCTCAGTTGTATGAAACCACATTCCATCTCTACAGGATTTCTTGATGGTTTTTCTGTTAGTATTAAGAATTCCAATCTTCTCTTCATATTGTAGTATCTCCTATGGTAGGCTTAAAGAGAAAGTCATCAGCCTGGATTACTTAGCCTTCTTAACCAAAAGATATTTCAGTTTTCAAGTAAAAAATAAAATTCAACATTGTACTCCGTAGGATCATGGGTAACTTATTCACTTCAGTGTCCTCATCTTTAAAATAAAGGGTTGCTATAAGGATTACATGATGCATGTTAAGTACCTAGAGCTGTGTGTGATGTAGTCATGCACAATAAATAATAGCTGTTATTTTTAATATATTTAAGTTAAAATCATTATATAGCAAATATATCCAGCTGATCTATAAGGGATAAAAACACTTCCTGGTTTCTGGATCTACCCTGAAATTGAATACCTCTCACTATAGTCCTGCCATTGACTCTACAAGGTGTTGAAACTTGAAGAGAACAGTGGTATATCAAATGCTTTAAGACTTGCTTCAATAGAATACACATTCCCTAGAAACTTCTCCACGTAGTGGAAAATAAAGTTAAATGTACCATGTAAGACCTGGAAGGAGTAGGAAGGTAATCAAGCCCAATAAATATCTTTGAAGTTTCAGAATTAACCTATTGTGTAATCAGAAACTTGGACTTCAGAAGCATCAATATTTTTTACTTTTGTATTTTCTGAAATTTTTCTTGCATTTATTTATTTTTTTTTAATTTATTTATTTTTTTAATTTATTTATTATTATTATACTTTAAGTTGTAGGGTACATGTGCATAACGTGCAGGTTTGTTACATATGTATACTTGTGCCATGTTGGTGTGCTGCACCCATCAACTCGTCATTTACATCAGGTATAACTCCCAGTGCAATCCCTCCCCCCTCCCCCCTCCCCATGATAGGCCTCCGTGTGTGATGTTCCCCTTCCTGAGTCCGAGTGATCTCATTGTTCAGTTCCCACCTATGAGTGAGAACATGCGGTGTTTGGTTTTCTGTTCTTGTGATAGTTTGCTAAGAATGATGGATTCCAGCTGCATCCAAGTCCCTACAAAGGACTCAAACTCATCCTTTTTCATGGCTGCATAGTATTCCATGGTGTATATGTGCCACATTTTCTTAATCCAATCTGTCACTGATGGACATTTGGGTTGATTCCAAGTCTTTGCTATTGTGAATAGTGCTGCAATAAACATACGTGTGCATGTGTCTTTATAGCAGCATAATTTATAATCCTTTGGGTATATAGTAATGGGATGGCTGGGTCATATGGTACATCTAGTTCTAGATCCTTGAGGAATCGCCATACTGTTTTCCATAATGGCTGAACTAGTTTACAATCCCACCAACAGTGTAAAAGTGTTCCTATTTCTCCACATCCTCTCTAGCACCTGTTGTTTCCTGACTTTTTAATGATTGCCATTCTAACTGGTATGAGATGGTATCTCATTGTGGTTTTGATTTGCATTTCTCTGATGGCCAGTGATGATGAGCATTTTTTCATGTGTCTGTTGGCTGTATGAATGTCTTCTTTTGAGAAATGTCTGTTCATATCCTTTGCCCACTTTTTGATGGGGTTGTTTGTTTTTTTCTTGTAAATTTGTTTGAGTTCTTTGTAGGTTCTGGATATTAGCCCTTTGTCAGATGAGTAGATTGCAAAAATTTTCTCCCATTCTGTAGGTTGCCTGTTCACTCTGATGGTAGTGTCTTTTGCTGTGCAGAAGCTCTTTAGTTTAATGAGATCCCATTTGTCAATTTTGGCTTTTGCTGCCGTTGCTTTTGGTGTTTTAGACATGAAGTCTTTGCCCATGCCTATGTCCTGAATGGTATACAACATACCAGAATCTCTGGGACACATTTAAAGCAGTGTGTAGAGGGAAATTTATAGCACTAAATGCCCACAAGAGAAAGCAGGAAAGATCTAAAATTGACACTCTAACATCGCAATTAAAAGAACTAGAGAAGCAAGAGCAAACACATTCGAAAGCTAGCAGAAGGCAAGAAATAACTAAGATCAGAGCAGAACTGAAGGAGATAGAGACACAAAAAACCCTCCAAAAAATCAATGAATCCAGGAGTTCGTTTTTTGAAAAGATCAACAAAATTGACAGACCACTAGCCAGACTAATAAAGAAGAAAAGAGAGAAGAATCAAATCCACGCAATTAAAAATGATAAAGGGGATATCACCACCGACCCCACAGAAATACAAACTACCATCAGAGAATACTATAAACACCTCTACGCAAATAAACTGGAAAATCTAGAAGAAATGGATAATTTCCTGGACACTTACACTCCTCCAAGACTAAACCAGGAAGAAGTTGAATCCCTGAATGGACCAATAGCAGGCTCTGAAATTGAGGCAATAATTAATAGCCTACCAACCAAAAAAAGTCCAGGACCAGATGGATTCACAGCTGAATTCTACCAGAGGTACAAGGAGGAGTTGGTACCATTCCTTCTGAAACTATTCCAATCAACAGAAAAAGAGGGAATCCTCCCTAACTCATTTTATGAGGCCAACATCATCCTGATACCAAAGCCTGGCAGAGACACAACAAAAAAAGAGAATTTTAGACCAATATCCCTGATGAACATCGATGCAAAAATCCTCAATAAAATACTGGCAAACCGGATTCAGCAACACATCAAAAAGCTTATCCACCATGATCAAGTGGGCTTCATCCCTGGGATGCAAGGCTGGTTCAACATTCGCAAATCAATAAACATAATCCAGCATATAAACAGAACCAAAGACAAGGACCACATGATTATCTCAATTGATGCAGAAAAGGCTTTTGACAAAATTCAACAGCCCTTCATGCTAAAAACGCTCAATAAATTCGGTATTGATGGAACGTACCTCAAAATCATAAGAGCTATTTATGACAAACCCACAGCCAATATCATACTGAATGGGCAAAAACTGGAAAAATTCCCTTTGAAAACTGGCACAAGACAGGGATGCCCTCTTGCATTTATTAATTGAAAGTTTTGTCTGTTTTGTTAAACTTTGAAGAAAATAGTGCCATTATTTGAGCTGAAGTGTAAACAAGAAAGTAATGTATCCCCAAGAGCCAGGCATGGTGGAGGCAGCTTATAAAAAGAAAGGTTGGTTTCAGGGTAGACAGTGAAGATGTATGGTTCAGCTAAATGTCTTTTATAAAGTCACATGGAGATCTCTCCCAGAGAGATCTAAATCCCTGGATGTTTCTGAGAGCTTATAAAAGAACACCAACCTCTTGAAACAGCATCATAATCAGACATCTATCTTGACTTCCATTTCTAACTGCCAATACCAAATATGAGTCAACACTTCCAATCTACACCCAGAAATGCAAGGCTCTGTGGCAATACTATATTATTCCAAAATAGCACATTACTTTGTTTAAAGATCATTTCTAATACTCAACTGTTCACTCATTTGTGTTTGACTACTGGCATTAGTATTAGCCTATGTCAAGGATGCCAATAACAACAAAGAAAATTTTTAAAATTAAATCAGTTTTACACTTTCCTCCACAAATATTACCAGGTTTTTCATGCAGTTGCTTGCTCTATATTTGTTCATCAACCTCGTAGGAAGCTTCTGCCTCAGTCTCTTTACTTCTTCCTTACTGACCCCTCATCTCTTTACCTCTATTTTCTATTCAGCTTAAACTTTATAATTCATCATTAACACCCCTCTATTTATCAATATCTGCAAGTATCTTTTATCCATTTTCCTTCCAAGACAGAGAGTAGCAGCTAACACAACCCTGGGCTCAGACGAATGCAACTGTCCATCTTTTCCAGTTCTATACCAGGACTGCTGAGTGCCATGGGTGCATCACACATTTGTGCAAGCATCTGTTATTACACACCTGACATTTCAACCTCTGTTGAGTCTTCATCACTGACTGACTACCATTTATACTCAGGGGTTCTCAACCGTGGTTTACATGTTAGAATCCTGGGATGCTTTTTAATAATCCTAATAACTGAGGCCTCATACAAAAACAATAAAATCAGATCATCTCATGATAGGATCCAGGCATCACTAACTTTTAAAGGTCTCCCAGATGATTCTAATGAGCAGCCAGGGTTTAAGGTGGTGTTTGCAGGCTTTGTAGCACATAATTATGACCTGGGAATTACTAAAAGTACTTATGTCTGAGTCCCACCCTCAGAGATTATGATCATTTTGTTTGAAGTACAACCTGATATGTTTGACAACCCTCCAGGTGATTCCAAAATGCAGACAAAGGTAAGACCCACTGGTTAGAGCCACTGTTCTCAGCCTCCCACCTTTTCCCTTCACATTCACAGCAGGCAACATTGCTTTCTTCTTCACAGAGAAAATAAAATCTATCAAAAAAGGATTTTCTTATCCTCCCTTTCTGCCACCAAAGTTAGAAACAGTCCTCCTCGTATCATTACTCTCTTCACTTCTTTTCTGGTTCTGTCTCTTCCCACAGTCTCTGTGCTTTCATTCCATTAATTACTCCCATTCTTTCCCTGTATCTGCTTCACTTCTGTGAGTATTTAACATGATCTACTCAAACTCATCCTAAGGGAAACCCTTCCTCCAGTATCTGTTTCTAATTACCATCCTATCTTTGTTATCTGTTCAGAACCAAACATCTTGAAACTATTGTGCACCCCAGCTATCTCCTCTTCCTCATTTGTCAGTCTTTTTTTTTTTTTTTTTTACATTTTATTATCCATTTATTCCCAACAACAAAGAAACCAGTGGCGTGACCTCATTGTCACAAAGTTTAGCATGTACTTCTCAACCTTTAACTTCCCTAAACTCTCAGCAATATTGGACCCTGCTAACTTTACCCAATCGTCTTGAAGTCTTTCATCTCCCTTCGGAGTTTATAAATCTATATTCTTCAGTTCCTCCCCCCGCCCCCCAACTCTGTGGTTGTTCTTTCTGTTTCAGTTGCAGGTTGTGCTTCCTCTGTTCTTTTACATGATGGTGTCCCTCAGGCTTCTGTCACTGGAATTATCTACCTCTGATGTTACATGTTCATTGTTTTCTGTGGCTTCAATTTCATATTTTATGCTCATCACTCCTCTGTGCATGTAAAACTCACAGACACAGAGAAGAATTATAACTCATTTTAATTTCTATTTCAGAAATGTTATTCTGTGGATTGACATTGAGCTTGGGGATGGGGAACTAAGTAGAACATTCCATACCGAGAACCTCAAAGATTGAAACTATTTCCCCCAGCTTAGCCTGCATTGTGTGTTCAGGGTCTACAGATTTACCTGTTGTTTCAGTATTACACCTAGGATTCCGGTAATCTATTTTCTTTCTACTTGCAGAGTACAAATTTCCTATATAACCGCCATCCCGCTCCCACCCCGACCCTGCTGCCTCACCTATTCCTCTGCCAACTTCAATTGCATTTCTCACCCAGCTGACTTCCCATGATATTCCTCTAGAAAACCTTACTGAAACCCCTAAGGTTTTCTGCAAATTAAATCCCTATATTACTGCAGATCATAATACCATTAGGGAAATGTTCTCCCCAAGAATAAAGTTTGACTCTAAATTTAATAAAACCACACATCAAATTAGTTGATAATACATAAAGAACTTATCACAGTTGTAAACACATAGGGAACACTTAATAAATGATAGCTATTTAGAGTTCATTGAAAAATAATTTCTGATATCGTATTAAAATAAATGATTAAAACAAATATTAAAATACTAATGCAAAGTAATGGATATTGTTATTTAATGTTTATCATAAGGATCATGCCTAATGACAGCTTAAATGGACAGAATAAAAATCCAAACAGAAGACTCATTCAGTTTCTATCAGTGTTTTGTAATAGAAAAAACATTAGCAAGAGACTCAGATGATTTTGGGTGATCATATGTAAAGAATTTACTCATTCTGAGCCTAGTTTGTTCATGAGTAAAACAGAAACCCAGGCTTGTTTATTGCAAATGTCCTTTCAGCCCTAAAATTATTTGATGCTGCAAAAATAATTTGAAATAGTCACCAATCAGCTTAAGACAGAGAACGTTGCTCAGAATGCTGAATCTCTGCCAGATGCCCTCAAAGATTGCATTTCCCTCCCTTCCTCACAGAGATGTCCACAATTGTAAATGTTTTCATGAATGAATGCATGCACTTACAAGTAAAGTGTTGTTCACTTTTGTGCTTGAACCTTCAAAAATTATATTTTGCTGTGTAAAATTTCTAAGTTAACTTTTTGCTTATGCATATGAGATTCATACATTTGGATGTGTACTCATGATGGGATTTGAACATCTATATTCATGAATTAGGTCACTCTGTATTTTTCTACACTGGTCCTTGCCTGGTTTGGGTACTAAAGTTTATACTGTGCTTAGTTGGCCCTCCTCGCTGTAGGTTCCACATGCATGGATTCAACCAACTGCAAATTTAAAATATTTGAAAAAATAAGACTTACATCTCTACTGAACATGTACAGGCTAGTCTTCTTCTCATTATTCCCTGAATAATACAGTGTAACAATTGTTTGCATAGCATTTATACTGTATTCAGGATTATAAGTAATTTAGAAATACATTTAAAGTATACAAAAGGATGTGCATATGTAATATGCAAGTACTATACCATTTTATATAATGGACTTAAGCATCTGTGGATTTTGGTGCCCGCAGGAGGTCCTGGAACCAAACCCTATGAAAAATGAGGTACTACTGTGTATATATGTGATATATTTAAATATATGTGTTATATATGTTGTATATAACATATTTGTAATTTATATACATATATGCTTATATAAAATGAGGTAGAAAATGTTTTGTCACTTTATATTTTCTAGAAGAATTTTTATGTATATGATCATATCCCTAAGTGTTTGGTAGAACTCACCTAAAAATCAGTCAGATGTGGTGTTCTCTTGGTAGGAAAATTTTAAATACTGATTTAACTTCTATACTAATTAGAGTTATTGGATATTCTCATTTTTCTTGAGTCATTTTTTGGTGTGTTATATTTTTCTAGTAATTTCATTTATTTAAGTTTTCGTATTTGTTTTTCAAGTTGTTCATCTTTTATAATGCTTCCAACTACAGAATGAGATGCCAGTTTCTTTGTTCAGATACCACTCACTTTATTTCCTTGGGCATTTTCCTTACGTGGCTTCATTCTATAACAAGCACCTATACCCTTTAAGGAAAGTGGAAAAACCAGCAAACTACTATTCAGTTCACAAGCCTGATGACTTCTATGTACATAGCTCTTACTCTTCTCATTGTGTCTGGCAGGAAGGTGGTGGAATATTGATGGGAGCCTGTCCAGTATTCAGTGAGGACAGCTAGGAGGTGGCTTTTCCCAACTATAGGTTGATTGAAAAAGTGGACCTTTTGTTCTCAGACTTAGACCTTAGTCAATTAAGGAATAATAGTAAAAAGTAGATTGGGCAGCCAATGATTGCCTTAACTATTAGAAGGGGCTAATAACTGAGCAATATTATTAGTTCCTAGTCTTTCCAATTCATCAAAGCACAAATTTATTCTCTCTAAAAAAAAGTTATTTCTATAGCTTTGATATAAAACTTTCAGTTTCTCTACTGTACATCTAAAGTTCCAACTCCTCAGGGTGCAATTGTCTTCCACAAGTTATTCCCAATTTACCTCCTCTGTCTTATCCATCAGCCGACCCTCCCAAACCCTGAAGGTTCTACTTTCCCAAGCTATACACAATCCTAATACTTCCCTTATCTGTGTTTTTCTAAAGCTATTTGCTTTCAGACTGTCCTTGCTCTTTTCTATCCCCCAAAACTCACTTACTGAAAATGTTCACTGCTTTCAAAGACTGGGCCTAATTCTACTTTCAACATGAATGTCCATCATCCCTATAAGAATTAATAATATTTCACATGAATCATCCTCTTCATGATTAGTTTGTGTCCATTATATCACTGCTTCTAATTAATATTTGCTAAAGAAATAAATAAAAATTTTCTTCTTTTGGATTCTGAGATCCTGAAGATAGAAATTATTCTATCTTATTCTATCTTATTCTATCTTATCTATACCCACCATATTCACCTATAATTCCTCAAAAAGAATTAAACAGTATGATCTACATAGTAAATATTAAACATGATGTCCAATAAATTAGATAGAAAACTAGAATTGGTGAATAAAGAAGAAACATGAGACAGTAAGAAAGTCACTGATGTTATAATGATATTAGTAATTTCTCATTTTCCCTCTACTTGCATTGTTAAATGAAAATAGTACTCAGTACCTTTCCAGGAAAAATACTAACAAAATCTAAGGTTATGGCAACATTTCTGATGGCACTCTGAGGATCATTCCTGCATGCTTAAAAGAATCTGCTATTTCGTAAGGACATTGCTATAACCTTAAAGTGGGTTATCTTCTCTCCTAGGAGACAGGGCAGGAAACTCAGGTGTACTTTGTTTCCACTTGCATTTCTCTCTTCTGACTTGGTGACACTGTGAATTTGGGTTAGGTCTGGGAAGGTGGTGGGTGACAATTACAAACTAGGCCTTTCAATCTTTCAATCACATCTCTGACCTTTCAAATGTGGAAATGTGCTTTCTTCCTATGCCCCAAATGGCTTCTTTTTGACTGATTTATGTTGGATTTACTTCCATTCAAATTGAATTTTTATTTTTCATTGAGCACATGAGCTAAAGTAGATTCCTCAGTAAAGGCTGGAGGAATTAAATGTCAGCTGAATGAATTTATGTTTTCCTTATTTGCATTCTATCTAATTATCTTTTTTATATGCTGCCTTAAAATTGTATATTTTAAAAAATTCTTGAAAATTAAAGTTTTTATTTTCTTCTCAATTATCTTCAGTGTTGAGTTCCTCTTTTATTTTAGTATGTGATGATTTCTTATACATGTGTGAAATACATTGGATGATAGAGAGAAGATAAAAAGAAGAAGATAGGAAGTATGTAAGGAAGAAAAATAAAGAAAGAAGAAATCTAAGTGGGATTCAAATATACTTGATTATATCTAGAGAACTGATGTGATCGGTTCAACAAAAGTCTGTTTTTATAAGAACAAATGAGCATCTTGAGAGAGAAAACCATCTTGAGTTGAAAAAGAACCACCCAGACATGATGACTTTGATCTGGTAAGAACGCATCAATGTAGAAGTAATGTACATTGTTCCTCAGTGCAGAGAAGAACAAAGCATGATTTCTGTTATCCAGTTTTGTTTCCTAGCCCAGATTTCAAAGATTATAGTTGAGTTCTATGAAAAGCAAAGAGACTATAAATAAAACGATGCAATTTCTTAACTAACAACACTATGCAGCATTAGGAGTAAAAACAGCTATCCTAGGAGGCTTCAGGTGGTGTATCATAAATAGATTCACATTGTACCTTGCTGTCAATCATGGGGTGGTTTTAGGATTATGAAGATCCTTTAAAGCAGTGACAATAATCAGGGAAACATGG
This sequence comes from Macaca fascicularis, assembly GCF_037993035.2. Lineage (NCBI taxonomy): Eukaryota > Metazoa > Chordata > Mammalia > Primates > Cercopithecidae > Macaca > Macaca fascicularis. The sequence goes on from NC_088379.1 coordinate 110,507,143, forward strand.
AAAACACCCATCAGAAGATAGCAGTGTACCAACAGAGAGGCAGTAGTGCCCAAAAGACTGGAAAGAAGCCCAGTGAATTCTGGTTGAAAGGCATTACCACCCACTGGAGCCCTTAGAAACTGTTTTCCAGGAATTTATTGCAGTGGCCAGGAATAAATGAGTGCCAGCAGTAATGGCATAATGCCCAAAATGGTTGGACTCATTTCTCAGTACATTTGATTCACCCCATCAGGATTTCCAGAGTACTTGACATGGCATTTAGTATGAAATCCTGTATGAACAAATGAAAACTCCCGTATGAATTGATGAGACCCCATCGGTACTCTGAAGCAGATGAAGCCAGAAGAAATTCCACTTACCCACCACCAGCCATCCAAGAGCAAAACTGCTAGAGATCAAATCTTGGTGCTTCCTTCCTTTCACTTGATAAGCATGAAGTTAGAAATATCAGTAGACAAAACAAAAACTGTTAAAAAACTTTAGATCATTTCCTGAAAAATCTATATTAGGCTAGTACAAACATAATTGTGGTTTTTGCAATTACTTTTAATGGCAAAAACTTCAATTACTTTTGCACCAACCTAATAGATTCATTGTATTTCTTTTCTTCTTTATTTTTTTACAGACAGGGTCTCAATCTGTCACCCAGGATGCAGTACAGTGGCACAATCACAGCTCACCATAGCCTCAACCTCCTGGGCTCAAATGATCCTCCTACCTCACCCTCCTGAATAACTGAGACCACAGGCATGTGCCACCATGTCTGGCTAATTTTTAATTTTGTGTAGATACGGGGTCTCCCTGTGTTGCCCAGGCTCATTGTATTTCTTAAAAATGCAACTTCATGCTGCAAGACACAAACTTTTTTTAAAATAGCCAAATTCAACACTTTTAAAAGACATAAGCTCATTCTTTTGTTTGTTTGTTTTTGTCATTTTAAATCTTTACAGTAACCACAATTATGTTCCTTTTTTAAATTTTACTTTCTAATTTTGTGAGTACATAGTAGGTGCATGTATTTATGGGGTTCATGAGCTGTTTTGATACAAGCATGCGATGCATAATAGTCACATCATGGAGCACTGGGGTATCCATACCCTTGAGCATTTATCCTTTTTGTTACAACCTAATCCAATTATATTCTTTTAGCTATTTTAAAATGTACAATTAAGTTATCATTGACTGTTATCACCCTGTTGTGCTATCAAAACCAAAGTCTTGTTCATTCTTTCTAACTACTTTTTGTACCCATTAATCATGTCCCCTATCCCCCAACTATCCTTCCTAGCCTCTGGTAACCATCCTTCTACTCTCCATTACGTTCCTTTTTGTTGTTTGTTTGTTTGGGACGGAGTCTCACTCTTGTCACTCAGGCTGGAGTGCAGTGGTGCGATCTCAGCTCACTGCAACCTTCGCCGCCCAGGTTCAAGTGATTCTCCTGCCTCAGTCTCCTGAGTAGCTAGAATTACAGGCGCCCACCACCATGCCTGGCTAATTTTTGTACTTTTAGTAGAGATGGGGTTTTGCCATGTTGACCAGGCTGGTCTCGAACTCCTGACCTCAGGTGATCCACCTGCCTCAGCCTCCCAAAGTGCTGGAATTACAGGCGTGAGTCACCGCGCCTGGCCCATTATATTCCTTTTTTATGCTTAGTATTTATTCCTTCTTTTCCTTGATCCATTTTTCCAATGGTTTGCATATTTTACTAAAGTTTCTAATAAATTAGTTTTCATGTTTTATATATATATATAAAAGTATATATATATATATATATATACTTTTTTAGTTTATAGATTATGCTTTCATCTTCATTGTTTCCTTGTTTCTATTTTCTTTAGGTTTATTGTATTGACTTTTGTTCTACAATCTTGAAGAACACAAAACATTAATGTAAGCTTTTATTTTAAGTACTAACTGCCATACTTCAAAATATCATTTAACTATTCCAAAAAGTTGATATTTTGTATCATAGTAGCCATGGGGGCATGCTGCTCAGAATACCATCAAAAGGATGTGCTGTGGGTACAAGGTTGACTGACAACCTCTAACCACTCCACTTTCTGACCCACTGCGGCATTCACTAAGGCCACACTTTCCTAGGCTGCTCTCGACAGTGACCGAGCATAGCAAGAGTACCAGGTTCATTTTGGCTAGATGTAGAAAGCTGTTAGGACAGCCTGGTAACCATTCTTCTACTCTCCATTATGTTCCTTTTTGTTTGTTTCTTTGAGACAGCGTTTCACTCTTGTCACCCAGGCTGGAGTGCAGTGGTGCCATCTTGGCTCACTGCAACCTCCACCTCTCAGGTTCAAATGATTCTCCTGCCTCAGCCTCCTGAGTATCTGGGATTACAGGCACCCACCACCACGCCTGGCTAATTTTTGTACTTTTAGTAGAGAGGGGACTCCCATCAGCATGACTGAGGCTTTCTCAGAATTGCACAACTGTCTGAATACCTTCCACCCCAATCCTCCTTCCATTTTAGTTTTTCTTTTCACAGACGTCAGTTCCATATCATAGTCTGAAGTTTCCCTCAGGTTATTCCTGTTCTCTCCCTCTTTATCCTTCAAAGACATTTCCCCAATGTATCCTTGTACATTTAATTCTTCATTGGTATCTCCTCAGAGGACTTGAACAGACAAATGGAACCAAGTATTTTTGTTATTATCCAGTTATAAGTGTCTCGAATTTCTAGTATGAATTGTTTCTATGACTCATGATATATGTTTCTTTTTCCTAGCCATTTGAAAGGTCTTTTAACTTCTAACTTAATTTGTCTTGTACCCATAGAATGTGTACCTTTGAAATCTCTCTATATAGTTGTTATGGTGCTTGCTGAAGAATGGATATTCTATAATTGTTGAGTGTAGAGTTCTTTCTAAGTTCTCCGAAAAAGCATGTTGTGTTGCTCAGATGAAATATCACATAATGCAAGAGGTGTTTAAATATGCCCTTATAATGGTGATTTGTACTTTATACTTATATTGTTTTATACTTATATTGTATAAAGATTTTATCTTTATACTTATATTGTTTTGCCTTATATATTTGAGACTATTCCATCAAGTATATATAGGTTTTGATGAGTCTTTTGAAAATAACTATTGCTGAATGTTGGCATTTCATGCAATCTGGAAATATCAGTATTTTAATCAGTGAGTTCAGTATTTAGTTTATTTACATTTATTGTATTTATTAATACATTTGTATTTTTCTTTCTCATTTTATGTTTTCTGTCTATTCTATCTTTTTATTCTACCTTTTTCTCATTTCTTCATTCTTTTATATTGACTGCATTGATTTTTATATTACATTAAAATTAGTAGTAATATGTTTTGGGGAGTATTTTTGAAAATTTAGCTTATATTCCTAATGTAAAAAGAGCCCCTTGATTATCTCTCCTGTTAAATACATTCAAAACCTTAGAATATTTTTAATTAACTTTTTAATTTTTAAATAACTTTAACTGCTGTTCCAAATGACTTTACATTATTGTCTAATATCTTTGTTCTCTCTTGCTTTCTTGGTAATTTTAATCTCACATATTAAAAATTATTACTTTTTATATAATATTTGTCTGTATTTATTACATACCAAAATCTTTGCATGTTATTATTTTTTACTTCAGATTTTTTAGGATCATTGTCCTTTTTATTATATACATACTTTAGAAGAAGTTCTTTTAATAAGAATAAGTTTGCAATAAACTCTCTCTGGTATTAATGAAAAAATATATTGTTATTGTCCACATTCTCTAAATATTTTTCCTAGATTTAAACTTATTGGTGTGGTGAGATTCTTAGAGATTTCTTTTATTTTCCAGTGAGTTGATCAATACATTTAAAAGTATGTTCATTTAGAGTTGAAACTGATTTGCAGTGAAAGGCTTTTTGAATAGTTTAGTCTGCTATAATTCTAGAAACGGTAGTTATTTCTACTATTTTACCCATAAACATAATTAAGCTTATCAATGTTTGATATAGATCGATGGATATATCATCTCATATTTCATGAGTTCTAAGGTCACAAGTCATCTACATTACATGAGTTCCTGAGGAAAAAGAGGAATCTGCCACCTCAGAGTTGGGAGACATACTTCTATGTGTGCATTTTTGTGTGTAACATATTGATATAGAGTCAACATATGCCAATTAAGCAACTCTGTGATTTATATTATCTAGTTCAATGAAACAAAACTTAAAAAAGGAATCAGAGCCTGGAAAAGATTACTGTAGAAAAATCACAGTTTGACAATAACACTAACAATACAAGCACAGAAAACAATTAAAAGTAGGAGAGCTGGCAGTTCTATTCCTAGCATGAGGGCTTTTTTGGCCACTGTACAAGATAAAAATAATGACAGTTTAATCAGATCTGACAAGAAGTCAGCCAAGAACTTTAAAATTATCAAGAAGATGATTTTCCATAAAGAGTAACAATTAACATTGTTAAATATAAAACTGGCCTAATTGATTATTGCAGTTTTAAATAAAAAGCTAATATTAGATAAACACACCACAATTAGCAAATTATTTTTAAAATAAAACTTATTTCAAGGGGTGGGAAAAGATATTCCATGTAAATGAAACTCAAAAAAGATCAAGAATAGCTGTACTTATAAAATAGATTTCAAGACAAAAAGTATAAAAAGAGACAAAGAAGGTCATTATATAATGATAAAGAAGTCAATTCAGTGACAGGCTATAATAATTATAAATATATATGTACCCAATGATGGAGCACCCAGAGATATAAAGCAAATATCACTAAAGAGCTAGAGCCCAATACAATAGTAGTTGGGAATTTTAACACCCCACTTTCAGTATTGGACAGATTACCTAGACAGAAAACAAACAAACAAACATCAGACTTAACCTGCACTATAGACCAAATTGACCTAACAGACATTTACAGAACTTTTTATCCAACAGCTGCAGAATACACATTATTCTCATCAGCACAAGGAACATTCTCCAGAATAGACCTATGTTCAATCATAAAACAAGTTTCAACAACAACGAAAAAAATAGAAATAATATCAAGTATTTCTGACAACAATTTTGACCACCATTATGGTCATAAATGCTTGATATGATTAGAAATCAATAACAAGTGGAACTTTGGAAAGTATACAAACACACGGAGATTAAGCAATATACTTACGAATGACCACTGGGTCAATGAAGAAATTTAGAAGAAAATAAAAAAAAAAAATTTAAACAAATGAAAATAGAAACACAATACATCAAAACTTATAGGATATTGCAAAAGTAGTGCTGAGAGGAAAGTTTATAGAAATAAATGCCTACATCAAAAAAAGTAGAAAAACTTCAAATAACATACCTAACAATGCATCTTAAAGAACTAGAAAAGTAAGAACAAATCAAACATAAAATTAATAGAACAAAAGAAATAATAGAGATCAGAGTAGAAATAAATGAAATTGAGATTAAACAAATACAAAGCATCAACAAAATAAAGATATGGCCTTTTGAAAAGATAAACAAAAGTAACAAACCCTTAGCCAGACACACTAAGAGTAAAGGAGAGAGAAGACCCAAATAAATAAAATCAGAGATGAAAAAGGAGACATTACAACTGATGCCACATAAATTCAAAAGATAATTACAGATTATTATTAATAACACATGCCAAATACCTAGAAGAAATGGATAAAATCCTAGACACATACAATCTACCAAGATTAAGCCATAAAGAAATAGAAAACCCAAATCAATCAGTTACAAATAATAACATAAAAGGAATAACAACAAGTCTCCTATCAAAAAAATCCCAGGACCTGATGGCTTCACTGCTAAACTCTATCAAACATTTAAAGAAGTAATATCAATCCTACTCAAATCATTCGAAAAAAAAATAAGAAGGCAGTACTTCCAAACTCATTCAATGAGATCAGTATTACCCTCATAACCAAAACCAGAAAAAAAGAATGACAAAAACAGAAAACTACAGGTCAATATCTCTGACTAACAGAGATGCAAAAATCCTCAACAAAGTACTAGCAAACTGAATTCAACAACACATTAAAAAGATCATTCATTATGACCAAGTGGGATTTATCCCTGGGATGCAAGGATGGCTCAACACATGGAAATCAATAGATGTGATACATCACATCAACAGAATGAAGGACAAACCACATAATCATTTCAATAAATGCTTAAAAAGCATTTGATAAAATTCAACATCGCTTCATGATAAAAACTTTCAACATGTTTAGTACAGAAGAAACATACCTCAACACAGTAAAGGCCATATCCAATAAAATTAGTATCATAATGAATAAGGAAAAACTGAAAGCCTTTCCTCTAAGATCTGGAACAAGGCAAGGATGCTCACTTTACCACTTTTATTCAACACAGAACTGGAAGTCCTAGCTAGAACAATTAAACAAGAGAAAGAAATAAAGTCATCCAAATTGGAAACGAAGAATTCAAATTACTCTTGTTTGCAGGAAACATGATCTTATATTTAGAAAAACCTGAAGACTCCACTGAAAAACCATTAGAAAATAAATGTACTAAAGCTACAGGATACAAAATAAACATACAACAATCAGTAGTTTTCCTTTATGCCAATAGCAAACAATCTGAAAATGAAACCAAGAAAATAATCCCATTAATGATAGCTACAAATGAAATAAAATACCTAAAAGTAAACATACCAAAGTAGCAAAAGAGCTTTACAATGAAAACACTGATAAAAGAAATTAAAGCACACAAAAATTTAAAAATATTCTATGTTCATGGATCAAAAGAACCAATAGTTTTAAATGTTCATACTTTCTAAAGTGGTTTACATATTCAATGCAATCCCTATCAAAATACCAATGACACTCATCACAGAAATAGAAAAAATAATCTGAAAATTCATATGGAGGCAAAAAAGAACTTAAATCGGGAAAGCAATTCTGAGTGGGGGAAAAGAAAATTTGGAGGCATCATATTACCTGACTTTAAATTATACTAAAAATCTAATACTAAAAGTAAGCAAAATAGCATGGTACTGGCATAAAAGCAGACACATAAACCAAAAGAACAACATAGATAACCCAGAAATAAGTCTGCACATTTACATTCAACTCATTTTCAACAAAGGCATGAAGGACACAGATTGGGGAAAGAGTCCCTTCAATAAATGGTGCTGGGATAACTGGATATTCATATGCAGAAGAAGAAAACTAGACTCTTTTATTTATTTATTTATTTGTTTGTTTATTTATTTATTATTATTATACTTTAAGTTCTAGGGTACATGTGCATAATGTGCAGGTTTGTTACATATGTATATTTGTGCCATGTTGGTGTGCTGCACCCATCAACTCGTCAGCACCCATCAACTCGTCATTTACATCAGGTATAACTCCCAATGCAATCCCTCCCCCCTCCCCCCTCCCCATGATAGGCCCTGGTGTGTGATGTCCCCCTTCCTGAGTCCAAGTGATCTCATTGTTCAGTTCCCACCTATGAGTGAGAACATGCGGTGTTTGGTTTTCTGTTCTTGCGATAGTTTGCTAAGAATGATGGTTTCCAGCTGCATCCATGTCCCTACAAAGGACACAAACTCATCCTTTTTTATAGATGCATAGTATTCCATGGTGTATATGTGCCACATTTTCTTAATCCAGTCTGTCACTGATGGACATTTGGATTGATTCCAAGTCTTTGCTATTGTGAATAGTGCCGCAATAAACATACGTGTGCATGTGTCTTTATAGCAGCATGATTTATAATCCTTTGGGTATATACCCAGTAACGGGATGGCTGGGTCATATGGGACATCTAGTTCTAGATCCTTGAGGAATCACCATACTGTTTTCCATAATGGTTGAACTAGTTTACAATCCCACCAACAGTGTAAAAGTGTTCCTATTTCTCCACATCCTCTCCAGCACCTGTTGTTTCCTGACTTTTTAATGATCGCCATTCTAACTGCTGTGAGATGGTATCTCATTGTGGTTTTGATTTGGATTTCTCTGATGGCCAGTGATGATGAGCATTTTTTCATGTGTCTGTGGGCTGTATGAATGTCTTCTTTTGAGAAATGTCTGTTCATATCTTTTGCCCACTTTTTGATGGGGTTGTTTTTTTCTTGTAAATTTGTTTGAGTTCTTTGTAGGTTCTGGATATTAGCCCTTTGTCAGATGAGTAGATTGCAAAAATTTTCTCCCATTCTGTAGGTTGCCTGTTCACTCTGATGGTAGTTTCTTTTGCTGTGCAGAATCTCTTTAGTTTAATTAGATCCCATTTGTCAATTTTGGCTTTTGCTGCCATTGCTTTTGGTGTTTTAGACATGAAGTCTTTGCCCATGCCTATGTCCTGAATGGTACTACCTAGGTTTTCCTCTAGGGTTTTTATGGTATTAGGTCTAACAATTAAGTCTCTAATCCATCTTGAATTAATTTTCGTATAAGGAGTAAGGAAAGGATCCAGTTTCAGCTTTCTACTTATGGCTAGCCAATTTTCCCAGCACCATTTATTAAATAGGGAATGCTTTCCCCATTTCTTGTTTCTCTCAGGTTTGTCAAAGATCAGATAGCTGTAGATGTGTGGTATTATTTCTAATGACTCTGTTCTGTTCCATTGGTCTATATCTCTGTTTTGGTACCAGTACCATGCTGTTTAAAGGCTTTTGGCAAAATTCAACAGCCCTTCATGCTAAAAACGCTCAATAAATTCGGTATTGATGGAACGTACCTCAAAATCATAAGAGCTATTTATGACAAACCCACAGCCAATATCATACTGAATGGGCAAAAACTGGAAGCATTCCCTTTGAAAACTGGCACAAGACAGGGATGCCCTCTCTCACCACTCCTATTCAACATAGTGTTGGAAGTTCTGGTTAGGGCAATCAGGCAAGAGAAAGAAATAAAGGGTATTCAGTTAGGAAAAGAAGAAGTCAAATTGTCCCTCTTTGCAGGTGACATGATTGTATATTTAGAAAACCCCATTGTCTCAGCCCAAAATCTCCTTAAGCTGATAAGCAACTTCAGCAAAGTCTCAGGATACAAAATTAATGTGCAAAAATCACAAGCATTCTTATACACCAGTAACAGACAAACAGAGAGCCAAATCAGGAATGAACTTCCATTCACAATTGCTTCAAAGAGAATAAAATACCTAGGAATCCAACTTACAAGGGATGTAAAGGACCTCTTCAAGGAGAACTACAAACCACTGCTCAGTGAAATCAAAGAGGACACAAACAAATGGAAGAACATACCATGCTCATGGATAGGAAGAATCAATATCGTGAAAATGGCCATACTGCCCAAGGTTATTTATAGATTCAATGCCATCCCCATCAAGCTACCAATGAGTTTCTTCACAGAATTGGAAAAAACTGCTTTAAAGTTCATATGGAACCAAAAAAGAGCCCGCATCTCCAAGACAATCCTAAGTCAAAAGAACAAAGCTGGAGACATCACGCTACCTGACTTCAAACTATACTACAAGAAAACTAGACTCTTATCGCTCACTATATAAAAAATCAAATAAAAATGGATTAAAGATTTAAATCTAAGACCTGAAACTATAAAACTACTAGAACAAAACTTTGGGGAAAAGCTCCAGGACATTGGTCTAGGCAAAAATTTCTTAAGACCTCAAATGCAGAGGCAACCAAAGCAAAAGTATATAAATAGGTTAACAACAAAAACTTCCACACAGAAAAACAAATCAACACGGTAAAGAAACAACTGATAAAATGGAAGAAAATATTTGCAAACTGCTCATGTGACAAGGATTAATAACCAGAATATGAAAGGAGCTCAAACAACTTAATAGAAAAAAAAAAAAAAAAGAAAAAAGAAAAGAAAAGAAAAAAGACAAACAAAAAACCATATAATTTTCTTTTTCTTTTTTTCTCTTTTTTTTTTTTTCGTTTTTGGTTTTGGTTTTTTTTGTTTGTTTGTTGTTTGTTTTTTGTTTTTTGAGACGGAGTCTCGCAGTGTCGCCCAAGCTGGAGTACAGTGATACGATGTCAGCTCACTGCAAGCTCCGCCTCCCAGGTTGACGCCATTCTCCTGCCACAGCCTCCTGAGTAGCTGGGACTACAGGCACAGGCCACCAAGCCCGGCTAATTTTTTGTATTTTTAGTAGACACAGGGTTTCACCGTGTTAGCCAGGATGGTCTTGATCTCCTGACCTCGTGATCCGCCCGCCTTGGCGCCCTAAAGTGCTGGGATGACAGGCGTGAGCCACCGCGCCTGGCCAAGTCTCGCTCTTACACCCAGGCTGGAGTGCAGTGGCATGATCTTGGTTCATTGAAACCTTTGCCCCCACAGTTCAAGCGATTCTCCTGCCTCAGCCTCCGAAGTAGCTGGGATTACAGGTGCCCGTTACCACGCCCAGCTAATTTTTGTATTTTTGGTAGAGACAGGGTTTTGTCATGTTGGCCAGGTTGGTCTCAAACTCCTGACCTCAGGTTATCCACCCGCCTTGGCCTCCCAAAGTGCTAGGATTACATGCGTGAACCACCTCGCCCAGTCATAATTTGATTTTTAAAACAGGCAGCAGGCAGAGATAATTGGCAAGCCACATGTAGAAAAATGAAACTGGATCCTCATCTCTCACCTTATACAAAAATCAACTCTACATGAATCAAAGTCTTAAATCTAAGACCTGAAATCACAAAAAGTTGTGGAAGATAACACTGAAGAAAACACTTCTAGATATTGGCTTAGGCAAAGACTTCATGACCAAGAACCCAAAAGCAAATGCAACAAAAGCAAAGATAAATAAATGAGAATTTATTAAGCTAAAAAAGCTTCTGCATAGCAAAATAAATAATCAACAGAGTAAACAACCCAGAATGGGAGAAAATCTTTACAAACTATGCATCCAACAAAGGACTAATATCTGGAATCTACAAGAAACTCAAATCAGCAAGAACGAAACAAACAATCCCATCAACAAATGGGCTAAGGACATGCATACACAATTCTAAAAAGAAGATATACAAATAGCCAACAAACATATGAAAAAATACTCAATATCACTAATTATCAGGGAAATTCGAATCAAAACAGCAATGCAATAACATCTCATTCCTGCAAAAATGGCCATAATTAAAAAATCAAGAAATAATAGATGTTGGTGTGGATGTGAGGAAAAGGGAACACTTTTACACTACTGGTGGGAATGTAAAGTAGTACAACCACTATGGAAAACAGTGTGGAGATTCCTTAAAGAACTAAAAGTGGATCTACCATTTGATCCACCAATCCCATTACTGAGTATCTACCCAAAGGAAAAGAAGTCATTATATAAAAAAGACACTTGTACACACGTTTATAGCAGCATAATTTGCAATTCCAAAAATATGGAACCAGTTCAATGCCCATCAATCAATGAGTGGATAAAGAAAATATGGTATGTATATACCATAGAATACTACTCAGCCATAAAAAGGAACAAAATAGTGTCATTCACAGCAACCGGGATGGAGTTGGAGATCATTATTCTACATGAAGTAACTCAGGAATGAAAAACAAACATCCGACGTTCTCACTCATAAATGGAAGCTGCACTAGGAGGACCCAAAGGTATAAAAATGATACAATGAACTTTGAGAATTCCGGGGAAGGTGGAAGGGGGGTGAGGGATGAAAGACTACACATTGGGTACGGTGTACACTGCTCGGATGATGGGTGCACCAAAATCTCAGAAATCACCACTAAATAACTTATCCATATAACCAAAAAACAACCTGTTCTCCAAAAACCTATTAAAATAAAGAAAAAAATAGCTCCTTGCCAATAAGATTATTATACAGTATATATAATTATTGTATTATAAATTATATATTAAATTATTGCATATTATATAGTCTATAACAATACAATTCATAACTATACAATTATTACTTTAATAACTAAATTCTATATAATTATGCTATTAATTTATAATAATTATATTACTGCCTCCCCAAAAAATCAGGGGCTAAACATTGATCATTGTGGAAACTGGGGGATGGGGTGATGGGTGAATGAAGTTTTACTGCACTATTCTCCCTTCTTTTGTATATGTTCTCTAATAAAAAGAAATCTTAAAAATGGGCAAAAGATCTGAACTTAAAAGTCAAAAATTTTTTAAAAGAAAAAAATCTGAATAGGCATTTCTCAAAAGAAGACATACAAGTGGTCAGTGGGTATATGAAAAATGCTCAACATCATTAATCATCAGAGGAACGTGAATCAGAACAATGAGATATCATTTCACCCCAGTTTGAATTTTTTATCAAAAAGACAGGCAATAACAGATGCTGGCAAGGATATGGAGAAAGGGGAACTCTCATACGCTGTTGGTGGGAATGTAAATTAGTATAACCACAATGGAGAACAGTATGGAGGTTTCTCACAAAGCTAAAAATAGAGCAACCATATGATCTAGCAGTCCCACTACTTGGAATATATCCAAAAGAATGGAAATCAGTATATGGAAGAGATGTCTGCACTCTCATGTTTATTGCAGCAAAATTCACAATATCCAAGATATGGAGTCAACATAAGTGTTCGTCAAGAGATAAATGAATAAAGAAAATGTGGTACATATACACAATAAAATATTATTCAGCCATAAAAAAAGAATAAAATCCTGTCATTTGCAACAATATGGTTGGAACTGGAGGACATTGTGTTAAGTGAAATAAGCCAGACACAGAAAGACACATATTGCATGTACTCACTCATATATAGGATGTTAAAAAAAAAAAAAAAAAAAAAAAACCCTCATAGAGAGAGAGTAAAATGATACTCATCAGAGGCTTGGGAGGGTGGTGGGGAGAAGAGGGATAGAAAGGTGTGGTTAATGGGAGCAAAATACAGTTAGGTAGAAGGAATAAGATCTAGTGTTTGGTAGCACAATAGGGAGACCATAGTTAATAATACTCTATTGTATATTTTAAATAAATAAAAGAGTCAAATTAGAGTGTTCCTAACACAAAGAAATGATAAATGCTTGAGGTGATGGATATCCCAATTATTCTGATTTGATCATTATACATTGTATGCTTGTATCAAAATATCACATGCACCCATGTATATGTATAATCTTTATGCATCCATAAAAATTTTTAAAAATTAAAGATTTATCTTATCTCACCTTTTAAAATGTATATCACATTAATTTTATAATGGACATAATACATTTTACATTTCATAAATAAATTAATGTACTTTGGGTTGAGTGCTCAAAGTATTTTTTTATAATCAGAATACATAATAAAAAATTTGGAGCACAAATTTGCTAGCAAATAAGTGACATGAGGTCTTGAGTCATTTAGAATTTATTTTTATTTCCTCCAGAAAGACTAAGTTTCAGTTTTGTATATGGTAGAAAACTAACAACTATTTGTAGAATTAATATGTTGTTCCTCTTACATATTTTAAAAGCTATTATTTTTCAGAGTCTGTTTTTTAGTACATGGTGGAGATTTTGAGAAGTATTCCCTCTTAAATAATTTAGGCTCTTCCCAGAATGTTGGTAAAATTGTTTTTTATTATTTCTAACTTATCCCTGATGGATGGGTATCTAGTGCTACTATGAATATGATTAGCAAAGGTGAATTTATTATTTGTACCTTTGCTTAATTGTTCTGATAGTTTAAAAGTTTTCTTATATTTCACTTAAATTTCCCTACTGCAGTTGAAGTTCATTACTTCCTGTTCTGCTCTCATCAACTAATAAGAATTGGTCCCTGTCCTCCTGATAACATCCCTTAACATATTTTCAGAAGCGATCGTATCTCCCCTTAGCCTTTTTGTCTCCATATTGGGAAATTCTCAGCTCTACTATCCTTTCACCATATAGCCTATCCTTCCTGAATTTCTCATATTTTGAGGTTTATATTTGAATTTAGGTTTGTTCATAAAGAGAAAATTTGCATTTAAAAACTTATAATTGCCTGAAAATGAAAAAAAATAGTTCTATGTATTATTTACCTAATTTGTTAGAAAGTAAGCATGCAATTCTATTGGGGAAATTGGATTTGCTAAAAGTTAATTCTTATTACCAGTTTCATAAAAGACTATGTCAAATTATCCTTTTTTCTGCATTTATTAAAGAAGGAAACTTCAAGGGTCTGACATTTCTTGCAAACGTGTGTATGTGCACCCATCTCTGTAGAGTTCATGTGCAAAGTGTATTTTTCTGAGAAAATATATCTATAGCTTTCATGGTGGAGCACTGCCTCCCCCAGAAAGAAAAAAAAAAATCTGACTGGATTCTACTCCTAGGATAAAATTAAAGTGGGTAGACACTAACTCACCTGTTTACCATTTCTGTTATTTTTTTGCAAATGACATGACACATATAGCAGTGCATTTTAAGTAGAGTAATATTTATGATTCCAGCCTGAAGACTTTTCAAGAAATTTGAAATCAGTATTGTCTTGTGAACAGAGACTTCTTTCTCAGCATTATTTTCAATGTGTTTTTATTTCCCTCAGAGGAGTCTGCACATCCTCACTAGGGCATTGATTCAGAGCATCCTCTTTCTGTCAGTTATAATGTTGGCAACTATATGGCCAGCTGTTCTTAGCCACTCTCAAGTGTGTAATACGCAGCCCTCACATATGTGAGATCTCCTTGCAACAAGGCAGAAATTGTCCTTAAAGAGCACTCCTAAGAAAGCAGTCAAAGGAGAGAAGAAGTATGCTTCCAGGCATGTCCTTACATTCTTCCCTCTACAGATATGGCCCATAAGACTCTCCATCCATCTTAGAACATTCTCCATGCATCATTTGGCAGCAGAAATCCCATCAGCAATATACAATAAGGAAATAATCCCAACAAGAAAGAGGACATCTGCAGTCCAGAGACTAAGACCATGAGGTATTAGGATATGTTTAGCTCACACATGCTTGTAGAAAGAAATAAAGACCTTTGTGTCCAACACCAATTATCCTTTTCTTCAGACCCTTTTGACATCCCTGTTCCAGGTTTCCATGTGTTCAGACCACATTCACACAGATGTGCCTGGATGCTGCCTCATCTTCAGCCCCTTCCCTTCCCCCCTGGCTTCCCACCCATGGGCTGCCTCGCTGGTGATACCACAGGGCTCTGTTCAGTTCCTATGCCCAGCATGCACAACCTGGTGGTGTGGGGGAGTTATTACATCATGGAGTAAAGTTTACCAATTGCTAAGAAGGCCCAGTAGATCAATTATTTTTGCTTTTTGCTTTCTGTATTAGTCTGTTCTCATGCTGCCAATAAAGACATACACAAGACTGGGTAATTTATAAAGAATAAAAGGTTTAATGCACTCACAGTTCCACATGGCTCGGGAGGCCTCACAATTATGGCAGAGGGTGAAACTGAAGCAAGACATGTCTTACATGACAACGGGCAAGAGAGCTTGTGCAGGGGAACTCCCATTTATGAAACTAACAGATCTTGTGAGACTTATTCACTACCACGGGAACAGTATGAGGGAACCACCCCCATAACTCAATTTTCTCCACATGGCCCCACCCTTGACATGTGGGGATTACTACAATTCAAAGTGAGATATGGGTGGGGACACAAAGCCAAACCTTATTACCTTCCCTCTCCAGGCATTTTCATGGTGTAACTACAGTCAGCTCAATACCACAGCCCCATTTGGGCTCTACCTCTTTTCTTGAACTTTTTTTTATTGTTCTTCTTCACTTCTAGTCCCTGGAATTGTCTTTCCTATAAAATAAGAGCACATTAGACTGTTTGGGCTCTTCTTTCTGGGAAAATCAGGCTAAGAAGTTATCTTAGAACTTTTCACTAGGGAAACATAACAGAAAACTCCAAGCATTTATTGTAATTTCTCCCATATTATGACTTTTTGATACAAACTTCCCAAATTACAGAGACAGGGTATCTCCTATTCTGACCAGTAAAGATAACAGATTGAACACAGTGAAAATATATAATGACAATTCAACAAATATTACTTAGCTCCTAGAATATCTCAAATATTCTATTATAGTATGGACTTCTGTCCACAAATTGAGGATTAAAAATGTATATATAATACAAAATGTTAGCTAACTAATCTTAAGAATTTCCCTCTCAACTTCTGAAACAACGATATATCTAGGTGGAATGAATTTTACTAATCAGAGGTAATAGAACTAAGAGGAATAAAATGTAATTGAATATCAACTCTAAACCCAATCCGTTAAGGAGGTAGTTCCTTTGGAGAGTTCTTCAGAGACCCCATATGACAATAAAACTAGAATGAATGCAAACAAAGATTCTACTGAAAACAAATGCTTTAAAAATAGGTGCTATAATCTGAATGTTTATGCCTGCTCCAAAATTTACATGTTGAAACTTATCATGAAAATGACCTTATTGTCCAAAGTAATTTATAGATTCAATTATATCCATCAAGCTTCCATTGACTTTCTTCACAGGATTAGAAAAATCTACTTTAAATTTCATATGGAACAAAAAACGGGCATGTATAGCTGAGACAATCCTAAGCAAAAAGAACAAAACTGGAGATACCATGCTACCTGACTTCAAACTATCCTACAAGGCTACAGTAAACAAAACAGCATGGTACTGGTACCAAAGCAGATATATAAACCAATGTAACAGAACAGAGGCCTCAGAAATAACACTACACATCTACAAACATCTAATCTTTGACAAACCTGACAAAAAACAAGAAATGGGGACAGGATTCCCTATTTAGTAAATGATACTGGGAAAACTGGCTGACCATATGCAGAAAGGTGAAACTGGACCCCTTCCTTACACCTTATATAAAAATTAGCTCAAGATGTATTAAAGACTTAATGTAAGACCTAAAGCCATAAAAACCCTAGAAGAAAACCTAGGCAATACCATTCAGGACATAGGCATAGGCAAAGACTTCATGACTAAAACACCAAAGCAATTGCAACAAAAGCCAAAATTGACAGATGGGATCTAATTAAACTAAAGCGCTTCTGCACAGCAAAAGAACCTATCATCAGAGAAAACAGGCAACCTACAGAATGGGAGAAAAATTTTACAATCTATCCATTTGACAAAGGGCTAATATCCAGAATCTACAAGCAACTTAAACAAATTTACAAGAAAAAAAGCAACCCTATCAAAAGGTGGGCAAAGGATATGAGCAGACACTTCTCAAAAGAAGACATTTATGTGTCCAACAAACATACTAAAAAAAGCTTATCATCACTGGTAATTAGAGAAATGCAAATCAAAACCACAATGAGATACCATCTCATGCCAGTTAGAATGGTGATCATTAAAAGGTCAGGAAACAGGCCAGGTATGATGGCTTACACCTGTATCCACAGCACTTTGGGAGGCAGAGGCAGGCAGATCACCTGAGGTCAGGAGTTCAAGACCAGCCTGACCAACTTGGTGAAACCCCATCTCTACTAAAATTATAAAAATTAGCCGAGCATGGTGGCACACACCTGTAATCCCAGCTACTCGGGAGGCTGAGGCAGGGAGAATTGCTTGAACCTGGGAGGCAGAGGTTGCAGTGAGCCAAGATCATGCCACTGCACTCCAGCCTGGGAGACAGAGCGAAACTCCATCTTTAAAAAAAAAAAAAAAAAAAAAAAAAGTCAGGAAACAGATGCTGGAGAGGATGTAGAGAAATGGAAACACTTTTACACTGTTGGTGGGAGTGCAAATTAGTTCAACCATTGTGGAAGAGCGGAAGACAGTGTGGTAATTCCTCAAGGATCTAGAACCAGAAATACCATTTGACCTAGTAATACCATTACTAGGTATATATCCAAAGGATTATAAATTATTCTACTATAAAGATGCATGCACACATATGTTTATTGCAGCATTACTTACAATAGCAAAGACTTGGAACCAACCCAAATGCCCGTCAATGATAGACTGGATAAAGAAAATGTGACACATATACACCATGGAATACCATGCAGACATAAAAAAAAAAAATGAGTTCATGTCCTTTGCCGGGACATGGATGAAGCTGGAAACCATCATTCTCAACAAACTAACACAGGAACGGAAAACCAACCACCACATATTCTCACTCATTAGTGAGAGTTGAACAATGAAAATACATGGACACAGGGAGGGGAACATCACACACTGGGGCCTATTAGGGGGTGGGGAGCAATGTGAGGGATAGCGTTAGGACAAATATCTAATGCATGGGGGGCTTAAAACCCAGATGACAGGTTGATGGGTGCAGCAAACCACCATGGCATTTGTATACCTATGTAACAAACCTGCACATTCTGCACATGTATCCCAGAACTTGAAGTATAATGAAAATAAAGAAGAAACTTAGTGATATATTAGAAGGTATGGACTTTAGGAAAGGATTAGATCATGAGGGCTCTGTCATTATGAATGGGATTAATGCCTTATAAAAGAGGCATCATCTGACATTCATTCCTTTGCCCTTCCACCTTCTGTCACATGAGTATACAGAAACAGTGCCGTCTTGAAGCAGAGAGGGAAGCCCTCAACAGACACAAAACCTGTCAGCACCATGATCTTGGACTTCTCAGCCTCTAGAGAGTGAGAAATAAATTTCTATTCTTTATAAATCACCCAGAGTCAGATATTTTGTTATAGAAGCACAAATTAACTAAGACAATAGGGAACACAAGAAAATGAAGGTTCCTCAGAGGGTAATGACATGAACAAGAAAAGTAAGTTATCTTTTACAAGAAATGAAAAAATACAAGTGACAACTAACTCTTTTTCTGATATCCTTATAGTATTAAGTAGAAAGAGAAAGGTATTAAGACAAGGTTACAGGTGATTCCAAATGCCTTTAGCTACAGCTAGTGTGTTGAGTGTTGTAAGGAGAAACTGCTTCGCCTCTCAGTTATTTGCTTATGTAGAGCCAATGAAGATATAGCCTATAAAAAGTGAGAATGATAGTCACTGTATAAATATGAGTAACTGAAGCTTTCAAGGAATAAGCAAGTTTGTTTCCCAGGAAACCAGATTGCATGGGTGCATGTCAGAGGATTTGCAAGAGCAGTGAGGTGAAGTTGAGGACAAGGAGTACTACAGAAACAAGACTGATGAGGTCTACTTTGGAACTTAAAAGGAACAGAAGGTATTAAACAGTGGCTGGGGACAGGGCACATGAAAAGGGGAAGCAGCGAGTACAGAGAACAGAAGTCTGAAGTGGTTCTTAGACTTTTTCATTCTGCGTTTTTCATTTGTTTAATATAGGAGAAGAGTCATGTATACTGGGCAAATAAGAATTGGTACTAGAAAAAAAAGGGGGGGGCTTACAGAAAACATCCAGAGATGGGTCTCTGAAAATACCTTGCATGATCATGGGAGATCTTCTTCCACAGAAGTTATCTTTCAGACATTAAGAAACTATTTAATAAAAAGTGAGAGAAAGTTGTGAGTATAAGTAGGAAGAGGTGCTGTTTCCTTGACTGATATGACACTAGATAGGATGGCCACGCATTCTAGCATAAAGAAAATAAAGACAGGAAGAACAAAGATAAGAGGGAGAGTGATTCCTGAGAAGGTAAAGTTCCCAGCTCGCATCGAAGTAGGCTAACCATCTAAATCAGCTTACTGGTGGGACTTGGAGCCCTATGACAGAGATACAGGCTCTAAAACCAACATTCAAAGGTGCTACATTACCAGCAGACACCCTCAAAAACTTGTCTATTGCCCCTACATTACTCCTATATAATAACACAAGCTGCATCCACAGCCTCCTATGCAAAGTATCCTGCTCTCCTCTTCATTGCTCCTGATATCACACATTGTCTTCACACCTGTTCACTATTTATTGAAATTAAACTTCTATTACGATGAACATTGACAAACTTTGCCTGGTCACACATTTTTAAAGTGCATATATATATATATATATATATATATATATATATATATATATACACACACACACACACACACACACACTTTGATACAAATACACACATTGTATACATACACATAAAGACAAATTTTTGAATATCTCCTTGGAATAAGTTGTATGTATCATTGTCAGGGTCCATATCCAATCATAATTGGCAAACACCATTATGCATTACTAGAATGAAAAAGAGAAGGCAGCTCCGACCACTTTCATCTAACACTGTTACTTGAACTTCTTATTTTAGGTTTGTAGGAGTTGTATTTAAAAACAACTTCATTTAAGTATAAATAAAATAAACTCATTTTAAATGTGCATGGGATGAATTTTGACAAATATATGCACTGAAATAGCAATCCAGTCAAGTAATAAAAACATTATTACTGCCCCCTCCAAATTTCTCTATTATTCTTTGCAATCAGGTTCCCATTTAAACTCTGGCTACAGACAACTATGGTACTGATTTCCTTTTAGTATCAATGGGCTATATTTGTCTCTCTATTGCATAAAATTGAATCATAAACTATCTTCTATATTAGACTGTCTCTGTGACTCAGCACAATGACTTTGCTTCATCCATGTTACTGAGTATATCAGTAGTTTACTTCTTATAGCCAAATAGTATAAACAATATTGCATAATATTGAGGCTAATGGTATAAAATAGTATTCCACGGTATGGATATAACACAATTTGTCCATTAACCTGCTGATATATATTTGGAGTTGACCAAGTTTGGAGCTGCTGTAAATAAAGCTTCTGTGAACATTAGTATACAAGTCTTTGTGTGGACCTATGTTTTCATTTCTCTTGAGCAAATTTCTACTGTTTGTCAAAGCAATCGTAACATTTGGGTTACCCACAACCTATGCGTAGGGTCTCAGTTACATCACATCTTCAAATAGACTTGACTTTGTCAGTCTTGTTAATTTTAGCAATTCTAATGGAAATAATGTGGTAACTCATTATTTTTTTCAAATACCAAGTTTTCTTTTATTAGTGGGAGCTAAATAATGTGTACACATGAACAAAGAAGAGAATGACAGACATTGGAGACTTGGAAGTGGGGGAGGGGTAAGGGAGAAATTGATGAGAAATTACATAATGGGTACAATGTACACTATTCAGATGGTCGATACAATAAAGCCAAGACTTCACCACTACACAACATATGCATATAACAACATTGCACTTGGCACTTGCACTAGCTTAAATTTACACAAATTAAAAAAAAAATCGAGAAGGCAAGGCGTTATCAATTATTTCGCCACCAAACCTAAGCCAAACTTTGGAATTTGATGGGACAACTACAGAATTTTGAAATAATTCATTCAAATTTAGCACAAAGTAAAACTCAAAAGTCATAAAGAGACAGTCCCTTGTCTTCATAAACTTTGTTAAAGCCAAGGCATCCATCACAGTGGAAGCAAATGTAATCATTTCTGTAATTTTCCTAAGATTTTTTAAAAATCATAACTTGATAACTTTTTGGATTTGTACTGATTATTTTTCTTTGCTGTATATTTTGTGTCAGAGAATTCACAATTCAAAGACCTAGAAGCGGTATCTCTCTGCAATTCTGTCTTAGCACATATGCTTCTTTTAAAAAAATTGTAAGTTCTGGGATACAAGTGCAGAATATGCAGGTTAGTTACATAGGTGTATGTGTGCCATGGTGGTTTGCTGCACCTATCAACCTGTCATCTACATTTTAAGCCTTACATGCATTAGGTATTTGTCGTAATGCTCTCCCTACCTTGCCTCCCATCCCCCAACAGGCCCAGTGTGTGATGCTAACACCTTCTTTGTGGTTTTTTTGCCTCTCATATTGTTGGGATTTCAGAGCAGATATCTATTATACAAGAGTGCTTGCCTGAGGAAAGGGAACCGCAAAAGTGAGGTTGGGGAAATGACAGGGAAAATAACAGACTAAAGTAAAATCTGTTTATTGAAGCATCACTTTAGGCCCTCTAAACTTTTTCAGGATTCCTTATATAGTAAAATGGTAATGTGAATATAAGAAAACATGAAAGAGTTACACAGTCAAACCACAGGGAAACAGAAAATGAATAGTATTTAACCTTAACTACTACTGAAAGGAGTACAGAAATTGATAATATCACACAGGAAGTAAACATCATGTAAATATATCTGAGAAATGCAAGAAAAGATTCCTGATAGCATCTGTCTTAGAGACATGTTGTTTCCCACCAAAAGCAACGGGCTTTTAAAAACTCTCTCACTACAATACAGAGAAGTCATTTACAAGTTTTTGCAGCAGACATATTGCAGAATTCAAAGATAGTAAAACCATTATCGACTACAAAAATATGTATGTATAAAAGCAAGTAAAATTTTTTTGACATCAGCAAACATTTTATTTATTTGTATATCTCTTAAATATCATGCACAAATTGGAAACCTAATAAATACTGATTGAATTAAATTGTTCAGACTTAATCTGGGAATTTTTAAATTAAAGAATGCTTCATATTTAGGTCAAATACCTGAAAGTTGATGAAAATAATATTAGACTATAAATGTTCATGTACAGGACAGAAATTAATGAAGAAATAATAAACTGTATTAGCTTGTCACAATGACTGGCTTCATATTTTTTTCTATTAACAGATAGAAGAAGTTGCCATGGAATTTCCTAAAGGAGATATTGTGTTCCTAGAATTTTTTTGCATAAATTTATGTGATATATGTGCAGTTTTTTAAATGCATAGATTGTGAGGTGGTCAAGTCAGGACTTTTAGGGTATCCATCAGTCAAATAACATACATTGTACCTGTTATTTAATTTCTTATTATCCTTACCCCTTACAGCCCCTCAATCTTCCAAGTCTCCATCATCTATCACCTAGAATTTTAAAAGATAACTGAAGAGTTTTCTTTATTTAATGTCAGTTTCATTGGAAAATCTGAAAAATGCCACTGGGAAAGAATATTCCCCATAAGGTGAAAAATTTGCAGAACATCACAATAGAATATATCAACATATTAAAAATAAAAACTAATATTTTAATTACCCCAATTTCATTTTAGAATATTTGTCCATTTTAAGACTTATAATTTAACATTAAATTGGGAAAAGGAACTTGAGAAAGATAAAGCCAATAGGAGTATTTTCTGTGGATTATGTGAGTGAAAGAATGAACAGCCAATCAATACCATTTATCTACTGACAGTAGTAGGGCATGCGTACTCCCAGCTATCCTTAAGATGAGTTCTCTCTCTCTCTCCAAAGTGCTTATATAACATTCCTCTAAATGAGCTAATAGATTGGGGGAAAACTATTATAAAATGCATTTATTAAGGTAATTTAATACTTCTATACCAACTCATTAGTTTGCTGAGGTTTTCTTTGTTTATTGACATCACTACCACATGTGAATGTGTTAGTGTCTTTGAAATTTTTACTACCCATATTACTGAATTGCTCAGTAGCAAGGTTCCAACCATCAATATTTTACTTTAAAAAAAAATTGTCATCGAGGCAACTGTTTTCTTAATCTAACAAAAAATTCTACTTTCTAATGGAAACAAAAAGAGAACCTTACTAATTAATTTTTAATGGCTACTCCCTGTTCTATATAAATTTTTCTGTTGGATCATTTTCTCTTTATTATGTATTTGTGTAAACATGCAACCATTTGTTAATTTCTATTTTTTCCTATTTTTTATTTCTATGTTTTCAAGAAAAGAAAAAATAAAATCTATAAAACTAATATAGTCACATTAAGTGAAGCTAAGTAGATATAGTCTTGAAGACTTTATATAAGAAACAAATATGGAACTTGGCATTCAAAGTCAAGCATTCAAGCTACCTGAAAAGCATTATGTGGAAGTTTATATGAAAAATTACTTTGCATTTGTTTTGTTTTTGTTTGTATTTAAGCTGGCTTTTTTAAAGAGTATTCCTAGAGTCAATGTGTGGGGAAAAAAAAAGATAAGCAACTGTCAAAAAAGAATATAGAGAAGGTTAGTTTAGTACAGACTCTGAAAGTCTGCAATTAGAATGTAATGTAAGTCTGAGGAACATCACGAGTGTTTAGGATTATAAAATAAAAATTAAAACATTATAGATCTTGGTCAACCAAAATTAACATACTTGAATATCACTTTATCTGAAATGAGGTGGTGTAGAAAAACTATGTACAATAATGTATGTATGACATGTGTGGTTGAGTGATCTGGAAATTGAATGCCCCTCTATCTCTAGATAACAACAAAAATAGAACTAGCATTCTTAGCAGTAAGAAATTACAGTGTTCTGCTTAATATCTATGGTTTCTTTCCAGAGTTATTAATAGTGCTTTTCACTTGCATTGGGTTGGTTTTTGGCCTTATTGTTTCAGTGTTTTATTTTTCTTTCACATCATCTCAGATCTTTACTGGAATAACATAATATATAAATCTAAGCACACGCATGCACATACACACACAGAATGGGTTAATGTTTTAATTAACACATTCCCCATTTTAAAATGTAGTTTCTTGCTACATGCCTATTTAGAAACTCTGTGAGATGAAGTAACATACATCTACATCCGGTAATCAAAGTCACATAGACAAATTTAACAAAGCATCTGCTCTGGTAGATTCATCCTACACACTCAAAAATGGTGTACAATTCACAGTAAAACATGTATGCGAATATAAAACACCTGAATGGAAAAAAATCCAGCGTTATCCTGCAGTTGTCAGGTTTCTTAATTTTCTTAAAAAAAAAAAAAAAAAACCAAAAAAGCCAAGCATATGGTAAAAGAAAAAAAAAAAAAAAAAAAAAGCCCTCATAAAAATGGAGAATGAGCTGAGTTAATGGTGTTTTTTAAAAGTATACCACTTTCTTGTTGAGAGGGTCAGTCTCTGCAGTTTTGGGAACCATCTGCTTTTGCTTCAGGCCTGTCCTGCATTGCCCATATCTTTCCATTGTTCTTCCAGTTGCTTGGTAGATCCATTTGCAACCACTGCAGAGAGATTGTTGATTATGTTGTCTTTTCTCTCTGATTGCTTTTAAGATCTCCTTGTCTCAGATGTCTTTATGCAGTAATCATGATTTCACTAGGTTGTGTTTGTGTGGACAAGTGTGCTTCAGTCTGCTTAAAGACCAGGCATGCTCCTCTCCATCTAAGAATTTATGTTTTACTGGGTATTTTGAAGCCTTTGTCTTTTGACTTCTATCTTCTTTTCTCTTGTCTCTCCTTTTTGGGACTCTTATTAAGAATATGCTTTAACTATGAGAACGCATGGATACATAGAGGGGAACAACACGCACTGGGGCCTACCAGAGGGTGAAGGGAGGGAGGAGGGAGAGGATCAGGAAAAGAACTAATGGATAAAAGGCTTAAAACCTGGGCGATGAAAGAATCTGTACAACAAACCCTCTTGACACACATTTACCTATGTAATAAACCTGCACATGTACTCCTGAAATTAAAATAAAAGTTAAAAAATAATTGAGTCAAAACCAAAAAGTAACTAAAAATATGGTTAGTTCAATAATCCTTTGGATATTCATCTAACTCAGTTGCTGACATCTGTGTCAATGCAAATAAAATCCAAATTTATCTTTAGATGTTACTGTTTGTTTAAATATCTTAATTCATTTTCAAACAGTATTCTGGTCTTTCACGATATTTTCTATCCTTCATTTTATCACTTTACTTTTTACTCACTTTATGAACGCTTATTTTTAGATTCTTTTGGATTTTTCTATTATCTGGAGAGCTAATCCTGCTTTTTATTGTATCTGGTAACTCAGAGTAAGTCATTTGTGTAGTTTGTAATTTATGTTTTGGAGCTCATTTTCTTTTTTTCCTTTGACCTGTTATTTAGAATTGTGTTGTTTACTTTTCAAGAATTTACATTTTCCTTCTCTCTTTCTGCTATTCATTTCCAGTTTGAGTCACTATAGTCAGAGTGCATGCTCTCTCCAGTTTCAATTCTCTCAGATTTGTTGAGCTTTGTTTAATGGATCTGGATACAGTTTATCTTGAGGTATATAAAAGCACTTGAAAAGAAAGTATATCTACTGTTCGGTGGAATGTTTGGAGTGTTCCATAAATGACTAAATATGAGATGTTGTTGAGTTTTCCTGTAACACTGCTGATTTTCTGTCTACTTCTTCTATTAGTTATTGAGAGAGAGAGAGAGTTGTTGAAGTCTCCAATTAGACGTGTGGATTTGTTAATTTCTCCTTTGAGTTCTATTAGTTTTTTCTTCATATATTTTACAGCTCTGTTGTTTGGTGCATACACATTTAGGGTTGCTATGACTTCTTGGGTAGATTGACCCTTTTACCTTACATAAGATCTGTTTCTGTCCCTAATAATTTTAGCTGCTCTTAAGTCTATCTTATCCTTATATAAATAGAACAACTCTGTGTTCCTTTGATTAGTGTTTACGTGATACATCTTTTTCTTTCCTTTCACTTTCAACTTGCCTGTATTGTTATATTTGAAGTGAGTTTCTTATAGACAGCATGTCTAGTAGGGCATATTTTTAATCCACTCAGTGAATCTTTATCTTTTGTCAGTATACTTAGACATTTACATTTAATAAAATATTTAATAAAATATTGATATTTTATTTTCTTATTTTTTTAACTTTTATTTTAGGTTCGGGGTACATGTGAAGGTTTGTTACATATGTAAACTCATGTCATGAGGATTTGTTGTACATCAGACCTGGCTGATGATTATTACACCACCCAGGTGTTAAGCCTAGTATCCAATAGTCATATTTTCTGCTCCTCTCCTTCCTTCCACCCTCCACCCTCAAGTAGACGCTGGTGTCTGTTGTTTCCTTCTTTGTGTTCATAAGTTATTTTATTTTAAGAGCTTATTTTCAAGGAGGATTATTTCTCCACACACTAGGGTATCCTGTGAGAATCCAGTCTGGGACTGGTATTTTTGTTAACTTTTCAACTTGGGATCTTTACTATGTGTGACCCAGGCTTCTTATGGGAGATTTTTTTTTTTTTTAAATACTCAGAGACCTAAACAGAAAATTTTTGCCACTTAGTTGGACTGGCAGTTGAATTGTTTTACAGTTCCCTTTTCATAGGGAGAGCCACTTCAGCTTCCAGGCTTTACACAGGATCTCAGTCTCTTCCCATACAGACCCAAGGCCATAACTTCTGTTCCTACATGAACATTAAAATGCCACTTTTTAAGTAATATCAAAACATAAATATCTAAAATCTAAATATTAAAATCTATATTTTAGATATTATTTATGTGCTCTCTATTTTCCAAGTCCAACCTAGAAATGCCTGATGACTGATGAGTGATGAGCTTACTATATCTTTGTCCCTAACATTTGGGATTTCCTTTTATTTCTTTGTTCTCGGCTAGATATTTTAAAATCGTGGTTTGTATTCTCTCTTTTTTCATGCTTTTCATGTGTTGGTAGTGGAAAAGGAGTCCAGGACAACAGTACCCCATGTGACCAAAACTGGAAATTGCTGTTTGTGTAATATAGATATTCTTCCAGGTGCTGTTTCTATCCTTAGATATCATTTCTATGACATAGGAATCATTCCTCAGAACTTTTCTGTTCCTCGTAATCAGAATATTCTTAGTCTCTACTTTCCTGATTCAGATCCAAGCTGACTTTCTTGTGAGACAGTCAAACAAATCTTAGTTGTTCTCCTCCTTCTACCGTATCTGAGACAGCATTATTATTGTGTTTAGAATATTTATGTGTTGTAATGGATGTGTGTGTGGTGGGTGAGAGGGAATGCTTTCTTTCTTCTCTGTTTTCACTATTGTGGATTCACTTAAAGTTGCACCATCCAATCATATACACACGGCCCAAATAATTATGTCATGCCAGGTATTTTTACTTCAGAAAGTGTTATTGTGGAACTCTATTTCCTGGAAAATTTCACTGTGCCTTAGCCTATGTCAAAATGTCAAAAAGCTGCTAAAAAACTCAGGTCAGATTTTATAATCTCACATCAGAAAGCATGCATGTTTTGTGTGCTGCTGAATAATGCTTTTAGCAGAAACTGACAAGTTGTCCCTCAAACCCATTTCTCTTTCTTTCTGATATTCAGCTACATTTCTTGGTCTCCTTTGCAGGTAGGTTTGCTCATGTGACTATGCTCTGGCCTACGGAGAGTGAATAACTGATAAAAATCTCATGCATAATTCTCTATCCCTCAACTCTGCCATCAGTAGTCAATAAGACAATGTCTAGGTCAGCCTCGGAAGACATACATTGAAAATAATAAAGGTTCCTGAAATTCCTGTACCTACATCACTGCCTACTTCACTCTCACATAATTCCTCACTCCTCACCATCAACAGGATTGCAGAGAAGCTAAAAATAAATTTCTGTTTTTAGTCACTGAGCTATCAGAGTTTACTTCTTGTAGCAGCTAATCATAGTTAATTCAATGGCAGAAATATAAAGAACCCTTTCTTCTTTTCTGCCATGCATCTTCTTTCCTTTGATAGCATTGCTTTTACATAGGTGACTAGTTCACTGCTTCTGAGAGTTACTACCAACAAAATCTTAATAAAATTTACTTCTTACATAAGGATATTATAGGAATTAGTGCAGCATTTTTATAAATCTGTCAGGGGTCCTTGGAGCCAAGTCTTCATACAAAGTAAAATAATGATACTCATTTTACTATATACTATAATTTTAATGAATACTGTGTAATATAAATACAAAAAAATAATTTGTAGAAACAATTGTTTCCCTGAAGGAAACACTGAATATATCAGAATAATATTGTGAAACAAGAAAGTACTTGGTACAATCTATCCATTTTTTTTTTATATTTATAAAGCTAAAATACTTAGAAAATACTAATGATTTGCTCTAGTAATAAAGAAAACTAATTTTTAAAATCCAATTTCCTTTTTTAAAATCTAAATTGTACTTTGCATAAAAGCAGCACAGAATTTCTGGCTCTGATTTGTATCTTCTGTTCATCCATTAAAAGTAGATACTTCCTACCCTGACCCGCTCTTCTAGGTCCAAAATTGTTTCCCTTTACTGGAATATATTTTCTAAGGGCCAATGGACTCCCTTACTCAGGATTTTTATTCTCATCATAATACCAAGGCCACTATCATGAAACATTTATCATGGTAAAGTCCATCTTCTAAACAGCTCTGAAAAGTACAAAATGTATTGTTTATACAACCAAAACAATCTTTGGTTTTTAGGCCTTTGTTCTTATTGGTCTCTCATTTATAAAGCATTTATTTGCTTTTTTCTGTCTGTCAAAAGTTTCTCATATCTAAGGTACCATACTATGCTATAAAACTCTCGACTGGATTTTATTTCTCTTTCTCTCTCCAAAGAGCCTCAAATCATAGACTGACCTATCTTCCCACTTATGTAACTATAAGGACCATATGGAAATAGGAAATAGCTACCATGGTAGTGTGTGAACACAAGATCCACATGAATAACACCCAGTCCAGGAACACTATGGCTGGCCACACTAGCTGTGCAATGCATACCTTTGTGGGAATAATCCATGATTGTAATGTAGATTGGAGTGGTATAGCACACAACTGTAAGTCGTGGCTCTGCCCAGCACCATATTGTTTGGTTCTATGACGTTCTGAGTTTTACTGTCCTTCGCTGATTTCATGGATATTATTGGAATCTTTTTTCTCTATTATCTAGAAGTGCTACATTTCTGAAAATATCTCTAATAATCCACTCTTTGACTACAATTCCTGTTGGGTGTTTTTCTAGTTTTCTCACCCCTTTATTCCTACAAAGTCTGTTTTTAAATCTTTCAAGACATTTATTCTCTTTTCCCCTTCATTTTTACCCTTTATTAGCCCCCATTCCAGGCCTCATTTGCTTTCTTACCCAGCCTAGTCTCTTTATTCAATCACTGCAAGAACATTGTCACAGATACTCCCCACCAACTCCCTAGTTCTCTATGTTTTTACGTTACATACCCCGCAACTCACTAAACCCGGGTCAAGTCTCTCTAGCCAACCTTGGAAATGTAGCAAGACCCATTTGTATTAAAAAAAAAAAAAAAAAAAAGACATAAATAGACAAAATAGGCAAATTTTGCTGTCCAGGGGAATGTGCAAGAGGAAGGCAAGCACAGGACACTCATTAACATCACAGAAAAGAGGAACCCAAGTGAGCTAAAAATTCATCAAAGATGGTAAGCTCGGGTAAGGAAAATCCAGCAGCTATGCAGACTGATGTCACTGCCCATGTATGGGCTCTGGCCTTCTTTGGGCTTTCAGTAAATGCAGCAATCTTTTCTTTGTTCATGGATAACTCTTGTCTCCATTCCCCTCAGCATTACTTCAAACAGGTCCACTCTTCTCAAAATTAACCCCTACCAGACCTCCTCTCAGCAGGCATCATTACTTCCTACTTCACAGAGAAAATAGAGGTCATCACCCATACATTCCCTCAATTCATCACTCCGAATCCAATAAATTAATCTATTTTTGCACCACACTGTCTCATTTTCAGTTTTATAGAATGCCTTGTCCTGCCTCATATTCAAAACTAAACTCTCCCGTCATGCATTGCTCTCAACCTCTCCCACCTCCTTCAGAAACCTTGCCTCATTAACAATCATCTCATTTTATCACACTACAATCTGTCCTTCTCTATTAGCTTCTTCCCTTCTGCATAAAATCTAGCCAGGTATTACCACTCCTTAAAAGCAAAAAAAAAAAAATCTAAATCATTTGCTGGCCTCTAATAAGTCCTATTATCCCTCATTCTTACTCTATCAATTTTCTTTTAAGAAAATGAAATCTATTTTCTCACCTACTTATTTTCTTAAGTCATGGTAACCTCTCTTGCTCACACTCTGGACCTAGACTGTTTGTTATTAACTCAGTACTACTATCACTCTTATCAAAGCCTGTGACATTCATTCCTCACAACCTGGTTCTAGGTTAAAACTTGTCAATGTGAGATATTCAGATGAGAACTTGCCTGAAGTGAAGCAGAAGCCACATTCCCTAGAAGCAATTGACACATGAGAGAGATATAGAGAGGTGAGTCACCATGGCTTTCAGAGAAGCTCTTGAGACCCACCTTCTTCATAAACTGAGACAGTTGCTGGGAGCTTCCCACAGATTGTTGAGACATCTACAAGTTTCCAGCAACTTTTGAAAATAATTTGCTTCAGTTTATTAGACTGTGATCTTCAGAGTCAATTTTTCTGACTTTTGGGCAATAGCTTCCTTTATCCTCAGTGGCAACTTCCCTGAGCTTCATTCCATCAGTCTTCCAACAAGTTCTGTAAACCCCTAATTTTACATTAAGCTCTCTATGCCTAGAGTACATGGAATGGTGTATTTACCCTGAGTGCTGAGGAAATATACCCAACACCTCCCTGAATCTATTCTAACAAATATCACCTATAATCTCCAAATTTCTCAAACTCAGTGCATTTTCATCCTTATCTGACCTCTCTGAAACTGTTGCCAATGTTAATAACTGCGCTGTTGCAACATCTTATCCTTTTCGAACATTGAGACTTGTAGAAGAGATATTTACATATACAATCATATTACATATATGATATGCTATAAAATGAGTAATCTTCTATAAATGTAGAGAGAAAAAAGCAACTAGATCTATCTTGGGAAATTATTATAAAGCATTCCCACTGAATTATAGCTCCATAAATGCCCTGACCATTTTGAACTCTTCTGGGGCCTTATATGAGGCATATGGGACAGTATTAACGTATATAATGACTTTTTCTCCTTTCTCTTTATTTCATTTATGCTCTAGGACATAACTACACTATTTCCACAAACAAATACTCTGTATAGTCTATCCTGCATATCTTTATGTTTCTGACTGAGGCCATAAGTGAGAAACAAAGTAAAAAATAAGCAAAAGAAAAATAATTTTGTATAAGTAAAGAAAAGCCACTTTTGAAATTATCCCTCCAGAGTTTACAGGCTCAAAAGGCAGGACTTACACAAACAAATACCTAAAATCTGAACTCAAATGCAAAGATCTTGACATTTTTCACCATTACAGTACAGTGCTTTACACAATAATGTCAATTGCATATCAGTATATATACAATAGTTATTCACAACCACTCCTTAAAGAAAAAGCAATTAAATCAAAAAGTGGTTTTTTATATATATATATAATATATATATATTTTTGTGTGTGTGTGTGTGTGTGTGTGTGTGTGTCTGTCAATAAGAGTCTTATTAGATTGTGTACCTTAGAAAGTCAAGGGCAAGATTCTCAACGACCTCATAATATAAGATGTTAATAAGTCAAACAGTTAACAATCAATTTAGTGTGTATGATTCACTCTTCCATAATATTTTGACTACAATGACATTCCACACTCTGTCAGCATGGGTAAAAAATTTCCATAATTTTGTAAAACTAGGTCAACATCCTATAGTTACATTCTACATAATCCAGCCCATTCTGTCGATATCTTAACTCTAGCAGAAATGTGAATTCTAAAATACTGTGAAATCCAACACAGGTTTCTAAAATAGAAACAATGAGAAAATGTCTTATACCTCCAAATTAAATTCAGATGTGGA
This sequence comes from Macaca fascicularis, assembly GCF_037993035.2. Classification (NCBI taxonomy): domain Eukaryota; kingdom Metazoa; phylum Chordata; class Mammalia; order Primates; family Cercopithecidae; genus Macaca; species Macaca fascicularis. The sequence goes on from NC_088379.1 coordinate 110,539,558, forward strand.
AAATCTGTGTTTGATACAATAGATTTAAAAAAAATACTACATATGAAATAAACAAGAATTTAGGTATGATAGTCATTTTAGTTGATTACATCATAGCCTGAATTTAGATAGTCTATGATGTTTCCATGGAAACTGTTTTTGCTTAAATGTAGTTTTAGATATTCTTTAAGTACAAATTAAATTAATTGAAGGCAGAGATACAATGTTGGAAACATTTAGAAGCCTAAAGAACAGTTTATTCTACTTACCTAGAAGAATTAAGAAGAGCAATGGCAAAGGAAAAAATACATAAACTAGTCCCCTAAGATGAACAATCAAACAGAATATTTTCAAACTAAATTGTACATACTTTGAAATTCATTTAGAATATGAACTCCAATACTAGCCAACCGAACTTCAACATAAAGTTTATATTCCAGTGGAAATAGAATCATGAACTCTCTAATAATGCCTATTTCTAGTTTTTAAAGCTCAAGTGGAAGAATTAATCTTCCTTGAGATTACCTGGCAAATAGTAGTAACACAATAAGTATTTGTTGCCTAAATGAATAAACGGATGAAATAAGCTTAGAATGCAGTAATGCTATCGTGACAATGTTGGGATGCAATGAGGCCCAATAAATAACATTCTTTTTTTTCTGAACCAGTTAAAAAACAAAAGAGAGAAAGGGAAATAGAAAACTTAATACAAATATGGCTGTTAATGCTAAACAATCTGATAAGAGAAAATGAGACTTATATGTAGCAAGCAGAATTTCTGTTTGTGAACCTAGATTTTAACAGGCACCAACCTGGACACAGGCAGCACTAAGTCATTGTAGACCTTCTTATATACGATCCCCTGCTTTTGTCAACCTTACACATAAAAAAGCAGAGCAGACTGCATACTCTCTGGTAGCAGGTTTGGACCCAAAGAGAAAGACAAACAAGAAATGACTGAGCTAGCATACTCAACTTATTCCTCCAAAATATAGCAGTCGCATAACCCACTCACTCCCTCCAGAAAAAAAGCATGTTATGGGAAGATAGGCCATGATTGTTACATGAAAGGAATTGTTCACATGGCAAGAATCATTAGGATTGTGAAAAAAATAGTGTCCTCTCCATAGCAATTATGGGAAGACTTGTGTTATCTGATAATCAATTAAGCATATACTATCATGAAATTTAAGATGTTAAATCAGAACACTTTCCATCATTCATTCATTTAACAAGCATCTATTGAAACCTACTAGGTGCAGAAATTCTTGTAGATGTTGGAGTTAAGAGGATGAAGAAAGTAGACATGGTTTCCATCCTCATAACATTTATATCCTACAAGGCAAACGCCAATTGTATAAAAAATTTTAGTTCAAAATCATAAGAGAGCAGTCTGGAAGTTCCTAGGTGAAATATTTAACCTTGTAAAACTGAAGAATTCTACACAAATAACTCAACTTTGAAGCAGATGGCCAAAGCATTGGTAAGGATTAGCCAAAGAAACTAAGAAAGTGTTTCTCAGATAAACAGGCAGTAAGCGAACAGGCCTTGAGCAAAGTGTGAGACTGTGGTGTAGTCAGTAAAACAAAAAAATTTCAGGAAAGCTAAAATGTAGTGTGAGGGTGAGAGAGATCCTGTTAAAGAGTATGCAGTAAAGAGAAATGCCCAGGTTCACAACTTAGAAAAATCACTCTGGCTTCAGAGAGGAAAAAAACTTTACAAAATGAGGTTAGAGACATTACTTGCAGTATTTAAGTTAAAATAATTACAGTATTTAAAATGAAAGAAAATTGATACTTTGAGGACTACACATAAAAATAAATAGAAAGCTTGTATTTAAGAAATATGTTTCAGGTAGAAAAATCAAGATTTGGTTATTTGGGAGACATATCCAATATGAGGATGAAAGAAAGGAAGATGGTAAATTTCTGCTTTGAATAGCTAAGTAGATGCCCATGTCATTCAATAAAATAGGAACCCAGGCAAATGAGATGGCAAACTGACAAGGATATGTTGGTACATTTTTATTCAGTCCTTTGTAGAATATCCAAATAGAAATGTCCAGTAGGCACTTGATTATATGGGCCTGAAGTTTAGAAAAATGAGTTCAACTGAAAACAGATATTGGAAACCAATAGCATAGAAATGGTGCCTGAAGTTATAACCATTTTTAAGTGGATTAAACTTGGTGGTATGCAATCAGCAAACAGCATTACTACTTAAGAATCACTTTTTTCACACTAAGTCTGTAAGATTTATCTTCATTATTTACAGCATCTAAAATTTTTGCTAGGGGCTGTGAACTTTGAATCACTTTTATTTATACAAGGAATTACATTTCTTGACGTTGCAATTAAAAAATCTGCATATATGGACTTTTTTTTCTATAGCACCTTAAATATACTATATTATAGATGTGAACCCAACCCAAACAATATCTATACTTCTGATGCTACATTGAGAGTGAGAAAGAGAGATTATTGAATACCTATTGAGGTCTATCATAAAAGAATTATGCCCCGGATGTTGAAAAAGAAGGAAAAGGAATGATTTAGCATATTCTTTAAATAACTGTAGAAAGAAATCTTAAGATCTTCAGAGAAAAATAGCACCAATATCTTGGTTTGTTTGTGCATTTTCAAATAACAATAACTTTGAAAAATATCACTTCACTGCAAAGAAAAAAATTAATTAATAACTATCTAAAAATACCTTAAATGAGGTTCAGATGTTTAAATATCAGGATGTTTTCATAGACATTAAATTTGGAGTGCTAGAAACTTATGTGAAATATTTATTAAAACAAGTATTGTAAGCAAAGCTTGAGAACACTAACAGGAAAAGAGAAAAAAAAATGCATCATGTGAAATAGCTCCAGCTGTTAAAACACTTGTTCAATATTGATGGAATGTCCGTGATGTATAAGGTGTTAAACTTAACATATCCACGGCAGTTATTGATCCCCAGGATTTTCATTTTACTATGTATATAAACAAACAAGTGCAACATCTATGTAATTTGACTTTTAAAACCTAACATATTTTTGCCTTATTTCCAACTCGATTTTGTTCTATAGACCAGCAATGCCTAAAGAACTGTAATCTTAATTTTGTCCATTTTATTTTCTTATTTTTTAACTTTAAACAAATTTTTATTACACAAAGGTTGTCACATAATTGGATATTTCTCTACTTTGTACACAATTATTCTCACTCTCCACAGAAAGGCTGCTTAACTTCTCATCTGGTGGTGGCAAGCACTAAAATCCTGATTTTAACAGAATAGTAGTAAAAATGCCTCAGTGATTTAAGTTGAAAGCAGTACATTGGTACATGGCTCTTGTACCCATTATCAGGAATGTACAAATGGTTTTTATTCAAAAATACAAAATAAATTATCTGTAGGCATGGACAATGACAGCAGTAAACCATTATATATTTTGTCAACTGAAACCAGTAACTGATGGTTATAGTGATTTTCAGCCAGCCTTTTTCTTCATTTTCTCCAACTGACTTCTCTGAAGTTATTGGTGAGGAACACTGCCTTGGGCTTCCTGTCACAGTTCATTAATAAAGGTAAAGCACTACTAGTCTAGGAGTTAGAACATGCCACCTCCCATACCACCTCCCATTCCACTCATTGCACCCATTCCAGGGTCCTTCTCTTCTTTAGGAATTTCTGTGACGACAACTTCTGCTGTAGTTAACAGAGAGGCCACACCAGCAGCATCCAATAAAGCAGTTCTCACAACCTTTGTTGGGACAATAATTCCTTTTTCCACCATATTCACAAAATCTCCAGCCATAGCATCATAACCAACTTCTGAGGAACTCTGCATAATTTTCTCAACTATCAAAGATCCTTCAACACCTGCATTCTTAGCAATGGTCATTGTTGGAATTTTGAGTGTTCTTTTAATAATTTCTATACCAATTTTTTGATCTTCATTAGCTGGAGTCAATGAGTCCAAGGCTGGAATGCATCGAAGCAGGGCACAACACCCTCCCAAAACAATGCCTTCTTCAACAGCAGCTCTTGTAGCATTAAGTGCATCTGTAACTCTGTCTTTCCTTTCATTCACTTCAACATCACTTGTCCCACCAACCTTCAGCACAGCTACTCCATCTGAAAGTTTTGCCAGCCGTTCATTCAGTTTTTCCTTTTCATATTCACTAGTTGTGACATCTAACTGCTCAATGATTTCTTGAATACGTTTTTCAATTTTAACCTTGTCACCTTTTCCTTTTAAGAGCATGGCATCGTCTTTGGTCACAATGACCTCTCCAACTTTTCCTAAGTCATGAGGCTGAACGTCTTCAACATTTATGGTCAACCCCTCTTCTCCAAACACTGCACCACCAGTAGCAATAGCCATATCTTTAAGCTGGTTCTTTCTATCGTCACCAAACCCTGGAGCCTTGACTGCCACAACCTGAAGATCAACCTTTAGCCTATTCAAGACGAGTGTACTTAAAGCTTCTCCATCAACGTCTTCAGCGATTATGACCAAAGGCTTACGGTGAGCATTGGCAATTTCAAGAGCAGGTACAATGGACTGGACACTAGAAATTTTCTTTTCACTCAGCAGAACATAGGCATCCTGGAATTCACATTTCTGACCTTTTGATGTATTAATAAAGTATGGAGAAATATAGCCTCGATCAAACTTCATGCCTTCGATAATTTCTAATTCATCATTCAGTGTTTTTCCATCCTTTACTGTGATGACACCCTTTCTTCCAACCTTTTTTATTGCATCAGAGATGATATTGCCAATTTCTTTGTCTCCATTTGCAGAAATTGTAGCAACCTGTGCAATTTCTTCAGGGGTGGTCACAGGTTTAGACTGCTTTTTAAGTTCAGCAATTACAGCATCAACAGCTAACATCACACCTTTCCTGATTTCCACGGGATTAGCACCTTTGCTAATCTTCTCGAAGCCTTCCTTGGCTATAGAGCGTGCCAGTACAGTAGCAGTGGTAGTGCCATCCCCAGCCTCTTCATTTGTGTTATTGGCAACATCTTGAACAAGTTTAGCTCCAATGTTTTTATATTTATCCTTTAAGTCAATTGACTTTGCAACAGTCACACCATCTTTTGTTACTTTGGGACTTCCCCAACTCTGCTCAATAATCACTGTTCTTCCCTTTGGCCCCATTGTAACAGCCACAGCATCGGCTAAAAGGTCTACACCTTGAAGCATTAAGGCTCGGGCATCTGCACCAAATTTTACATCTTTGGCATAAGCCCGAGTGAGATGAGGAGCCAGTACTCTGGACACCGGTCTCATCTGGCGAAAGACTGTGGGTAACCGAAGCATTTCTGCGGGGCGACGGCGGGGCGTGCGCGCGGCGAGACAAGTCGTCGGCGGCGAGTGAGGGCCATTTTATTTTCTGATTTTGATTTTTTTTTTTTTCAGAATACTGGCCACCATAACACTAAATATAGGCTGTGTCACATTTAGGAAGTCATATTTTGAACAAAAGAAGCCCTACCTCACTTCCCAACCCTCTCATATAGCTACAACTGGGACTATCAAATGTGGAATCCTAACCTATTCAAAAGTAGCTATTTCATAAGACAGCCAGGAATCCATAACATAGTCACATACACTCACATACACACACAATAAATGAGCAGGGTTGATTAAACTGTCTCCAGAAACAAAACTGCAAAATAAAGAGAGAATGAAATAGTGAGAACTAAGTCTGAAAAATCTATATATATAAAGAGAACCCCTAAGTAGAGGCCATGAGGATCTTCAAAGTCAAAGTTAGGATAAATCATAAAATTTATTTAGAAGAAGCTGTGAGATAATGTTTTCGCCCTGCTTTTTGTTTTTAATATACACAGATTAGAAGGAGACTATTGGTAATAAGAGTGGAACCAAACAGACATACAGATCAAGACATCATGGGGAGTGTTATTGGAAGGATACCGAGTACTCTTACTACTGGGTTCCCAGTACTACACTGGATCCGAACTTACCTTCTGTACATCTAATTGTTCTGTGGTTCCTGTGAGGTTTAATGTCTCTTGTCTAGGACCACAGTGAATGTTTCTAAGGGCTGTGCTTTTGCAGAAGTGTCAGGACCAGGCTGGGAGACAGCAGTGATACACAGCCTACATTTAGTGTTATGGTGGCGTGGACAAAGGAGCACCTTTCAGGATTCATACATTTGGTCCAGGTGCCTTCTAATTTGCACACTGTGGCTCCACCCTTATCACCCCAACTGAAATGTTAGAATAAGCTTTTCTTCTGCTGATTGAATCTGTTTCACGAAGTCCAAAGAAACTAACATAGATAGCAAGTCATATGTATAAAAAGTGGGATCTGGTTGTTCATCACCAAGATTACTTCAAGTGCTATTATCTACTATTTTATTTAAATTTTGTGTAATGTTTTCAGGTCTTAGACTGTGTGATTTCATTCTGTTTTGATATACATGACTTAACCCTGTTTTGATCTGCTCATTCCAGGAAGCATGAGATTTCTAGATTTGTATTTTAAACTTATATTAATTGCAAGACTGTCATTCTCTGAATTATAAATGGTAGATACAAATATAATAATCTAATCACTACCTTAAATTGCACATAATCTAAGAAAGAGACAAAAAATAAGTAATTATAATAAAGTGGAGGTTATGACAGAGATAAACACATAGTATAATGGAAGCATATAAGATTCGTTTCAAGCCCAAATTTGGGGTTTAGGGATCAGAAAAAGCTTTCTGGGGAAGAGAACATGTAAGTTAAGCTTCAAAGAAGAGGAGATAGCCAGCTAATAAAAAGGTCAGGAAGGCATTCTAGGCAAGAGAATAGCTGTGAAAAAGAATCAATTGTTGAGAGAAAGCAGAGCTTTACATCAGTGGTGATCAAGCATTTTACAATTTATTGGCCACTTGGGTGGAGTCCAAGACCTACAGCCCTTCTAAAACAACTATTTCCTCTCCTTAGGGAAAGAAGGGATTAAGAAATTCAAAAGACATGAAATAAATAAGTTTCAGTAAACTTTTAATGTTAACATGTATTATTTTTATTATGATAATATCACTACATATATTTATATGTTTAAATAATAATCTACATATTTAAAATTAACTCTGTAAATCTTTATACTTATTTTAGCAATATGATGCCAGTTTTTTAAATCTTGCTCTTTTGTACAGGTAATACATGCACATGACAGAAAAAAAAAGAACAAAAAAAATTAAGTTTTATTCCCTGTCTCCCAATATCCCCACAGAGGTTACATATATTTAGTTTCCTGTGTATCCTTCCAAAGGTATTATATGCATTCACAAACAGATATATTTCCACACATATATACAGTTGGTGAACTTTTCTTTCCCAAAATTAAAATATATTTTGGAGAGCTTTCCAGACTACTTTAATGAATGTTATGCTTTTTTAATTTACTATTTTTGACTCTTTACTTGAATTAATTTTAGACATGGAAAAGTTGTGAAACTACAAGAGTTTTCTTGTATCTCTCACCACATTTTCCACAATGTTAACATCTTACATAACTATACTGTAATTATGAAAAACAGGAAATAAAGACTGTTACATTATTATCAATTAAACCACAGATATTATTTCAATTTCAGCAAATCTTCCACTAATGTCTCTATTCCAGGATCTTATTCAGAATCCTACCTTGCACTGAGTTGTTACTTCCCCTTCTGCCTTCCAGTCTGTAACAGCTCCTCAGACTTTCCTTGTTTTTTTATTCACTTCATATTTGAAGAGTACTAATCAGTTATTTTGTAGAATTTCCCTCAATATGGCTTTGTCTAATGTTTTCTCACACTTAGAATGATATTTCACATTTCTTGCATGATTGGCACAAAATATGATACCTCTAGGGACACTTTAAGAAGTAGTTCATTCCAGGCCTGAGACAGAGAACACTGGAATATCTGGTGGTATGGGAAAGTAAGAAAATGCTCAGAAGAAGATGGGAGCATTTTGAAAGAATACAGGGGCCAGTCAGACCTATGACCAAATGACCTAATGGTCTTAATGACCAATGCTGAATTGATTTGAGTGAATTTTAATCTATAAAATAAAATCATAATTATATAAATAATTAAGTAAATGAGAAAAAGAATAGCTCTTGCAATAAAATTCAACTTAATGAATTAAAAAGAAAAAATAAAAAATCAACATTAGGCAAACACCACACAATTTTCTGTGCCAAACTGTTGCAGACAAGATCTACAGATTTGGCAAAAAATTGTTGACAAAATTTGTGGGCAAAAGTTTGAGAAACAGAATTTACCTTTTCACAAGGTATCTCTTACTAGCAACTATTAACTACAAAAGACAAAATAACTTTACAGTGAAAAAAGTTGACATGCGCTAACTTAATCATGTGATAATGATAAACATCACATAATAAAACGTGAGCTGCTTGATATAATGCATAGAGAAGAACACACTATTATAGATTAATTTTAATAAATAACTCATAAGATTTATAAATTTTAAAATATAGTTACTTTTTTAATGCAAATCTATACAGTGAAAGTCTCTACATATATATTAATGGCCTTATATATACATTATTTCCAACATATGCAAGTATATCCAGAATAGTTTTCCAAGTGAATTGCTAGATCAAAATATATAAGTACTGTTATGTTAATATTTATAACTAAGTTGCCTTAAATACAGGTTACACAAATGTATATGCCAAGGTCTCAAAAGCAGAAAGTATTACTGAGCATTAGAACTTTTACTAATTTTACAGTTGATACATAATGTCTCAGTATAGTTTAATTTATATATGTCTTACTATATGTTTATGAGTCTTTGTACTTCCTTATCTATACATGTTTGTTCACATTTATGATCCATTTTTAATGCAGTAATTGGTCTTATTTATTTTTTATCAATTTATGGGAGCTATTTATGGGAGCTATATATTAGGAGATCAGACTTTCGTCTGCAGTACAGCTTGTAGACATTGTATCACTTAGAAAATCATTTAAATAGCGCACATTCACAGGCAGTGCATTCTGATGAAGAATCGTTGTACAAATAAATTTAGAGCATATAAACTATGTATATACACTAGCTTTAGCAATAAAATATAAATATTTCACACATGAACTATCGTCTAAACTCTCTTAGAAATTGGTGTTTACAAAACCATTGGCCATATAGATTTGTTCTGCTACACCTTTGATATAATTTGGATGTTATGTCTAAATCTCATGGTAAATTGTAATCCCCAGTGTTGAAGGTGAGGCCTTGTAGGAGGTGACGGGATCACAGGGTCAGATTTCTCATGAATACTTCAGAGACATCCCCTTGGTGCTGTCCTTGTGATAGTGAGTTCTTGTGAGATCTAGCTATGTAAGTATGTGGCATCTTCCCCCACTCACTCTCTTGCTCCTGTTCTCACCATGTGAAGTGCCTCCTTCCACTTCACCTTCCACCATGAGTAAAAGCTCCCTGAGGTCTCCCCAGAAGCTGAGCCAATGCCAGTGCCTTGCTTGTACAGTCTGTAGAAAATGAGCCAATTAAACCTCTTTTCTTTATAAATTACCCTGCCTCTGGTATTCCTTTATAGAAATGTAAAAATGGCCTAATACAACCCTGTAAGTTAAATAAAATAATCCACAGGAATACTAAAACTTACAGTAAAGATAATCCAAGTCAGAATCACAGCTGTTGGAAAACCACTACTAACTCACAACAAAGACAACCCACTAATAGAGACTACTTCTCAAAATGTGGACATTCTGCCTAAATGTGCACATGAGTAGTGGTAACAAGACTTTGCAATAAAATACTAAATTAGAGTCTTTAGTAAACCCTAGAGTATATTAATTTCATTTCATAAATATCAAATTTTAGTATCCATAGAGGTCAAAGTAAATATTGTTTAAAATAGAATTTATGACATTATATGTTATTTGAAAATAAGAAATGAAGAAAGAGCTTTCATGTTTAGAACAAGAACTAAAAAAAGAACCATCTCTTGCAGCTCATCACTTCACAGAGTTCAGGATTGGAGACTGGGGAAGAATGGAGACATGTGTCTGGGAAATACACAGGGCCCAGGACATGAAATGCTTTATGGTGATGTTAAGGAGTTTGAATTTCATCTTGGAGGCAAAGAGAGCCATTGACACATTTTAAGCAGAATGGAAATATGCTTAAGAGTTTGGGATTATAACTCCTTTTATATCTGCCTCAGTGCAAATAAAAAGAGTATAGGAGCATACTTGAAAATACAGAGATTGGTCAGAAGGCTCTAGTAGACTCAGGGAGAGATATGACAAGTGTCTGAACAAAGGCCATGTCAATGGTAATGGAACACAGAAAAAAGAAGGTCATATGATAGAGAAAGAATTGAAAGGTATTCATCACAAACTAGATGGGAGAAAGTCAAAGATGACTTGAAGAATTGTGTAGTAGGTAACCAAAACCAAGATGGACTATATATACAAGATAAAGAGTATATTATGCAGTGTGACATTCAATTTGCCTTTGGGACAGCCAAGCAGATAATTCCAGTGGATCTCTGCTGTGTTGTTCAGGAGTCAGGACTGGGCTAGCAATTAGATGTTTATATCATCAATATGGAGGATAAATTGATTCAACTAGACTTTCCAGAAACTTGACAGTGAAGACATGTTAGGAGATAGGGCAACAATTCTGGGAGGCCAGATACCAACTTAGTTTTGAGGAAAACTGGTTTAGAAGGAAAGATAAAATGATATCAACTCGCTCATAGCTCTCATGTCACCTCCTAAATGAAGCCTTCTGTATTAGTTTGTTTTCATGCTGCTAATAAAGACATACCAAAGATTGGGAAGAAAAAGAGATTTAATTGGACTTACAGTTCCACATGGCTGGAGGGTCCTCAGAATCCTGGCAGGAGGTGAAAGGCACTTCGTGCATGGTGATAGCAAGAGAAAATGAGAGGAAGCAAATGCAGAAACTCCTGATAAACCCATCAGATCTCAGGAGACTTACTATCACGAGAATAGCATGGGAAAGACTGGCCTCCATGATTCAATTACCTCCCCCTGCATCCCTCCCACAACACATGGGAATTCTGGGAGATAAAATTCGAGTTGAGAGTTGGGTGGGGACACAGTCAAACCATATCATTCCGTCCCTGGCCCATCCAAATCTCATCTCACATTTCAAAACCAATAATGCCTCCCCAACAGTCACCCAAAGTCTTAACTCATTTCAGCATTAACCCAAAAGTCCACCGTCCAAAGTCTCATCTGAGACAAGGCAAGTCCCTTCCACCTATGAGCCTATAAAATCAAAAGCACGCTAGTTACTCCCTAGATACAATGGGGGTACAGATATTGGGTAAATACAGCTGTTCCAAATGGGAGAAATTAGCCAAAACAAATGGGTTACAGGGCCCAAGCAAATCTGAAATCCAGTGCAGCAGTCAAATCTTAAAGCTTTGAAATGATCTCCTTTGACTTCAGGTCTCATACCTAGGTCACGCTGATCTAAAAGGTGGGTTCTCATGGTCTTGGGGCAGCTCCACCCCTGTGGGTTTGCACGGTACAGCCTCTCTCCTGGCTGCTCTAATGGGCTGCCGTTGAGTGTCTGCGATTTTTCCAGGCACACAGAGCAAGCTGTCAGTGGATCTAGTATTCTGGGGTCTGGAGGATGGTGGCCCTTTTCTTATAGCTCCAGTAGGTGGTGCCCCAGTAGGGACTCTGTGTGGGACTCTATGACCTCACATTTCCCTTCCGCACTGCCCTAGGAGAGGTTCCCCATGAGGACCCCACCCTATAGCAAACTTTTGCCTGGGCGCTCAGGCATTTCCATACACCTTCTGAAATCTAGGCAGAGGTTCCAAAACCTCAGTTCTTGACTTCTGTGTACTCGGAGGCTCAACAACACATGGAAGCTGCCAAGGCTTGGGGTTTCCAGCCTCTGAAGCCACAGCCCAAGCTGTACACTTGGCCCCTTTCAGCCACAGCTAGAGCGACTGGGACATAGGGCACCAAGTCCCTAGGCTGCACACATTATTGGGACCCTGGGCCCAGCCCACAAAACCACTTTCCTCCTAGGTCTTTAGGCCTGTGATGGGAGGGGCTGCCATGAAGGTCTCTGACATGGCCTAGAGACATTTTCCCCATTGTCTTGGGGATTAATGTTAGGCTTCTTGCTACTTATGCAAATTTCTGCAGCTGGCTTGAATTTCTCCCCAGATAATGGGTTTTTCTTTTCTATCACATACTCAGGCTGCAAATTTTCCAAACTTTTATGCTCTGCTTCCCTTATAAAACTGAATGCCTTTAACAGCACCCAAGTCACCTCTTAAATGCTTTGCTGCTTAGAAATGTTTTCTGCCAGATACTCTAAATCATCTCTCTCAAGTTCAAAGTTCCACAAATCTCTAGGACAGGGGCAAAATGCTGCCAGTCTCTTTGCAAAAAAACATAACAAGAGTCACCTTTGCTCCAGTTCCCAACAAGTTCCTCATCTCCATATGAGACCACCCCAGCCTGAATTTTATCATCCATATCACTATCAGCATTTTGGGCAGAGCCATTCAACAAGTCTCTAGGAAGTTCCAAACTTTCCCACATTTTCCTGCCTTCTTCTGAGCCCTTTGAACTGTTCCATTATTTGCCTGTTAGCCATTTCCAAAGTCACTTCCACATTTTCCGGTATCTTTTCAGCAATGCCCCACTCCACTGGTACCAGTTTACTGTTTCAGTTCATTTCCATGCTGCTGATAAAAGACATACCCAAGACTGGGAAGAAAAAGAGGTTTAATTTTACTTATAGTTGCACGTGACTGGGGAGGCCTCAGAATCATAGCAGGAGGCGAAAGGCACTTCTTACAAGGTGCTGGCAAGAGAAAATGAAGAGGAAGCAAAAGTGGAAATCCCTGATAAATCCATCAGATCCCATGAGACTTATTCACTATCACGAGAATAGCATGGGAAAGACAGGCTCCCTTGATTCAGTTACCTCCCCTTGGGTCCCTGATAAATCCATCAGATCCCATGAGACTTATTCACTATCACGAGAATAGCATGGGAAAGACAGGCTCCCTTGATTCAGTTACCTCCCCTTGGGTCCCTCCTATAACACGTGGAAATATGGGAAGTCTGGGAGATAAAATTCAACTTGAGATTTGGATGGGGGACACAACCAAACCATATCACCCTCCCTGTCATCTTACCTGGAGAAGCTCCCAGACATTCTCCAATATTGCCTGTTTTGTTGTCTTCAGTGGGACTTACCATTGTCTAAAATACCTTGTTTACGCTTTCTTACTCGTTTATTGTCAGTGTCCCCTCACTAGAAAGTGTGCTTCCTACATTCAGAGAACATTCTCATTCTTCACTCTATACCCAGCTCCTAGATAAAATATCTTTAACATAGTTGCCATTCAAATATTTAAATATTTTTATACAAATTAATTTTCTTCTTTACTCATCAAAACTATCTGTCCCTATGCTCTCTCCTGCTATATTCATTGTATTTCTGTTATTACTACTTTCACAGAGTTTCTTAATGTAATTCTTTAGTTTTGACTCTGCCTACAGAAGATAAAGTACTACAGGATCACAGCCATATATTATTTATCTTTATATATTCCCATTCTATTCCCACATTCTACCCAATACAAACATACAATATGCCAGACACAGCGAGTATACAACTTAGCATACAGATTAATAAACACTTGAAATTTTTTTCTCTAGGCTTCTTCTCAGGTAGAGAAAAAAAATTTAATAGCACAAAAAACAGATAGAAAAGGAGAAATATTCTTCAACAGAAATGGGAATAGGTGGAGTTGACTGAAGCATAAAGAGTTCCCAAGGAAGTACGAGATTCTCAAAGTACAAAAATAAAATGAAGAGAGTTAATGAGGATTTTAGCTTTGGTTAATTTTAGAGATTTTTACTTTAATAAGCAAAAACTTATTAAAAATTTTTAAATAAAAATATTAAAAGAGTATTTTAAAGCTGGAAAAATGCGGTAATAAAACATATATCCAAAAATACAGCCATTATTATGCAGTTCCTAATAGAGTTTCTGCTTGACAAATATTTGTTGACTTAACAAATTCATCAAATCATTATGGTTTCAGAGTGCATATAACTCCGCAGTATGAACTGAAATCAGAAATGCAGTAGTTTGGCATCTGTGACCATTGGGGTCACATTTACCACTGCTAATTATTTTTGAAAGACAGAATGACCCAACACATAACAGAATTTGTCCTGTAGGTGCAAGAATGAAGCCAAAATTTTAATACTCGAGTATTTTTGGCAATTACCAATAGAGTGCAATAGTTTTCATAAAAATGAAGTCCTACCTCTAAAACTACCAAAAAAAAAAAGAAAAGAAACAAACAAACAACTAAATTTCCAAAAACTTAGTGTTTTCCTTAAGTTGACAATAACAAAAGAGATTTTAATTTGGCACCTATGCACTGGATCAACGACATTTTGTGGGAATAATACTTTCATTTACTCATTTTGAAAGTGTATGTACACTTTATGAATATAGTCCGGCACCCCATAGCAATGTTTTCATCAATGATGGATACATATACAACTATCCCATAAGATTATAATGGAGCTGAAAAATTCCTATCTAGTGGTAGGCATGGTAACATTGTAGCACGACACACTATTCACATGTTTACGGTGGAGCTGGTGCAAAAAAACCTATTGTGCTGCCAGTCATATAAGAGTATATCAGGTACAATTACATACAGTACCTATTACTTAATAAAGACAACAAACGACTATGTTACTGCTTTATGTATTTACTATGCTATACTTTTAATCATTACTTTAGAGTATACTTCTACTTGTTGAAAACAAAAGTTAACTGTAAAACAGCCTCAGGCAGGTTCTTCAGAAAGTATTCCAGAAGAAGGTATTCTTTTAGGAAATGAAAGCTCCATGCACATTATCCCCCCTGAAGACCTTCCAATGGGACAAGATGTGGAGGCGGACAACAATGATGTTGATGATTCTGATCCTATGTAGGCCTAGGCTAATGTGTGCGTTTGTGTCTTAGTGTTTTTTTTTTTTTTTTTTTTTGAGATGGAGTCTCGCTCTATGCCCAGGCTGGAGTGCAGTGGCCGGATCTCAGCTCACCGCAAGCTCCGCCTCCCAGGTTCACACCATTCTCCTGCCTCAGTCTCCCGAGTAGCTGGGACTACAGGCGCCCGCCACCTCACCCAGCTAGTTTTTTATATTTTTTTTAGTAGAGACGGGATTTCGCTATGTTAGCCAGGATGGTCTCGATCTTAACAAAAAAGTTTAGAAAGTTAAAAATAAAAATAATTTTAAAATAGAAAAAAGCTTATAGAATAAGGATACAAGGAAAATATTTTTGTATAGCTGTACAAATGTGTTTGTGTTTCACGCTGTTATTACAAAAAAGTAAGAAGTGAAAAAAATAAAGTTTGTAAAGTAAAAAATTTAGAGTAAGCTAAGATTAATTTATTATTGAAGAAATTTTTAATAAATTTAATGTAGTCTAAGTGTACAGTATTTTTAAAGCCTACAGAAGTGTATGGTAATATCCTGAGCCTTTATATTCACTCACCACTGACTCACTGACTCACCCAGAGAAACTTCTAGTCCTGCAAGTTCCATTCATGTTAAGTGCCCTATAGAGGAGTATCATTGTTTATACCATATTTTTACTGTACTTTTCCTATGTTCAGATACACAAATATTTATTATTATGTTATAACTGCCTATAGTATTGAGTAAAGAAACATGTATATAGGTTTGTAGCCTAGAAGCAATAGGCTATACCATATAGCCTAGGTGTATAGTAGGCTATACCATCTAGGTTCATAAAGGTACACTCAGTGATGTTCACATGATGACAAAATCACCAAATGCATTTCTCAGAACATATCCCTGTCATTAAGTGGCACATCACTGGACAGTCATGTGTATACATATATTAATATATGGATATATGTGTGTATATATATATTTACAAACATATATATACACACACACATATTATGAACATACATATACAATCACAAACATATATATACACACATACCTGAAAAATAAACATTAACAGATGAGTTAGAGCCCTGATTTCAAGATTATAAACACATATGAGGAAAAAAATTATCAACTATAATCAAAATATTAACTTTGCAAGAAAGCTAATAATACCTTTGAACTTTCTTTTTTTTTTTTTTTTTTTGAGATACAGCAGCTATTACAGAAAATTTCATAAAAGATACCTGCTTTTTCAACTGCTCTTAAACCCAGTTTTAAACTCCTCAGTTACCTGAATCAAACACGTAAGTGATGTTTGAAACTTGGATTAAGCAGGGCCAAACTTCAGTGAATAGCATCACTTAGTGTATTTGTAAAAGGCATGTCAGAAGTCCTGTCTTGTTGGGGGTAGGGTGAATGCAGGTGTGTGTGTGTGTGTGTGTGTGTGTGTGCATAGAGGTGTTATTTTTAATGATGGAAATTCAGGGCATTGAGAGAAGTTGTGGAACATGGCTGTCGGGATCTAACTGAAAAGCAAGATAGGACTTTGAGCTTAAGCTACAGCTGGTGAAACAAAACTTACTTAGCTACTGAGATCTTTAGATACTACTTTTCAAATTACTGATTTAATTTTAACTTTAAATGTAAAGTTTCCAAATGCACTAAGAAACAACAGTGGGTGTAAATGTGATAGTAGTCTAAGATAGATGTTGTTGACTTGTAATGTTTACTTAAAAGAACTAGCTTTAAAACTGGAAGCACCTATTCATGTGCAAATAACATAATTTGTTGATGTCCCAAATCAGAATTTCTCCTCAAAATTAGAAATAATCTAAGTTAATTTGTGTCTTGAAAGTAATAATATGTCAAATATTTCAAAGATATAATCACTCAAATTAGCTATTTCCATCTACTCTAACAAAGGGTCTTTAGATTTCAAGAATGACAGAAGTTCTGCTCTATATCTCTTAGTCAAAAAGGAGCTACATCAGGACTTCATCAAATACAATTTAACAAGAGTAGCTCTAGCATATTATTTTTAAGAGCTAACATTTATAAAAATTGAATATGAAACTAGATAAAACATTTCACAAAAAAATGCTTTATCTTTCCTACAACCAGAAAGTCTCTGAGTTCCTTTTGATTTGATGCCAGGTTGTGCTAGGATGCCCAATATATTAATAAAATGAGAAGCCACTGGTAAATAGACATTTGAATACTAATTTATTGTAGTAATTTTGGTAAATTGTCATCTAATAATTATTCCCATAGCCATATTCCTAACCAGCAACGATTGGGTTAGTCTCTGAACCCAAAGCATCCATAATGAGGACTCAGGCCAAACACTGATCGCCATTGCCTCTTCCTTCAGTGTTCCTTTCATTACTAAATGTAATACAAAGTATGTAATGAATATTTTGCATAGCACTCTAAAGCAGTGGTCTCCAAACTTTTTCAATTACATACCCATATCAGCAAAAAGTATTGAACTTATATCTCTAGACATATTTTATAAAACTATAAATTATATGTATAATGTCAATCTATTTATCAAATATTAATAAAATATATTCTTTTTTCCATTTTTGATAAACAACCAGAAGCTTTAATATTTTTTCTCTTTCTTAATGAATGCTTTTCCTCATACTCTAGAAAATAAACACCATATTGTGGAGATAATTGTAACAGAGAACCAGAAGGACAGGTTCTAGTTTATAAAATCTGATCCATAACTGCAGGACACATACAATCCATTTGGAATTCATGAAGAGAACAATAAAATAGCACACAATAAAAAGTAAAAGATCAAATTGTTTCTTAAGACTTACAGTGTCATCGAAGTTTAAAGATGTCTAAGGAGTTTTAAGAAGTGTTTATGGGTGAGGTAAGGGTCAAACCGAGCCTTAAATTAGAATAGATAAAGGCAGGAGATACATTAAATGGAACACTGACTGGAATATATCTGAATGCATTATTGTAGCATGTACACTAGAAAGAAACATGAGTTAAGAAGAGAAATGGCAATGGGGGTGGAACATCCGTGGGGCCAGGCTGGTGATACAAAAGGGTTAATGATGAACTATTCTGAATTTCTACAGCACGTGCAGGTGGTGCTGAATACTTTTACACAAATAAAGTTTTAAAGAGCAAGCTGTTTAGTCTTTAACGTGTATTAAAATTAACTGGAGATGCTGTTATAATGCTAATTCTGATAGAGTTGATCATGGGTGGGGCATGAGACTAGGGACTTAGAAATGCTCACAGATTATGGCAGTACCAGTGGTGCCTGGACCACATTTTGAGTACCAAGTGCCTAAAGGTCAGAGTCCCCACAGAACTTACTTTGTGACTTTTTATTCTTATATAATTTCCAAATTACAGAAGCATTGCAAGAATGGCACAAGGAACTGCCATACATTCTTTATCCAAATTCACTATTTCTTAATGTCATCTACTTTATAATTTTCTCAATAGATGATTGATGATAGATAGATAGATGAATGGAATGAGAGACAAAAATATGAATAATAATTTGGAACCATTTGAGAATAGATTGAAGATATTGTACCTCTTTGTCTTAAAATATTTCAGTGATTTCCCCCAAAAAGGGCATTCTGTTACATAACCATAGTACAATTATCAAAATCAGAATGTTTAGCATAGTAGCACATTTAACATACTACTGTCTAATTCATAGTCCATACACAAATTTCATCATATATCAAAATAATATGTTTAATAGCTATTTTTTTTTCCAGACCAGGATCCAGTGTAGTATCATGACTTACAGTTAGTTATATCTCTTTAGTGTCATTTAACCCATAACAGTTTCTTCAGTTTGTCTTTGTTTATGGCCTCAAGACTTTTTTTTTTTTTTTTTTTTTTTTTTTTTTTTTGAGATAGTCGCTCTGTCACCCAGCCTGGAATGCAGTGGTGCAATCCTGGTTCACTGGTGCAATCCTGGCTCACTGCAGCCTCCAGCTCCCAGGGTTCAAGTGATTCTCCTGCCTTGGCCTCCCGAGAAGCTGGCAATATCAATTAGAATGTGAAATACTGTTTGTGATCACGGGATAGAGAATATCTACATTTTAGAAAGGTTTTTAAGTGTCATGAGATTCTTTCTTTGTGTTTGTTTGTTAGTTTGTTTGTCTGAGATGAGTCTCACTCTGTCACCCTGACTGGAGTGCAGAGGTGCCATCTCAGCTTCATTGCAAGCTCCGCCTCCCAGGTTCAAGCAGTTCTCCTGCCTCAGCTTCTCCAGTCTCCTGAGTAGCTGGGATTACAGGCACCCACCACCACGCCCAGCTAATTGTTTTTATTTATTTATTTTTAGTAGAGACAGGGTTTCACCATGTTGGCCAGGCTGGTCTCAAACTCCTACCCTCAAATGATCTGCCTGCCTTGGCCTCCCAAAGTGCTGGGATTACAGGCCTGAGTCACACGCCCAGCCTGACCTTGATACTTTTAAGAGTATAGTTGTCCCACTTTATCCTTGGGAGAGGCCTTCCCAGACACCCAGTGAATGCCTGAAACCATGAATAGTACCCAATCCTTATGTTTTCTCCTATATATACATACCTATGATAAAGTTTAATTTGTAAATTAGGCACAGTAAGAGATTAACAATAATAACTACTAATAAAATAGAACAATTATAACACTATAATAAAAGTTATGTGATCATGGTCTCTTTCTCTTTCTTTCTCAAAATACCATAATACTTTCAGACTGCAGTTGACAACAGGTAACTGACACCAGGGAAAGCAAAACTGCAGACAAGGGGGGACTACTGTGCTGACTTGTTTTTGACTTGTTTTTGTAGAACTTCTATCAATTTGGGTTTGTCTGATGCTTCTACATAGTTAAACTCAGATGACTCTTTTTTGTCAGGTATATCATGGACATGATGCTGAATACTTCCCAGTATATCACATCAGGAGGCACATGATAGCGCTCAGACCAATATTGGTAATGTTAACTTTGGTCCCGTGGTTAAGGTGGTTTCTGCAAGTTTCTCAATTATAAAATTAAGAATTTTTCCACTGTCGCTAATTAGTCATTTGTGGGGCAATATTTGAGAACATGTAAATTTCCTACTCCTCATCAAACATTCATTCACTAGTTTTAGAATCCATTGATAATATTCCAATTCCATAATTCCTTCTACATACATTAGTTGATATTTTACTGTAAAAGGATTCCTTTCTCTCTCAGTTGTTTAGTTGTTTATTTATATCAGTAAGAACTCATGTATTTTTATTTTATTCAGTGGATCATATCCATTATGTTATTTGTATTTTACTAATAATTTGTTCCATGTTTGGCCAATGGGAAGCCCCCCAAGCTGCTCCTTATGACTCTTTAAACAATAATTATTTAACGTAGGTGTAGGCCAGGCACAGTGGCTCACATCTGTAATCCCAACACTTTGTGAAGTCAAAGTGGGAGGATCTCTTGAGCCCAGGTTTTTAAGACCAGCCCTGGCAACATAGCAAATTCCTTTCTCTACAAAAAATTTAAAAACTAGCTAGGCATGTGGCCTGCGCCTCTAGTCCCAGCTACTTGGGAGCTGAAGTGGGAGGATTGTTTGAGCCTGGAAGGTCGACACTGCAGTAAGCTAAGATGGCGCCATTGCACTCCAGCCTGGGCAACAGCGCGAAACACTTGTCTCAAAGATAATAATAATAACTTTAAACAAAATAGTTTAAACCTATAAAAAATTGTGAAGATAGTGAGAATACCCATATATCCTGTATGTAATTTTCCTTTATTAATATCTCACATTTATATGCTACATATGTCAAAATTAAACAATTCACGAAATCCCATAGTTTAAGATTTTTTCATAAACATTTACCTAATATTATTTTTTTATTCCAAGATTTCATCCAGGATATCATATTACATTTAGTCATGATGTCTTCTTGGCTGTGACAATTTCTCAGACTTTTCTTGTTTTTGATGATCTTGACAATTTTGAGAAATATTGGTCAGATATTTTGTAGAATATCTATCAATGAGGATTTTTTATCATAATCTAGGGTTACGGGTATTTTAGGAGGGAGATTACAGAGGTAAATGACATTCTTATCATATCACATCAAAGGTATATACTATCAACATGACTTCTTACTATTGATTACTTTGATTACCTGGCCAAGCTAGAGCTTGTTTTATTTTATTTTTTTTTTCCTTTTTTATACAAAAGTATTTGGGAAGAAAAGTCTCTGTGTCCAACCCACACTTAAGGAATGGGAAGTAATACTCTACTTCTTTGAGGATGAAGTATGTGAATAAATTATCTGAAATTTTTCCACACAGATTGTCTATTTGTGCCATTTATTTCATCATTTATGTATATCAGTATGAACCTATAGACATTTATTTTGTATTTTCAGTTTTAATCCAATACTACTACATATATTTTTTAGTTTTAAGTTCTGGAATACACGTACAGAACGTGCAGGTTTGTTACATAGGTAAACATGTGCCATGGTGGTTTGCTGCACCTATCAACTCATCACCTAGGTATTAAGCCCCGCATGCATTAGCTATTTATCCTGACTCTCTCTTTCCCCTCATCCCCTGCACAGACCTCAGTGTATGTTGTTCCCCTCCCTGTGTCCATGTGTTCTCATTTTTTAGCTCCCACTTATGAGTAACAACATACGGTATTTCGTTTTCTGTTCCTGTGTTAGTTTGCTGAGGATGATGGCTTCCAGTTTCATCCATGTCCCTGCAAAGGATGTGATCTCATTCATTACAACTGCACAACTGCTATATTTTATTGTTCAAATTGGTCCAACTTTGGCCATTGGGAACTCTTTCAGCTGACTCCAAATTTACTTTTTTTAATCTTTTCTAATCTTTATTATTTCTTTCATTATTTTGTTTGGCTTTAATTTCCTCTTCCTAGATTTCAAAGGTGATATTTAGTTTGATATTAACTCTAGACCTTTCTTCTTTTGTAATATATGTATTTCATGCTATAACGTTATGTATTTTTACATTTAGTTCAAAATATTTTTAATATCTAATTTTTCTTGAACCCATATGTTACTTCAGTGTTTATGGCTTAATCTCCAAATAGTTTAGAATTTGGAATGATAGTGGGGGAGGGAACAAAGACCAAATTAAATGAGTAGAAAACAGTTACAAATATGGTACATACTAATCCAACTACATTTGTAATCACTTTATATATGAACAGTCTACATACATTGATTAAACGAGATCAGGCCAGGCGTGGTGGCTCACACCTGTAATATCAGCACTTTGGGAGGCCAAGGCAGGTGGATCATTTGAGATCAGGAATTCTAGACAGTCCGGTGAACATGGTGAAACCCTGTCTCTACTAAACATACAAAAATTAACCAGGCTTGGTGGTGGGCGCCTGTAATCCCAGCTACTTGGGAGGCTGAGGCAGGAGAATCGCTTGAACCCAGGAGACACAGGCTGCAGTCAGCCGAGATAGCACCACTGCACTCCAGCCTGCGCGACAGAGTGAGACTCCGTCTCAAAAAAAAAAAAAAAAAAAAAAAAGGCAGAGATTGCCACAGTGGGTTACAAAACAAAACTGAACTATAACTTTCTGGTAATAATTTTTAGTTTCATTCCATCTGGTTGGAAAAAAATGTATTTTATATAATTTTTATTATTTTAAATTTGTTAAGGTGTATTTTTTGGTTCAGAATGTGATCTATCTTGATGAATGGTTCAGGTGGACTTCAGAAAATGTGTAACCTGCTCTTGTTATATGAAATATTCTATATATGTTGAAAAGATTATGTTGATTGACAGTGCTATTTCAGCTATTTCTATCTTTACTGATTTTCTCCCTGTTTAATCTATCAAATATAGACAAGAGTTTCCAACTGTAATCATGGATATATGATTAGTCTATGTCTCTTCTCAATTCTTGCTTCTTGTATTGCAAAGCTTGGTTGTTAGGTCCACAGATAGTTAGGACTGTTCGATCATCTTAGAAAATAGATTCCTTCATGATTTCATAATCTCCCTTTGTATTCTTGATGATCCTTCTTGTTCTTTAGTCTCATTTGTCTAAAATTGATATAGCAATTTCAGCTTTTTTTTTCTTTTTAAAACTTCCTTTTGAGTAGTGTTAGCATGGTATACCTTAACCTATCCCTTTACTTTTAACTTAGTTGAATCTTTATATTTAAAGTGGGTTTCTGGTAGACAAAATATAATTGGGTTTTGTTTTTTAATCCACTATGTCCATCTATCTCTTTTAAGTGATGTATGTAGATTGTTCACATAAGTGATTAAAAATGTATTTGGATTAGTATGCACCATATTTGTAACTGTTTTTGATGCATTTAATTTGCTCTTTGTCCCCTCCCCCACCACCATTCCCTACCATTTCTATCTTCTCTGGTTTTAATTGAACACTTTAGTGTCTTAGAATATATCAATTATACATTTTTTAAATTTAATTGTTGCCCTAGAGTTTACTATATGCAATATATATATTAGACTTATCTAAATCCATATTCAAATAGCACAATAGCACTTTACATACAGTGTATGTTATAACAGAGTATTCCTAATTTCTCTCTCTTGTGTCTTATGATACTGCTGTTATTTATTTTATTTATCCACATGCTGTATTTACTTAATACATTGTTATAAGAAATCCACTATAATTTTGCTCTGTTTCTCTATAGGTAAGGTTATTTTTCTTCTGTGGTTTCCTTCAATATTATCTCTTTGTGTTTGATTTTCTGCAGTTTGACTATAATATGCCAGAGTATATTTGAGGGTTTTGCTGATTCTGTTTATATTATGGGAATTATTTTATTTGGTGTTCTCTGAGCTTCTTGGGTCTGCAGTTTGGTGCTTGTTATTATTTTTGAAAAGTTCTCAGCCATTGTTCTATCAACTATTTTTGTCTACTTCATTCTTTCTTTCTTCTACTGGTATTCTAATCACACATATGATATACATTTTAAGATTGCCTTTCAGTGTTTGGATGTTCTTTTATTTTTGTCTAATTGCATCACAGTTTGGGAAGTTTTCATTTACTTATCTTTATTATCATTAATTCCTTCCTCATCCATGTCAAGTCTGCTAATATTTCCATCAAAGGCATTCTTCGTTTCTGTTCACGTGTTTTTTATTTCTAGCTTTTGCCTGTTCAATACGATGTAGGCTGTGGGTTTGCCATAGATTAATTATTTTGACATATATTCCTTTGATGCCTTTTTCATTAATATTATTTTTCATTGAAAAATTATAATTGTGTTACATTTATGAAGCATGAAAATCAACTAAAAATGTATTAAATACTTAAACATAAGATTTATAACTAAAACTACTAGAAGAAAACATAGGGGAAAAGCTCCACAACGCTGATCTGGGCAAGGATCTAGAGTCCTTGTTTTTGGCTCCCCTTTAATTTTGGGCTTCCTTATGTACTCCTGCTCAGAAAAAGACTGTGTCTTGCAGCTCTTTCAACTGTAATCCATGGTTACTAGAGCCATTTTAATGTGGTAATAAGACGTTGAGGAGGGAAGACATTCTATAATATCTCAGTTAAAGTTCAGTCATCCAGTGGGCCTGTATCTTGAGGTTATAATCTTCAGAAAAGTCTCTCCAGTGGTATAGATTTTTTCTACCTGCACTGTACTCCCTTCCCTGGTTGTAGTGTTATCAATCTACTTTTTTAAGCCTAACACCCTATTGACTATTATCTTCTTTTTTCTTTTCCCCTGGTGAGACAAGAAGACTGGAGGGAATGGGAATATGGAGAAGTTCAGCTAGGAAAAAGTTTCAGTAGTGAACTCTGGCAAAGTCCTTTTCCAAGGACCTTTTCATGAAGGCTTTGGGCATATTTAATGTTGGCTCTTTCCTTCTCCCTGCCAGAGCCATGAAACGATATTTCTCTGATAGTCCCCCATGAGAACCTGGCAGTACTGTTTAAAGAGAAGCCTAGAAAAGTGTGTAGCCTCCAAAAGTTTCTCACTCTCACATTAGTGCACACTAAGCCTCCAGCAGGTCATCAAAATTGCTTCTACAGGTTGTTCACAGCTGATCACTAAGCACATTGAGAGGACTGAGACAGGCCCTTTTTGGCAAGACAGAGAACTATTCCAAAGAGCAACTTTGGCTCAAGAGCTCTTCATTTGTCTGGCAAATCTTTCCTGAACGGTATTGTATTACTCTTCTATCCAGTGCTCTTTCCTGCCTCTCTCTTTCCACAGGTGTTGGGCTTACATCCTCTCTTCTTGTACCCTCCTTGTTTTGCTCTCTTTCTCAATAAATCTAATCCTGCCTTGGATTCTATTTCTCCAAGACCCAAACTAATGCCAAAGTATGTTAAAATCTAATAATGATGGTGAATTTTATTTCCCTTTGTTTTGTCAGCTTTGCTTTATGTAATTCTGAGTCTTTTTGTTAGGAAAATACACATTTATGTCATTCTGACATTAAGTGATAGAATATATTTTATATTTACCATTTAATGCTCTTCATTCCTTCCTAGAGATATGAATTTCCATCTACTGTGACTTTCCTTCAGCCTCAAGAATTTTTTTTGGCATTTATTGCAAGACAGGACTACTAGTGATGAATTTTCTGTTTTCCTTTATCTGAAAATGTTCTTTACTCCACTTTGTTTCGTTAAGGATATTTCCACTGGGAATAAAATTTTATGTTGACTCTTCTTTTTTACTTTTTCACTTAACATTTTAAAGACATTTCCCCATCGTCTTTTGGTGTCATTATTTCTGTTGAGAAATCAGCCATCATTCATATTACCAGCCTCTCTATAAAATTTGTCATTTTTCTTTGGTTGCTTTAAACATGGGTTTCTGGCAGGTGGCCCACGTGGGGTTTTAATTTATTTATAGGATAGTGCTTGCTTAACTTTTCCTCCATTTTCCTCCAAATTTGGAGATTTTTCTGTTATTATGTATTCAAATACTATTTTTGTTCTTATCTTTTTTTTTCCTTTCTCTCTCTCTGCTTAACTTCTAGTTCTCTAATTGCACACATATTAGAATATCTCCTATTGTTCCATAGGTGATAAAGTTCTGTTCATTATCTTCAATCTTTGTTTCTCAGATTGGACAATTTCTTTCAACGTATTTCAGTGTTCACTGAATCTTTCTTCTGCTGTTTCCAACATGCTCGTAAGCCTTCCATTAAAATTTGTAATCTCAGTTACTGAACTTTTCAGTTTGAAAATTTCCATGTGGTTCTTATTTATAGTCTTCATTCTTGGCTGTGATGTCCTACCTGTTTGTTAAACATGACTATAATTGTTTTATTATTGAATATATTCAAAGCATACCACACACTGTTTTGATATACATGTACTAGTGAAATGATTACGAGCGTTAAACAAATTAATAACCTCATTAAAGTCTTTGTTTCCTAATTTTACCCTTTGTGACATCTTGGAGTTGATTTATATGAACTGCTTCTCATGCAATGCACCATCTTATCTTCAAAGGCTGGCTTCCCTCTAGTTTCAGTCTTCAAATACTTGTTGTTACTAGTGATTTAAGGTTTACCCAGAACTTATGATTGTTATCTATGCCAGGGCTAGTTCAGTACAAGCTGCTCTGCCATGATCAAAACCTGAATTACCTCAATATATTTTGGAATTGATTATGTGAGTTCATTTTAGTAGGTATCAAGCAAGACCATAATGTGTCCTGGGAAGTCGAGTTTTATTAGGGCTCATATAATATCAGTATGCATACATGTATATTATTTTTAAAAGTATTATGTATTTTGGGATACACAGTGTAGCACATTGGCTAAAAATAGCTGCAGATTAATCCTGCACTCAGGGTTTATATTCCATATACATTCACTCATAAGTTTCTACCAATTATTTATAGCCAGTGTGTCCATTCTAATTTCTTAGTGTCTGTGCTGTAGCAGTTGTTAAATATGTTTAAACTTATTCTTTTCCATATCCACTGTCAAATCACTTCCCTTTTGCTAGCATCTATTTCTAAGTTCTTTTTTTTATTATTATTGTACTTTAAGTTCTAGGGTACATGTGCACAACGTGCAGGTTTGTTACATATGTATGCATGTGCCATGTTGGTGTGCTGCACCCATTAACTTGTCATTTACATTAGGTATATCTCCTAACGCTATCCCTCCCCACTCCCCCGACCCCAAAACAGGCCCCAGCGTGTGATGTTCCCTTTCCTGTGTCCAAGTGTTCTAATTGTTCAACTCCCACCTATGAGTGAGAACATGCGGTGCTTGGTTTTCTGTCCTTGCGATAGTTTGATGAGAATGATGGTTTACAGCTTCATCCATGTCCCTACAAAGGACATGAACTCATCCTTTTTGTGGCTTCATAGTATTCCATGCTGTATATGTGCCACATTTTCTTAATCCAGTCTATCATTGATGGACATTTGGGTTGGTTCCAAGTCTTTGCTATTGCGAATAATGCCGCAATAAACATACATGTGTGCATGTGTCTTTATAGCAGCATGAGTTATAATCCTTTGGGTATATACCCAGTAATGGGATGGCTGGGTCTAATGGTATTTCTAGTTCTAGATCCTTGAAGAATCGCCACACTGTCTTCCACAATGGTTGAACTAGTTTACAATCCCACCAACAGTGTAAAAGTGTTCCTGTTTCTCCATATCCTCTCCAGCACCTGTTGTTTCCTGACTTTTTAATGATCACCATTCTAACTGGTGTGAAATGGTATCTCAATGTGGTTTTGATTTGCATTTCTCTGATGGCCAGTGACGATGAGCATTTTTTCATGTGTCTGTTGGCTGCATAAGTGTCTTCTTTTGAGAAGTGTCTGTTCATATCCTTTGCCCAATTTTTGATGGAGTTGTTTTTTTCTTGTAAATTCGTTTGAGTTCTTTGTAGATTCTGGATATTAGCCCTTTGTCAGATGAGTAGATTGCAAAAATTTTCTCCCATTTTGTAGGTTGCCTGTTCACTCTGATGGTAGTTTCTTTTGCTGTGCAGAAGCTCTTTAGTTTAATGAGATCCCATTTGTCAATTTTGGCTTTTGTTGTCATTGCTTTTAGTGTTTTAGACATGAAGTGCTATTTCTAAGTTCTAAAAGGGGCCACGAGTCACATTTCCGGCCATGAGATGTAAGCAGAAGCTTCCTGATAAAAGCAACACATATGACTTTTCTACCTTTCCACCTTATTCTTTTGCTAAATACTGGCATAATGTTCTGAGCTACTGAAACCATCTTAAGTACCTGAAGCAAAGAGTAAATGAACCTCAGTGATGCTAGTTCTGACACCAATGAGCTTTCAAATCAATGTCAACTGCTACTTTTCTCTAGACTTCTTGTTATGTTAAAAGATAAATACTCCCTTCTTTATTTAGGTTACTATTCACTAGATATTCAGCTACTGGCAAATGAATGCATTTCTAACTGATATGGTACCTGATGGGGTTGTTATATATATCATGTGTGGTAGTGTGTATAAAATGCTTAACTGAAAATCTAACACATAGCAAGCCATCAATAAACGTAACTATAATTTTATCTACTTACTTATAACCTAATTTCTTTCTAACATTATTTGAGATGGTATATGTGAACACATATACAATTCAACAGGAAAAAATAAAATCAAAAGAAGAAAAGGTTAAAAAGTAAAAGAGTTACAAAACAAAAGCCACAAAATGCATTCCTGAGGCATATAATTGCTACAGATAGTTTCCAAATTTTGTTTGAATTTCCTAGTAAATAAGAAAAAAAGGAAACAGTTCACGTGTTTTTCTTCAAGGTCAAGTAACAATGTAAAAGAGGAATTAGAACTTGGAGACACTACATTTTCAAGATATAGTCTAAGGTCTGAGCTACTGCCCACTGCCTCAGGTTAATGGGCCTCAATAGAATACATAGATTTATGTATACTTGTATCTCACATCTAGTAGAGAAGGAGGAAATTCACTATAATAAAAGCAAATTTTCTTATAGTGAAAACCAAAAATTATCTAAAAAGTTGTCTACCAGAATAATTTTCGGCAATGATTATTTCCTTAAACATTTATCTTAATATTCTGAGAAAATTACAGCCTGGGCAGTTTCTGAAAAACTCTTATCATAACTAACTCCTTTTATTTCAAAATCTATTTATAACTTTTAACAACTTTGCAATAGTCAAGAAAATCAACAATCATGTAAGAAATAGAGAAATACTCATATATAATAAATGCCCAAACATTAAGGCAATCTTTTCAAGACAGAATGATGGGGGTTGGGAGAGAGAGGGAGGAGAGGGCCGAGGGAAAGAGAAGGAGGTAGGGGAAAGATAACTCTTAAGAGAAGCAATAATATTTTCTCTGTTAGTAAACTCTCTATTTATTGTGAAGAGTACATTATCTAACAAGGATTTGTAATAAGTCTAGAAACAGAAAATGTGCTTTAGGAAAATCATAACCTCTTTTCTTAAAAGAGTCTCAAAAGCAAGGGAGTACCTCATTTTCTAACACCTTCCAAAAGAAAATTTCAACATTACTCTTAAAAATTTTGGCTGATTTCTTATAGTGAAAAAGTCTTCAAAGCAGAGGGATCTGAAAGTTTGTGACTATTTATTAATTCAAGGTAACTGTGAACAAGAAAATGTTGGATATCACATATTTTGAGAAGAAAAGCAGAGAGGAATGAAAGTTAGAACAAAAGTCATAGAGAAAAGAAAAGACTGTGTCTGATCTTTGGTCCTGGAGTTTTTCTTCTCCAAGTGAGTAGATAGTAATGATTCAAAGTTAAGCTTGCAGAAATTGGCATGCCCATTACATAGAGGCTAGATGCCCAAGGCCCCACCTCCAGACACCTTGAAACATTTGCCAAAATAGAGATATCACAGCTTAAATTATGGTTTCATCTAAGTTTTCAAAAATATTTTCTTAAAAATTATTCTAGTAGGGGATTATTTTTTGAGTATAGAGGTGTATTTGAATAAATAAATGAAACAGACATCAATTTATTCTGTTTCAAGGATGCTTCAGTGTTTAATGGAAAGTTCTATGGATAGAGTTTAAATCCTCACAAGTTTTAAAACATAATTTGGAAGCCATCTTCTTTCACTTCTTCTAATTCATGAGGTCAGGACTCTGAGGGCAGAGACCATTTGGTTTTCCTGAAGCCATGCTGTGAGAACAAGAAGTGATCATGTTTAGTTATCACGACCTCCTGCAGAGGAGATGGGCAACCTTGAACTCTGGTGTCAGCTGCTCCAGACATACTTTGCTCGGTTTTATGAATGGACACAGTAACTGAAAAGCATCCTAATCTGATAATTATTTGTAAACCATTTTACATCCACTCTGTTCCCAATTTAGGTTTTGAAGCACTTCTGTAGTCACTGAAATTCTGTAGTTCACCCTGCAGTGATATATTTTTTTCACCTTCAAAGAATATAAGGAGTGTTTCAGCCTACATTTTAAATATGAAGAAGAAAATGTGTGAAATGAGGAAATAAAAATGCACTGAGGCTTTTTTTTTAGAACATATACTTATATACTTTCAAAGCATGTGTATTTTAACAAGCAGAATGTAAGCCCCATGAGAATACAGCCCTTGCCTATCTTATTCATCAATGTAGTCCCAATAATTCTATCAGTGTCTGGCATGTAGTAGGCACTCAATAAATATGCCTTGACTAAATAAATATATGCTTCTTTTTAGAGATGCATTATTAGGCATCCAACCCATTTTTCCATTCATGCTAATGATAACCTTTAAAAAAAATAATAAATTAATCTGCTGCGCAACAGCCAAGAATGAGCTCAAAATTCCTCCCAGCTTCTCCTGACTATCCGTCAGAGACATAGAGTATCACCTGTCAGATGGCTGTCAGACCCAAGCTGAAATAACTGCTGTCCTCTCCATCAACTTACAGCATTTATGCCTCACACCTTACTCTAAATTTGAGGAAGGTATTTAAGTTTGGTTTTTAAAGTAAACACAGAATTAAAGTAAATGAGATAAGGAGTAGTCTCATCAAAGAATTTTATCACTTGCTTTGCTTAACTATGAACTTTAAAGCAAGATTTGCAAAGAACTGAGATAAATGAATTTGTTTTCATTATTGATTCATTAAAGGGTACTGGTAATCTCTGAAAGCAAAAGAAATCTCCACAATTTTAAAGAGAATATTTAAAATGTACCTACATGTATGAATGAATGTATTCCTTTCTATCTGACTGAAATCTGTGATAGAATATTTATTTTTAGGAGCTTCTCAAGCTCTATACAAGTGGAAAATTATCTCAATCCCTGTGAACCTAGTTCAAGATAAATAACTACTGCTTTTGCCATGCTATCTTTACCCTTACCTTTTACCCATGTTTTACCTTGCAAAAGACACCCCCCACTACCTACAGAGATATATGAGGACACCACTTTAAAACCCCACTTTGGCTAAGCTGAGTGGCACTGGAGCTATATTACAACTGCGGTCCCTCCCTTCTCTCTCTAGTGCAGGCAGCAGCACTCAAGCAGTTAACCACCTTCTAAGTGTCCCAGTAATACATTCCTGCCGCAGCACCCCTCAGCTCTCCAGAATCGGATTTCTGAAAATGTCTCTACATGGAGACATTCACTTCCCCGCTCAGCAGAAAGGACTGTAGTCAGGGCCAAGGAGAGTAAAATACGAGCTTACAAATGTGGGGCAGGACATACATTGTTTTGTTTTGTTTCTTTCTCTTTGACTCAGAGAACTCAAGCTTCTGCATGACAGTGTGAGACTCTGGCAAACGCCAGTCTTTAAAATGCACATAAAGGATGACAATTTGTTCCCTGAATATCACTGGCTGGCAGAGCCCCTGAACAAATTATTAGAAAGTGTGTGGGTGGAGGAGGATTTAGTCCCAATTATTAACCTACTGGAAGCTATATATATGCAACTATAATCATATATACTCATTATCATATCTCCAGTTGCCTCCAAATGCTGGCATTTAATGAGTTAAAGTCCAATGACTATGGCAATTAAGGTTATAAGTAAAATACTCCTCAGATATTTGACTGAAAGTATATGCTTGCTCTTTGTACTTTGTAGGAAGAGCACAGAGAGACTGGAAAGGAAGGGAATGTGTTTTGGAGAGCACATTACGCCAAAATAACATACTTGTTCTGACCATCCTGGATACTGTGACAATAATTAGGAGGAAGAATACCCTTCTGTGGGTTGGAAAAGCCAGGAAGAACAGACTTAAGTTAAGCTAGCATACATCAAAAATAATTGACAATGGTTAGGCTTCATTGTAGAGAAGCCTGCACTGGCATTGCAGCCACCAGCCCACCACCCACCTAAGAATTATTATTTGAAAAGGATGTCAGAGGATTATAGAAGATCCTTGTGTCTGCTCCAATTAGGATCAACACTTCTGCTGCTTGCTCACTGAGCATTCAGTAATGATGAAAACATATTGACCCCTGCTGGAAATATGTAGAACTGCAGGCTTTTACTCTGGCCAAATACGATTTAAAAGCAAGGCATCTTTTTAATTACCATTTACATGTATCAAGCCTCAGGGGTATGTGTTTGTTTGTTTGCTTATTTGTCTTAAAGAAGGCTTCATATCACAATGCCAATATGAAACTAATTTACTCATTGCAAAAATTATTTCAAAACATTTCACAAACCCAAGACAAAGCTTCTTCTAATGATACAGCTTTATATTTTTTGTACGGAACTTAATCACTATCTTGTTTAAAATTGTAGGCAACAGCCAATGAGCATCAAACTTGGGTCCTCTCTATTATTTTTTAGAAGTCTTTGACTTACTGACCTCCAAATATATTATTTTCAAAGAAACTTAAAATCAGGAAAATGTTCTAACACTGTAGGTAATTATTTTGTTTCCACTCTAAATACTATCCCAAGGGTTAAATCTCTGTGACAATTTTCTTCTCAGAATTTTCCGCACAAATAAAGACTCTAAACTTGTCTTGCTATGCTAGAATATTAATCAGACACTCTACCTTCTAAGAATTCTTACAGAAAAGTTCAGGGAAAAAAATCTTTTCCAGCATATTTGGGGGTTACCAAGTTTCCAGCTAAGTGCTTAGAGGACATGGAACAGTTAACTTATATGGCACATGACTTGCTATTTTGTGGGATGTACTAAAATGATGTAGATATTATAATTTTTGCTCTGTGTTAGGGGTTTTAGAGAGGAAGTACTTCTCAATATAAGTTAACAGAATAATTATCAACGTCAGCAGTCCCTATAAGCTCTCCAGCAGCACCTAGACTATGGCCTCTTGGCGTGTTCTATTAGCTGGCCCACTCATGAGGTTCAAAGCTTGGCCAAGACTGAGAGACCATTCTGTGTACAGATCAGTAGCCTGACTCCATATAATGGTTGCCACAGCACCCCTCAACTCAACCAACTGTTCTGAAAATGCTATCAGTTAAATGCTATCTGTAAACACTATCAGTTAAATACAAAAAAAAAAAAAAAAAAAGTTGCAAGCTCTATTCTTATTCCATGAAGAGAAATTTGAAGAACATATTGTATTTATATGAGTTCAGTGGTCATGTTAATATGATGTTCCTTTCTTTTAAAACAAATAAAAAGCAGCTCCATGATTAGGGTAAATTAAGGATAGGCATACCTCAGAGATCTTGTGGGTTCTGTTCCAGAAAGCTGCAATAAAGCAAATATCACAATAAAGCAAGTCACACAATTGTTTTTGTTTCTCTGCACACATAAAAGTTATGTTTACACTATATGGTAGTCTATTTAATGTGCAATAGCATTATGTCTAAAGAAACCATGTAAATATCTTAAAAATATTTTGTTGCTAAAAATGCTAGCAATCATCTTAGCCTTCAGTGAGTCTTAACTGTTTTGCCCGTGGAGGGTATTGCCTCAGTGCTGATCCCTACTCACTGATCAGGGTAGTGGTTGCTGGAGGCTAGGGTGGCTGTAGCAATTTCTTAAAGTAAGACAACAATGAAGTTTGCTGCATAGATTGACTCTTCCTTTCACAAGAGATTTCTCTGTAGAATGTGATGCTATTTGATAGTATTTTACCCCCATAACGCTTCTTTCAAAACTGGATTCAGTCTCCTTAAACTATGCAGCTACTTTGTCAAGTCAGTTTATGTAATATTCTAAATCCTTTGTTGTTATTTCAACAATTTTCACGGCATCTCCCTCAGGTGTAGACTCCATCTCAAGGGACCACTTTCTTTGCTCATTCACAAGAAGCAACTCCTAGACCATTCAAAATTGCAGCAATTCAGTCACATTTTCAGACTCCACTTCTCATTCTCATTTTCTTGCTATTTCTACCACATTCGCAACTACTTCCCTCTGCTGATGTCTTGTACCCCTTAAAGTCATTCATAAGGGTTGGAATAAATCTCTTCCAAATACATGTTAATGTTGCTATTTTTACTTCTTCCCATGAATTACAAATGTTCTTAATGATATCTAGAATGGCGAATCCTTTCCAGAGGGTTTTCAATTTACTTTGTCTAGGTACATCAGATAAATCACTCAAGGAAGCTATAGTTTTGTGAAATATATTTCTTAGATAGTAAGACTTGAAAATTGAAATTGTTATTTGATCTATGGACTGCAGAATAAATGTTATGTTCTCAGGCAGTAAAATAACCAGAATCTCCTTGTACATCTCCATCAGACCTCTTGAGTGACCAGCTGGATTGTCAATGAGTCATAATATATTGAAAGGAATCTTTTATCTGAGGAGTAGGTCTCAACAGTG
Organism: Macaca fascicularis; assembly: GCF_037993035.2. Lineage (NCBI taxonomy): Eukaryota > Metazoa > Chordata > Mammalia > Primates > Cercopithecidae > Macaca > Macaca fascicularis. The sequence goes on from NC_088379.1 coordinate 110,574,262, forward strand.
GGCTTAAAATATTCAGTGAACCATGCTGTAAATAAATGTGCTGTCATCCATGCTTTGTTGTGTTATTTATAGACCACTGGCAGAGTAAATTTAGCTTAATTTTTAAGGACCCCAGGATTTTCAGAATGCTAAATGAGCATTAGCCTAAACTTAAAGTTACCAGCTGCATTAGCCCCTAATAAGAGGGCCAGTCTTTGAAACTTAGAAGCCAAACACTAACTTCTACTTCTGTCTATCTAGGAAAGTCCTAGATGGCATCTTCTTTCAAGATTTTTCATCTTTCAAGGTTTTTTAATCTACATTGAAAATATATTGTTTAGTGTAGCCATCTTCACCAATGATCTTAGCTAGCTAAATCTTCTGGATAACTTACTGCAGCTTCTCCATCAGCATTTGCAGCTTTATCTTATACTTTCATGTTACAGAAATGGCTTCTTTCCTTCAAACCTCACAAACCAACTTTTGTTTGTGAGGTTTTCTTCTTCCAACTTCCAGCTAGCTTCCAATTTTTCTTCTGCAGCCATTTCACCTCTGTCCACCTTCACAGAATTGACGAGAGTTAGGGCCTTGCTCTGCATTAGATTTTGATTTAAGGGAATGTTGTTGCTGGTTTGATCTTCTCTCCAGATAATTAAAACTTTTTCTATATCAGCAATAATATGTATTGTTTTCTTATCATTTGGGTGTTCACTAGAATAGCACTTTTCCTTTAGAAACTTTTCCTTTGCATCCACAACTTGGGTACCATTTGACACAAGATGCCTAGCTATCAGCCTGTTTCAGTTTTGGACATGCCTTTCTCACTAAGCTTAATCATTTCTAACTTTTCACCTAAATTGAAAGATGTATGACTCTTTGTTTCACTTAAACACTTAGAAATCATTGTGGGGTTCTTCATTGTCCTAAAATCAATATTGCTGTGCCTTAGGAAATAGAGAGGCCTAAAGAGAGGGAAAGAAATAGGGGAATGGCTGGTCAGTGAAGCAGTCAGAACATAGACAACATTTATGGATTAAATTTACTATCTTATTTGGCCATGGTTCATGGCACCCAAAAACAATTGCAAGAATAACATCAAAGGTCACTGATCACAGCTCACCCTAACAGATAATGAGAAAAAGTTGTAAATATTGTGAGCATTACTAAAATGTGACACAGAGACAGAAAGTAAGCATATACTTTGGAAAAATGACAATAGACTTGCTCAAGGAGGGTTGCATGAAACTTCAAAACAACATATCTATGAAGCACAAAGAGATCAAGCATAATAAAATGATGTATGCCTGTAACTCCTGATAAACTGATTACATAAGCAATATTATCTGGGTTTTGTATTTATAAGGAAACAAATTGAGTCAAAATACCCAATTGTGGAATTAACTCTACCCTATCCCCAATGCCAAGGGCATTGCTTCACATATCTGATTTATTAAATATTAGGCTGTATGCTTTTAAAGTAATAATATTGCCTAGCTTATGTCCTGACTTTGTCATTTTCCAAAAATATTACTATGGGTAAGTCGCTTACTTAATTTCTCTAAGCCCTGATTTTTTCAACTATAAAATAAGGACAATTACCTCTACCCTAGTAAAAAAATGACATGTGATTGAGTCTGTAAATATTTTATAAAACTTTTTAAAATGTAACATAAATTGTGTTATAAGTAATACTGTAAACATATAAAATCTTCAATTAATTTATCTTCTTAGAGTCAAAGAATATTCCAAGGTGAAAGAAGAATTGGAAAAAAGAAAAGGTACATAAAAGTGGTAGAACTGGAACCAAAAATCAATATACGGAGTTAAATGGGGAAAAAAGTTAATAGCATTCATTAAAGGAAAAACAATTTCAAAAGAGTGACATGGATTATTATTATTGACCATCTTAATCAGAGATAAGGACACACGAGTAGTAATAAAGAGGATATGAGTAATCCTTTCAACAAGGAATGAAAAATAGAAATTAGCTTGATTTCCCAGAAATAATATTGTCAAAAAGGCAGAAAGAAACATTGCTGTCATGAAGGTATTGCAAATAGGAAGCCTAAGGTAAAATGGCTGTGAGTCATAGAATTAGCCATTTAAAATTTCCCTGTCCATGACATTTCCATTTCATATTTGTTTCAGAAACAAACAAAAAATATTAATGGTAATATAGAAAGACATTTCAAGCCAAATTAATCATTCAGGATAGAACATATCAAATAAAAATGACTATTTGTATTACAAGGAAGACAGACTTAAAGTCAAAGCTCAATATTTCCCTGAACTACTCTAGGTTGCCATGTGATTTCTTATAGGTCGTTTTTAATAATGGACAAAAGATGAAAGACTGAGTGAGAGAGCACTTGTAATGTGTTTTAAAATGTTCCTTCTGCTATGAGCAGGCTGAGGTATTACAGTAATAAACAACACACTGCTTCATTTAGAGTCTTGAAACTGTAGTGATACAATTTAGAAAACATACCACAGCAAAACATCCCAAACACTTACCAGGGATGTTGACAAGACCTGTTCATCTTAGTCAACCAAAGCCCTACTTGAATAAATCATTCCATAAAATCTTAACACATCTTAGTGCTTTGTGTCAACTTAATTCATCCTTTAAAATGCATGCCATTTCCCATTGCTTATTATTTTCAAAAGGAAATTTCATTTATATCCAAATGTTATGCAAAAGATCTAAGTGCTCATATTTCATAAACATTGGTGTCTCCTATAGCTAGATATAACCCACCTCCAATTATTCAATAAACAATGAGCCCTGTACCAGAGAAATATAAATTTACCCCCAAAAAAATTCTTCAATAAAACATCCAGTGGCAGAAACCATACAGGTGATCACTTACTTAACTGCTAGCTGAATAAAACTTGGCATGAGAAGCACATGGAAACTTTAATTATAATTTACACTTTTAAAAACTATATCACAAATCAGAATTATAAAAGTTGCAAAATTCATCAAAAAGAAAGGTATGATCATGACAGGGAAAAATCAATTCCACAAAAAAATTTAGTAACTTTAAGCCTCAATTCCAGAACCCAGTCACTTTTCCAATATCATTCTTCAGGCTGACCCTATTTCATTTGTGCTTTACCTTGATAATGACAATTAAGCATTATTCAGCATTCTTTACTTTTAATTCTTCTCTATTGTCATTTTAACTGTAATTCATTATCATAATTTAGTCATTATTTAAATGACTTCTTTGATTAGTGGTTTGGGGAAGCTTGGCATAATTCAGTGTGAAAAGTATAATGTGTGTGCTGTAATTATCTTAAACTGGTCAAAATCATTTCAATAAAGACAAAATGTATCCTTCTATTTTCACTCAATTATCCCATATTCTCTTTTTACATGAAATTCCTGACTATTGTACTTAGTAGGGAAAAATAAGAGAAAGTGTGAAGATTTGCTATAAAAGAGAAATTAGCCATAAAGTATTGCTCTATTTGAGCATCTTTTATTAGGCACTACTCTGAAATATATACATATATATGTATGTATACACATACTCCTACACATATGTTTACATTTATCTACATATATCCATAGTATATGTGTATAATATATAATATCAATGGAGAATATGGGTAATATATAATATGTAAATTCATTACTTACACATAAAGAAGGAGAGAGCTCATAACCACTCTATCATCTAGCCATGGCAATGTACCTATCTCTTATAGGTCTTTCGAATCCCTTTACTTTTTCCATACCCACTACCACTAACCGCTGACACAATATCACTTGCCTGGACTTGCCTAATAATTGCCTGCTGAGACTGCCTCCCTCTAACCTAACTACCCCATACTAGCTACAATTCACCACAAAGCAGCTAGAGTGCTTCTTTCAAAATGCAAGGCAGGAAGTTCGATTAAGCCACCTACCTTAGGATAAAGATAAATTCTTCATGTGGCCTACAAGGGCCTGTATGATCTGCTTTCTACTTATGTCCCCGGCCCCTGCTTCCCATTTGTCCCAGTTTTGTTGGTTTCTATTCACTGTTCCCCTACTCCTGTTTTCACTGTCAGGGACACACCTCGTCACCTATGTCTTATTCAACTTGCAGATCTCATTTAGGCATCTTCCTTGAGGAAGACTTCTCTGACACCCCAACTATTTAAAATCCCCTTATTACAGCACTACCTCCCGCTCAGAATACTTCTCACAGTTATGAATTTAGATTACCTAATTTCATTCATTAAAAAATATTTAATGAACATTTTTATGGCCTTAGCCTACCCATCCACTGCCCATCTGTCCTAAATTTGTAAGTCCTTATTATAAGTTCTTTTGGCAGTTAAGAGTAAATAGACTTCACTTTAAAATACACAGAAATCTTGTTCTCAGGTTCTAAATCTCCCCAAATATAAAGATAATATTTTAAGGTTTTAGTTAAGAAACATTGGCACCCTTACTTTTTGTTTACTGCTTTTATGAAAAACATAAATGTTTGACACAAATATGACTGAAAACTTGATGCAACTGATTTTAGTTTAATTTTGAGTGGGAATAAGTATATATTCAATATTCATTTTTGTTATTGCATGAAAAGGGCCACCTTGCTATGTAGGTTCAAATTTAAAGATTATATTAAGAGGTGGAATAGCTCTGATATTTAAGTTTATTAAATATACCACATGTAAGGTAAAAAATGCATCTAGAATTAGAAAGGAATTTGGAGTCTTTATTTTTTATTATTCTGTGAACACCAGTAGGTATGTAGGATCAAGAATAAAATGTTATTGGGGAACATGTGACCCAGAAGTGACTTTTAATCCCTCTATTTATTTCCATTTCCTTCCCATGGGGGACTACACACTAGTAAATGTGAAAATACACTTATTTTTAGCATTTATGAAGGGCACTAAAATGTATTACAAATGGATATTAAATTAATCTAGATTACTAAGAGAGGTGTTAACCCAAAGGTATGATTTTCACATCAAAACAAATAATTTTTCTGGTATAAATCCAGTCTATTCCATAAATAAAACTTGGTCTTCTCATTCACTATTTTCTCCCTCTGGCTTCAAGCTACTTTTTTCTTTCTTGTCGCCCCTGTCTAATGATGGTTTGCTTTGTGCCATCACACAAGGCTCTTATTCATTATGTCTTATAGAAGGAATGGATAGACAATTGCTTTTTAATTTTTTTTATTATTTTGTAATTTCAGGAGATACTCTTTAAAAACATCTATTTTCTCCTATATATTGTAAAATATACAAAAATGCTAAGACTTACTATGGATTAATGCACATCTATGACACATAGTTTATACTGTCACTCAATTCCACTAATGCCTAAATATTATTATTGAAGGTTTGGTAGCATTTTACATCATTGTAAAGGCAAACCTCTGTTGCCCCTTTCATTCCTATCTGTATCCTATCAGCATGCTTAAAAAAAAAAAAAAAGGAAAGACCCTGGGAAATATAGTGAGACTTCATCTCTACAAATAATAATAATAATGAACAAATTACCAGGCATGGTGGTACACACTTATAGTCTCATATGCTCAGGAGGCTGAGGCAAGAGGATCACTTGAGTCTAGGAGTTCAAGGCTGCAGTGAGCTATAATCACATGGTTGCACTCCAGCCTGGGTGACAGAATGAGACATTGTCTCATATATATACACATATATATGAAATAAAAAGAAATAAAATGAAACATATGTTTCATCATTTTATTCTTTTCTATAATATTCTAACTTGCTTTTCCTCCAATTATCTCTTTAGTTAATTTAACATGCTTTTCTGAAAAGGGGAAAGTAGACAAAAGGAGTCCTCATGATTTGGAGACTTTCCTTATTACAAACACATGTACCTCCTCTGAAGGAAATACAAAATTTGAATTCTTAAATATGAAAGACGCAAAAATAAAATAGAGAAGTGGAAGTGTCATCTTTGACAATGACAGAAATAGAAATTAACACAAGGAATTCCTACTAGCAAAGACCAGACTTGAATCGAGTCAGATAAGATATACTCCCATAGGATGGATCCAGTTGGTGAATATTCTGAGCAGTTCTGCCCATGATCATAGAAACCACACCAATAGAGTGGAGATTTTTTTCTTTCTTTTCAGCAGCATTGTGTGTGCTGGGAACTGGGTGGGGTGAGATAGGGTGGAGTAGAGAAGGGAAGAATTTGTAGGCTGACTTTCACAATTTCAAGAGCAATTTAAAAGGAATTCATGGCAAGACTGTGGATGGTTCTCTTTACTTCAGCATATATTGAATGTTAAGGTTCTCAAATACTGTGCTTTTCCAAGCTTTACCATGAAGGCTGTTCTAGTTGCTTTTTTCTAATATTAAAGAGGATCGTAGCATACGAAGGATCATTAATCTACAAATGAAATCAAATTGCGTTTTCTTAAACCCTTACATGTTATACAAATATAAAGTGGTATTATTTTTGTTATTGTTGTTACTATTATCTAACCAGGAGCCTAGAATTATAAATTTGAAAAGTAAAGGCTTATCTTTTAACCTAATTAGTTTCAGTCTATCTCTTACATTCACATACACAAAAATTATTTCCTAGTTTCCCATATGGATTCAAATTCACTTTCTTCAGGAAATGCTTCCAATGTGAATTACCTCTTTGGTTGAGCATACCTTCTCGGGTTTTGGAAATCTGTACTATAGTTACTACGGTCATTTATGTATTGTTTGGCAAGTACTATTTCATGTGTATGTTCTGAATCCTCAACTAGAATATAAACTTGAAGAACAAACAATGAAGTTAAATGTCCAAGGAAAAAGAGTAGGCTGTGATATCAGAAAGCAAGTTCAACTTCTACTTTCATCACTTCCTGTTAGCTTAAAAATGGACAATTTACTTAATCTTCCCAAACCTTAACTTCCTCATTTGTAAAATGTGGAAACCAGCAGTAACTAGCTCAGAGGCCTTTTATGAGGACTAAATTATTTAATGTATAGGTTTAGTTCAGTGTTTGGCACATGATAGGTGTTCAATAAATGTTGTTATTATTATTAAATGACTCAGAATTAAACATCTATTTCTTTAGATTCTTCTGTATTCAAACATAGCATCTATTATAGTACTTAATATTTAGTTGGTTCTAATATAGTGTATGGTTTTAAATTTTAAGGACTAAAGATTATTTATTGTTATTACTATTACCAGTCTTATTGGTAATATAATTCTTATGAACATAAAATTAGCAGTAAAATAATAATCTGATTGCAAACACGTCATGTGACATTCTTTTGTTTTAATGGATTTATCTAAAAAATAATTTTTATAAAAGTATCTACCTCTTTACCTTAAGGGTTATTAAGAGTAATTCATTTGAGTTATTCGTAGGATGAAAATTGCATAAATGCTGGAGACTTGAGATGGTGAATTCTGGGCAAAGAGTTCCTAGAGCCTGGTATGGGTTTTGAGCTCTCCAAATTAGATACCACAGACAGTTGTTATGTACTAGTCATTCATATATTTAATACATTTTCATTGGACACATTCCATGTGGCAGGCATTTCTCTGAGAGAGAGACGTAGTAGAGAACAAGATAGATGTGCTTCTGCTTTCACAGCTTAGAGAGGAGTGCCATTGAACAGGGTCTGCAATGGAGAGAGGGGCATGAAATGCTTACAGTTTTCCTAAGTTTTGAATATCAAAGTCAGCTTGCAAGAATGACAAAACCATGTTGAATTGATCAGGAGCAAACAAGAAATGCTATGTCACTAGGCTGTATTGAAAACTTGGACCCACCTGCTTATTTTCTGTTAATAGTCTTAATATGGATGAAAAAAAATCACCAACCTCTCAAATAATCATTTGGGTGTGGAAGAAGCCTCCTGAAACGAGGAGGGAAGACTCTGAGAGAACAGGTTTCTCACAAACATTCCCTGCTCAGACTTGTTTCAGGCAGACTGAAAATTTTACAAGAACAGGTTTCTTATTATATCCCCTTTAGCCTCCTGAACTGAAATCAGCTGGCTGTGGATCATTAGAAAAGTATCAAGCCTTTTCAAACGTCTAGTAAAAATAAGAGTTTTATTGAAAGCTTTTTCCTCTAATTCTACCCATATATCTGTAAGTATGCTTCTGCATAACATATTCTGCATATTTCAGATGCTTTCTTAATTTGCAGTCTCCCAAAATATGGTAAGTTAAATCAAATGTCAAATTCAAACACCTACAACAAATAAACAGGCTTAACAAAAGCTTCTCTGGCTTCCCTGGACACGCTGATGGCAAGATTTAACCCACTGCTGAGAGTTCATGAAACATTTTAGAGAGCAATATATTTTAGAGGAAAATCTCCACAGATATTCCTGGGGAGTTACAGAATTTCCAGGAGTAAGCAATGAAGTCAAATCCTTGCTGTATTAATTTTTTCTTAGTATTTCCAAAGACTTTTATTTGGGAAAAATTTCAAGAAAGAAAAAATGAGTTTAGCCTGTTCAAAGTTAAGACAGTATGACAGTATACTGGTTCAAAAACACATCCTGACTTCACACAGTTCAGAACCAGGCTAAATTTTCTGCAGAGTTCATAACCAGAGCAAGTTCTTAAGAAGCATCTGGAAATCACTGGCAATTAGAATGTATTTTTACCATTCTTAGAACACACCAGCGAAACCTCTAGGCCTTTATATTTGCTATGCCTGCACCTAGGATGTTCTATCCCCATTTCATACATAGTTTGTTTCCTCATTTCATTCAGTTTTAACCTGTAACCCTGTCCTTCAAGCCCTCCTTATTCATAGCACCCCATTTCTTCAGTAAGAAGCCTTATTCCTGAGTCATTCCTCCTTTACTGACATCCTAATTATGCTCACCACACAATTTTCTTCCTGACCCATTTGCCATTATGTAAATCTTCTAAGCAATATGTTCTCCTTTAATTCCTACCCCCAATTTCATACCTGCCTAGCTTTCCAGCCAACTGTGGGAAGAAAGGGACAAAATCATGTTGGAAGCAATAGTGAGGTGATGTGCTTTCTGTCTTTTCATTACAATAGTTGGTTCTGATAGGATTCAAGGAATATATTCCAAATGAGATGTAGGATTCTACTTCTCTACTAAAATAAGCCTTTGGTATTCTTACATGACATGTGAGATGTTTTAAATTTTGCACATCTCCTAAAGGTCTATGACAAATTTCTTTTAAAAAAAGTAAAATTAACTTTACCATGAAGAAACATGATAAACATTACCTCAGCCAGATGATCAAGGTTAATATCAACATAAGTCAGATTAATAGTGTGTACTGTATTAATTATATGCTGTGATGAGAAGGGCACTTTGCTTCCTTTGTCTTCTCAAAAGCACATAACTCCAGTCTAGCCATGAAAAAATATCATGACAAATTCAAAACAAAGAGAATTATACAAATTACCCAATCAGAGCTCCTCAAAACTGACAGTCAACAAAAACAAGGAAAATCTCAGAAATTGTCACAGCCAGGGGGGACCTAAGGAGACATAATGATGGAGCATAACATAGTATCATGCATGGGAGCCCAGGATGGAGACACGAGAGAAAAACCAGTGAAGTCCAAAGAAGTATGGAATTAATAGTAGTGACTCAATGTTGGTTTCTTAGTGGTGACAACAGTACCATAGTAATGTCCAGGGTTAACAATGGGAGAAACTGGGTGTGGGGTATATGCGAATGCTCTATACTATCTTTGTAACTTTTCTGTAAATCGAAAATTGTTCTCAAATCAAAAAGTTTTTTAAATGAATCTACAATATTCCAATTATATACAATAATATATTAGGAACACTTACAACTAATATATTTTTGTCCCTTGGGAACTATGTAATAATACTAATAAGAATAATAATAACTATCATTTATTGAGCACTTACAAAGTGCTAGAAGCATGCTAAGTACAACATATGTTATTAATTTATTTTATCTGTGCAGCAAGCCTGAGCACTAGATACTAATATCACTCTCCTTCTACATATGAAGAAACTGAGACAGAAATAAATAGGGGTGGGTGGCAGAGTTGCTGATTAATGTTGCTAATCAAAGAAAGGACTACTCCACAATGTAAGTTTCACTATATGACATTTCTCAGATTACATAGCCATACTCAAATATTAGAGGGATTATTTCCCATAGAGGGTGCTGGTTAGAAGATTACAATAGGATAAACTATTCCTGACAGAGAAAGTAGATGGAGAATATAATCAGATTTTCTACCCTAAGCCTTGGGTAGATTGCAACTGCCCAACAGAAGAATACTATACAATTCTGGAATGGACATATGGCGAGATATTCAGTCCTAGGGATCTGAGGAGTCAGTAATTAAAGATGAACCAGGATTCATATAAGCCAGCTTTTACTTACAAACGTCGATTATATGCCAAAGATATGGAAATGGCTTGCAATAAGAGGGCTAGCTAGCCAAGAGCTGCACTCTATTCTGAAGTACTAGTTCAGGAGCCAACCTTGTTTGAAAGCCTGAAAATCAGGAAAATTACCAGAATCACTTTGGACCGTGTCTGCTGAAGAGAGATTCTGTTGGGGAAGAAAAGGGAGGCTAACAGAGTTAAGAACCAGAAGAAACAGAGAGAGGGAGGACACTCGGTCCTGCAGCAATCCATGCTCAGAAAACTGAGCAGTGGAGTCTGGACGATGCCTCCCACAAAGTCAAGGTCATCCTGGTACAAACAACATGGGACCAGAGAGAGAACAGCACACTTAGCTCATTCCCTTCTCACTCTGGTCAAAGTTTGTCCCAGAAGGCTTAATGAGGAGAAAACAGAGCAGATTTCAGGCCTTAGCAGCCCTTATCATTTACTCTGCTTAGAAATACATAGAAAATTGTGTCTGATACCAGTTACAAAGAATGCAACATTGCGACTCCAGTACCTACAAGAATGCCCTACATGTACTAATCCCTTGATAAATATTTATTTACTGAACAAATAATTCCAATAAATCAGTTTTTGTTTATTAAATTTCACATTAGATAACACCATCTAATTATATATTGATGCGTTCTATCTAAGTCAAAATTCTAATTCACAGAATGAGCGGGAAAAGAAAGAAGGAAAGTAGTACCATAATTTTTAAAATCTTTTCACCGTAAGGCTTATTTTTGGATTGGTGGTCCATACATTAACTATGTTCTGACACTCTGAGAATAGTTAATATATATTCATTGCTCAACAAATATGCATTGATTGTCTGCTGTGTATCAAAATTATGCCTGCTTATGAGGATACAGACGTGAATTACAAATAGTATTTTCCCTCAGAAAATTCACCTTCTAGAATAATAATAAAGACTAACGTGTATTAGGCACATGTGCCTAGCACTGATTAAGCATGCTACATGTGCTATTTACCAATAAATATATAAAATGAGATTATTATTATCTCCATTTTTCAGATGATAAATGTGAGACTGAGAGATCTTAAGTAACTCACTCAAGGTTACATGCTGGCAAAGTAAGAGTTAACATTTGAGCCCAGAAAAACTGACACAAGAGCCCACAAAGTATTGAAAAAAAATAAAGACATATATAATTTATAAAAATATATTTACTTGTAATATATATAATACCTAGTATAATAAAATGATGAATATTAAATATCAATAGTATAATCTGAAATTCAATGAACCTCACAAACTCGAAAGACCAAAGTAGGCTATATATGTCTGTGGGAGTTGGGGAGAGAAAAGGAATGATTTCAAAAATCACAATATTGCCAGGCATGGTGGCTCATGTCTGTAATCCCAGCACTTTGGGAAGTTGAGGCGGGTGGACCGTTTGAAATCAGGAGTTCAAGACCAGCCTGGTCAATATGGTAAAACTCTGTCTCTACTAAAAAGTCAAAAAAATTAGCCAGGTGTTGTGGCGCACACCTATAATCCTAGCTATTAGGGAGGGTAAGGTAGGAGAATCACTTCAACCCCAGGAGGCGAGATTGCGGTGAACCGAGATCACACCACTGCACTCCAGCCTGAGCAACAGGGTGAGACTCCATCTCAAAAAATAAATAAATAATAAATAAATAAACAAAAGTTACAATGTGAGTAATAACACAATAATCTGAATTCTATCAGCAGAATCTAAATCTAAATCTTTCTTTTAGAATTAAGAAATACCCAAAATATCTCATATATGTTCACAGTCTGAGTCACCCTTCCTGTTATTCCTGACAATGATGGCCTTAAAGGAGGAAATAGTTAACTTTTTGTAGGGATTTCCATTGAAATTATGGAAAAAGATGAACTCATTGTGGAGAAGGAATATTTCTTTAGATAGTCAAAGAAGGTAAGATACAAAACATGAACAAATATTCCAGAATCTCTGGAACATGGAGTATGTAGTGTAGAGAAGAACATGAAGAAATGATGGGCAGAGGCAGATTACACATAATCTCATAAACTTTGCCAAAGAGCTATTGAAGGGTTTTAAGTAGAAGGTTAACAGGAACAGATTTGTGGTTTAGAAACAGGATAGAAACTGAAGTACACTATTAATTTACTAAAATAGTGAAAATGCTTGAGGGAAAAAAGTGAAATAATACAAAGAACAGTGAGTACGAATAAAAGGGAATGGATATGGAAACATGCCATCTAGGTCAAACTGACAGTCTTCAGTGAGAAACAAGATTTTCTTTCATTCATATATTCGAAGGATATTTCTTGAGCACCTACTATGTCTCTGGCATGGCTCTAGTGCAGCCACAGACAAGACGAAGTCTTTGCCTTTTGATGCGTTCATTCCAGTGGAGGAAACAGAACATAAGTAAGTAAATCTATAATCATGTATTAGATAATAATAAATGCAATGAAGAAAAATAAAGCAGGATAAGGTATGTTGAAGGGGTTGTGGGTTCATGGGATATGGAATAGAGGAGAGTATTGGAAGAAGAATTATGGTCCCTCAGAGATGTCCAAGTGTGAATATGGTATGTCACATGACAAAGATAAATTAAGGGTGTAGATGGAATTAAGGAAGATGATCAGCTGACCTTAAAATAGCATGGTTACTCTGAATTATCTGGGTAAGCCCAATTAGTCACAAGTGTATACTTAAAAGTAGGAGAGGAAATCAGACGACACAGAGACTATAAAAGGACTGTAAAGGACTCAGCTTGATGTTGAAGACTTTGAAGGTGGAAGAAAGGCCATGAACCAAGAAATGTGGGTGGCCTCCAGCTGGCAAAGAAATAGACTACCCTCTAGAGCCTCCAGAAAGGAACACAGCCCTGATGACACCTTATATTAGCCCGGTAAGAAACGTGTCAGCCTTCTGACCTCCAAACTGTACATGATAAATTTGTACTGTTTAAGGTACTACATTTGTGGTGATATGTGACAACAGCAATAGGAAACGAGCACAGGGAGACAGGGCTTCCTCACTGAACCTGAATGATGACTGGTGGTGTTGTTACTTAAGGCAGAGGAAATAAAAAGAAGTTTACTTATTTGTTATTGAAGGTGAGTATTTGAGAAAAAATAATGAGTTTAAATCTGAAATTCTCAAGTGTGAGACACCAATAAGGACATCTAGAAGGAAATATTTAGGATATAGTTGGAAGAAATGTCGGGAAAAAAAGGACACTAGATTGGGAAGTTTTGCACTATTTTTAACCAATTTGCATGTGGTGGTGGAAGCCGTAAGGAAGGATGAGACTGCCAGGGAGTGTGTGCAGTAGCATGAGAAGTAAGAATTCCTGGGACTGAGACCTTGCCAATATTCATGGTAAAGAGAAGTTGGGGAAACGGTGACCTGCAGAGGAAACTCACCTATATCTGTCAAGATACCTCTAACTCCACATCAGATCTCACTCTTGAATCCAGACCCCCATTTACAACAGCTGAGGGACAACTTCCCCACATATGGATGTCACATATGCAATTTCTTATGGACTGAATGTCTGTCTTCCCCTCAAATGTATATGTTGAAACCTTAACTTCCAATGTCGTGGTATTTGGAGATGGGATCTTTGGGAGGTACTTAGGGTTAAATGAGGGTGATGCCCTCGTGATGAGATTAATGCCCTTGTAAAAAGGAGACACCAGAGAGCTTGGTGTCTCTCTTTTTCTCCACATGTACTCAATGAGGGAAGGCCACGTGAGGATACACAGTGAAGGCAGCCATCAAAAAGCAAAGAAAAAAGCCCTCATCAGACACTGATCAGGACTTCTGGCCTTCAGAACTGTAAGAAAATAAATCTCTGTTGTTAAGCCGCAAACTCTATGGTATTTTGTTATGACAGCCTAAGCTGACTAACACACCCATCAAATGTACTGTGTCCAATTAGAGCAAATATCAACCAGGCATACCTAAGTATGTCACCTTAGCTCCTGTCCCTGCTATGCTCCACATGTCACAGGCATTTGGCTTTATTTGTTAATTAGGACATGAGTTTCCCCATTTGTAAAGGGGACAGAGATCTCAAAGACAGACCTTGGTTGAGAAGCCGACCATGGAGTATGCCTATCCTACAGCAGAGCAGTCACGGATAGGCCTCCTCTCAGCTGAATCTGCGGGAAAGATCACTTGAAAGCAGTTCTAATGAGAGGCACACTTCTCCATGCAGACTCATAGTCTGAAATCTAAAAGTCATGATGCAGAACATCTGTTTTCTTCTACTAGGATACTGGGTGTCTGGATAGCACACAGAACTTCTTCAGCGCTCTCATTCTTCTGCTACCAAATCCATTAACTTTCATTTTTAAATCTCATCTATTGATGGATACTAACAGAAACAGAACTGAGGCAGTTAAACATCCCATTGACAGAAAGAGGTGCTTTGTTTTTTAAAAGGGGCAGCACCTAAGAGTGGAGAAACTATTAGAGAAAGAAAATGTTTGTATCCCGGTTTTTCTGCTAACTGGCAATGTTACCTTGAGCAAAATACTTAACTTTCTTCAAGTTCCTAACTTCTCTAATATGTATAGTGATGAGAATGCCATCAGATAGTTTATATAAAAGTAACTTGGAAAAGAAAAAGCATAAGCTAGTATTACCAAAAGCAGAATAGATAAATGCTTTGACAAATTCACTGTTTCACTCCAAAAATGTAATCACCACCTGATAATAATGCTGCTTTCAGATTCAGAAACTAGACAAGAGCTGCCTGTGTTCCCACTCTAGTATGATGCAGTTATTTTCCAGTTGTGCCAAATAAGTGCTTTGCCCTAGTATTGCAGACTTTTCAGTCAGTGAAAGTTTTGGTTATTATTTTCTCTAAAAATAAGAAAATGAAAACTTTGAAAAGTTTACTGAATTAGGTAACAACTTCTGCCAGATTTTATTTCTATTATTGTTTAGCTATCAAAACACAAGCTTTAAGAAATCTGGACACTTTATGAGCCAAGCCACTAAGTATAAACATTGACTGTCCGTGTGTATAGGTACCAACATACACATGAATCTGAAAGTTTACTTTGAATTGATTCTGAAGCACTTTTTGAAGTTCAATAAATGCCTTAGAAATCAGTTGGAAGTTCACAAATGGTAATAGTATTTAGCTCATTTCAATAGAAATTGTCTCATTAACATGCCAGCTGCTAAAAATGTATGAGCCCAGCCACGTCCTTTGCCTGCCTCAAGGAAAGAAACCCTACTTGCACAGTTTTGCTTCAAAAAACAATCCTTGTTTAAATTGTTAACAGTTGCTCCAGTGGTGGCCCATGGCAAGAAATTTATCCTTCTCTCCCTCCCTCCTATATGAGCATCTCCATACCCTTCAGCTAGCTTTTATATATTGTCAATGCAAAACACATTTTCTGACTGCATGTTAAACGATTCCAACCAGCTTTAGCAATAGATACCCTCCTCGGTGTAGTGTTATAGTTTTAAACCTAAACCTCAGAACACAGAAGACCTAAGTCTTCTGTGAAATGATCTCAAAAGCCTTAAAAGTGATGATCAATATGAGTGATAAGGTCAGAATATTCAGTAAAAGGATCACCCAGCATTAACTAAGCAACTCTTTTAGATTATATACTCTATAAATATTTAATTAAGTTAAATGGAAATTTTTCAAATAATTTTCTTTTCACAGTTAAAAGGTTTCCTTTAAGGTAGATGCCTTAAGGGACAGGCTTTATTTCTGTATTTGATGACTTAGAACACTGGGATGTTTTGAAAAATATCATATAGAAGCTGCCTTGAATTAAAGCAATTTCAACAATGTAGTTTATACCAGAATTATAATTAATAATAAATATTTCCAAAAATTGTGATCAAATGGAATATTGAGATCTGCATTATTATAACCTAAGTGTATTAAATTTTAAGTTTTTAGAACTGCTCATTCAGTGCCAACATTGTTTATTCTGAGTCATTCTCTAAACTCATATTATAAAAATATAAAATCTCAATTACAGAGAACACAACATGAAAGAAAGAATATTTTAATTACACTTAAAAATTAAAATGCCAAGAAAGTTCTTCCCATTTCCTAGTTTTCTAAATAATAAATGCCACTGGTTAACATTTCAAAATACTGCATAAAACTGCTTTTGCTTTTTCTTGGAAAAACCGACTGTGAGTACATCTGAAACCTTCTTGACAAGTTCTCTGAAAGCAATTAGTGGCTTTCTTTTCTTAGTTATAATGTGAGGTTTCACAGAAAGTTTTCAAGTCTCCTGCTCCTGTCTTTTTTCTAATGCTTCAAATCCAAATGGCAAGTAGCCAGATTGCACAGAGCTATTGAATGCAGAGAACAGGAATCTCTTCACATCTACAAACCAGCCCTGCCACTTCTGCTCCAGGCACCAAGGAATAAAAAGAGAGAGAAACAGGAAATGTAGAAGAACGTGACCTTAGGTTAAGCTAAGACTCCTTGAGTACTGCACCAAAAGCAAGATCTATCAAAAAAAAAAAAAAAAAAAAAAAAAAAAAACAGGATAAATTGGACTTCATCAAAATTAAAAACCCCCTCTTTTTTTAAAAAAAGTGCCATTAAGAGAGTGAAATGCCACAGATTAGGAAGACAAGATTTGCAAATCATATATTTGATAAAGAATGAACTTAAAGGATACATAAAGAAATCTTAAAACTCAATAAGAAAGAAATTTTAATTGGCAAAATATTTGAACAGACACCTCCCCCAAAGAATTCATGCTGACTGCAAATAAACAGATGAAAAGATGTTCAACATCATTAGTCATTAAGGAAATGAAAATTAAAACTGCACTGAGGTACCATGACACACCTATTAAGATGAATAAAATTTTAAAATTTACCATATCCAATGTCTATAAGAATGTGGAAGAACTAGAACCTCATACACTGCTGATGGAAATGTAAAACACTGCAACCGCTTTGGAAAACAGGTGGACAGTTTCTTAAATAAATAAGATTCAGCCATTTTACTCCTAGATATTTACCCAAGAGAAATAAAAGAAACTCTCCACGCAAAGTATTATACTTGAATGCTCATAGCAGCTTTATTTGTAATAGTCAAAAAAATTGAAAAAATCCAAAACTGTCAACATGTGAATGAATAAACAAATGGTACTTTATCCATGTAACAGGCTACTGCTCTACAATACAAAAGAATGAACTATTGGCACAATAATATAGATGAATCTCAAAATAAGTGTAATAAGTGAAAGAAACTAGACAAAAAAGAAGACATATTATATGATCCTATTTATATAAAATTCTAGAAAATGCAAAGTAATCTATAGTAACAAAAACCAGACGAGTGGTTGCCTGGAAAAGGGGAAAGAGAGTGAGGAAGATGGGGTGTAACGGGAAGAAAGGATTACAACAAGGCATAAGAAAACTCTTGGGAGTAATGAATATGTTAATTATCTTGTGATATTTCATGGATATATACATAACCTTTAAATATATGCAGTATAATGTATGTCACTTACATTTCAATAAAGTTGTACTTTATTTTTTTTTTAATTTATTATTATTATACTTTAAGTTGTAGGGTACATGTGCCTAATGTGCAGGTTTGTTACATATGTATACTTGTGCCATATTGGTGTGCCGCACCCATCAACTCGTCATTTACATCAGGTATAACTCCCAATGCAATCCCTCCCCACTCCCCCCTCCCCATGATAGGCCCCTGTGTGTGATGTTTCCCTCCCTGAGTCCAAGTGATCTCATTGTTCAGTTCCCACCTATGAGTGAGAAAATGTGGCACATATACACCATGGAATACTATGCAGCCATCAAAAAGGATGAGTTTGTGTCCTTTGTAGGGACATGGATGCAGCTGGAAACCATCATTCTTAGCAAACTATCACAAGAACAGAAAACCAAACACCGCATGTTCTCACTCATAGGTGGGAACTGAACAAAGTTGTACTTTAAAAAAGAAAGAAAAGGAAAGAAAGAAAGGGAAAGGAACACTCTCTCCAAAGACACTGTTAGGGTACCATGTAAGAATAAATAAACCAAGCTGCCTACTCTTGGCACACACTGAATTTCCTTTTCCTTCTCATATTATCTGTAAATTTATGAACTATCAATGAAACTATGTAGTCTTCATTAATAATATACATGCAAAAGGCAGCAAAACAATTAGCCACTCTTCTCCCTACTTGCCCAGAGAATAACAAGGTCTAATGAGAAGCAAAGCATACAGATTTGATTTCCAATGTTTCCCTTCTCTGGGAGCATGGGCAGGTAAAACATGCTTAGACCTTGGAAAACGCTTGCTTAGTAGGCTTGACTAGGGAACAGATGCATGATTTTTTTTTTTTTTTTTTTTGCCACCAACTTCTACACCAGTTATCTGTTGCCTTGAAGCCTGGATGGCCATGTCCGTGAAGCAGATGGATCAGTTCTATCCTATTTCCAGTTAGATTTGATACTCACTGATAAAATAAACATTTCCTCCTTGCCGAGCATTCTTGTTCACATGTGTTCATTTGGCATTTTACCTGCTTACAAGATGTTCTAACAACATTGGTGCCAAGTCATAACAGTTCCACTCCAGGATCCTAGGAGTCTTCAAGATATTATTTGTCTGCCCCTGATCCCTCCCCAATGATGAAGATGATGATAAAGCTTTAGACTTCCTATAATAAATTTTTGATATTTTTCAGATAAGTTCAGTTTAAGATATTTTAATGAAGATATCAGTTTTGACACCTTCAGTGTACAGTGAAGACCAGCTCATTCCCATTTTTGTTTCTCCCCTACCGAAGGTGCCAATGGCTTTAATTAAAAGGAAGGGGCTGCTTGCCAACTGGAGCTGCCTCATGTGCTCTGTGAAGCTGCCCACCATAGCTGGTGGGCCAAAGACCCAGGCTCTATCCTGGAGTGTGACTTTTGGCTCCTGCCAGAATTCACACCACCTGAAAAGCAGCAGAAGAGAGCCAAGATGTCTGTAGCATGTGGAGCTATGTTCTTGGCACAAGTGCAGTTCAGTTTGTATCAGTTAATGTTGTCTATATAGAGTATTTCTGCACATACAAATAGGCAGTTCATACAACCTTGTTAGACAAAATAATAGTTTGTACTGAAAATTGACCCAGAGCTGAATTCTGCCAGTTATCCCATGATTAATTCACTGTACTGGCATAGAAAACACAGCCTTAGCTGTACCGTTGGCTTCAGGTTGAGAATCAGCCTACCAGGAGCTCTACCAGCATGGTCCATCTATTTAATAGAAAGTGAATCTGGAGGTTCTGAATATCTTTCAGACATTCCTAACATACATTAAATGGGAATAAAGCACAGTACAAGCAATGATTCTTCCTATCCCCCTGCAGAGCTGTGGGTGCTTTTTTGTCATCCTTAAAAAGTTTAGGATATGTAACCAACCCACGCTCCCTGGATCCTTGGGGTTTCCAGTGTACAAACACACTCCAAGGACCACAGTGCCAACAATGGCCAAATTCCCTGGGATTCCTACCAGCCAAAGGATTTGAAAACAACCAGTTTGTCTTTAGAAATATCATGAGTATAGTGCTACTCAAAAAATGAGCTTTGGTTTCCTATATTTCTTCCCTTTCTAATACTGGTAGTATGAGCTTGCTAAATGTTTCTCCTCAGCCTGAAGGTAAAAGGATTCTTAGAATCTTCCCAGACCAATTTAATATGTCTCCAACCGAAATTTTAGAAACAAAGTCGTATTTTAATATTTAAAAAAACTACCCAGTTCATATTTACTTGAATTACTGCTGATTTTAAACTAAATTGAAATATTGGATATTTGGTTACTCTTTGTCTCCTATGATTCTTTTTAATTACATATTTGCCAAGGTGAAAGTTCTCAAGTTTTTTTTTTTAATATTTGGTGCACTTACTGAGAAAATACCAATTACAATGCTATTACTATGAGGTGCAAGATTAAAACTCTGATTTTTTTCCACTTGTTAAGGAATTGGAAATTTTCTTTGTTGACAAAAGCAATTTTTGAAAGTGAAAACCAAGCAAGAGTTGATGCATTTTACAGAGTATGTGTCGTCTCCAAGCAGCTGGCATAAGAGTAGTAAAGTCGTATAGTTACAGTTGTGTTCCTTCTTATTCAGGCATTTCCTAATATATCAAAACAGCTGTTTACATAGTGAAAAGGTTCACACTGGCAGAATCTAAGAGTTCGTTCTGACTGTACTTGGAAAGAAGTGGGTGCTGATATAGGCTAGTAGT
The DNA here is from genome assembly GCF_037993035.2 of Macaca fascicularis. Taxonomy (NCBI): domain Eukaryota; kingdom Metazoa; phylum Chordata; class Mammalia; order Primates; family Cercopithecidae; genus Macaca; species Macaca fascicularis. Next base: position 110,594,849 of record NC_088379.1, read on the forward strand.
TGGAGTGTGCAACACAGGTGCCCCTGCTATTCAGTTATCAAGTATTTTTAACCTCATCCCAGATTATAAACTGTAATTGGTAATAAATTAGTAGTACTTTTTTCTTCCCCCATCGTACCATGTTATACACGGCCACCTTAGAGGATACTTGTCATGGGCTAGATTGTGAAGGGGAGAAAAAGACAAAATCCTCCCCTGAAAACAGGAAACAGGAACATGACAAGGACATAAGTTGATTCACTGTGGCATTATTACTTCGCCCCGTTTCTTAATTTTTTGTCTCTTTTACCTTTGAGACCTTGAGGCTTTCGTTGCATTTCTTCATCACAATATAAGAAAGTCACAATTGAGGATGGTAATAATAACAGTTACCATGAGCTGAACACCTGCTGTGTCAGGTCCTGCATTAGCATTTTGCCCATAAATCCATACAATCCATCATCTTCACAACAATCCTCCAAGATAAGTATTATTACCCCTATTTTATGCACAAGGAACCTGATGTTCAGAGAGGACAAATTATTTACCAACAGACATACATAACTAAGTGGCAGAGTGGAGCTTCAAACACAGGACACTCTTCCTCCAAAGCCAGTGTTGGTTCTATTGCACATTATGGTGTTCCTTCTAGAAAAGTTATAAGGGCTATTGAACTTTCCTTGAGAGTCAGCATGTTCACTCTATTTCTGCCACAGCTTGCTTTATGAAGCAACCAGCCATTCCCCACCGTTGAGGGTGAATCCTAATTATTTTCACATGGTTATGTTTGCCAATATAGCAATAATACCCCCAAGCATGGCTAATCAAGATGTGGCTTGTTTCTTACCAGGAAAAAAATGGCTCTGGAATTCAGGATCTAGTGAATTCTTATAAGTTGGACTTTCTTATACAGAAACAAGGCATAGTCACTCTTGACAGTTTCCAGTTCTCTGCCTCCTACCAGTTCCTCAGTGGGATTGATCCAGATGTTTGCCTTATGCAATAACAACTTCCTGGTGACCCCTTCCTCATGGGACAGCTAGGTACAACCTACTTGACTGTCCCCACAGATCTCCCACTCTGTTCAGATATGTCACAGTGACCACTTCTCAGTCATAGCAGGACGTACTGGAACTCATGCCTGCTTGCTTTAAACCCACCAATTAGAACTTCCCCTGGGAAACTTGTATGGGTAACACCCTGAATCCCAATAAAGGTTTTGGCCCTTTGGTCCCTCCTCTCTCTCTTGCTCTCCACCTGCTAGTTGAGCATGTGTGTCCCAGACCCCACTGGTCCTACAAGACGTATTGCCCTCTTCTCTCTAAAATCGGTAAGTAGAAAAATCTCTTCTGTTATTTTATGTGTTTGTTGTGCTACCACCTCTGTCTCACTTGACTAACACATCTGAACCTAACTCTCCTTCTGATCATTGCTGTTCTGGAAGGTGGCTGTCTTGGTAGGGATAAACTGGGCACAGATCAGACAAGAACCACAGTGCATCCGATGGCATAAACAAGTTTTCTAGGAGAGGGACGCCTGGTCACAGGTCAGATACTTAGGTGTTAGGCCATCTGCCAGGATAAAGAAGAATCCTGTGAAAGCCACATTGTAAAAATCAACTATGATCACCCCTGGAACCCCATCAGGGCAAGGATAGAGCTTATAGCCACTCTCTAGAGAAGACCTCAAGACTGAATTAAAAGTAAATACAAGAGAGAATATAGTCTGGAACAGGCCAGACACAGTTGGAAGAGAAAGACGGATGAAGATAAACGGGCCAATTTTTAAAGTTACTATTACAATGATGGAGACATTTCTCAGGCAATCCTAGAGTTTGTTTTGCTTAAATAAAGTGATGATATAAATTTTTTAGTAAGTCAGGAAAAAAACCCTCTGGATTTAGGGCAGGGAGATAGATTCAGGACAGGGATACTTCAGCAAAAACTGTTGTAGCTGAATTCTCTGTTCTCTATCAATTCTATCTATTGTCTTCAGACTAATTTATAGCTAATATAGTAATACAATTTTTGTCATACTCAAAAGTGTTATTACTAGAAGAAAACAATGTATTTCTCAGTGTTGTGATAAAAGGGTTTTATTTTCACACCAGTGAACTCAGTCATGTGGCTTCTGAGAAGGAAACACCAGAGTTCACTTCCTCCCCTCCTCAAAAGAAAAAAATAATGGGTTCAAAAATTTGGAATCAAAGGCAAGAAATCTCAGAGAAAATAAAACAATTGTGCATGAAGAACCCTAATACAGTTTTGTGTATTTTAAGACACGACCTATAAACTTGCTTTAAATCTTGTTCTTCATGTGCTTAAACTATTTCCCACGAAGTTCAGAAGCAAGCTTCAACTCCTTTTCCTCTTTTTCATGTGCTTGCCAAACCCTCAAACACACCACATCAGACACGCAGACAGGTGGACGTGATTCCCTGAACACAGTAATTGATAGAGTTTAACAAGGAAGTCTTCCTTTCCTCTTAAAGTGTACAAGTATGTGTTACTAAAAGGAACCATGGCTCTCAGGCAAGATAAGACACAGATGGTAAATCTTGGAAGATGAAGAAATGGAAGAAATAGGTCCAATGCAACATAATACAATAGCTATGAGTACCAAGCCCTTGTGCTGTCTTAGGTTGTACAAGGGAATCTCTGTGACCTCCCTAACTTAGGATCCCAACAGCCTTTCAATCTTGGCATATGTGGAGACATCTGAGACCACATTATGTCCTGGTATGGTTCCCACAATTATCCACACTCCCTTTACAGGCTCCTTCTTGTATCCTTCTTGTTTCCATTAGCTCCTTCTAAAGCAGTATTACCCCCACTAGAGGGCAGGAAATGGCATGAAGAACCAGTAGAACTCTATTAATGGAGGTCAAAGTTTTGATAGTGAAGAATGAGAATTAGAAAACAATCTCTTGTGTCCACAGGTTCTGTGGCCCTAATTAATACATATAATGGAGAAATGGATCCCACTTGAGTCCCAGAGCTATTAAAAATCATTCTAAATTATAACTTTTTGACCCAAACTTTTCCAAGCAGTTATTTTATTTGGTAAATCTATTCTTTCTCCAGAACTCTAAGCAATACCTTTGAGTAGGCTGTCTTATGCACATATGCAAGACCACTCACGTTTGTGATAAAATGTTGCTTTTATTTATTATAACATCCATCCATTCCAGGAAAAGAAAAAAAGCAAGGTAAAAGTTGGAATTTACAAATGATGTTGTGCTTTTCTTTTCATGGGACAAGTTCTAAGATTTTAAAAGAGTGAACAAGGTTTTGCTGCAAGTAATGCATTTATCCAATCTCACCACAAAATGAGAGAACATGGTGTTCAGGTATGATGGGATTGAAAAAAAAGAAAGAAGCTATAATTGCACGTTTTAGAATTGACTCCAACCTAAAGTATTTGTGAAGCCTTGATCATTTAAAAACAAATGGTGTCCTTGATTCAGGGCTTGATTTTTTAAAAATCTATACTACGTGAGCCCTTGGAGTATATAGATTAGTTGCCCTTTCCTTATAATATGAAACTACTGTTTCTATTCTATTCTATTCTATTCTATTCTATTCTATTCTATTCTAATTTCTCAGAGGTTAACAACCACACTGTCAAGTGTGGTTGCCTCCCCACCTACTCCTGTACAGGGTTAATTACCTACTGATTTCTGACTGGGGTTTGGGTTTTTTTTAAGATCAAATGTATTTTATCTGAGAGGTCAGAGTGTGGCAATACAGCTACAGCCTGGGCATTCCCAGCAGGTGGAAGGTAACATCAACACATTTTGTCTACAGAGCCAAGCATGAAGAAAAACTACAATTAGCTTTTGCTGCTTTTCTGCAGAATCTGCATTTGCATTTTAAATTACATTTTGGTGTATTCATTTTCATCTTTCTTTTGGCTTTTAAAGCTTGAACAGAGACTCCTGACAAAAACACTGCCTAAGATTGGCATTTATTAGGGGGAAAAAAACACATCCACATGATTTTTTTTCTAAAATCTTCCTTTGAGATTAGTTATTTCAGAAAGTCACGTTGACAGGCAGATGGAGAGAGAGATGCAAGATGGTTTCAGAGATTCTAGGAATCTCAACGCCTGGATTTTCATTTTAACATTTCAATTTCTTACTAGTCAGTAAGTTTCTCTGGCTGACTATATTAAAATGTGTACTACTGTAATATATATTAAACTTGCTCTCCTGGTACATGCTGACAATTACACAGTTTATCACACCAATAAGTTTTTTGAAACAGAATCAAAATTTTTTGTCTCTTAAATCCTTGTAGAGATGCTCTTTCTACAAATATGTTAGGCTCTCTCTGTTATCTCTCCTCTTGAGTAGCCTAAATATTATCGATTGGTGATAGCCTTCTCCCTAAGTGGTCACTGGGTGTTAAAATATAAAGTGAAATAAAAATTCACATAAATAAGATTGTGAGTTTATTCTTCCTTCTTTGAAAGGGGCCAGTAACTCCGATATTAAATGATTAACACACTTGACATTCTCTTGGAATCTTAATCCCATGACTTTATGGATGGCTAAACCCCAAAACACCGTACTTTTAATTTTGTTATTAAAGGACAGATGTTAAAAGAAAAAAACTAAAGATTGAGTAATGTAACAAAGGAGAATAGAAAAATAGTACAACCAAACTCTCAGTCTTCTAAAGGAGATATTAACATTAAAATGTACTGTTGTGATTGACTCAAGTGGACTTAAAGTTTGATACTGTTGGATATTTCTAATTCTCTACATCTTATTGGTATACCTTATTAGTACATGTCTGAGCAGATACTAGTCAATATTTCTCCAGCTCTCAATGGTTTTTTGCAATAGTTTCTTGTGGTGCAATAATAATAAAACTTGTTTAGGATTGAAGCACTTTTACATGCATGCATTTAAAAATATTGAATATAAATAGCACTGAATATAATTAGCATTTGTAAAAAACACAGATAAGACCCTTGTCTCAAAAAGTTTACTTTCCATTTGCCAAAAGGTTGGTAGGAAATAAATGAACAAAATCATTTCAGGGAATTATAAGTGCTATGAAAAATAAAGTACAATGAGGAAGTAGAACGACTTGGGGATGGTGAAGCTAATTCAGACTGAGTGATCAGAAAGGTCCATTGATATTGTAACACTTCAGCTCTATGACAAGGACACAAGTATGAAAAGGTCTGGGGTCAGAATTTGGGTAGAGACTGTGACATGTGTCAAGGTGTTGGCACAGGAACAAGCTTGGCATGTTCAGAGAAGCCACAGCAGCTCAGGGGCAGCAAGCAAAAGGGAAAATAGAAGGGGATGAACTCCAAGATAGGGGAAAGAATTACACTTTTATGGCATGAGAGGCTATGGGGCTATCCATTTCCGTGACATATATCCAAACTTAGTGGCTTAAAACAAACATCTTCTTTTGCTCACAATTTAGAGTTCAGCGATATGGGAAAGTTCGTCTGGACATTTATCTCTGATGCAGGTAGTATTACTGGGGCAGCTGAAGCTGCAAAACTAGGTGATTTCATTCAATGTCTGTTCCCTTGGTGCTCTTTCTTCACATGGCATCTCCTATTCTAGGCATTTTCTACATGGCGTGCTCTTCTCACAAGTTGGTATCATGGCCGTCTTGTGGCTGTCTCTAACTAGACTTATGTGACAACTGGTTTCCCCTAGAGCAGGCCTTGACCCAAGCTCCAAGCATTCTTATGACCTCTCCTAGAAGTCTCAGAACATCACTCCTGCCACTTTGTCCTTTTTGGTTAATCATACAAGGCATTAAGGCCAGCCCAGATTCAAAGGGAAGAAAGTCAGACATTTCTCTTTTCTATGCGAATGTCAAAGAATGTATGGCCATCTTGAAGCTGCCTCAGACGCCATGGTAGGTAATCTGCATTTTATTCTAAGTGTTATGGGAAGTGGCTGGAGACTTTTCAACATGGAAATTACATGATTTTATTTTTGTTTTTAAAAGTCCATTTTGGCTGCTAGATAGAGAATAAATTGAATGAGGACAAGAGAAGAAGCAGGGTAACCAGTTAGAGGTGATTATAGTTTTGTGGATGGCCTACAATGGAATCATAGCAGTGGAGAAGGAGAAAGTAAATATGGGCTACATCTTAATGGACCTGTAGTTGGTTAGGTTTGGGGGAGAAGAAAAAAACCAGGATGACTCCAAAGGTTTTAATGAGGACTTGGAAGGATTGTTGTACTATTTACTGAGACAGGAAAAAAGGGGTAAAGTTATTTACATGTCTCATATAATTGTCCCAGCAGCTCTCTAACGAGGAGGTTCAGTTAGTTATGTGGTAGGCCTTATTATCCTCAATCTTTCCTCAGGTGAGAACAGTGGGGTTCTTAAAGAACAGAAGGAAAAGAGGGAAGGGAGAGGGAAGGAGAGGGGCAGGAGCGGGAGAGGGAATAAAGAAAGTCTTTCCTAAAACACTTAACTAGATAATGGGAGTACTGGTCTATAATAAGTTCTGTTATCTAGCCAACACATCTTCCCATTATACAACATAGTTAACTGCCAATCATTAGTATAACAAGCTGAGTTTTAAATCATCTATTCTTATTATAAACCTACTCAAAGAATGTTTCCCTCTGGGTAAAATAGGAACAATGAAGATGAACACAAGGTAAAGATATGTTCTTAGTCATTACAGAACTTAAACAGTAGAATGACTAAACCTTTTCAAGGTTCCCAACATTTAGATCTAATTGATTTGGGTTTTATGTCTGATAAACATCACCTTCTAAAGATGAAATTTTAAATTGAGAAAAGTGAACAGAGGGGGTTGGAAGTTCTAGTTCTTATTTTTTCTGCCTTTGGCTTAATTAAGTTTATCAAATTTTCTTAAACTCTGTGCTTTAATTTTTCTCATCAAAACATTACTTTTATTAGCCATATTCTCAATTCCTTCAATTGTCTGTGAGTCAGCCCTCATAAGGACAGTTGCACTTGTCTCCCACCCATTCTCATGCCTGTTGTCACTCCTTTCACACCCATTAACTCATCTTACATGTATAATAAGGAAAATGCTGGGGAGAAAGTTTTTATAGACCTCAAGAAAACAACTTATCATTGTTATGACAAATTCTTCAAAAACATTAATTTTAGATTTTAATTTTATTCCAATATTAGCTTATTACTAAATCTTTTTAAATCCAAGATAACCCAGTATAACTCTTTGACTGTAGGTAGAGTCCTTTTACCACCACTGTTGTGAACCACATTATTCAGTACGCAGCACTTTGAATTTTGCCAAAGTAATCATGATGTATGAAAACTCGCAACATGGTAAAAACAACAAATATTCTATGAAAATCTTAGTCACCAAGACTGTCCGGGACCTTTATTGCAATAACATAAGTAGTAGTCAAATTTTCATAACCACTGATAATTATTTTTATCTCTCATATACTTGCTTGATATTGAATTGTTTGCCACTGGGGGTGCTTTCCATCTGGTGAGGGCCTGAGACGTTGTGCTAATCACACACACACACACACACACACACACACACACACACACACACACACCCCTACATCTAAACACCTTTCTTCCACTTTTAGCAATGCCCCTGTACCCATGTGTTAATATTGATTGGGCCTGTTTCCATTCCGGGGGAGTATGGAAGTCAAGGAGTGTTACTGAATAATCATTTGGTAATGTATTTCAAATTGTATTTTCCTCAGCAGAAATAAGTCAGAACTGATGGTTACCTTTTTACCAGTAGTCTTCTATTGGATCTCAAATTTGTGCTATATGTAGATAAGGATGAAGGTAGCTCTAAACAGAGAAAACCAAACCATTTCTCTCCTACTTGTTTTGGGAACTAATTTAACTAACTTGGAAATGCTTAAAGGCAGGTCTGCTGAATGTCTAAATACACTTTCTAAAACTACAAGGTTTAATTACAGTTTCTGAGAAATTATAGCAAAAGATCTTTGGATTTCAGTGTAACCAAAATTTCATCAGACATTCCACCATTGTCATTATTCTCAAAATTCAAATGAAATAACCAATGTTGTAAAATGTAAAATTCCAAATTATTTTCTTTCCCCTCAAAACCCATCTTTCTCTTTCAGACATCACAAATTCTTTTAAAGACATGACCATTCTCATTTCCTGCCAGGTTTGGACCCTCAATTCCTTCACTTGAATGTGAGTCAGCCTCACGAGGACAGTTACATTTGCCCCCCGCCCATTCTCATGCCTATGACCACTCCTTTCTCACCCGTTAACTCATCTCACACAGCCTCTCTGCATAGTACAATTCTGAAATAAAATTTGATTGTGTTACAGTATCTAAATATTCTTTCAGTTTTTACTTATTAATTATCAAACAGTTAAAAGTCCCTAATCTGGCTTTCCAGACCAGGGCCACCTCTGGGGTATATGCAGTCCTGGGTGGCAAATCTTTTTATGCAGAGTCCCTGTCTATACAACTATTTTGATCAAAAATGTATTCAGAATCCGCAGTCCCATGTGAGGTAGAGTAATGTATCGATGGAGATTTAAAACAATGGGCAGAGGAGAGGGACTTACATATTTGTTTATCACGGATTTGGGGCAGGTGAAGATTCTTCATAGGGTCCTGGCACCATCTCTTCCTGTTCAGGTCTGAAAAACATCTTGTCATGTTCGTTTAATGGTGACAGCTCCTCATTTTGTGCTAGCAGAGTTAATTCTCCACTTCTTATTTTTACTTTTGACATTCCAGAAATTGCTGCCAGTTTCTGACCTAATTAGAGTTCAAAAATACTCAGTTTTTCTTATTTTTTCCACTGACAGAAGAAAGTAGCAACGCTGTTATGACTCACAATACCAAGGCTCTTTGGAGTCTGTATTGATACAATTTAATTCTTCCTGCCTCTGCAGTTTCCTAAATTTATTATTTATAAAATGATGATTACAACATCACTTACAATGCTTCCTCAACCATCAAGCCACCTATGAACACTTGTTCCCAATGAGTCTTCCCAAGGTTGTTAATGTGCCTCATGATGATGACCACAATGCAAGTCTTACCCAGAATTTGCAGGAAAATGTTAATAACAATTTCTTTTCTGGCCATGTTAAATTTACTGTTCAGGCTTTTATTGCATAAATGTGCATAATACATCTTTTATCCATAGCTCTTCTTAAATTATTGATATCAGTCCATTCCTGGCATGTGCTGTTTTTCAGTGTTGACCCTATCCCTGTCTCCCATACACCACTACTATGGGGAAAACAGGAGAGGGGCCTATAGGAAAAAATAAAAAATAAAACAAAACTGTGCTATTTATGTAAGAAATATCCATCCCTCATTCAGCATGGTGTATGACCAGCTGAAAGAACATTACGTTACTGCATCAATTGGAGGCAAGAGAGGCCATGATTCAGAAGGGCTCAACAGCCTTTACTAAGGCATACATTCTGATAAATGCAACTTTAGATCTCAGTCCTGCATTTAGGATGAATTCATCCCTGAATAAAACACCTTGGTGAATGCACGTGGAGTATTTAAACAAACATAAAAGAGGGGGATGGAATTCAATCCTTCATTCTTAATTGTATAAGTTCCTCAAAAGCCATCTAGTGTTGTCTTTTCAAAGACACATCTACTAATACGTTGTAGTAATGAATTGTAGTAAAACCATTTTTTAATCTATCTGGATTGCTTATAATCTGACTCCTGTACCCTTGTTTTTCCCATGACTACACTGATCTTCACTTGAATGAAAACCAAACAGTGATCTGGTTTCACCTTCTGGATTAACTGACTCATTAATGATTATGACAGCAGCTGCTGATGTTCTGGGTCAGGCTGACCTGTTTAACTATGTGTAAATCTATTACGATGTTGTTATCTTTCAGGATAGCATGGAACATGGTTACAAAAGGTGTCTGGAAAAATGTCAGATGGAGTCTGAGTTTTCAAGGAAGCTGGTTGTTTTCCCTCAGTTTCTAACACCCATTCTGAACTATGAGAGCAGGAATACTGTATATTTAAATGCATCTGTTGTACAACTGCTGAGTTCAGAGTACTCTAGCAAGGGGTGGGTAATCACACAGATGGTGTGCTTCACGACCAAAACCGCTTGCTGTAGATGCCACATTCAGAGAGAACATGTAAATACTTGGCACAGTTGTGAGAGTTTTCAGAGGTGTTATATTCATTTAGAGAGTTACAGCTTTGATGGTGACAGCTTCTCATTTTGGGCTAGCAGGATTAATTCTTCCTTTCTTATTTTTACTCTTGACATTCCAGAAATTGCCACAATTTCCTGATCTAACTTGAGTTCAAAGAGTTGTGTTTTTCTTATTTCCCCCTTATTTAAAGAGGATTACTGTATCAACAAGAATGGTGACGCAGAAGGACTGGGTGACCAGGAGTATACTGGCCACATGCCACAGTGGAGTTTTCAGGCCTACATTGTGTGCCTTCCCACATTCCAATAAATGCCACCAACAGCCAATGGTATTGTTTTTTATTGCCTTTTACCCCAAACTTACTATAAAAAAGGAGCATTAAGTTTTTAAATGTCTGTTTCCTCTGAGCATTCACTTGCCCACCCACCTATTTATTGAATAGAGTAACAATTGAAAGCTTGCTCAGTATAAAATATAATTGGTCTCCAGATCTTTCTCCAGGATCTGAACTTTCAAGCAAAAGCTGTGTCAAAGCAAAAAAGCTGGGGAAGGGGCATGATTGAGAAAGTCTAGAAGAGACAAGGGATGACGTATACCTGAAGGAGGGGAGAAGATAAAGGACAGCACAAAGTGCCACTGGAGTCCAAGAGAAGTGACTGACAATTGAGATATGGTGTGGCAAAATATAGGTCAGGTTCAGGACACTATTCTCAGAAAGTTCATTTCTGAGCATTCAATTTATGTGGCTTATGGTCTTTCCTACAGATATGGGTGTGGCTGCCTAAAGGAGCAACACAGGGTTGGACACCAGACAAAGATTAAAATGACGCAGTAGCCCTCCTAGATAAACCCAGAGTCTAGGCAAGAATATATACCAATAAACACATATCATCAAATACTACCAAATAAGAAAATAAAGAGAATTAGAAACAATAGTGTAATCGAAATGTAGAGGAGTGAGTTAATAATTCATTGAGTTGATAACTTCAGGTTTTATGAAGGAAATCACATTTATATTGGGTCTTATGGGATGAGATGTATGTCAGTCCAAGGAAAGAGGAGGAAGAGAAAAGAGCACAAAGTTTCCAATGTTCATTCCTCTTAATTCTACAGCACATAGAATAGTGGCTGGCACCAACAACATTTATTGAATGAATGAAGATGATGGTTTGATGAAACTTAGCAACAGAAGGCTCAAACTTCAAGAACAAACTTGAAGTTTGCAACATCATACCACAGACTGCATTCAAATGAAAAAAAAAATTGTAGACAGACAGTACATAGGCCAAGTGTGGTGGCTCACACCTATAATCACAGCACTTTGGAAGGCCAAGGCAGGAGGATCACTTGAGCCCAGGAGTTTAAGACTAGCTTGAGCAACATGGCGAGACCCTGTCTCTACTAAAAATACAAAAATTAGCCAGGTGTGGTGGTGGGTGCATGTAGTCTTAGCTACTTGGGAGACTTAGGTGGAATAATGGCTTGAGTTCAGGAGGTCAAGGCTTTGGTGAGCTGTGTTCACAGCACTGTGCTCCAGACTGAGTGACAAAGCAAGAACTTGTTGAAAGAAAGAAAAAAGGAGGGAAGGAGAGAAGAGGAAGGGAGGGAGGGAGGATCAGTCCATTTTCATGCTGCTGGTGAAGACATGTCCAAGATTGGGCAATTTACAAAAAAAGAGGTTTAGTTGGACTTACAGTTCCATGTAGCTGGGGAAGCCTCACAATCATGGCAGAAGGCAAGGAGGAGCAAAGGCATGTCTTAAATGGATGGCAGCAGGCAAAAAGAGAGATAACTTGTGCAGGGGAACTCTTTAAAATAATCAGATCTCATGAAACTCATTCACTATCACAAGAACAGTGCAGGAAAGACCCACCCCCATAATGCAATCACCTCCCACTGGGTTCCTCCCATGACTGTGAGGATTATAGGAGTTACAATTCAAGATGAGATTTGGGTGGGGACACAGCCAAAGCATATCAGAAGGGAAGGAGGGAGGAAGGGAGGAAAAAGAAAGGAAGGCAGGCAAGCAGGCACAGTACACAATTAATGAACAAAAAACAACATGGGAAAAAAACTAAAAAGAAATGAGCTTAGCCAAAGGAAAAACTAGGTTAGGGAAATAGTATAAGTCAGAAAAGAAACTTGCATTAAAAATAAAATTAGTTTGATTTTTTTAGTATGATTTTAAATTTTTTCATTTATATATTTTCTATAGAAAAGTTAGAAAAACAAAGCAGAACAAAAAAACACACTAATTCCAACAGCTAGTGTCAATTACTCAGACAAAACCACTACTACTTTTGTTCTTAAGACATTTATGATATTTAAAAGAAAAATAGGCTAATATTTGTCTGTAATGTACTTTTCTCTCCTTAGTAGTATATTGTGAAGAAAGATTACTAAGAAAGTGAAAGGAATTAGAAACAATTCTCATTTGATTTAGTACAATTTTCTGAATTATCTAAGATGATGGGAAATTTCTAGAAGTAAGTAATTTCTAGTTAACTTTTCCTGAAATATTTTTAAAGACACATTCGTTATTCAACTAACAGTGACTTAAATCAATAATAATAATTATTATAAAAGTAGTAAACTCTTAAAATGAGAAGGCTAGAGGGTGGCAGCAGCACCCATGTAGTAGCTCCCTGGAGTCATCAGAGTCCCAGGCTCTTTTTCTTTGTCCTCATTCTCCATCTATAACATGTTGGCTTGTTCCCTCAAGGCCCCAGGATGTCTGTCCCAATTCATCTTCATGTTTAAACTTGTGGCAACAAAATATAAGGGAAGTGTGACATTAACTTTTCTGTTCCTTTGATCAGACAAGCGAAAGGCTTCCCAAGAGTCCCTCCTGACTCTACCCAGCAGGTAAACCTACTTCTAATTGTTCAGAACTAGGTCACATGACCACTTTCAACTGCAAAAGAGGCAGGGAAATTGAGAACACAATTATCAAGACTTACTGTTATCAACTATGAGCCATTGCTGAACCTGTAGTGTCACCAAACAAAAATTGGGTTCTGTTAACAAGGAAGGAGAGGAAAATGGACATTAGATAACCCACTTGCCTGACAGACATAGTAATAAGAACTATGGCAGTTACTGAAACCCACCTAACAACCTCACAAGTATATGTCAAATACCTCCTATTCTGGAGGGAAGGCTCCTGCTCCACCTCCTCTAGAAATAATTTGCCTAATTACCAAAATGCACACAGCTCTTCTTGCTCCCTGACACCTTATTTCACTGACCTCACAGACGTGGACAGGCAGTAATGCACAAGCTTCACTCTCAGTTGTACCATCAATATTTATGGTCCCGTATTTTTCTTCGGGCTTCTTCTATCCTTCACAGCAGGCAGCCTGTGGGCCAAATATGGTCTGGTACTAATTTTTTGTGAAGTTTTATCACAATAGACATACTAATTCATTTAGATAATCTTTGCAGCTGCTTCATATTTGTTGGGACAGAGACCATGTGACCTCCAAAGTCAAAAGTATTTTGGGTCTGGCCCTTTAGAGAGAAAAGTTTGTCAACTATCTACATGTACTTCAATTTTCTGATGGTAAGGTCCCACCCTGCATTTCTCTCGTATCTACATGAGCATATCCCTGGGGAGATAGGAAGCACTCAACAAATAGCTTCTCACCGATGGAAATGGAAGGATTGATAGGCTAAGAAACTCTGGCATAGTAAGTTATACATAGCTGGTGCTTCATGAAAGTTTGTTGAATGAATTCAGGAATTAACTAAGTAATTGGCTAAGTAAGGCAAAATGCTCCAGTACTTAGAGTGTGGGTTGTGGATCCAAACTTCCAATATTCAAATGCTGTGTGTCCTAGGCAATAAACCTAACCTCTCTGCGCCTCAGATTTCTCCTGAATAAAACAAACAATAAAACACACACACACACACACACACACACACACACACACACAAGATTTAACAGACTCTGGACTATTTAGAACAATGTCTGGCACAGAATAAACACTCAAAAAATACTAGCTATGAAGAATATTATGGAGAACAGTTATTTTTATATAGGGTATTATTTTTATTTTTCCTTTCTTTGTGGCACAGTTTGAAACCATTCTGTAAAAAGGTATGGACGGGATCAAGAGCAATTTCTACCTTTTCCTGGTGACACTAAATCAAGTTTGAACCAAAAGAAGGTTTAAGGTAGATGTCGCAGGACATCCAAGGACATAATTGCTAGTAACAGGGTCAGAGAATAAACTAGCACACACTGAGGAGGGGAACCAAAAAGTCACAAGCATGTCAACACAACACGACTGAACTCTGCTTCTGCTGATGAGAAGTGTCAGTGCCACAGACGTGAGGTGAATGGCAGGGGAGCTCTTTCATTGAACTGTCAACTAATGAAGTGGTGAGAAATTAGCAGGCCCTGTAATTTACACACTAATTCTCCCTAATGCCACCTGGGGGCTTCCTGCAGGCAGAGGAGCAGAGGAGTGGAAAATGGTGTCGTCCAGCCAGCAGCAAGCCTGCGCTGCTATTCTATCTTTGCCAAGCAACACAGCAGACCAGCTTGTTTCCATTCACCATTCAGGGAACAGTTGGCAGACTTCCCCCAGAATGTGGGCAAGCCTCAGCTATAAGAGCAAAATGAAGACAAAGAAGAGAATTTTAAGTCTTATACCTTTTTGCATTTTTTGTATGCTCTCTAGAAGTTGACTCAGCGGGCAACCCTCTACCTTTTCATCAACCTGACATCTCCCTCTCACCAAAAGCGTAAGTCATATACAACTGGTTGCTGTAACCAATGCTCCCCTTGAAACAAAACTCAGAAATAAAATGGGTGATACATTACTATCACTGTACTTTCATCATTATTTAAAGGAGTTTTAAAAAGAAAAAAAGCTTTAACAAATGTGGCTGTGACCACCAACCTCCTCCCTGGACTCTCGTTACAAACATAGCAACAGTTCTCACCCCAAAATCACACACTAAGGGAAAACAGGAAAGGACCCTCATGTGCTGGCATCTTTCAGGCAAGAGGCCAAGTCCACACTGAGGAAACAGTATATGAGTGGATATAGAACTGCTTCCCATATTATAAACATTTCCTTGGACATCCTCTGGACTGCCAAATGAATAATGCTGCATTTTAGTTATCCCTGGCAAGCTAGGGCTGATTTTAAGACCATTAGGAAAGGGGAGACTGTTATAGTCTTCTTGGTTTCTCTAGGGTCACAGTGTAATTGTGTGGTGGGAGAAAGGGGGCCCTAGGGATGGTGTGACAGTCACTTCTCATTACCTCCCACTTGGTTCATTACGTCTGTAGACAGCGATTGCCCATGTGTGGGTACTTCCATTACACAGAAGGATGTAATGTGCTGTAGAACTCGCACGGCTTTCAGAAAGGGAAAAATATGTTTATTCCAGGCACACACCTATCTTGTTTCCACAGGCCATGCCACAGCAATGGAAAGTGACATAAGGAATAGATTAATGGTAATCAGTACAGAAAAACCAGGCCCCACGTGTGCTTATACCTGGTGGGATATTTATATGTGTATATCACTAACATATAGCACTTTACACAAAAGGCAGAACCCTTACTTACAAATCTACCAAATTTTACTTTAGCAAGCAGATTCACTCACTTAAGTGCACCATATACAGGCTTCTTTGTGTCATCTCTCTGGACTGGCATTTACTTTATTCTCATTCACAATCTCTCTGTGTGTGTGTGTGTGTGTGCACGTGTGTGTGTCTCTCACACACAAAGACCTTTCTCGTTTGCAAGGATAAGTCCTAGACACCATGAAATATAGAAATACTATTTCATATTTTTTCTTAGGTGTAAAAAGCTGCAACTAGATTATAAACTAAGGGTAGTTGACAAGAGAGAAAACAAATATAGACAATTATAGAATGTTAGAATCAGGAATAAATATTAGAGATTATGTATAACAGAAGTGCTCAGACTTTTTCTTTAAAGAAAAAAAAAAAAAAACCTCAAAAAAACCCCAAAAGCTAATGAGTTACCTAAAAAGAGATGTTCATGATGGAATAAATCTGTGACACTACATACTTTAGCCTGCTCTTGGGAACACATGATGATGTCAGCGTATTAAAAGTTCTGTGAACTCCTGTTACTTAAAAACCCATTTAATTCATTATTACCTTATTTCATTATTTTAACGAACACTATTTTTCTAACTGCAATCTTATCAACATCATGTGGAACAATTATACTACAGCAGGGGAATCCTGTTCTGTTATAGTCTCATCACTTTTGGCAGATTTTTATGTACTGATAATTCTCTAATTTTAGCATGCATTTGAGTCACTTGGAGATCTAATCCTTAACAATCACTCAGTAAACTGGATAGGGCTGGGGAATTGGAATACAGTACTTAGCAAGTGTTCCTAATTCAGGGGCCTCATAAGTCTACTTTGAGAAACACCAGTCCACACGTGTGCTCACTGTCTGAATTCATCAAGAATTGAACCACACATTCTTACCAAGAGAACTTCACAGTTAACAGGTTGAAAGTCCGTAGCTTTGAGTCTGGAGGTTGACAAAGTTTGTCTGGAATTACAAGGGCTTTTGAATATGAAAATGAGTGTACACCTCTATAGATTTACCAAAACTAATGGTCCCTTTAACCTTTACACCCATCTTTAAGAGTGCATCTCTTTCACCATGAGACACGTCCACTCACTTGCTTCACTAATCCAGCTTTGTTCATTTATTCATACAATTATTTGCAAAGCATCCTCTATGTGTCAGACACTGGCTGAAACACTGGGAATAACTGAACAGAAGTGACAAATCCTTGCCCTTGTTAGAAGGAGAGAGACAACAAAATATAAACATAATAATAGTAAATGTTATGGTAATTTAGAGTTAGAAAGTGGTGTTATGAAAAGATGGAGCAGGTTAAGCAGGATCACCATGTGAATGGGCGGGGGGTGTAACAGAGCTGCAATTTTTGTAAAGGACAGTGGAACTATTACTCAATGAAAGGTGACATATGAACAAAATTTAAAGAAAATAAGGGAGGAAGCCTGTTAGGTATGTAGAGTAAGAGTCCAGGCTTAAAGAACAGCCAGTGCAAAGGGAGCTGCCTCCTGTGGATAAGGAACCACCGGAGGGTGAGTGGGGGTGAGAATTGGGAAGCGAGAGGAGGCAGCCAGGACCAGATCTGTCAGGGCTTTGACTTTTACCTCGAGAGAAATGAGAAGCTACTGCAGCATTCTGAGTAGAGAAATGAGGTGATCCGACAACTTTTTTTTTTTCTTTTTTCTTTTTTTTTTGAGACAAAGTCTCTCTCTGTTGCCCAGGCTGGAGTGCAGCGGCCTGATTTCGGCTCACTGCGACCTTCGGCTCACTGCGACCTCCGGCTCACTGCAACCTCCGCCTCCCGAGTTCACGCCATTCTCCTGCCTCAGCCTCTGGAGTAGCTGGGACTACAGGCGCCCGCCACCAACCTCGGCTAATTTTTCGTATTTTTAGTAGAGATGGGGTTTCACCGTGTTAGCCAGGATGGTCTCGATCTCCTGACCTCATGATCCGCCCACCTCAGTCACCCAAAGTGCTGGGATTACAGGTGTGAGCCACCAAGCCCTGCCGACAACATTTTTAAAGGATCTGAATTTATTCAGAATTTCTTAAACGTTGATTGGGTTTCTAGTCTTATGCCAGCCACTGGGCTTGGGGCCAGGTATACAAAGATGAACTCTACAGCGTCCTTGCCCTCAGAGCGCTCAGAGTCCCTAGGCCTCTGCTACAGGTCATTGCAGGTCAAAATGTGAACATTTAAAAATCCACTGTCAGGCCGGGCGCGGTCGCTCAAGCCTGTAATCCCAGCACTTTGGGAGGCCGAGACGGGCGGATCACGAGGTCAAGAGATCGAGACCATCCTGGCTAACACGGTGAAACCCCGTCTCTACTAAAAAATACAAAAACTAGCCGGGTGAGGTGGCGGGCGCCTGTAGTCCCAGCTACTCGGGAGGCTGAGGCAGGAGAATGGCGTAAACCCGGGAGGCGGAGCTTGCAGTGAGCCGAGATCCGGCCACTGCACTCCAGCCTGGGCGACAGAGCAAGACTCCGTCGCAAAAAAAAAAAAAAAAAAAAAAAAAAAAATCCATTGTCCTTGCCACTTACATAACCAGACCTCAGATAACTGCCCAGTGTTTACTTCAGATACTCAGCATTTACACATCTCCCTGTCCTGGGACTCCAGCAGGAAGTCCTCAGGTCAGATCAGTAAGGATGTTCAGGTGCTCAGCTCTGCCCTAAACATACCATGTGGCCCTTGATGAGACATTAGTTCCTTATTTTTCTTGGCTTTTCTGTCTGTTTACACAATTTTCCGCCAAAGTATGTTTTTTAGGTCTGATGAGATAACCAGCACTGAGAGCTTGAGGGTGTAATGGAAAACTGACAATTTTAATTTTCCCTCAAATTATCATACTCTAAAATAAATAGAGTTGAGTAACTTCTCCAGTTATTCTTTCTGGCAGCACTGCTTCAGCTGAAGACAGTCTACAAGTTGGCAGGCCAGAAGTGATGAGAAAATGATCTTAGTTCTTAGAGATAAAACCTGCTAGTTATCAACAACTGAAATTCTGAGAGAGGGTCTTCTGGGGAAAAGCCATTTGCAGCAATAATCTCCTTTTAGAATTTTAACACGCTTGCCTCCTGCTAAATCCTTTGTGTTGAGGAAGGATGTGAAAAGTCACATTTACTTTCAGCCCCAAATGCAATTCTAAATGATCACATTTGGCTTGCTCACCTCACCTGTCAGTCATCAATATTTAAGAGATGAAACCTCTGTTCTGAAGAAATGGAAAATAAAATGACAGAGCCTATGGAATGTTGTTCAGTAATCCAGAATTACTATCAGGGCTGTGTTTGCCTTCAGTGTGCATATGTAGCCTTTATGAAGAGCAACACTATTTTTTATCAAATGTTTATGATGTAACCTCACAGAAATCAGGGAAATTGGGGAATTTGGCAGGCAACTGGGAACAGAGAAATGCAATACAATGCTATTTCAGCCTGAGGTCTACTTCGGAGCTAAGCTACTCCAGATGTTTTTCTTTTGTCTTCATTTAATGGGTCTTCTAAATACGATGACTTAGTATCAGCCAAGGCAGCAAAATTTACAACGTACTAATTAATAGCAAGATGCTTAGCTAAGCGATTCTGTCTCTGAGTATGTAATTATATTTTTAGGGCTTTAATTTTTTTTCTCTTACCTTCCTTCTGCCAGATTTTACCAGAGGAATAAGGGAGTATTAGGAACATAAAAAAAATCTCATGTGGCTGAAGCATGATTAATTTTACTTAAGCAATAAGAAATAAGCTACACTACTTATCCTTAGCCATAGTTATAGTAGTTACATCAGTTGTGAACTCCAGGGAGCAAGAATAGCAACTCACAAAGGATAACTACAGGTGATAGCTCTCTCTATATAGCTTATTCTCACCATTATCGCCATTATTTACCAACTTATCTTTTAAAATTAGAGGCAAAATTAGTTCTTTTTGCCTGTTCAGACTCCTGAACTTCAAATTATAAGTAAAACATGTTGCTGCACCTGCCCTGCCAATCCCCAGCCCTGCATCGATCCAACTGTTAACTTTCTCAACTCCTGCTTCCAGGCAGCTGAGCATGGGCAGAGAAAAATCACATAACTCCATTTACTGGCACTCTGACAAATCTATGTTCTCCAGCATCAGCTGGGCCCTCTGTGCTACTGGCGGTCCTTTTATTTCTCCCCAGTCAGCTCAGTTTCAGATTTCCCTTACAGCTGTTCCAAACTATTAACATGCTCTACAATCCCCTCATTCTAAGCAGATGACCTTGCTCATATATCACAGACAAAATAGAGCTCCTCTTCTTCCCCTCCGTCAGCAAACTGACCCATGAGGACACCTAGCTTCTCCCTCCCTTTCTTCTAAGTCAAAGAAGAGTAATCTCTTCAAATCCCTGAAGTTAGAGAATATTGGACACCATCTCCTCAGGCATCTTCAGGGACCTCATTACATCAGGCATGTCCCCTCACACTTTGGTGTCTTTAATCTATCACTCTCTGAACTCTGCCTTCTACATTTCAGTCTACACATTGGCTCAGCTTTTTCCTTGTCACCATGTGTGAGCATGCATGTGTGCAAACGCACACACACAAACACACAGAGAAGCACAATTCTTTAATCATTTCAGCCTCTCACTCATGCTGCAAATTGTCTTGTATAGCAATTATCTGTTTACATGGCAGTTTTCAACTGGTCCAGTGGTTTTTAATCATTGTCGTGTCACAGATCCCTTGAAAATCTGATTAAAGAAATGGATCTTCTCCCCAGAGACAAGCGCATACCGACACAGACACACACATACACACATACACACACACACACACACAAATGTATACACAATTCCAGGTTGCTCATGGACCCCCTCTAGGAGATGCTACTGTCACTCATTCATATTTCCAGTTCTACTCCTCTTCCGGGCACACTGGAGAATTACACTTCCTTGCTGACTGGAGATAAGTCACAGCTTTGGCCAATGAAGTGTGAGTGGAAGTTTTCAGAACCTTTAAGAGCCTGTACGCAATTTGCCACGCTTTCTCTTTTTGCTTTGTCACCAAAACTGCTGTGTTCCAGATAGTGACTACTCTGTCTGCGTGGGTCCTGGAGAGAGGAGGATGCAGAGCACAGCACTTAGCCACCCTGCAATGGACACATAGAGTGAGTGAGAAATGAACCTAGTGGTTTAGAGCTTCTGGGATTGGGGGATGGTCGATTACTGTTGCTGGACCTAGGCTGTCCTGCTGCATAGCAGAGCACTCTCCACCTGATAGAAAATAATCTATGTCGGAAAGATCCTATTCAGGGGAGTTTAAGCTTTCCCCCGACCTTTTCTTAATGAAGTTCCTTTCACCTCATATTGCTATATTTCGTTCTCTTTACCTAGAAGAATCTTTCCCTGGTTCTTCCCAGGACTCATCCTTCAAATCTCAGCTCATGTGTTACCTTCTCACACTGGTCCTTCTTGACCTCTTTCCTACCCTTATCCCAGCCCCAGTCACTATGATTCACTCCAACCATTTTGTTTTTTCACAAACTGCATCACAGTCTGTAACAACTTATTTATTTTCTCTTACTCTTCAGTTCTGAATTCACAATACGGAATTTTTGCTATCAAAAATGACTCATAAATAATGTCATGCTACTTTCATTTATGAACTTAAGAAAATGAAATGCATTCAAAACATGGAACTTTTTCATTTAATATGATAAAAATAGACCATGAATGTTCTATAGCAAGTCACATATTTTACATTTTTTAAAACTACGTTAGTAAAAATCTCTAGCTAAAAATATTGGACAGATGTCCAAATGTTTGGATGTGCATCAAGAGCAAACCACTGAACCTTGGTATTTACCCAGTTACCATTAAGAGGTCAACTTGACATTTTGGTTCCTTTTCAGATAGTTGTGGCCAACAGCTCTTACAACCTTTGATCCCAACCCAGTTAAATTGTAGTTTTTGTTACTCATTGATATACAGTTTTTGTTTTCTGTGTTTTTTAAAATTTTACTCAGTATATGCACCAAATGGTTTTCCTTTACCATGACAGCCAGGATTAATCGTGATGTTTCCGAAACTATTAAGAGGCTAACCCTTTGTTCTGCATCCAGGGATATAGGTAATAATATCTTGTCACAGAGTAAATAATCAATTCATACTTGTTAAATTAATGAATGAAATCAGTATTATAAAATTACCAAATAGCTCTTTCATTTGACTTTAATATATATAACTAATGACAATAAAAGATAGTAACTGTTCTAATTTTAAAAACCAAAGTTTTAGCCTTATTAGTTTTACCTGTCTACAAACATGTTTATTGCCTAAGAATTTCAGATATGTAGAACTTAAAATCAGCATGTAAGTTTTCTATTTTCATTGCCTTTGTGTTAAACCATACTGACATTTGAGAAGAAATTCAGAAGCTATGATACTGTTCTTCCAGAGTATAACAGATTTGGAAAATATTCTCTAGAAATCTATCTCTTCAAATGTTACATTACAAAAGCAGAAAGCTTTAGGGTTCTCTTAATTAGTTATTAGAATAGGATAGAAAGTCTTGATGAGAACAACCAAACAAAATGTTTTAAAACTGCTATAGAAATAAGCTTGATTTGGAAACAAAATTAAGTTTATTTTTGTTTTTTTTTCTTAAGCTTTATTGTTTTCTTTAAATTTTCTGTGTGGTAGTGTGTATTGCCAAATAGTGTCTCTTAAAACGTTGCCTTATCTCTTACATTAAATGTGTAAGTGGCAGGTAATAGGTACATTTTTCAACCTATCTTTTACAAAAATTCTCACATGCAATTTAAAAATAACATGAAATTTCAGGATGGAGTTAGGTGTTTTTTCTCTCTTTTTAGATTGTCTTCTTTCAATTAACTAATTTTTAAAAAGTGATTATCTATGATCTGCTACCCTGTTTTAAGAGAATATGAGTAATTAGATGGTACTTAATATCTATAACATTGGACATGAAGATGTGTGTGCACACACGTGTGTATATGTAGGGTAGAGGGCTTTTACAAATAATTTTGCATACAATGAAGGACATCTCTCAATTCCTCATCACTGCAAAACAACCTTCAAATAAAAATTACAAATGATTCTTTTCTGCTCCAGAAAATTTCAACCAAACACATAACTTTCACAGAAATAGTTGCTATAGAAATGCAAAGGGGACAAATAACACTGAATTATGCTATCAAAAAATTGCAACTAAAGTCGGGCAGTATCAAGGTTTATGTTTAATAATGCTGACTGTATGTATTCTTGACTTTGTGTATACTCTAAATTGAATGTTCTGAGTCCCAAATTGGAAGGTACTTCGCTACCAAAAATAAGATATCTAAATGAAAATATGTTAGCATGCATTCCAGATTAGGAAATCAGTATATGCCAAGAAAGGTTCATTTGTACAAAAAAGGTAAAATTTAGTAAGTAATGGATTCGAATAATGCCAATTACTTTTCTTCATTTCATACAAAATTTCATTTGTAATAATATACCAAGGTAATGAATGCTGTTTATGACTTATTAAATGTACATAGTACTGCAGCTTATTAATACCCTGTGAACTGTAAAAAGCCAAATATATTTACAGTAGTATTGGTCACAAAAATAGTGGGGAAACTTTACAATTGTGAGAATGTGCAAATGTTCTCACTAAGGCAGTATTGACCCAGACAACCACTGAGTATGTGTCCCCTCAAATGCCTCAAAATTCTGGAAGGCTCATTGTGAAACATGTCAGTGCACAGTATTTCAAAATTTCAGCACATACAAAATGTCACTGTATCAAGTGAAGAAAAGTTACATTTCCTGTACAAAATTTGTAGACACCTTGGCTCACAAGAATAAATGCTGCTTCAGGTTTTGACATGTCTTTCATTTAATTTGCTAATGTACTTATTTTGAAATAGTGTTCTATGATAGCATTTAGGGTAACATAAACCTTTATGTTTATTAATGAAAAGAAGATCATAGGATAAATCTCCTAAAAATGTTTGCCTCTGTTTTTAGCTTGTTTGGAGATTATACTTTAAATACTGAATTGCCACCAAATCCTCTGGTAAATGTGAAGGTAGTGCTCAAACTCTTGCAGTCTTTGATCTTGTCAATTAGTTTTATATGAGAGAAAAAGTTTTATCAGTCAACTGCAACCTTACAATTTTAGGAAGAAGTGATTTTAGAAGATTCAGACGTCCTATGTTCTAAAACCAAAATAGCCCCATTGTTAAAAATAAGACGCAGATATAGATCAGATAGTTGTGGCCAACAGCTCTTACCACCTTTGTCCCTAAGCCAGTGTAAATAGTCATAAGTAGTTAATTTTTATATTCGTGCTATGAATATAAAATTTATACCCACAATATAACATTTAACCTATTCATGTTAAAAAACTTAACTCCTGGTTACCAATATTATCAATAGAATCTGCTCAAGAGAATAAAAAGAGGGAGGAGAGAGAGAAAAAGAAAGAATCCTCTCAGAAATATGATAGAACATTAGTCACCTCTCTATACCTTCCTCTCTGAAAATATCAATCCTATGATTTCAATAGCCTTCTATTTTACCTGGCTTTAGCAAGATTATAATCAAAATTTTATCTGAATCCACCTATTACCTAAGTGAGGTTTTCAGATTCAGTTTGGAAGAATGGAAGAGCATGGGTTATGGTGTTGAATAGGCAAAAATTCAAAGCAAAGCTCCAACATGTGCTGTCAATCTTGGTCAAGATGTAACCCTTCTGTTTTTTCATTTATAAAATCAAAAGACACTTATCACATAATAATCCAAATTTTGTATCAATGCTCCATTGAAATTATCTTCATGAAGATCACCCATACTCTTTTAATTCTAAAATTTCATAAATATTTAGCTCTGATTATATTTTACCTCTTTGAAATATGATTCTTTATCATTTCACAATTCTTAAAAGTGTTCTTTTAAAGTGTTTAAAGTGTTTTTAAAGTGTGCTTTAATTCTAATTTGGTTTCTGTGACCTATCCTTTTCTGCCTTTTTTTTTTTTCCATTCTGAGGGTTTATTTTCACTTTTTTGCAGACTCTGCTCTCTCTGCTGTTCATTAAACAACCTCTGTGTTCTTCTCCCTCTGAATTGTCTTCCCAAAATATTTTATCCACTATTCCTCCTGCCTCATGGCTTCAACCATCACCTATAAGCTGATGATTGCCCTATATGTGCCTGCTTTCCACATCTCTGTCCCAAGCTCTTGCCTATTGGACAAATTCACTGGGTTGTTCTGAGTGCCATCCAAAACTCCACCCACTTCAACCCAAGATAGAAAGCTGGAACACATCCCAGACTCCTTACCCTACCTCATTCTGCTCTCATATCCCACTAGTGATAGCTTATTGATTCTACCTCTAAAATATGTATTTCTTCTTATTTCTGCCACTGCCATAGTTCAGTTCCTCTGAGCTTATCAATGGAATAGCTTCCGTATTATTCAGAGTCATCTCAGTGTTGTAATAAAGAATGTTTGTGGCAAATGCTGGAATCAAAATCTCAATGGTTTAGCACAATAAACATACATTCCTTGTTCGTGTCACAATCCAGCACAGGTTGGTTGGACAGGATCTGCTTCATTCAGGTGACCAGGCTTCTTCCATCTCGTGGTTACATCACCTCCTATTAGCTTAGAATTCCCCCCAGACCCTTGTATCTGGCAGGCAGCTGAGCGGAGGGAGAGTGGAGTTTGGTTATGGGCTTGCTCTATATACAGTGGTGGCGCAGGGACAGCATAACTGCAATTAAAACTCCATTCAGAAAAAAGGAATCAGGGGATGTACATGTTCACTAGGACACTATAATTCTACAATCCTGTTTGGCAGGCTTCGTGATATCCCCTAGCCTGGGGAGATGATAAATTTGTAGATTAAACTTTAATTCTGCTCTCTGGAAATAAGTCTTTTGTCTTTTTCTTGCTTGACCCTCAAGCTTTTCCCTTTAGAAGTTCTTATTGTTTATTTATTCCTTTTGGACACAGCTGAAATGAGCAAAAGGTGATTTTATAGGTCAAACAGTCAAAGTTGTTTTAATCAGATATTTTGTATTTCTTGACAATACAAGTTCTTCGAAATCTTGGTAGGCTTCTGTTGTATTTGCTTCCTTGTACAACTCTCAGGTCTTTTCTCTTTTCTCTCCCTCTCTCCAGGTCTCTTTGTCTATTAATCAGATCTGTAGCTAAGTCATATTGTTCAACTAAAAAGTCTTTCTGGGCCTTGTGGTTCTGTGTGGGATCTAGAAGCAGATGGATTTCCACCATTGTTCACTCAAGTCTGGATATTTTCTATTGTTTTCCATCTGGCTTGGAAACTAGCCATTTCTTTCTGAGTTCATCTCTTTCTTGAAACACCTTACCAAAGGAGGCCAATAAGAGCTATGACACAGTAACACTGTGGTTCTTTTAAAACAAACCCCCGCAAGCAGCAGTTTTCAAAGTGTAATCTGCACAATTCTGGAAATCCCGAAGACACTTTTAGTGGATCCATGAGGTCAAAATTATTTTCATAATAATATTAAGATGTACTTGTTTTTTCCACTGTATTGACATTTGCACCAACGGTGCCAAAGCAATGGTGAGTAAAACTGTTGGTGCTTGTATTAGTCTGTTATCATGTTGCTAATAAAGACATACCCAAGACCAGGTAATTTATAAAGAACTGAAGTTTAATAGACTCACAGTTCCACATGACTGGGGAGGCCTCACAATCATGGCAGAAAGCAAGGAGGAGCAAGTCACATCTTACACGGATGGCAACAGACAAGAAAAAGAGCTTCTCTTTATAAAACCGTCAGACCTCATAAGACTTATTCACTGTCATGAGAAACATTCACCCCCATCATTCAATTAGCTCTCACTAGGTCCCTTCCATGACATGTGGGCATTGTGGGAGCTACAATTCAAGATGAGATTTGGGTGGGGACACAGCCAAATGATATCGGTTCTTTAGCATAAATCAAGGCAAAATTACCATATTGTATCATATCATTTTATTATGTCATTGCATCACTTTCATCACCAGGATCTCACAGGTTTAAAAACTCTTGCTTAAGAATACCCTGATGAAACAGGTAAAAATTATGCATTTTATTAAAGCTCAACACTTGAGTTATAAATCTTTTAAGTATTCTGTGGGACCACAAGGATAGAACACAAAGCACTTCTGCTGCATACCCAAGTACAATGGTTGTCTTGAGGAAAAGCAATGTGTGATTGTTTGAGTTGCAAACTGAACTTGTCTCTTTTTTGTGGAATACCATTTTTGCTTGAAAGAACAAGTGATAAACAAAATATGGTTATTCATACTTGGATATTTGGCAGTCATTTTCTTGAAAATAAGTGAAGTGAGCCTGTCACTTGAAGGCAAACAACCTGACAGTATTTGGTGCCAATGATAAAATCTGAGCTTTCAAGTGAAAATTAGAATTTTGGAAAACTTGTATCCACTACTATGAGCTTGACAGCTTCTGAATACTTAAAGAATTTTTATGAGATCCATGGTGATATTAACAAATGTTATTTTTAAAAATATTACATAATGAAATGTGCCTATTACATAACTCAGTGAAATAATATTTTCCAAATAATCAATACAAGATATTATAAAATCATGCATAGGTAAAGGATCCATTTAAAGTGGATTTAATGTACTAGAGTGTGAAAAGTTTATTGATATGGTTTCAGTTCCACACTGCAATATACTTTTATAAAATTATCATTTTTGAGTCATGATATAATACAAAAGAATGTCAACAATTATCTGAAAAGACTATTAAAATATTCCTTCAAAAGAAGGAGTATTGTTCTTCCAACAAGAAATACCTACACATCTATATGGGACTAGATTTTCTTCACTTATTTCAACTAAGACAACATATCACAACAGAATGGATGAAGAAGCAAATAAGAATCTAAATGTCCTCTATTAAGCTAGACAATATAGAGTTTTGCAAAGATGTAAAACAATGCTGTTCTTTTTACTATTTATTTTGCAAATACAATTATCCTAAAAATATGTTATTTGCAGAGAAAATAAAATTTTTATACACTTTTGGTGGGAATGTAAACTAGTACAACCACTATGAAGAAGAGTATGGAGGTTCCTCCAAAAACTAAAATAGAACTACCATATGATCCAGCAATCCCACTACTGGGCATTTATCCAAAGGAAAGGAAGTCAGTGTATCAAAAAGACATCTGTACCTCCATGTTTGTTACAACACTATTTACAAGAGCCAAGATACAGAATCAGCCTAGGTGTCCAACAACAGATGAATGGATAAAGAAAATGTGGTATATATATGTATGTGTATATACATGTATATACACAAACAATGGAATACTATTCAGCCATGAAAGAGAATGAAATCCTGTCACTCTCAGCAACATCGGTGGAACTGGAAGTCATGTTAAGCAAAATAAACCACTTTCTGGTGCTGACCAGAAAGTTGAACACTACATGTTCTCACTTATATGTTGAAAGTAAAAAATAAGTTGATCTCATAGAAGTAAAATGGAAAACAGAGTATACTATTAGCTGGAAGAGGAGGGGGAGAGGGGATAAAGAGAGATTCATTAAAAGATATAAAATTATAGCTAGATAGGATAAGTCGGTTCTTTGTGTTCTATACCACTGTAGAATGACTATAGTTAACAATAATACATAGTTTCAAATAACTAAGAGGAGGATATTGAATGTTTTCAACACAAATAAATGATAAACGTTTGAGATGATGGATACGCTAATTACCCTGATCTGATCACTTTACATGTAGCAAAACCTCACTATGTATACCACAAATATATCCATTATATGACAATTTTAATTTTCTTTAATGTTATTTATGTTAACATGATACTTACTATTTTCAATTCATTATTTTTTAAATGTTTATTTCAATTTTAAATGGTAATTTTTGCTAGATATAACCTATAAACAACAGATTTTTATGGTCCTCAATAGTTTGTAAAAGGGTAAAACAGCCCTGAGAATAAAAAGTTTGAGAATCACTGTCCTAGAGATGGATCAGCAAAATATGGCCTGCATATAAAAAAGAGCCCATTGCCTGTTTTATAAATAAAGTTTTTTTAGAACACAGCCACAACCATTTGCTTACCTGTTGTCATGGTTGCTCTCATGTTAGCAGAGTTGAATAATTGCAAGAGAGATAGAATTACTCCCAAGGCCAACTCCTAAAATACTTACTATCTGGCCTTTTACAGAAAGAGTTTGCTGATCCTTGCTCTAGAGCTTTGGTTCTCAATCCTAGCTGTGAAATAATACTAATGTCCCCTTCCCCTCAGCACATACACAGAAACCATTTAATTAAATCAGAATCTCTGGGAGTGGTCTTTGAGTAGGAATAAGTTTTTTAAATTCCTCAGGTGATTTTCAAATGCAGCCAAGGTTAAGAATCATTGTGTTAAACTGTAGAGATCCTTAGGCATAATGCCTGCCTTCCAAGTTATTCCAGACAGCAACTTACCAAAAAATGTTCCCCTTTATAACACACTTTATTTCCAGCCCCTAATAGAAGGATCCTGCCCATGGGCCACACACTAAGTCAATGCCACCTGCCCTGATTTGTATTTTTGTTACATCATCAACACCCTATCACTACATTCAAATTCCAAGGTCAGGTTAGAGTGTTTGCTCTGGCAAAGACTTTGCAAATTTCAGTGGCTTAACACAAGAAAAGCTTTATTTCTCATGCAAATCAGGTGCAATGTGCTTGGTAGAGATCTCTGCTCCTCTTAGGGTTCTTGCTGCTTCTGGCTAGAGACCCTGCCATCCCTCAGTGCCTCCAAGTCCCTCTACATTCAACCAGCAGAAGGCAGAAAAGAAAAAGCATGGAGGATTGCATGAGAAGTGTTTTAGGAGCCTGGATAAGGCACACATTAAATCCTATTGCAGAGCTTTGTCATATTAGTCACAACAACACAAAAAAAGGGACCTGGATTATTCAGGTAGCCTCAATCTAATCACATGAGCCTTTAAAATCAAATAACATTTCTGGTCTGTGGTTAGAGACATGTGAAGATGGAAGACTGGTCAGAGAGATGCAATGTGGCTGGAGAAAGATGGAGGAAGAGAGCCATGAGCCAAGAAAAATGGGCAGCCTCTAGAGGCTGGGAAAGGCAAAGAAAGGGATTTTGTCGCCTCCAGCCTCCAGAAAGGAATACAGTACTGCCCATACCTTGACTTCAGTACAGTGAGACCTGTGCTGGATGTCAGACCTAAAGAACTATAAGATAAATTGGTGTTTTAAGTCACTAACTTTGTGGCAATTTGTTAAAGTAGTCATTGAAACCATACACGTCTCTCTTCCATGTTTGTCCTGCTGTCAGTGACAGTCCTAAAAGTCAAATGTTAATGGGTTATTCCTTTCCTCAAATTCCTTCAACTGCTCCTAACTCATTCACTTAATAAAAACACCCTAAGCAACTACAGTGTGCCAGACACTCTCCCAGCCCTCTGGATTGCCACTTGAGTGAGGCAGGCATGGTTGCTGCTGTACTAGAGCTTAGCAGATAGCAACTACAAGACACAACTTAAAACTCTTTCACATGCCTTCAGTGCCTGCATGAGCTAACTCCAAACCACCTGCATAACATCATCTCTTGGCTCTTCTGTCAGAAAAAAAAAAAAAAAAAAAAAAAAAAGAAAAGAAAAAGCCATAAGACTTCTAACATAACGAACTCATTAAACTTCTAAGATTCCACAGTATTCCATGGCACTTTTTAGGACATTCCTGGCCACAGTATGAAACTTTGTTCTGCCCTCTCAACTCCTTGTCTACGTGGAAAACAGTGACTTCTCTCTTAAGAGTTATCTCAAACATCACTCCAGAGAAATAAGTCCACTACTAGATTCCCTCCTGTATTTCTCATTGCAGAGTTTATACATCCAATTTTGTATTTATTTCACTGAATTACAATTGTCCCTTTCCCCACCTTCATTATGGCTTTTAACAGATTTAGAGAGAAGTTCCTAGTAAATTTACTTTTAAATAAAGGTTGAGAGTTCTCATTCATTCATTCATTCATTCATTCTCTCAAAATAAGTTCATTAAAACACATAATTTGCCAAAACTTAATCTGCAGGAAGATAGATCGTATCATTTAAAAAATCCCAAAATAGGAAAGCATGAATAACCCCCCTTTCATCCAATAGAGTTTCCAACATGTATTTACCCATCCATTTCAAAGATCATGCTTTCTAGATAAACAAAATGGTGAGGAACTCTGAGAAGGCTACGTAATAATCATCACACTCAATATGGCTATAAAACTAGGATTCTGCATGTTCCTCATTTACCAAACCCCTGAAATTTACAAAAACCATGTGAAGGTGTATAGTAACTGTAATTTCAACATAGACCTACAACAAATACTCCACCAGTGGATTAAGTTTATATGGATTACATCATTTAGATAGGCAAATTCCATATGCCTATAAGAACTGGCAGAAAAAGCAGCCTTTTTGTGAGCATTTGAAGTGTAAGACATGAAAATTATATTGTGAAACTATTTTGTTGTCATTTACTATTAACTTTTTCTTGAAAAATAAGATCCTGGTCTGTCTCAAACAGTGACACATTTTCACGGAACAAGCACTCTATGCAAAATTTACATCCTAGTTAGTTAAGTGGACAAGAATCATCCCCATAAATTATTAAATTCCCTCACATCTGGATACTTTATGTTAACCACAGTGAACATTAATATATTTTATTCAGTAATATATCTGTTATATATGAAAGGTGATATGCTAAATAATTTACTGTTTATAGAGAACACTTTGATAAATTATTAGTCACTATTGCAGAAATTAAACCATTCTTTAGGGCCCAATTTTAATACATTTTCAAGCATTTCTTGAACAGTAATTATTTTGTATCTATTGTGTTTAAGGTGCAGAAAGAGATTATTTTGGAAAAAAAAAGTATCACTTGTAAAATAATTACCAGTTGGTGGGTAGAGAAAAAATTTATTTTGACCAGAATAAAATTTATTCTGATCACAGGCACAAATTTTTTAACATACAAATCCCAGCTGTCAATACATGAAGTTTCCCTGAACCTTTTCACTTCTCTTTTGGTAAGAACTCTCATCCAGCATCTAGCGGGATTCCTACCGGCCCTGTGGTTTAGTTTTCCTACACAGTGAATATTAATAGTAATTAGTTATTGTCCTCATCATCCCTTCCCAACATGCTATTAGTTTTCCAGTGGGCATTGATTCTGTAATATGGAGTCTAACCTTCTAACCACTATGGCACAGAATAACCAGGGAATTATCCCCTAGGAAAACATTGACCTCTAAGTCAATGATCATTAAAAACAACCAATACATTGTGAAGCTTGACAAATCACAATGGGAATAGGGACCCAACAAATTGCAATCATGAAGTCACAATTATCCAGCAATTAGGTTTACAGCTGTATCCACCCTTTAAATAATCAAGTCTACAAATGTGCCCACACTTCTTTCTGCAGAACTTAATCTGGAAGGTTTCTAAAGCTTTCTTTTTTATGCAGGTTCCTGTAAGCAACTGCATCTGAGTGAAGTAATAATGACAAACCTTATGAAGCAGAAAAAACAGTAATTCATTTACTTAACATAAGCCTAATTTTTAAAAGGGGAGAATCATTGCCACGCTCTATTTCCAAATGGAATACGCTCTGAGTCATCATAAAAATTTGGCTGCCAGAAGAGTATCTAGTTTAGTAAATAATGAAGGTGAATGCCCAATGTTTTTGGAATGATTTCAGCAACAGGTAACAAACAGGAAGCCTGACTACAGTGGCTTAAAAAAAAATGAGAAGTATTTTTCTCCCATAATGAGAAATCCAGAGTTTAGCAGTTCTGGGCTGGTTCAGCAGATCAATGATGCCAAAGACTCTGAGATCATTTTACTTTGTCCTCATAATTACAAAAAAGCTGTAGTGGCTTCTACAATTATATCGCCTTTCCAACAAGAAGAAAGAGGATGTAGCAAGGATAATGGGTGGTACCAATATTTGAAAGTAAAAGTTTTATTAGGAAGCTCCCAGAAAACTTCTGTGTATGTTTCTTTGGCTATAATTTTGCCCCAGAGCCAGTCCTTGCAGAAAGGTGGCTGGAGAGAAAAGAGGTGTAGAGAGAAAACAAAAAGCAGCTTTTGACATTCAGAAACTGCAGCTATATAGCTAGGCCTTGATGTGAAAAGCTAGCTGTGTTCATAAATAGGCCTTGATGATATCCTGTTGAACATAAACAAGCTTCAAAATCACCAACATCAGTGACCATGATGAACTGAACAAAAAAAGACCACTCTATAACCTTGTCTAAGCACATAAACGAGGTCACTGTGCAAACCAGAAAAATACCAAGCACCTTCATAGCCTGGCTAATATGAGTAGCTGCTGCTTCTTTCCCAGTTTAATCTTTAGCCTCACTTTATTTTTCCCATCTTATGGATAAGATTTTTAAAATAAGCAATCATATATATACCTCCAATTCCTGATAGCATCCAATTCAGAGCAAAGCCACTTTCTTAAGCCCTCCCCGAAAATCACCTGAGACCAGATCCTGTAATAAGCCTTCCAAACACCCTCTTACTGAAATGTCCCACGTTTCCCATGGTGTGTGGTCTCCTTTCTTTCATCTATTAATAAGTAAGACTTGCTTGATTACAGGTCTGTCCCTGGAGGGCTTTAGCTGGATAACATTAACAACAGATGGGATCAACCAAACAACACTATTTGTCACACCTTGGTTTCATTCTAGTCTATTTATAATTAAAATGATGTGCCTTAATATGGCATGCTTCAAAATCCTTAGCTAGAAAAGCAGCCATGGTATACTGAACAGAGCATATGATGAACAATCGGGATGAAGACTCTAGTCCACTCTGCCCAATTAACTAGTTAAGTGACCCTGGGTGAGTCATTTAAAAGGAGAGGAACCGACCTCACAATGATCCAACGAACCAACTAACACTCATATGTCTGAGAAATGGCGTAAAACTAAAAGCTCCAAGAAATTAAGTACATTTTCCTTCTATTTACATTTTTAAGTGACAGAACCAGGATTTGAACCTGGGTGGAGTATAAAAGCTTTCCATTGTACCACATTGCCTCACCGGGCCCCAGCTTCCTCTATGAACTGACTAGGTTGGTGAACCAGAACTGTAATGGCCCTTTTCATTCACCAAAGATTCTGCATGACAATTAATAATATTTATATTTAGTCTTTTTTAGTCCCACCAAGTCTGTAGATGAAAGGTGCAAGACTAATTCGAGGTAATATGCACTTATGGAGTTCTGATTTTTAGCAAGCCCTTTTCTACACAGCATAAATCATAGATTTAACCTATCATTTGAACCTCCAAGTCAAATCGATTTTCAGTTCCTTGTAATTTAAAATATGACTAATTTACTTAAGGAATTGTGTGAGATGCTATACCAAGGACTGAAGAAGTAAAGCCTTAACTTAAGTAGGGAAAGCAAGTGACATATTCTTTATCTATATTCAATGCTTAATTTTAATACTTTTGCACACATTTGGGATCCTTTTCAAATAATAGACAAATACATACAAGAAATGAATTTATCCAATCACACAAATAATAAGGACAAATATAAAATTGTATCCATGCTACTAACAATTTAGTAAATATTTTTTAAAGAAATAAGCAGTGTAGAGGATTTGTGGAAATACGCACTGAAGGATCAGAGAAAGAAATGTTATCCTTTAACTTTCTTTTGGAAGGCAGTATAGAACATGTATGAAACGCTAGGATTTTTGCATATCATATTCGACCCACAAATTCATCCTATACAAAATCATAGCTGTGTAGAGAGTGAGCCACAAAATTGTTTGTAGAAACATTCATAGTGGATGAAAATTAGTAAAAAGCTAAAAGGTTAGACATTTATTTTTACCAGAGTAAAATTTATTTACTACTAATAATTATTTATTATTCTAAGAAGAATGGTTTAATAAACTATGGTTTATTTATACAACGAAAATCTCTACAAGTATTAAAAAAATGAAATGAAAAGGCATTAAACAACATAGTCAAATGTTCAAAATACATTACTAGGTTAAAAAATGTAAATTAAAAATATGTGATTGTGTTATTGTTTTATACATGTGTGTATATGGGAGTAAATGAATTTTTAAGAAGAGAAATATACTGAGTAGTTATCTTTGACTGGTGGGACCATAAGTGGTTTTATTTTCTT
Organism: Macaca fascicularis; assembly: GCF_037993035.2. Taxonomy (NCBI): domain Eukaryota; kingdom Metazoa; phylum Chordata; class Mammalia; order Primates; family Cercopithecidae; genus Macaca; species Macaca fascicularis. The sequence continues at coordinate 110,629,808 of NC_088379.1, forward strand.
CTTTTTATTTATCTGCATTTTCCAAATTCTCTACATTTATAATAATAAAAAATATACTAAGCGAAATTTTAAAACAAATGCTAATATATGTCAGTCAATAAAAAATACACTGTTCAGTATTTCAATACTAAATTCACTTGTCCTTTAAAATAAACAAACGACCCTGGATAAAAGACAAACATTCTCTATGAAGTAAACCTAGCTCACAGATGCTATACCAAGGGCCATCTTTGTTCTGTCAACCATGAATGTCCTTTTCTTTAGGGGTTTGTTTTTCAAATAATTGTTTTAATTATCTTCTCTACTTTATAATTTGGAAATCTAGCTTAAAAGGAATAGTGTATGTATAAACAAATTCTAAGAAACAAAATGATCAAAATAAGTATAGTTTATGTTATAAAAATTTTTCTTGTGGTATTACCCACATGAACTCTGAGTGTTGTAAAGGCGGTTTGTTTACTTAACATGTTGTATATGGGAGTATACAACATGTTAAGTATATGGGAGTATACAACATGTTAAGTATATGGGAGTATACAACATGTTAAGTATATGGGAGTATACAACATGTTAAGTAGTGTAGTGTTATTTTTTGTAAGCAAATGCAATGTTGCCAATCAACAATTGTACAAATGATCTTTGGAAAAAGATGGTGTCACAGGGGGAGGTTGTTTTCGGGTCTTTTGTTTTCTTTAGGCATTTTTCTCTTAAACATAGGAAGGATTTTCAAAAATCACCATCAGAAAAAACCTGTGCCTTATGTAACTGCCACATTAATGATAGAAATTTAAACGCCACTGAAAAGAGAAGTCGAATAATTTACCAGCACAGAAAACATTACAATAGCTACCTTGTATTGGTTGCCTACTGTTACTTATGTTCCTTAATGTTTATTACTTTATTTAAACCCCACAGGCATCCTGCAAAGCAAATATGATTACCACCATTTTGTAGATGAAGAAAACGAAGCTCAGGAAGTTTAAATAATTTGAAAACTTTGAAAGTTTAAATAACTTGAATAAAATAGCCATAAAAATAAGCAGGATTTGAACACAGGTCTCAGACTCCAGTCCTATGTTCTGTTCATTTTGTATACTATGGGACTGAATTCTAGATGTGTCTGTTTTTCTCATTTGTTCCATATTGAGCACCTTAGAAAATGTGTCTTCTCACATCTATAATATGAACTAATGTGAAGTTATTCAAATGCATGATTCTGAAAACCTTGAATGATTTAGGAAACAATGCACAATATAGTTTTGTATGTGACCAATGAGTATCACCATGTCACTGGTATCTTCTTCTTCCACAACTTGAGAGGTAGTGTTACTCTGCAGAAAATTTTCAAGTACAATTTCAAGTTTTCCAGTATTTTTTTTTAATTCTTTGCCCCAGTATATCCAATTACTCCATAGTGTTTCTTCTGTATAAAGGATCAACACTGTTTGATTTCACATTGCTAACAGATCCAAAACTAAATGTCCCCTCTTAGCCTGGAGGTCTACATGACTGCTCTCAGTTCTGGTTGTTCCAGATCCTCCCTCTGTGTTGCTGTTTTGTGTTCAATGCTGAAGACTTGGTGTCCATGCCTGACATAACCTGAAGGTGCCTCTCGAATGCATCACATTTGGCTTTTCCTTATGTCCTTACTCACTATCATGGCTACCAGTAGAGCCAGGGCAACCCACAGAGATGGACTTGAAGTGAGAAATCCACTCTGACCTTTGCCAGAACATCCAGCTCAGATTTTGGCCTAAGTAAGGAGTTCTTAACTGTGTCAAATCTGGCTTGAACTCCCAAAGTTGCATCTCTTTGCATTCACAGATACGTCCACTTCTATTAGGCAAACACGTTACCAAAAGAATACAGTTTAGTCAGACTCCAAGTAAAGCTGTTTGTAGAACCAGAAGGAAATTTTCCTTGATGCATCTATCCATTCACTGGATGCACTTAGTCACATCCTCTTAATGTATTCTTTATCATATCAGCATTTTTTTGCACTTTATTGACATCTTGACTAGGTCAACATTACCCAATCTATCCTGTAGGTTTTAATAACTTTTAAGCTAAAAAGAAAAAAATCTTAAAGTCGGGGTTTCTTTCTTAAAAGTCTTTCTTGTATGGTATCTCCTATGCAACATCCATGTAAACAGGCTGCCCACTTTCCTCTGCCAAAAATCTAAGCTCCATGTACCAAAGATATGCCAGGAGGTGTCATTTGGTTGCCTCTGTCTTGGATCCCTGAGCCCAGGGAACTTGCATAATAATATCCTGTTCCAAAGTTATATTGTCTTAGTCAGTTTGATCTGCTTTTTAAACAAAAATACATTACACTGGGTGGGAACCCACAAAACCCAGTTCCATGCCCATAAACATAAGTTACTCTATAGCTTTCCTTGAAGGAAAAAATAACAATCTTAATAAGTACTGCTATAATAAATTATATTATGTAGATATTAACTTATATATAATCTATTTTAAGAATAAAATAGAATAAACTATTGGTTTAAAGGTGAGTATCCAATCTTTTGGCTTCCCTGAACTGTATTGTAAGAATAAGAATTATCGTGGGCCACACACAAAATACACTAGCATTAGCGATAACTGATGAGCTAAAAAAAAAAAAAAAAAAAACTCATAATGTTTTAAGAAAATTTACGAATTTATGTTGGGGAACATTCAAAGCTGTCCTGGGTCACGCATGTGGTCTGTGGGCTGAAGGTTGGATAAGCTTAGTTTAAAAAAGGAAGTACATTAAAACTTTCAGGCTAAAAATATATCATACAGAAAATTTTATTTGTGCTAGAAGAGATCAGAAGTTACAAGAGCATATGGAAAAAACGATAGGCAGGAACTGCTCAAAACAAAGACTGCATGAGGACCTACTGACCCTGATACTGTTACACATTTTCTCATCTTCTACAGGAAAGATTTAGGCAGAAAGACTGTAAATATTATATTTCCGTTTGATTAAAAAACTGGTCCTGCTTAAAGTATTTCTGAAGATTTCCTCCTGAAAAAAATCAATAATAACAACAACAATAATAACAACCACCTCTCTCTTCTTTTCTTTGGTCAATCTGGAGATACATTTCATTTATATTTGTGCCAAAGAAAGGTTCTCCTTCCTTTGTCTTTTGTTTTAATTAGGGGAAAAACGTTCTTATGAACTTTACATTATATCATCTTATCTCGGTTGGCCAGAATCCCAGTGAAACTTGTATAGGTTTTAAATTTCTTTACTTTTACTCCCTGTAGAGAAGCCATATTTTGCTACATTCAAAAAAATTGATTGCCAAAGACTGATGACTCCTTACATGGGAAATTTAAATGCACACAGTGTCTGCACTTTTAGACTGTTTCAAATAGTATATTTAATTTTACATTGACTTCTCTAAAATCATCTAATGATTTATTTTAACCTCTTTATGCAGAAGACATTCTGATAACAAAACGTGTAAATGATTCAAGAGAAGGAAAACATGTTACTATCATTAAAAATATCTTATTTCCAAACAAAGCATGATTAAAATTTAGTCCTTACTTCTTTACTTATATTTTAATTGTTTTTTAAAAAAACCTTTTGTTTATAAACTAACACACTGTAGGAAAGTAGGGAAAAATAGCCTAACCCTTATTATTACAAGGAATATTTTTTAAGACCTGTAAACTGCTAGTCATTCCTGAATCCCAGTGGCGGGGAGTGGGGGTGGTGGTAGAGAAACTTAAAAACAACAAAACAAACACATCAGCCACACTAAAATAAGAATTGCTTGAAGGACCTTCATTTCTTTTTTAAATTTAAGCTTTTCTACTCCACCTATTCCCATTGTGGTGATAGAAATAATAAAGCTTTAAAGTCAAAAATTAATATATTACAACAGATTTGAGAGCAAAACACTGGAACTAGTCAGACAACTTTCTGTAATCGAAACCCACAACAAAGAGAAATTAAACTTCCTATAATTTTATAAATTACAGAAGGAATACCTGTAATTACCCTCATAAATGATGACCAAAATATTTGCCCGTAAGGAATTGGAATACATTTGAAGGGAGGCTGCCTTGTTTGCCATGCTGAAAAAAGAAGGCATGTTGACTCACAGGAAAATAGTAGTGCATTTTGGATAGCACCGAGAAAAAGCATTTTAAAGAAACCTGATAAACAGGACATGGATGTTTTCTATGAGGAGATTCAACAAGCCCAACTAAACAAGAAGCTACCTGTGACAAGCAAAACTACCCCTCCACACACACACACACACACACACACACACCCTCCACCTTTTCAACCAGCTCCTCAAGCGCACTAGCTAGCAGATAATCACCTAGAGCAAACCAGGTGTGACGTGTATTTTCATGTAGATCAAAATCGAACCATCCCACCCGCCTCCTACCCCCAGTAGAAGACAGTTCTGCAGGCTCTAGAAACCACAGAATGCCAGCATCTAGACAACTGGCAGAGTTTCCAAATGTTAATCCCATCATAAAAGATGAACATCATTTCAGTCCAGCTAAATTAGACATATAAGATGATGGAAATGGCATGCATTACTCCTGTAACCAGTCATCCAAAGTAAATGGGCTCATTTATATAGAGCTTTGCTATTTAAGAGATATTTGAAGGCAGGCAAGCTTAAAGTATAAGTGAGAACATGTCATGTCAAGCAACTTAGAGAATCTCCTAACTAATGTTATTTTTACCCTGAGTGTACAGTTCGCATTCATTATTCCAGGTAGAAGCTTCATCAGCATCCCCTAGCACATTATGAATTACTAATCCAAGGCTCTCCCATCTATAAGCAATGTGTTTCTCCTTTTGCTGTAGATGATATATGGACTCCAGAGAGCAAAGTTTCTCTGTAACACATCATTCCTAAAATGATCTTCCCACCTCCATCCCCAGTAGTAAGTAGATTCTTTGCAGAGTTTTCATTTACCTACTTGAATACAAAGGTGATTGAAAAATCTTTATGTTTATTATACAATCGTAATGGATCAACCCCCTTCATAAAGAATCCAGTGCTCTTCAAAACAGAAGTAACTTACTTGGTGCAGCTACAAATATCTTAGTATCTTTTTAAGGGAAAGTATAATCAAATAGAACTATTCTCAGAGTAGGCCCATTAAACCAGTCACAAGATAAAGAACACAGGTAAATACTGTTCTTAATTGCCCGGACTACATTCTGTAACTCAACTGATTACTTTCTAAAACTATATAGGTCCTTAAAATAGCGTATCATTTTATTTTATCACCTAGTACTTAAAAGCAGTGTTAGAAAGTGCATTGAGTAAGAAGTGAGCAATTCAAATTCTACAGCTATGAGCCTCTCCATCTTTATTTTTTTCTTTTGTCAAATATTGTATGATTCTAGAAGCTAAAACAGTTCCTACAAATGCCTACCCAGAAAGGAGAAGCAAGCAAAGGAAAGAAGGGAGGGAGGAAGGAAGCATGGAGGGAGGGAGAAAGACACCATCTACTGGATCCTGCTATGTAATACTTGAAGGTTCTCACTGTGGTTTTAGTCTGTCTTTGAATCTCTAACAACGCAACAGCCACCATTAGTCACAAAAACACATCTGTGTTTAAAAAACTATCCACAAAAAAATTGAAATGAGTGATCTATATATCACAGAAACAAAAGGAGATATATAATCCTTTTTCTATACTATTATATATAATAGAGAAAAGCCCCAACATAAGAAATTAGGTGTGTGTATATATATACATATACATACATATATATATATATATCCTTTTTCTATACTATTATATATAATAGAGAAAAGCCTCAACATAAGAAATTAGTTTATTATACACAAAACTTAGATATCCAGGCCAGGCATGGTAGCTCATGTCTAAAATCCCAGTACTTTAGGAGGCCAAGGCTGGATGATCACTTGAGGCCAGGAGTTCAAGACCATCCTGGGTAACATAGTAAGATCTTATCTCTACAAAAAAATACAAAAATTACCTGGGCATGCTGGCACGCACCTGTCGTCCTAGTTACTCAGGAAGCTTAGGCAGGAAAACCACTTGAGCATAGGAGTTTGAGGCTGCAGCAAGCTATGTTCATGCCACTGTACTTCTGCCTAGGTGACAGAGTGAGACTCTGTGGAAAGAAAAGAAAGGAAAGAGAAAGAGAAAGAGAGAAAGAGAAAGAAAGAAAGAGAAAGGAAAGAGAAAGGGAAGGAAGAGAGAGAGAGAAAGAAAAGCAAAAAATAAAGTTAGATATGCAGAGATTTTGAGATGGCCGACAGAATTCATCTGGATCCACAAACCTTATAGCTAGATCCTTATATGATTGCTCCAAAAATGTACATTCTGGACCTAGCACATTAGCTGGCACCCCCGCCCAACAATTCTTAATTTCTAGTAGATGTGGCAGAACAATGCTACACGCAATGGTGGTATCACCCATATGAGAATAACAACATAGGAATTCTAATAAAATACTTGTAGATGGTCTTTGAGGTCAGTTAAAAATCACCAGATATTTTTGATAGCAATATCTCTAGTACTTGTACCTCTGTTGTACCTCTGTTTATCTGTCACTACCTCAAGTCTTAGTTCCTATTGATTAAATCTATTTTAGCAACAGTTACAAAACTTTGCTTCTAGATGTGAAATGGCCAGAGGGACTCTACTTCCTGGTTAACATGTCTTAATGAATCACCACATTTTCATGTTTTCCCACAAGAAAGGAACATGGTATAATAGAAATAGGTTAAGATGTAATAATCTCCCCCTTTCCTGAATATGCCTCTGATCTCTCTGTATATACCTCAGGATTCTTTCATTTGCATATAAGGAAACTACTATGACCTATAGCTTTTACAAACTGATGCCAATAGTGGTCACATTTCTTACAAAGATCTAGAATTTATTACAAAGTAATTAAAATCAACAACAAGAAAACAAACTTCCAAAAGGTCAAAAACTTTAACCAATCTACATAATCACTAAAATTTAGCAAAAAGTGTTAGAAGCAAAGACATAAAAGCAATCCTGTGATGAATTTCCATACACATAAAATATTCACTAAGTAGGAAAATACCTGGTTAAATTGTTAAATAAATTGTCTTTGTAGCACTTTCCTTAAAGGGATTTTTCTTTTCCAAAATAGTATAAATCATTATATTTTAGACCTCCTACTGTCTACTTTATTGGTCTAAAGATTATTGATACTTTAATGATAAGTTAAATACATTTTAACAGAAAGATGATTAAATGAACACTTGAAGTATTAACATAATTACACCGAATCAGGCAAATTCTGTGTATGAGATCAGATGTCATTCCAAAAGCATCTCATTGCTATTTTTGTGTCACATTTAGACATGAGACACTGAGTATATACTTGTCAGCTGAGTATTCACAAATCCTATTAAGTACACGGATTGGGGGACTTGGCACTGCCAGGTTGCAGAGGGTAGTTCCATCTCCTTGCATCAAATTTGGATGAAATTCTGAAACCATATAGGCTGCTCCAGGATGCTTCTGGCTTCTGGTGGATAAATAGGTCCATCATTTCTGGTTATTTTGCTAAATAAGTTGTAAAAAGTCTCCCTATATAAGGTCTATTTGACAAATATTTTTTCTAGTACATAAAACTAGAATATGATTGAAAATTTTTATAAACATAACTCAACCTAAAACTCTTGAAATATCTTATGGTTTATGACAACACACACATTCAATTACTGGAGACACATACTAAATACTACATATTTATTGATAAAGCTGAAACTCCTAAACCTACCAAAAAGGCCTTCAACACAGCCACCAGTTCCATTTTCTTCCTCCATAGTGGAAGACTAAAAACTGCTGACCAATGACTAATCTCCCCTGTTTCTGCAGTCAGAACTTGTCGGTATACAATAGCAATGTGCTCATCTCTAGGAGGTAATGAACAACCACTCTAAGGTGATAACCACAATGTTCTTTCCCTTTGCCATACAATCATTTTTTTCACTCTCCTTTGCAACTAGGAGGGATATTTTCTAATAAATGAGACCAGTGGAGCTGGAATATCCCCTTCCCTCTTCCTTCTTCCTGCATGGATATGATGCCTGGTGTTGTGGTAGCCATATTAAAAACCATGAGGCCTTCAGCCAAAGGGGAAAAAGTCAGCAAATGAAGGAAGGAGAATGCAAGGTAGAAAGAGCCTATATCCTTGACAGCATCATGAACAATGGGAGCAATACCAGCAATTTTCTATATTCTTACTTCTTGTTCTGTGGGAAAAAATAATTACCTATTTATTAAAGCCACTGTTGGATTGTGGCTGGCAAGCTGGCTGAATAGGAACAGCTCCAGTCTGTAGCTCCCAGCGAGATCAATGCAGAAGGCGGGTGATTTCTGCATTTCCAACTGAGGTGCACGACTCATCTCACTGGAACTGGTTAGACAGTGGGTGCAGCCCATGGAGGGTGAACTGAAGCAGGGTGGGACGTCACCTCACACGGGAAGCACAAGGGGTCAGGGAACTCCCTCCCCTACCCAAGGGAAGCCCTAAGGGACGGTGCCGTGAGAAACAGTGCACCCTGGCCAAGATAACATGCTTTTCCCATGGTCGTCACAACCTGCAGACCAGCAGATTCTCTCCTGTACCTACATCACCAGGGCCCTGGGTTTCAAGCACAAAACTGGGCACTTATTTGGGCAGACACTGAGCTGGCTGCAGGAGATTTTTTCATACTCCAGTGGCGCCTGGAATGCCAGCATGACAGAAAAATGTACGCCCCTGGAAAGGGGGCTGAAGCCAGGGAGTCAAGTGGTAGCTTGGAGGATCCCACCCCAAGGGAGCCCGACAAGCTAAGATCCACTGTCTCGAAATTCTCACTGCCAGCACAGCAGTCTGAAGTCAATCTGCGATGCTCGAGCTTGGTGGGAGAAGGGGCGTCTGCCATTACTGAGGTTTGAGTAGGTTGTTTTTCCCCTCACAGTGTAAACAAAGCGGCCAGGAAATTTGAACTGGGTGGAGTCCACCACAACTTGGATAAGCCACTGTAGCCGACTGCCTCTCTAGATTCCTCTTCTCTGGGCAGGGCATCTCTGAAAGAAAGGCAGCAGCCCTAGTCAGGGTTATAGATCAAACTCCCATCTCCCTGGGAAAGAGCACCTGGGGGAAGGGGTGGCTTTGGGTGCAGGTTCAGTAGACTTAAACGTTCCTGCCTGATGGCTCTGAAAAGAGCAGCAGATCTCCCAGCGTAGCCCTCAAGATCTGCAAAGGGACAGACTGCCTCCTCAAGTGGGTCCCTGAACCCTGTGCCTCCTGACTGGGAGAAGCCACCCAGCAGGGGTCAGCAGATACCTCATATAGAAAACCTCTAGCTAGTATCTGGCAGACACCCCTCTAAGATGAAGCTTCCAGAGGAAGAAACAGCAGCAATCTTTGCTGTTCTGCAGCCTCTGCTGGTGATACCTATGCAAACAGGGTCTGGAGTGGACCTCTAGCAAACTGCAGCAGACCTGCAGCAGAGCGGTCTGTTAGAAGGAAAACAGAAAGGAATAGGGTCAACATCAACAAAAAGGACGTCCACACAGGAACCCCATCTGAAGGTCACCAACATCAAAGACCAAAGGTAGATAAATTCAGGAAAATGAGAAAAAAACAGCACAAAAAAGGCTGAAAATTCCAAAAACCAAAAATGACTCTTCTCCTCCAAAGGATCATAACTCCTTGCCAGAGAGGGAACAAAACTGGATGGGGAATGAATTTGACCAATTGATGGAAGTAGGCTTTGGAAGGTGGGTAATAACAAACTCCACCAAGCTAAAGGAGCATGTTCTAACCCAATTCAAGGAAGCTAAGAACCTTGAAAAAAGGTTAGAGGAATTGCTAACTAGAATAACTGGTTTAAAGAAGAACATAAATGACCTGATGGAGCTGAAGAACAGAGCATGAGAACTTTGTGAAGCATACACAAATATCAATAGCCAAATTGATCAAGCAGAAGATAGGATATCAGAAATTGAAGATCAACTTAATAAAATAAAGCATGAAGACAAGATTAGAGAAAAAAGAATGAAAAGGAACGAACAAAGCCTCCAAGAAAATATGGGACTATGTGAAAAGACCAAACCTGTGTTTGCCTGGTGTACCTGAAAGTGACAAGGAGAATAAAACCAAGCTGGAAAATACACTTCAGGATATTATCTAGGAGAACTTCCCTAAACTAGCAAGGCAGGCTAACATTCAAATTCAGGAAATACAGAGACCACCACAAAGATTCTCCTCAAGAAGAGCAACCCCAAGACACATAATCATCAGATTCACCAAGATTAAAATGAAGGGAAAAATGTTAAGGGCAGCCAGGGAGAAAGGTCTGGCTACCCACAAAGGGAAGCCCATCAGACTAACAGTGAATCTCTCTGCAGAAACCCTACAAGCCAGAAGTAAGTAGGGGCCAATATTCAACATTCTTAAAGAAAATAATTTTCAACCCAGAATTTCATATCCAACCAAACTAAGCTTCATAAGTGAAGGAGAAATAAAATTCTTTACAGTTAAGCAAATGCTGAGAGATTTTGTCACCACCAGGCCTGCCTTACAGGAGCTGCTGAAGAAAGCACTAAACATGGAAAGGAACAACCAGTACCAGCCACTGCAAAAACGTAACAAATTGTAAAGGCCACTGACACTGTGAAGAAACTGCATCAACTAATGGACAAAATAGCCAGCTAGCATCATAATGATAGGATCCAATTCACACATAACAATATTTACCTTAAATGTAAACGAGCTAAATGCCCCAAGACACAGACTGGCAAATTGGATAGAGTCAAGAACCATCAGCGTGCTGTATTCAGGAGACCCATCTCACATGCAAAGACATGTAGGCTCAAAATAAAGGAATGGAGGATTATTTAGCAAATAAATGGAAAGAAAAAAAAAAGCAGGGGTTGCTATCCTAGTCTCTGATAAAACAGACTTTAAACCAACAAAGATCACAAATGACAAAGAAAGGAGCACCCAGACTCATATAATAAGATCTTAGAGACCTACAGAGAGACTTGGACTCCAACACAATAATAATAAGAAACTTTAACACCCCACTGTCAATATTAGACAGATTAACGAGACAGAAAAGTAAAAAGGATATTGAGGACTTGAACTCAGCTCTAGACCAAGTGGACCTAATAGACATCCACAGAACTCTCCACCCCAAATCAAAAGAATATACATTCTTCTCAGCACCACATCACACTTATTCTAAAATTGACCACATAACTGGAAGTAAAACACTCCTCAACAAATGCAAAAGAATGGAAATCATAACAAACTGTCTCTCAGACCACAGTGAAATCAAATTAGAACTCAGGATTAAGAAACTCACTCAAAACCACATGACTACATGGAAGCTGAACAACCTGTTCCTGAATGACTACTGAGTAAATAACAAAATTAAGTCCGAAATAATTAAGCTCTTTGAAATCAATGAGAACAAAGACAACATACCAGAATCTCTGGGACACAGTTAAAGCAGTGTTTAGCAGGAAATGAATAGCACTAAATGCTCATAGGAGAAAACAAGAAAGACCTAAAATTGACACCCTAACATCACAATAAAAAGAACTAGAGAAGCAAGAGCAAGCAAATTAAAAAGCTAGCAGAAGACAAGAAATAACTAAGATTAGAGCACAACTGAATGAAATAGACACACAAAAAGCCCTTCAAAAAAATCAATGAATACAGGAGCTGGTTTTTTCAAAAGATCAACAAAATAGATAGATCACTAGCCAGACTAGTAAAGAAGAAAGGAGAGAAGAATCAAATAGACACAATAAAAAATGATAAAGGGGATATCACCACTGATCCCACAAAAATGCAAACTACCATCAGAGAATACTATACACACCTCCACGCCAATAAATAAGAAATGGATAAATTCCTGGACACGTGCACCTTCCCAAGACTAAACCAGGAAGAAGTCCAATGCCTGAATAGGCCAATAACAAGTTCTGAAATGGAGGCAGTAATTAATAGCCTACCAACCAAAAAAAGCCCAGGACCCGATGGATTCACACCCAAATTCTACCAGAGGTACAAAGAAGAGCTGGTACCATTATTTCTGAAACTATTCCAATCAACAGAAAAAAAAGGAACTCCTCCTTAACTCATTTTATGATGCCAGCATCATCCTGATACCAAAATGTGGCAGAGACACAACAAAAAAAGAAAATTTCAGGCCAATATTCCTGATGAACATCAATGTAAAAATCCTCAATAAAACACTGGCAAACTGAATCCAGCAGCACATCACAAAGCTTATCCATCACAATCAAGTCGGCTTCATCCCTGGGATGCAAGGCTGGTTCAACATAGGCAAATCAATAAACATAATCCATCGCATAAACAACCAATGACAAAAACCATATGATTATCTCAATAGATGCAGAAAAGACCTTCGATAAAATTCAACACTGCTTCATGCTAAAAACTCAATAAACTAGGTATTGACGGAACATACATCAAAATAATAAGAGCTATTTATTACTAACCCACAGCCAATATCATACTGAATGGGCGAAAACTGGAAGCATTCCCTTTGAAAACTGGCACAAGACAAGGATGACCTCTCTCACCACTCCTATTCAACATAGTATTGGAAGTTCTGACCAGGCAATCAGGACAGAGAAAGAAATAAAGTGTATTCAAATAGGAAGAAAGGAAGTCAAATTGTCTCTGTTCACAGATGACATGATTGTACATTTAGAAAACCCCATCATCTCAGCCCAAAATCTCCTTAAGCTGATAAGCAACTTCAGCAAAATTTCAGGACACAAAATCAATGTGAAAAAATTATAAGCATTCCTTTACACCAATAATAACAAAAACAGAGCCAAATTATGAGTGAATTCCCATTCACAATTGCTACAAAGAGAATAAAACACCTAGGAATACAACTTACAAGGGATGTGAAGGACATCTTCAAGGAGAACTACAAACCACTCCTCAAGAAAATAAGAGAGGACACAAACAAATAGAAAAACATTCCATGCTCATGGATAAGAAAAATCAACATTGTGAAAATGGCCATACTCCCCAAAGTAATTTATAGATTCTATGCTATCCCTATCAACCTACAATTGACTTTCTTCACAGAATTAGAAATCACTACTTTAAATTTCATATGGAATAAAAAAGATCCTTATAGCCAAGACAATGCTAAGCAAAAAGAAGAAAGCTGGAGGCATCATGCTACCTGACTTCAAACTATACTACAAAGCTACAGTAACCAAAACGGCATGGTACTGGCACCAAAACAGATATATAGACCAATAGGACAGAATAGAGGCCTCAGAAATAATGCCACACATCTACAACCATCTGATCTTCAACATTCCTGACAAAAACAAGCAATGGGGAAAGGATTTCCTATTTAATAAATGGTGATGGGAAAACTGGCTAGCCATATGCAGAAAACTGAAAAATGGATTAAAGACTTAAACATAAGACATAAAACCATAAAAACCCTAGAAGAATACCTAGGCAATACCATTCAGGACATACGCATGGGCAAAAACTTCATGACTAAAACACCAAAAGCAATGGCAACAAAAGTCAAAAGTGACAAATGGAATCTAATTAAACTATAGAGCTTCTGCACAGCAAAAGAAACTAGCATCAGAGTGAACAGGCAACCTACAGAATGGGAGAAAATTTTTGCAATCTATCCATCTGACAAAGGGCTAACATCCAGAATCTACAAAGAATTCAAACAAATTCACAAGAAATAAACAACCCCATCAAAAAGTGGGTGAAGGATACGAACAGACACTTCTCAAAAGAAGACATTTATGTGGCCAACAAACATACGAAGAAAAGCTCATCATCACTGGTCATTAGAGAAATACAAATTAAAACCACAATGAGACACCATCTTACACCAGTGACAATGGCAAAAAGTCAGGAAACAACAGATGCTAGAGAGGCTGTAGAGAAACAGGAATGCTTTTACACTATTGGTGGGAGTGTAAATTAGTTCAACCATTATGGAAGACATTGTGGCGACTCCTCAAGGATCTAGAACCAGAAATACCATTTGACCCAGCAATCCCATTACTGGGTATATACCCAAAGGATTATAAATCATTCTACTATAAAGACACATGCACATGTATGTTTATTGCAGCACTATTTACAATAGCAAAGATTTGGAACCAATCCAAATGCCCATCAATGATAGACTGGATAAAGAAAATGTGGCACATATACACCATGGAATACTATGAGGCTACAAAAAATGATGAGTTCATGTCCTTTGCAGGGACATGGATGAAACTGGAAATCATCACTCTCAGGAAATTAATACAAGAACAGAAAACCAAACATGGCAGGTTCTCACTCATAAGTGGCAGTTGAACAATGAGCACACATGGACCCAGGGAGGGTAATATCACAAACCGGGGCCTGTCAGGGGGTAGGGGGTTAGGGGAGGGATAGCATTAGGAGAAATACCTAAAGTAAATGATGGATTGATGGATGCGCAAACCACCAAGGCACATGTATACCTATGTAACAAACCTGCACATTCTGCACATGTATCCCAGAACTTAAAATAAAATTTTTAAAAAGTTGATTGCATTAGATAAATAATTTTAAATGAAAATGCCACTGTTAGTCATGTTCTTTATTACCTGCAGCCAACACAGCCTATTTAATAACTTCTGCTTCATGCCTGCAATGCATTCCCATTGGACATTCATCATTGCCCCAAACATCATACACTTTCCTATCTTCATATCTTTTTTCTACCTAGCTTTGCATGTAGTAAGTATTTATTACACTTTATAAAAGGAAAGATATGAACTGGTTGATAAAATATTAAGTTTAAATAAGTAGTCCATAATCAGATAAATCAGTCAAAAATTAATCACTTTCTACCTATATGTAAGGCACAATGCTACAGTTGATTTAAATGTTGAGTTTTTAGCTAATCATTCTATATGTTCCCAAATGACAATTTCTTGTGCTTTGCTTCTATACATAAACAAAAGACTTCAATACTAGTTTGATATACAAGATGGTTGTCTAGAGGACAGGAACCAGCTCTCCTGCTGTGTTTTATAAAATGCTTGCTTATTGTTGATGCTCAACCAATATTAAATTATAATAATACTGCTGTGGGTATCATTTAGGTTCCCTGACATTGTTACAACTTTCTATGCTGTTTTTGAAGGGTATGAGATCCTATAATAAAATTGTTTTATGGAAGTGGATGCACATTACATACAGTTTGTCAGTCAGCTTACCCAGGTCTCTTTAGGAATGTGTTCTGCTCAAATAAAGATGTGTTTTAAAATTCTATGTTGGTATGATTCAATTGCAGGAGAGTAAGACTCATAATTTACTACAATAAATTACTTCTCAAAAACACTTATTATCAGACTGCAATGATTCTCAATCCTTAAAAAAAAAAAAAAAAAATCATTCTTTCCTACAAGTAAACCAAAGGAGGGCAAAATGATTTTTTAAATATAAAACTAAGTTTAAATCATAGCTCTACCTAAAAGTATTCTTGGGAGATTTTGTTTTAATCATTTTTTAAACTATTGCACTTAGAAGAAGCATGTAATAAAAAGAATTTCAAACTCCTTCACATAGCTATTACTTTAAAGGGTATCATCAAAAGTTCTGAGATGGTCCAGCTGGCATTTGTCAAACCTCAAAGCTTCCAAGGAAGTCTTTATGCTTCATGGAATTTTGCTTGAAATTGCTTTAGCACATCAATTTAAGGAATTATTAAGGGAATTAAAGCACAGGGATTCTCTATTCAACTGTTTGTTCATCCACACTATTTCAGAAGCTCTACAAATACTTTTTCTTTGGTTGCTTAACTCTATCTTTGTAATCAACCCTTCAGCTGAAGTCAAAGGGGAATTACCTGTATTGAAGAACTCTAAAAAATGTTTGGAGAAATTCTTTGTGATGGAATAACCTTCACTTAAATCCACCTTTATTTTACTTTTTGACATTTATCCCAGAGAAATGAAAATATATTGTTATACATGAGCCTGTATACTAATGATTATAGCAGCTTTATGAGTAATAGCCAACACATGGAAGCAACCCAGATGTCTTGCAGCAGGTAAATAAACAAACTGCAGTATATCTATACCATAGAATACTACTCAACAATAAAAAGAACAAAATACTGGTACACTCAACAACCTAGATGACTCTCCAAGGAATCATACTGAATTATAAAAGCCATTTCCCAAAGGATACAAACTGTGTGATTCTATTTATATAACAATACTTTTGTAATGACAAAATTATGAAACTGTAGAACAGATAAGTGGCTTCCAGAGGTTTAGAATGGCATAAGGACAGAAGGGAAGTGGATATGGCTTTAAAAGGGCAACATAAAGAATCTTGTGATTAGGAAATTGTTTGTATCTTAACTGTATCAATGTCAATATCCTGGTTGTGATATGGTACTATCATTTTGTAAGATTTTACCATTGGGGAAAAATTAGGTAAAAGGATCGTTCTATATTATTTCTTATAACTGCATACAAGTCTACAATTACCTGAAAATTAAAAACCTACTGCCCAGCATTGATTTCCTCTTTTTATAACAACACCCTAACATTTCTTGCAACCCCTTTTCCTTATTTTCAGTCCGTGTGGTTCAGATGTTCAAAGTCAACCTTGGACTTAGTAGGTGGACCTGTAATTCAGACCCGATCAATGAGCATAGTCTATCTTTTGGACCATAGTGATTGGTTCATGAATAGTCATATGATTCAAGTTGGTGTAGTATACTCAGACCTGCTGGTTTTACTAAACTATAAGAAAGGAGAAGCTCTTTTGGCTGAAGTTGCTCAGTATTGTTAAGTAAAAGCTCCAACAACAGGCCCACCACATCAAATGTGCCAGTCAGAGAATGTAGTACAAAGGAAAGCAAAACCAAAAGATTCAAAGACTTTAGTCTTAATGACAAAGTTTGTGACCCTGGATTCAACTGTGTCCGAAGGTAGTTCATTCCCTAGACTTTTCAGTTATATGAACTAAAAGTGCCTTCTTTATGAGTTAAAAAAAAAAAAATGTTTAATTTTAAAAGACCTTTAGTGAAGATTAGAATCACATTCAGTATCTAACACAAGTATTTCTGTAAATGATATAGCAAAGTATGAAATGCTTTTCACCATAACAAAACTATATCATTATTCCACTATCAAGAATTCTGATTTATATTTTATCTCTTAAGTGCAATATTAGTTCTCCTCTTCAGATCTTGGTGTCTCATTAATTACCTTGAACAAAGTGCTTTTGGTGTATGCTGTATATTTGCTGTACATTTTTTATTGAGATGTAAACTCATTGATTTGTAAGAGATTTTTGTTTATTAAGAATAATAGGTCTCTTTCTATCACATACATGAAAAATGCTTTTTCCTACTGGCCGTTTGTCTTTCAATCTCACTTGGACTGTTTATCCAATATAGATGTAAATATTTTAAATTTATTTTACTTTATTTATTTATTTATTTTTGAGACGGAGTCTTACTCTGTCACCAGGCTGGAGGACAGTGGCACAATCTCAGCTCACTACAACCTCCACCTCCCACGTTCAAGCGATTCCCCTGCCTCAGACTCCAGAGTAGCTGGGACTACAGGCATGCACCACCACGCCCAGCTAATTTTTTGTATTTTAGTAGAGACAGGGTTTCACCATGCTGGCCAGGATGGTCTTGAGCTCCTGATCTCATAAATAGTTGTAATTTTTATAGTTACATTTGTCAATCTTGCGTTTTATTGTCTCAGTTTTTTTGTGTTATGCTAACAAAGGCCTTCCCACCCTAATATTACATTGAAAATCTAATTATATTTTCTTTTGTTAGTTTTACAGGCTTTTAAAACAAGTATAAATAATGTAAAGAACACTGTAGGAATGATGTGTTTCCCCAAATTATTACATATTGGATAAGGATTTATGCATTAATGCTTTTTTCCTTACTGATTCAAAATGCTAACTTTATTCTATACTAAATATTCCTATACATAGTTGGATATGAGGTTGGATGTTTTGTTTCTCAACCATCTATTTCTTAGCCAATTCTACATTGTTTAACTTCAGTGTTTTTATGGTACATCTTAACACCTGACAAGGCAAGGCTCATTTTTCATATTTTTGTTTTTCAGAATTCTTCTAGCTGTTCTTGCATGTTTATTATTCAAAGTAAAATTTTAAAACATTTTATCAAGTTCCTCACCACCTTCCCCTCACAACTGAGAATTTTGATTGACATTACAATGCAAATAGGATAAATTCAAACAGAATTGACCTCTTTTAAAAAATAAAGACTACTTTTTCTAAATTGTGTCTCCCCATTTAATCAAATGTTTAATAATGTTCTCAAATCTTTTATTATCAAATAAAATGTTATAATTTTACATATCTTGTTAACTTTACATTTCTTGTTAAGACTATTTCTAGACATTAAATGTTGCTTAGTTGTAAATATAAATGGAATAATTTCCCTTTGTATTTTCTATTCAAGAACGTCTTAGAAATCTACTGATTTTATTTATTTTACAACCGTCTACCTTAATGAATACCCTCATTTTCTTAAGTCTGCAAGATCTATTTTATAAAATATATATTTTCTTTGTTCTTTTTCTTTTTTTTAAAATTATTATTATACTTTAAGTTCTAGGGTACATGTGCATAACATGCAGGTTTGTTACATATGTATACTTGTGCCATGTTGGTGTGCTACACCCATCAACTCGTCAGCACCCATCAACTCGTCATTTACATCAGGTATAACTATTATGCAATCCCTCCCCCCTCCCCCCTCCCCATGATAGGCCCTGGTGTATGATGTTCCCCTTACCGAGTCCAAGTGATCTCAATGATCAGTTCCCACCTATGAGTGAGAACATGCGGTGTTTGGTTTTCTGTTCTTGTGATAGTTTGCTGAGAATGATGGTTTCCAGCTGCATCCATTTCCCTACAAAGAACACAAACTCATCCTTTTTTTGGCTGCATAGTATTCCATGGTGTATATGTGCCACATTTTCTTAATCCAGTCTGTCACTGATGGACATTTGGGTTGATTCCAAGTCTTTGCTATTGTGAATAGTGCCGCAATGAACATACGTGTGCATGTGTCTTTATAACAGCATGATTTATAATCCTCTGGGTATATACCCAGTAATGGGATGGCTGGGTCATATGGTACTTCTAGTTCTAGATCCTTGAGGAATCACCATACTGTTTTCCATAATGGTTGAACTAGTTTACAATCTCACCAACAGTATAAAAGTGTTCCTATTTCTCCACATTCTCTCCAGCACCTGTTGTTTCCTGACTTTTTAATGATTGCCATTCTAACTGGTGTGAGATGGTATCTCATTGTGGTTTTGATTTGCATTTCTCTGATGGCCAGTGATGATGAGCATTTTTTCATGTGTCTGTTGGCTGTATGAATGTCTTCTTTTGAGAAATGTCTGTCCATATCCTTTGCCCACTTTTTGATGGGGTTGTTTGTTTTTTTCCTGTAAATTTGTTTGAGTTCTTTGTAGGTTCTGGATATTAGCCCTTTGTCAGATGAGTAGATTGCAAAAATTTTCTCCAATTCTGTAGCTTGCCTGTTCACTCTGATGGTAGTTTCTTTTGCTGTGCAGAAGCTCTTTAGTTTAATTAGATGCCATTTCTCAATTTTTGCTTTTGTTGCCATTGCTTTTGGTGTTTTAGACATGAAGTCCTTGCCCATGCCTATGTCCTGAATGGTATTACCTAGGTTTTCTTCTAGGGTTTTTATGATATTAGGTCTAACATTTAAGTCTCTAATCCATCTTGAATTAATTTTCATATAAGGAGTAAGGAAAGGATCCAGTTTCAGCTTTCTACTTATGGCTAGCCAATTTTCCCAGCACCATTTATTAAATAGAGAATCCTTTCCCCATTTCTTGTTTCTCTCAGGTTTGTCAAAGATCAGATGGCTGTAGATGTGTGGTATTATTTCTGAGGACTCTGTTCTGTTCCATTGGTCTATATCTCTGTTTTGGTGCCAGTACCATGCTGTTTTGGTTACTGTAGCCTTGTAGTATAGTTTGAAGTCAGGTAGCGTGATGCCTCCAGCTTTGTTCTTTTGACTTAGGATTGTCTTGGCAATGCGGGCTCTTTTTTGGTTCCATATGAACTTTAAAGCAGTTTTTTCCAATTCTGCGAAGAAATTCATCGGTAGCTTGATGGGGATGGCATTGAATCTATAAATTACCTTGGGCAGTATGGCCATTTTCATGATATTGATTCTTCCTATCCATGAGCATGGTATGTTCTTCCATTTGTTTGTGTCCTCTTTTATTTCACTGAGCAGTGGTTTGTAGTTCTCCATGAAGAGGTCCTTTACATCCCTTGTAAGTTGGATTCCTAGGTATTTTATTCTCTTTGAAGCAATTGTGAATGGAAGTTAATTCATGATTTGACTCTCTGTCTGTCTGTTACTGGTGTATAAGAATGCTTGTGATTTTTGCACATTAATTTTGTATCCTGAGACTTTGCTGAAGTTTCTTATCAACTTAAGGAGATTTTGGGCTGAGACAATGGGGTTTTCTAAATATACAATCATGTCACCTGCAAACAGGGACAATTGGACTTCTTCTTTTCCTAACTGAATACCCTTGATTTCTTTCTCTTGCCTGTTTGCCCTAGCCAGAACTTCCAACACTATGTTGAATAGGAGTGGTGAGAGAGGGCATCCCTGTCTTGTGCCAGTTTTCAAACGGAATGCTTCCAGTTTTTGCCCATTCAGTATGATATCAGCTGTGGGTTTGTCATAAATAGCTCTTATGATTTTGAGATACGTTTCATCAATACCGAATTTATTGAGCGTTTTTATCATGAAGGGCTGTTGAATTTTGTCAAAGGCCTTTTCTGCATCTATTGAGATAATCATGTGGTTTTTGTCTTTGGTTCTGTTTATATGCTGGATTAAGTTTATTGATTTTCATATGTTGAACCAGCCTTGCATCCCAGGGATGAAGCCCACTTGATCATGGTGGATAAGCTTTTTGATGTGCTGCTGGATCCGGTTTGCCAATATTTTATTGAGGATTTTTGCATCAATGTTCATCAGGGATATTGGTCTAAAATTCTCTTTTCTTGTTGTGTCTCTGCCAGGCTTTGGTATCAGGATGATGTTGGCCTCATAAAATGAGTTAGGGAGGATTCCCTCTTTTTCTATTGATTGGAATAGTTTCAGAAGGAATGGTACCAGCTCCTCCTTGTACCTCTGGTAGAATTCAGCTGTGAATCCATCTGGTCCTGGACTTTTTTTGGTTGGTAGGCTGTTAATTATTGCCTCAATTTCAGAGCCTGCTATTGGTCTATTCAGGGATTCAGCTTCTTCCTGGTTTAGTCTTGGAAGAGTGTAAGTGTCCAGGAAATTATCCATTTCTTCTAGATTTTCTAGTTTATTTGTGTAGAGGTGCTTATAGTATTCTCTGATGGTAGTTTGTATTTCTGTTGGGTCGGTGGTGATATCCCCTTTATCATTTTTTATTGCGTCTATTTGATTCTTCTCTCTTTTCTTCTTTATTAGTCTTGCTAGCAGTCTATCAATTTTGTTGATTTTTTCAAAAAACCAACTCCTGGATTCAGTGATTTTTTGGAGGGTTTTTTGTGTCTCTATCTCCTTCAGTTCTGCTCTGATCTTAATTATTTCTTGCCTTCTGCTAGCTTTTGAATGTATTTGCTCTTGCTTCTCTAGTTCTTTTAGTTATGATGTTAGAGTGTCAATTTTAGATCTTTCCAGCTTTCTTTTGTGGGCATTTAGTGCTATAAATTTCCCTCTACACACTGCTTTAAATGTGTCCCAGAGATTCTGGTATGTTGTATCTTTGTTCTCATTGGTTTCAAAGAACATCTTTATTTCTGCCTTCATTTCGTTATGTACCCAGTACTCATTCAGGAGCAGGTTATTCAGTTTCCATGTAGTTGAGCGGTTGTGATTGAGTTTCTTAGTCCTGAGTTCTAGTTTGATTGCACTGTGGTCTGAGAGACAGTTTGTTATAATTTCCATTCTTATACATTTGCTGAGGAGTGCTTTACTTCCAATTATGTGGTCAATTTTGGAATAAGTGTGATGTGGTGCTGAGAAGAATGTATATTCTGTTGATTTGGGGTGGAGAGTTCTGTAGATGTCTATTAGGTCTGCTTGCTGCAGAGATGAGTTCAATTCCTGGATATCCTTGTTAACTTTCTGTCTCGTAGATCTGTCTAATGTTGACAGTGGAGTGTTGAAGTCTCCCATTATTATTGTATGGGAGTCTAAGTCTCTTTGTAAGTCTCTAAGGACTTGCTTTATGAATCTGGGTGCTCCTGTATTGGGTGCATATATATTTAGGATAGTTAGCTCTTCCTGTTGAATTGATCCTTTTACCATTATATAATGGCCTTCTTTGTCTCTTTTGATCTTTGATGGTTTAAAGTCTGTTTTATCAGAGACTAGTATTGCAACCCCCGCTTTTTTTTGTTCTCCATTTGCTTGGTAGATCTTCCTCCATCCCATTATTTTGAGTCTATGTATGTCTCTGCATGTGAGATGGGTCTCCTGAATACAGCAAACTGATGGGTCTTGACTCTTTATCCAGTTTGCCAGTCTGTGTCTTTTAATTGGAGCATTTAGTCCATTTACATTTATGGTTAATATTGTTATGTGTGAACTTGATCCTGCCATTATGATATTAACTGGTTATTTTGCTCGTTAGTTGATGCAGTTTCTTCCTAGCCTCGATGATCTTTACATTTTGGCATGTTTTTGCAATGGCTGGTACTGGTTGTTCCTTTCCATGTTTAGTGCTTCCTTCAGGGTCTCTTGTAAGACAGGCCTGGTGGGGACAAAATCTCTAAGCATTTGCTTATCTGTAAAGGATTTTATTTCTCCTTCACTTATGAAACTTAGTTTGGCTGGATATGAAATTCTGGGTTTAAAATTCTTTTCTTTAAGAATGTTGAATATTGGCCCCCACTCTCTTCTGGCTTGGAGAGTTTCTGCCGAGAGATCTGCTGTTAGTCTGATGGGCTTCCCTTTGTGGATAACCCGACCTTTCTCTCTGGCTGCCCTTAAGATTTTTTCCTTCATTTCAACTTTGGTGAATCTGGCAATTATGTGTCTTGGAGTTGCTCTTCTCGAGGAGTATCTTTGTGGTGTTCTCTGTATTTCCTGAATTTGAATGTTGGCCTGCCCTACTAGGTTGGAGAACTTCTCCTGGATCATATCCTGAAGAGTGTTTTCCAACTTGGTTCCATTTTCCCCCTCATTTTCAGGCACCCCAATCAGACGTAGATTTGGTCTTTTTACATAATCCCATACTTCTTGCAGGCTTTGTTCATTTCTTTTTCTTCTTTTTTCTTTAGATTTCTCTTCTCGCTTCATTTCATTCATTTGATCCTCAATCACTGATACTCTTTCTTCCAGTTGATCGAGTCGGTTACTGAAGCTTGTGCATTTGTCACGTATTTGTCGTGTCATGGTTTTCATCTCTGTCAATTCGTTTATGGCCTTCTCTGCATTAATTATTCTGGTTATCAATTCTTCCACTCTTTTTTCAAGATTTTTAGTTTCTTTGAGCTGGGTACGTAATTCATCCTTTAGCTCTGAGAAGTTTGATGGACTGAAGCCTTCTTCTCTCATCTCGTCAAAGTCATTCTCTGTCCCACTTTGATCCGTTGCTGGTGATGAGCTGCATTCCTTTGCAGGGGGAGATGCACTCTTATTTTTTGAATTTCCAGCTTTTCTGCCCTGCTTTTTCCCCATCTTTGTGGTTTTATCTTCCTCTGGTCTTTGATGATGGTGACCAAAACTGATGGGATTTTGGTGTTGGTGTCCTTCCTGTTTGTTAGTTTTCCTTCTAACAGTCAGGACCCTCAGCTGTAGGTCTGTTGGAGATTGCTTGAGGTCCACTCCAGACCCTGTTTGCCTGGGTATCAGCAGCAGAGGCTCAGTTGAAAATGCAGAAATCACCCGTCTTCTGTGTTGCTCGCACTGGGAGCTAGAGACTGGAGGTGTTCCTATTCGGTCATCTTGCTCCACCCCTCGTTAGCCTTCTAAAATATATATTTTCAAAGAAAACTAGTTGATTTAAAATATTTCAGGAAACAACTAAGTGACTGTATAATTTAAAATGGAAAAAGTGACTGCTGGTTTAAAATATAAATTTAAAATTTAGACACACACACACCCCAACACAAATATATCACAAGAATCCTTGGATTGGGACACGTTTTAAAATTTGAATATTAGCAAAAGCAAGGAATTCAGTAGCTCTGTAAACCACTCACTGTTTCCAGAGCTCTTCCACTGGAGCACCATTTTGTTTCCTTACAAAGAGAATGGACTTCCCTTAGAGTGTCTGCTCCAAGCAATCAAGCTTTTTTAATGATTCTCCAAAAAAAAAAAAAGTTCCATTTAAAAATCAGAAAAGAAAAAATATCTCATCTGATGCCTCTATTACATTTTCTTTTACCAGATTCACAGCATATGATTAACAATGCACATAAACTTGGCTCTGTGATTTTGTGTTTAGATAATGATTGAAATCCATTAAACTATCCTTTTATGGTTGATGTTCTGTCAGCTGAACATCCAGCAGATTCTTTTTATAGAAATATGATTTGATCTGCAATGTCCTGGAACATGTTTTTCCAGCTATTTGGCTTCAAGTTTATGGTAATTACCAGGCATTATCTCACAATTTCTATTGCTTCCAGGAACATTAAAATCCCACCACCCCTAGAAGCTTTTCTTGAAGATGAAACATTGGAATCCTATCCCATTCCCTGCAGGTTCTACTCAAGTGATAGGGTTTGTTTTTGTTTTCTTTTAACTCTTTCTTGTATTAAGCCTTTTTTTTCATAGTTCTTGTTGCCCCAAACCACTTAAAGTTTCCTCAGGAGGAATAAGGAGGAATTAATATTTTGGGGTTCTAGGTACCAGCCCGGTCTGATTGCTTCGTATACATTTTCTCATGGCAAATATTAGTTATTATTGACATTTTATCTCCTGAGATACCTACTTCAGTGCCCAATGAATAAGAGATACTTGTTAGTTACATAACAGTCATCAGACTATTTTTTGCTTAAATAATTTCCATCTAAGTGAAACAATAGTTCTTTTATTTTTTCCTTTAGTTGCCAATGTAACAATAAAAGTTCATTGTGAATCAAGATATGTAAGGAATTTGGTGGCATTTGTTTTTAGAATTACAAAACTTCAGTCGGTTTTTATTAGTGCTGTATTTTCTCAATGAAACACCCTGAACTATAGTAGAGCCTTGCTGAAGATATAGAAGATTCATTTGTCCCTTCATAGCAGTTCTTTTGACCAATAGTTTCTGTTTAACATTAGTCACTCATTCTACTTATTTTCTCACTGATTCTGCTAATGAGTCATAGATTATTTTGCATCTAAATCTCAGAAGTGTAGATCAAAGTCCTTCATGTGTACATGAAATGAAACTAATAACAGCAACCATTTATTGAGTGATTGTTATGTGTCAGGAACTGAGTGTCCTACTTGTGTAATTGCATTTAATTATCATAACTACCCATTAGGTTGATGCTACTATCATCATCATTTTAAGGATGAGTAAACTCAGTCTTACAGAAGTAAAGTCAGACAATGCAAAGCCTAAACTTTTACCCATTTACATACACAATGAAACAACATAAGAATTGCAAGAGTGATTATCTACCTTCCTAGTGAACTTTATAAGAAATCTGCGATACCTATGGGGCAGCCATTATGATAGAAACAGAACTGGGAGAGTGGAAATGAGCTCTCTCTGGAAATACTTTCATAAACATCTCCTGAAACCCCATCACCAGCTTGGCAAATCATTGTTGTCTCCATCTTACATCATAGGGAATGGCTCAAAGTCACATAGCTAGGAAGTGGCAAAGACAGATCCACACTCAGGTCTTATAGATTCCAGACCAAAACCCATCCATACCCCGCCCCCACCACCATTTAACCCAGTTTCACAGGCATGGTGGCAGCGATGGCAAAACTTGTCCTTCACAGTGTCACATCCATGACTTCCTAAAGGCTCACATTACCCTCAGTACAGACAGCATGGATGTCTCCAACATGTGTCAACCAAAGTAACTACTGATCTCTATCGTGATGTAAAATAAAACATCTCTTATTAGTGCATTTTCTTTTGTGCCCTGTTTTTCATCCTGGATACCAACAAAAGGCCATCAAACCAGTTAAAATGTTTAAAATTCTATATATAACTTTTAGTACTTTTGATGCTCTGTATACTTACAAGCACATTTTATAAAATTAGCTGCTTGAATATCATGTAGATATATAGATATTATTTCAACTTAATTATTCTGTACAATATACCACTCACCAGGGCCAATTGTTTAAAGTGCCCCAAAGGCTTTCCAAACTCTCCTACATGCTCTACAAAGCATAGTTGTTCTGAGCCCCATCTGCACGGCAGAGACAGCTGTGTTCCTCAAATATTCTATGTGCTCCTCTCTATGCCCCAACCTCTCATGGAGTTAGATTCGGGACATGTGACCAGTCTGGATCATTCAACTATGTATGTGTTAAATCATTAAACCTCACAATAAGATAGGTATGCTGTGATTTCTTGGATTCTATATTCATCTATGTGGCATCCATTCAAAACAGGGCCAAGTTTATTAAACTATATTTTCTTAATTTCTGTATTTCTTGATGCTGTAGAATCTGGTAGCCTTACAGACTCAGAAAGAGACTATCTTTCCTAGAGCTAGCTAATTCTGAGAGTCGGCAAAGGTCTTAGCGGAGAGCACAGCTCTCACGTACAAACCAACCAATCCTGAATCTACAGCCCCAACCTCCTTATCTAACTCTCACACACCAAACCAATATTTCCCTTGCCCTAAATCATCCCAGTTACCAGGCAACTAGAGATCACCCTTATAACCCAGAGCCCTCTGGAATTATTCAAACTGGCCAATCCTAAACTGTTTACTCTGCTCTGCCTTTCTTTTGGCACAGAACCCTCAAGAAAGGCTCTGGCCTAGACTTTCCCCTGTTCCTGTCTTCTGCCTCTTGACTGACACGGGTGCCTTCCCCCTGTGGTCCTGCACAGTGTGTGGTGACTACCTCATTGGGCCCTGTTAGTAGAATAAATTCCTTTCTAAGCCTTTATCTTATTTTCTCTTGCGGCTGCACTAACTTTACCATACCCCAGTCAAAATATACATACTTAGAAGAGTAGGTACTATTTTTAACCTCATTTTAGAGATTCTAACCCTGGCAAGCCAGCTCGAGATAGTAATAAAAACAGGGCTTTGTCTTCTCCATCCTCCACACACCTGGAAGAGCACTTAGCTTTATGGTTTTTCTTTGCATTTAATTGATGCACTGCAAGATTACTTCTGTAGTTTTTCAGTGTTGTCAAAAAGCAATAGCCATAGATCTTGGTAATTGAATTGGTGACCTGCTCTGCTTTGCTAGCACGAATCCTAATTCTAGATTTTACCTTATTTCTAGCCTTTAGATTTCTAGGCACCTTTCTATTTCATTGTTTTCCTGGTCTTCTAGTCACCAACATCCTTTATTATTCTTGCCCAGCTCTGACACAACTCTAATCCTATTGTTTCTGATATGTATAGAAGGAGAAGGAGGGAGATTATTTATAAAGTACATTCACAAAGACAGGTAAAGTGACATTTTGGAAGATGAGAGCTGTCCTTTTTCTCTAGGCTACACCATATTTACACAACCTCTACATCAAGGCATCAGTATTTCTGCCATCATCATCAAAACTCCCAGGGTTTCTTCTACATGCAAGAAAGCTAATCTAGCACAATCTGATATAAAACCAAATATTATAGTCCAACACTTTTGTAAAAAAGAAACTAGGGCAACAGTGATTGGCAGTGTATTAGGTTACTTCCCCCAGAGAAACAAATCTCACTAAGATCTGAAGATTTCTAAACAGCCCTTCGAGCTTCATGAGCAAACCTTATACTAACTCACTCTTACAAGGACCTTTTAGAAGACCAAAACACTTCTATAGAATCCTTAAACAAGAATTAATATGTTTTCCCTAGATTAAGACCCAAGAGTCAGAAAAAAAATTCTGGCTAACTGATGCATAATTGTTTATGGACACCAGTTTGCCTTGAGTATATTCAGCTTTAATGTTAATAAGAAAAAGTGTATTTCTAATAAATATTTGCTGCCACAAGCAGAAAGATAAGAAAGTCTGTTAGCGAAAAGTGTCAATGTCATAGTATCATGTTTCCAAGAAGGGGCTTCTAGAATAACACTTCCTCTAGTGTCCTCACATATCTTCTGTGTTTTCTAAATGAGGAGGAGAGACACAGATAATTGGGGAGATTAAAACAAGAAACTGCAAGTGTGGTTCAGCTCCTCTATAGTCACTCAAATCTGTAAAGAATAGGGGTCTTTTATGAGGTCAACAGGCTCTGGTGACAAATATTTTGAGGCCCCCAAGAAAGGGTAAACTAACAATATCTTTACAGAGGTCTGTATTCAGATCCATACCTCTTCCAGACCACAAATCCCAATTGTTTGTAGTAAATTACCCTCTTCTCTCATTGACACTGGCCTTCTCTTCTAGATCCTAAACTTCATGTAGTAAATATACGTGGGTCAAGGCTCAAACTTCCTTCTTGGAGCACCTTATCCTTCTGTCTCCTCTACTAGGGTTCAGCAGAGATGAGGCAGTAGTGATCTAAGTTGGCCTTCTTTACGTTGTTCTGACGGATTATCCCAAAGCATAAGCTTAGGGGAAAACAGAAACAATTCAATTTTCCACTACTTAGGAAGCATCTAAGCTCACACACAAATCCAATGTTTATAGCTGATCATTTAATCCTGACCTATATCTGACTCTGACAATTTCTCAACCAGTTCCAAATTCAGAGAGGATTTATGGGGTCAGAGTAATGATCCTACACCTCTTCAAACTTCAACAGTCATGTCAAAAGTAATCTAGAAAGCTATGTATGTAGTTTTTAACACCTACCTAACAAGGCAGATGCTAAAGAAAAAAACCAAATTCATCAAACCCAAGTTTCCTTACATCTTCCTACATCCAAAGTCTATTTCCTAATAATATTAGGTAGAGTTATATGCCTTAATGCTGAATTTTCATAGTTGAGCCCACAGAATACTAGAACTGAAAATAACTTTATGGAAGACTGAATAGGTCACAAAGCTAGCTATTGACAGAGCTAAAACTGAAACTCTAGTCTTCACATTCCTGACTGTATTCTCTTTCCATTATAGGAGACTCCCTCCTAATGCTTTTTGGTGAGCTAATTCTCTGTGTGTCTTCATTCCTTTTTAACATTCAAAAGGGATGTTTTGTGGTAAAAATAAATAGTTTGATAACTATAAACAATTAGAATTTGAAGGAAATTTAGAGAAAACCTATCAGCCCTTCTTTCATTTTATTGATGAGGCTGTGGAGGGTCATAGATAACTCAGCTAGACTGTAATACTTCTGGATCTTAGCTCATCGCACTTTCCTTCACAAAAGAAAAAAAATGCCCATTCTAATCATTGCAAGCCAAAATTAATGTTGTATTTCTTTCTGATTGACAAGTTTCAGAGAAAATGGTAGATATTTAACCTCCTAAATAAAAGCATAAGCAATAGATTTCTGTAAGTATCATGCAACTCTCTACAGAGACCATTTTATTGATTGATTTAAATTAGCTTCTTCCTAAAACTTACCATCTACCTTTTTGGTGATATAATTGCCCACTCTAGCATAGACAACATTTAAAACACCAACCCAATTTCTTAGGTGGAAAACAATTCAATGACGAATGCTGATGAAAACCATTAGTTGTACAAAACCATACTAAGTTGTTTCAGTAACAAGACAGGGACTATTTAGTGAAGCATGTCTCAACAATAAATAACAACAATAAAGAGAAATTTACTGCTTTGTGCTATATTGGACATTCATCATACACCCCAGAGCATCGGAAATTAAAATGGAAAATACCTGTTAATGTGAAAGTAAAAAGATAGAAAATATTTAAACGAGGTCAAACTACATTTTGGGTATAATTTTTAAAAATAGGCTTATTTCTAATACATATATGTAAACTGAATAAGTGCTACATTTATTATACATTCATTTGGCATTTCTGCTGAATAATAATATGAACACTGAGACTCCTACGTAGTCATAATGCTTTAGAAAGGATTTACTCCACAGACCATGATTTATTATTTTCACAGAAAATGCTGGGATATATGAAGTACTGACCTCCCTAAGAACTGAAACAATGTGTATGTTCCAGGCTTGAGGGCTCTGAAACTGTCTGAATGTTTGTCTCCCCACAAAATTTGTATGGCGAAATCCTAATCCCTAAGGTGATGACATTAGGAGGTGGGACCTTTGGGAGCTAATTAGATCATGAGGGCAAAGTCCTCATGAATGGGATGAATACCCTTTCTAAATGTCAATTTTATCATATAATATATATTTTATTTTATTTTATTTTTATTTTTTTTTTTTGAGACAGAGTCTCGCTCTGTCACCCAGGCTGGAGTGCAGTGGCGGGATCTCAGCTCACTGCAAGCTCCGCCTCCCGGGTTCACGCCATTCTCCTGCCTCAGCCTCCCGAGTAGCTGGGACTACAGGCGCCTGCCACCTCGCCCGGCTAAGTTTTTGTATTTTTAGTAGAGACGGGGTTTCACTGTGTTAGCCAGGATGGTCTCGATCTGCTGACCTCGTGATCCGCCCGTCTCGGCCTCCCAAAGTGCTGGGATTACAGGCTTAAGCCACCTCGCCCGGCCATAATATATATTTTAAAGATAAAAATAGTATGTACCATTATTTTCTCAAAGTTATGATGATGAGTTAATTCATTTGCATCATTTGTGTGGTGCCTGGCACATAACTTTTCAATAAATAATAATAATCTAAGCTAGCTCAGAAAGCTAGCTAGCCCCTTTTCCACCATGGGAGGATACAGTGAGACTGTGCCTTCCGTGAACCTACAAATTGGAACTCACCAGACACCAATCTACCAACACTTTGATCTTGCACTTCCCAGCGTCAGGACATGAGAAATAAGATTCCGTTATTTATAATCTACACAATTTATGACATTTTTGTTACAGCAGCTCTAATAGACTAAGGCTCCATCTTTAGAAGAAAACACTGTAAGAACTCATGATTTACAGTGAGACTGACACAGAGGAACACGGGTCAATTTCTAAGAGATGAATCCCAGATGGGACCAATCATTAATGCTCCTTCTTCCCCTCTAAAGTATAAGCCACTCACCTAGACAGAAAGCTCCTTGTGAGCAAGGATAGCATAGAGCTAGCCATTGTGCACCCAGCACAACCTGGACAAAGCTGTTTCTTTATATCTGCACCCTCTCTCCCTGCCCTCTGATCTCGTTTTTCTCTGATCAGCTTTCTGCTGACTCCCTTTTTCTACTTCTTCTATCTTCCGGCTCTTCCAAATTTTCTCTTAAAATAAACTCTGGAAAGCAAGGGGCTGTGTCTTTTTGTTCTTTGTGTTTACCCATAGTGTTCAACACTAAAAAAGTTCTCAAATATTTGCTGAATTAATTATTGAATATATTCTCCTGACCTGCAAAGTAACATGCAATAGGCCCCTTGAACTGTGGTTAATGATATCTAAGACTTTGGTGTTAGGCAGAACTGGGCGTGAATCCTGGCCCTACGGCTTGTTTATTTATTTGTCTTTTTTGTTGACAATTTTATTTCTGATATTTATTGCAGTGCCTGACACATAGTTTTTCAATGTATTTAGTTAAGAAGTGAATAAATGATTTCACTTTGCACAATTAATAAACAATAGGAGTTCATGTCTTCTAGCGCAGCTGTTTCTGGCACATTCCTCACTGCCACCTGAGATGTGTGATACTACACTTTTGGAATCTTTGTAGTATGTCCTAGAAATTCATTTCCAAGCCCCAAACAACCCATTCTCAAGACATTAGGACATCTGATGCTTCCACTCATCCCATGTATACAACCTGACTATGAACTACATTGGCCCTATGGCTTATTAAATGTGTGATCCAGCTAAGTTGCCTAACTTTCTATAGAGATATAGGGTGTCAATTTAGCTAAATTGAAACAATGTTTCCAAGAATTCTTCCCCTGGTATGGTCTAGATTAATGTCAGTTAAGGGGAAACTTTTACAAGATTTGGAATGCAGAATCAAAGTGGTAGTCATTTTTATGCTGTAAACTTTGACTCAGGGCAAATACTGTTGCAGCCCATGAACGCTGTTACTGACCTGCTGGTTCATCTTTTGGTGCAGGACCGCGGCCAGGTCTCTAAGTCATCAGGCTCCTACTTCAGCAAGACAAACCTGAGTTAGGTGCAAGTGCAGCTATGTAGTGAAGGATGCCTGCTTCTACTGCAGATTACCTGCATCAATGAGGTTTGAGGCAGACAGATATTGATTCCAGTCTGTCCCCGTGGTCTCCAGTATGTCCTCAAAGTCAAGTCTGTCCTTGCTAATCCCCACTTTACGTCCATACTTCCTATCTTACTGCCTTCTCTGCTGACAGCAGGCCCAACATCACAAACAAAAGCAAGAGTCTTAAATGGACTGTTTTACTGGCTCCTATAAATGGGTAAGGTCTAACCCCTGTAATAAGTCCATGAGTCCCTATCACTCTGATTCTCCTTCTCTGATCTAATCTAAATGACACCCTTTCCAAATGTCAATTTTATCATATAATATATATTTTTAAAATAGTACATATCATTATTTTCTCAAATTTATGATAATGAGTTATTTCATGTGTATCATTTGTGTGGTGCCTGGCACATAACTTTTCAATAAATAATAATTTATTACATTAAAACTTATTTTATTAAAAAAATAAAAACTGTCTCCTGGGGTCAATCAATTCATCTGATGTATGTATACATAATAGGAACTGCCCATATATTCATCATTCATTAAGAGTTTACCTCATCATTTCTATTTTGTTATCCAAAGTGCATAATGGGAAGATTGTTTATTTGATTTATAACCTGTTCACTATTCAAAGAAAACCTGGATTTAGCTTTCCTATGTATGTTGTATGAGTATTTGCTTTGTTTTGTGTGTGTGTGTGTTTGAGGGGTACAGAGCTAAAATTAAACAATATCTAAAGAACTATATGTTCCAATGAAAATTAGTATAAATTCCATACCCAAAATTCTCTAAGAATAATCTCTTGCAAATGCTACCATATTGAGTATTTTCTGCTACTTGCAGCATTCCAGTTGGACTGATACGATAGCTATCAATCCAAACGTTTAATAAAAATAGTATAAGAGGAGTAGAAGCAACAAGGATAATTAATATCTTGATGCTCCCAACAGGATAAAGTTTTTAAATAAGGGATGTACCTTCCTAAAGAAACACAATGCTTTAGACAACTAGATGGGCCTAAAATAAAGAGAGTATATTTTGGCTAAGCTGTATCTTTTGTGAACTCAGTACACAAATACAGCATGATAATAGCTGATGAATACTGTTTGTGGGATATAAAAAGTATAAAAGACTTGTAGTCTCCAGAGACCACAATCATGTCTTCTCTTGTCCTTTGCTGCAAGATGGTAGGCACAATATGAATATTTATTTACAATGAATATTTATTTACAATATTTACAATAAGAATTCGAGGAGTAAACATGAACATCCATGCATAAGATTTATAAAGCTGCCTAAATGGCCCTTTTGTTATAATGCTGGAAAATGGTTGGCATATTTAATCCACCTTTATAAAACTGCTATTTTTAAGACATATTCAAGTGTCTGTCTATTTCCACCTAGGACTTAGATTAGTTGTCTTTAGAATTACTATGGAGTTTTGGTTGTATTATTATTTAAGAGATTATAGTCTTGAAGTCATACTTAATTGAAATATGCACTCTACCCTTAGTTTGATAGAACCTTCAAATATTTTCATTTATAACATTGATCATGTTACAACAAACGTGAAAATACATCAAAAATGACATAATAGAATTTAATAGAAAAAGGGATTTAATATTTTATTTATTCTTTTTTCCAAGAATTCCACAAACTTATAAATACTGCCTAACTTTCATAAATATTTTATACTTTCAGATGTCACATTTTAAGATGAAACCTATTATTTTGTTACCAATTTAGTAGAATTATTAGCCGTGACCTACATGGTAAAAAATTACATTTGGACACAGAGAAACTCTGGTGCATACCTGTTTCATCTCCTCTGAGGCTATATATTCTCCTTAATATGATGCATTCTGTCTTATCGTGATCCATTATATTGATCCCCCATATAAGGTAAAGTCCCAAGTTCTTTACCTTATTGAGTACATGTCTATTTGTCTATTGTTTGATGACCATATTTGTTTACTGGTTACCAGAAGCATGAAAATATCTTCAAGTGCTCAAAATCTCAGTCTCATTGGTAACTAATAGGTTCCAAAACATGAAATCAGAAGGCACAGAATTTAGAAAGGTGAAGAATGTATAATCATCGATTGTGTCTTTCCCAACAAGACACAAAATTAGCGTTCCCTGCCTAACATCATCTTCCCCTCTCCAACTTTTCTCAATTAGCAGACTTAAGCTTGTCTGTCAGAGTAGAAAAATGAGGCCACAGCCATCCATTTTTTTCTGTTTTCTTTATTTATCTTTCTAGCATCTCCCTGAGCATTCTGTCCTCCAGTATATTTGGGGGGGGCAGTTTAACACTTATGCTCCAGTTTTAGGTCAAACTTGGTAACTTCTTTCCATCAAGTCTCCTCAAGATAGCTTCTATTCTGAGAATTGCCTTCCTCATTATATAGACTTCTTTCAAAGCCAATCAGAAATTTCATGTATAAAAATTAAACTAAGGAAATGCTTCAACACTTCAAAAGAAATACTTGGTTAACACTTGTTCTAAAAATAACAAAAGAGATCCAATTTGGATAGTCACTTCTTTATAAAGTTTGTTGGTTTGCTATCTGTCCAGCAGATATGCATGGCTGTAAATGGTCAGAATTTTATGAGTGTCTTTTGAATCAGCCTGTTCTTTAATCACTCGCAAATGTGCTAAGAGGCTGGTGTCATTCTACAGGTAGCCAGTGACATAAAGTCATGGATTTAAAGAAAGAATACAAAGATCCTGCTTGTACTTCATTTCTAGTCTTTCTCTGATTCTAAAAAGAGACTATTAAAAAAGTTTATCCTCACAAATGCCTTGGGACATGAAAACATTTGAAAGAACTTCAAATCTCATAGTATGATGAATATGTACTAAAAACTCACAACAGAAGAAAATAAGTTTGTTATCAACTTCTTTTGTTTTCAACTTCTTACTGAAAGTATGGCCTAGATAGTTTCCTAAATAATGCACAACTGAAAGTCTTCTTTAGCCTGAACTCTTAGATAATTTAGGAGACACAAATGGGACAAGGAATAAGAAAGAGGTTTGATGATTCTGACTGGCTATATGTTTTGTGCAATACCATTGCATATTTACAATAAGTAACCACTAGCTACGTCAGCCTGATAGCTGCTTATCGTACTGCTTCACAAAGGTTCCACTGCTCCACAAAGGTTTGGTACGTATTGGGAAAAAAAAAATGGATATTATTTAGAAAGTTACAGATAGCACAGTAAGATTTTATAGGGCATAAATACAGAAACTTTTTTTATTTTTTTTGAGATGGAGTCTTGCTCTGTCACCCAGGCTGGAGTTCAGTGGCATGTTCTCAGCTGACTGCAACCTCCACCTCCCGGGTTCAAGTGATTCTCCTGCCTCAGCCTCCCTAGCAGCTGCGACTACAGGTGCATGCCATCATGCCTAGCTATTTTTTGTATTTTTAGTAGAGACAGGTTTCACCATGTTGGCCAGGCTTGTCTCGAACTCCTGACCTTGTGATCCACCTGCCTCAGCCTCCCAAAGTGTTGGGATTACAAGCGTGAGTCACGGTGCCCAGCTCAGAAACCATTTTTTTAAACTATTATTCCTTCAAAACACTCTCTATATTCTTACTTTCATAGAATCTAAGGTCTGTTTATCCAAACCTCTAAATCTAATCTTTTCTGTAACATCATTTGCAATTAGTCTGGTGTCTATTTAAACACTTTTAGAGAAAAAGTTGTCTGCAATGATCCTATCCATTCATCTTATGACAACAATTAATAAATCGTTTTTTAACACAATCACTTTATTTATTTATTTATTCATTAATTCATTCATTTATTTTTGAGACGGAATCTTACTCTGTTCCCCAGGCTGGAATATAGCAGTGCAATCTCGGCTCACTGCAACCTCTACCTCCCGAGTTCAAGCGATCCTCCCACCTCAGCCTCCTAAGTAGCTGGGAGTACAGGCACATGCCACCATGCCCGACTAATTTTTGTATTTTTAGTAGAGACAGTGTTTCAACATGTTGGTCAGGCTGATCTCGAACTCCTAACATCAGGTGATCCAACCGCCTCAGCCTCCCAAAGTGCTAGGATTACAGGCATGAGCCACTGTGTCCGGCCTAATAAATCCTTCTTCAGAAAACTTACATGTGGGCATCTTATGGATGGTGTGAAGATGAGGATAGAATTTTGCTTCCTAGAAGTATATTTTCTCTATGTTATTATATGTAAGCAAAAATACACTCACCATTTTTCTTCCCTTTGGAACTATGCAAGCACTATAAGCCCCAACATTTAGTTAACTGAAGATAAGTAACATGTTCTCAACTCAGTATACCTCAGATTAAATATGGCCAGTTCTTCTTACTGCCTTTCATACTAACTTCTACTCACCTATTGTCTTAGTCTGTTTGTGTTTCTATGACAAAATACTTGAGACTGGTCAGTATTTTCTACAGTTCTCGAAGCTGGAAAGTCCAAAATTATGGTGTTGGCATTTGGTGTCTGGTGAGGTCCTTCTTGCCATGTCCTCACCTAAGGCAAAAGAGCAAAAAGGGAGGGTAGCAGTTCCCTCTTTTATAAAGGCACTCATCCCATCCCTAAGGGCTCCACCACGGCAAGGAAGTTTCAACATACAAATCTTGGGAGATGCTCTCAGACCATAGCATCTGCCTCATCACCTTTCCCTTTCCCTTTCTCATCAATATTCACTTCCACCTCTTCAGAAAATCTCTCTTGTTTACTAATGACACTAGGCAGGTTACTTAACCACTCCAATCATCAGTCTTTTCAGTTACAAAATGGGGATAATGCTACTTAACTCAGAATTGAAGATTAAAACTCAGTGACCAGTCTATACCACTCAATAAATGGCGGTTATTACATAAATCCAGCACATAAAATATGCAATGTATTTTAAATCCAATCATATTTTTAAAAATGTCTCTCATAGGCCACTAGCTACCATTTTGGAGTTAAGATTACTATTAGAGGAAGAGCTAGAAAACTGAGAAAGAGTTGACTCATTACTAATTTATCTTAAAGAGAAAATGAGTATCTGTGTGTTTGAAACAATATCTCTAAATGATAAAAATTAGGAAAATATCAATTTTATCCATTTGTAAACGCTTTAAGGGGATGATTCTTAGAAGAAATCAGAATGATTGATACCATGGTCTGTTTCTACCCATATTTCTGACATCAAATGCATAGTTTTTTCTTTTCCCCATACCAACAACTAATTCTCTAACTCTCTAGACACCAACTGGGTATCCAATGATTCCATTTAATTTTAACACTAACTAACCAGAGTTAATACAGACCCTACGCAGTCCTACAAGACTACCCTCACCTCAGATACCAATGCAAGTCCTGAGTCTCCTATAGTTCTGTCCAACTGACTATAAATCAAGAGTTTCCAAGACCCCCTCCTCAGGTTCAATAATTTACTAGAACAACTCTAACCCAGAAGCTCTCTAAATGCCATTGTTTAGGAGTTTCATGGAAATACCCCTATGACTGACTAAGTTATTAGCCATTTGTGATTAATTCAATCTCCAGTCTCTCTCTTCTTTCCAGAGGTCAGGGGCTGGGCTCAAAATTCCAACCCTTTAACCATATGATTGTTTCCTCTGGCAACCAGCCCCAATACTGAAGCTATCTAGGGACTCACCACAGGTTGTCTCATTAGCATAAACTCAGGTATGTGACAGGAGCTTATTATGAATAACCAAAGAAACTACTCTTACTCCCATCACTAGGGAAATTCCAAGACTTTCAGAAGTTCTATGCCAGAAACGAAGGATAAAACCAAAATATATATTTCTTAATATATCAAAATATCACAGTTGAATCAAGTTCCACACGCTATTCTAATCTTCTTTGACAAGGTGAAAAATTAGATAAAATTAATGATGAACACACCTTTAATTCTTATCACAGAGCATACTTATCCACAAAAGGTAAAATCTACCTATCAAACAACAATTATGGGGATAGAAACTTCACTAGAAACTACATCCAGAGGGTGGTTGATACTTAACCAGGAGACACGTAACCATGTTCTATACATTCTAGTCATGTAGGAGTTAGAATTGGTTCCAGTGCAATTTTACGATTTTATTCATGTGTCTTGCATGTGCATTTTTGGAATCATATCTGATTGCATATTCCCTTCTGCACACTCGCACCTTATACATTAGAATGAAGAATTTGGTAAAAAGCAAGGATGCATTTTATTTATACCGAGGGGTCTCAAGTTAAAAATATATGATACCTTTCCAAATTGAAAGGAAAAAAAAACAACAATGCTTGTTTTTCCAATCATCAAAACTTCAGGCTACATGTATTTCAAGAGCACCATAAGTACAATTGAAGGTATGAAATATCAAATTCCTTTATGTGTTTTCCCCACATTGGCATTAATAAGTAAATCAAAAGTCAAAATTTCCATTCCTAAAACTAAAGGAATCTTCTTGTCTGCCAAGGTTTTACTTTGTAATTATCTATTCACAAACAGATCTGCTGTCGCTAAGATGGCAAGTTATTCCTATGGGTCAGAATTATTCTTGCCTTCCAAGATGCTGGTTTTGAGGGCGCAGTGCAAATACAGAACTGCATTAGCAAAGCTCTTGATCTTATAGAAGGGACTTCATACAAAAGAAAATCAAATACTCATTATTGTCAAATCTGCAAGAAATATGTTCACCAAAACAAACAGCAAAAAGATAATACATAATTAACATTAAATTAGAAACATTAACCCAAAAACTCTTCCCCATGTTCCACATTCATATAGAAAAAAATCTTCATTGCTCCTGTGAGTGAAAGTAAATAGGAGGACAGTCATGGACTCAAAATAAACAGAAGCATTCATGAATGAAACAAAATGGGTTAAAAAGCTGAGTAATATGCCAACAGCAAAGAATACGTAAATGTGTAGAATTATCAATCATTCAAGCTGTTCAAAAATGGAAAGTTCTACCTAAAGTAGTGCATATCTATCACTACATGAGCTCAAGTAGTTCTCCTAATGGATGTGGGAAAGGGAATCCCTACA
The DNA here is from genome assembly GCF_037993035.2 of Macaca fascicularis. Lineage (NCBI taxonomy): Eukaryota > Metazoa > Chordata > Mammalia > Primates > Cercopithecidae > Macaca > Macaca fascicularis. Next base: position 110,669,278 of record NC_088379.1, read on the forward strand.
CTTGAAAATTTGATGAGGGGATTAAAAGGCCCTTCCGATACTGAAGAGGTGATCCTACTAGAACCTAAATTACTACTCCAAACCTAACCACTGCTTTTTCAAATCATGAATGGATGTATTTTGTGGCTTATTCTAATCGTGTGCTAAATAAATTCCATAGGTCATTTCTAATAATAGCTTGAAAGCATATTTTTTGTTAAGCCATTTAAAAATCATTTTAAAATGGAAAAATAGTACTTCTTTAAAATCCCGTAGAGTATAAGAAAAGATATATAACCTCTGTAGAGAGGGAGGCCAGCTCTTATTAGCTACATGACCTTGGGAAGGAAGCTTAACCTCTCTGTGTCTGTTTCGTCATCTGAAAAACAAGAGTCACAATTCTGTGGATTTGTTGGAAGGCTACACGGATGAATAATGCCAAACTCCCAGTGCTCAGTGGCCGCCCAATAAGTGGCATCCACTCTTTTACTGCTGTCCTCATAAAGAGAAAATAAAACAAAATCCTATGACGTTAATTTGTTTTCATGTTGAGCAAGCACTAAATACCTTAAAAAGAATTATAACTCTGAATTTGTGACAAGTCTTTTTCTCCTGAAGTATTCTTTTTTCAGATTTACTTTTTAGTTGAAAAATAAATGTTGTATACATTTATCATGCATGATATGATACCTTGAAATATGTATATTTCATATTTCATTTTGGAAAGGCCAAATTGAGCTAATAAATATATACATCACATCACATACTTATTTGTGGTGAGAACACTTAAAATTTATCCCCTTAGCAATTTTCAAGAATATAACACATTTGTATTAATTATAGTCACCATGTTGTACAATAGATCTCTTGAATTTACTCCTGAAATTTTGTTTCCTTTTGCCAATATCTCCCCAACCCCATTCCCTGCCCCCAGCCTGGTAACTACCATCCTACTCTTTATTGCTATGAATTCAATGTTTTTAGATTTCACATATAACTGAGACCATACAGTATTTGTCTCCCTGTGCCTTGCTTATTTCACTTAACATAGTGTCCTCTAGGTTCATCCACTTGTTGCAAATAAAATTTAAAATTTTGACAAAAATTTTCTAAGGCTATTAGTCATTTATCAGATGAATTTTGACAAAATTTTGACAAAAATTTTCTTAAGGCTGAATACTATTCCATTGTGTAAATATACCACATTATCTTAATTCATTCATCTATTGACGAACACTTAGGGTTGCTTCCATATATTGGCTATTGTGAACAATGCTGCAGTGAACATGGGAGCGCAGGTATCTCTTCTGCATACTGATTTTATTTCCTTTGGATATATAGTAGGATTATTGGATCATATGGTAATTCTATTTTATTTTACTGTTTTTACTTGTGTGAATATATAGGGGTACGTTAGAAGTTTGTTATGTGGATAAAATGCATAGTGATCAAGTCAGGGTATTTAAGGTATGCATCACCCAAGTACAATATATTTTTGTTAAGTATAGTCATCCTACCGTGCCATCAAACACTACATTTATTCCTTCTCTTACTATATGTTTGTACACTTTAACTCATTTCTCCTCATCCTTACACCTGCCCCTTTCCATATCTCCCAGTCTCTGTTATCTGTCTTTCCACTCTCTACATCCATGTGATCAGATATTTTAGGTCTCACAAAAATACGAGAAATGCATTGTTTGTCTTTTTGTGCCTGGCTTATATCACTTAACATAATAATCTCCAGTTCTATCCATGTTGCCTCAAATGACATGATTTTATTTATTCTTTTTATGGCTGAAAAGTATGCCATTTTATATATATTTATATATATATAATATATATATATAATATATATATATACATACCACATTTTCTGTATCCATTCATCCACTAATGGACATTTAGGTTGGTTTCATCTCTTTGCTATTGTGAATATTGCTGCAAGAAACATTCAGTGCAGGTATCTCTTTTATGTACTGATTTGTTTTTCTTTAGGTAGATACTCAATAGTGGAATTGCTGGATTGCCCAGTAGTTCTACTTTTAGTTTTGGGGAAATCTGCATACTGTTTTTCATTATGACTGTACTAATTTACATTCTTACAGTGTATAAGAGTTACTTTTCTTTGCAACTTTGTGAACATGTGTTATATTTTGACTTTTACATGATAGCCATTCTGATTGGCATAAGATAATATCTCATTGTGGATTTGATTTGCATTTCTCTGATGATTCGTGATGTTCAGCATGTTTTCATAAGCCTATTGACTATTTGTGTGTCTTATTTTAAGAAATCTGTATTCATGACTTCTGCCTTTTTAATGGGAGTATTTGTTTTAAATCCTATTGAGTTGTTTGAGCTCTTTCTACATTCTGGGTATTAGTCATCTATCAGATGAATAGTTTGGAAATATTCTCTCCCATTCAACAGGTTGGCTCTTCACTCTGCTGATTGTTTTCCTTTGCGAGGCAGAGGACTTTAATGTCCATTTGTCTATTTTCAGTGGTGTTATCTGTGCTTTTGAGGACTTAGTCTTAAATTTTTGCCTAGACCAATGTACAGGAGTGTTTTCCCCAGGTTATCTTCTAGTATTTTTATAGTTTGGGGTCTTATGTATAAGTATTTAATCCATTTTGATTTGTACTTTTGTATACAGTGAGAGACAGGTGTACGGTTTCATCTTTTGGCATGTAAGTATTAAATTTTCCCAACACAATTTATTGAAGAGGGTACTTTTCCCCAACATAAGTTCTTGTTGGCTTTGTCAAAGATCAATTGGCTGTAAATATGTGGGTTTATTTCTGCATTTTCTATTCTGTTCCATTGGTCTATATGTCTTTTTATACCAGTAGCATATTATTTTTGGTTACTATAGTCTTGCAACATATTTTGAAGTCAGGTAATTTGATACCTTCAACTTCATTCTTATTGCTTAGGATTGCTTTGACTATGTGTGCTTTATTGTGGTTTCATAAGAATTTTAGAATTGTTTTTTCAATGTTGTGAAGAATAACATTGCAGTTTGATTGGAATAGCTTTGAATCTATAGATTGCTTTTGGCAATATGGTTATTTTAACAATATTGATTCCTCAGATCCACAAACATAAGATGTTTTCCCATTTGTTGATGTATATTTCAACTTCTTCTAATAGTGATTTTTGTAGTTTTTTTTTTTTTTTTTTTGTAGAAAGCTTTCACTTCCTTGGTTGAAGTTACACTATTTTATTTTTTGTAGCTATCTTAAATGCAATTGCTTTCTTGATATCTTTCTCAACTAGATCACCACTTGTGCACAGAAATTCTACTGCTTTTTATACATTGATTTTGTATCTTGCAAGCTCTCTAAACTCATTTATTAAATATGAAAGTTTTTTTGTGGAATCTTTAGATTTTTCTAGATATATGATCATATTATCAGCAAAGAAGGACAATTTGACTTTCTCTTTTTGCATTTTGATACCTTTTATTTCCTTTCCTTAACTGATTGCTCAGGCTAGAACTTCCAGTACTATGTCGAATAGGAGTGGTAAAAGTGGGCATCCTTATCTTGTTCCAATTCTAAGAGAAAAGGCTTTCACCATTTTCCCATTCAGTATAATGTTAGTGGAAGATGTGTAGTATGTGGCCTTTTTTATTTTGAGTAATGTTCCTTCCAGTTTGTTGAGAGGTTTTACATGAAATGGTGTTAAATTTTATCAAATGCCCTGCCTCTGTTGAGATGATCATGCAGTACTTGTTTCATTCTGTTGTATCACAATTTTTGATTTGCATCTGTGGAACCATCCTTGCATCTCTGGTATAAATTCCACTTAACCATGGCATATTATCTTTTTTATATGCTGTTGGATTTTGTTTGCTAGCATTTTGATGAAGATTTTTGCATCTAGATTCATTAGGAATATTGGTCGGTAGTGGGCTTTTTTTGTTTTTTGGGATTTTTGTTTTTTTTCTGTGTGTCTTCATCTGGCTTTGGTATCAGATAATGCTGGTCTCATAGAATGAGTTATAAAGAATTCCTTCATCTTCCATATTTTTGGAATAATTTCAGGATTGGTATTAGTTACTCTGTGTAAATTTGCTAGAATTTAGCTGTGACTTCATCTGGTCCTGGGCTTTTCTTTGTTGGGAGACTTTTATTACTGATTTAATATCACTACTCATTATTGGTCTGTTCAGGTTTTCTATTTCTTTCTAATTCAGTCTTAGTAGATTCTATGTTTCCAGGAATTTATCTATTTCCTCTAGGTTTTCCAGTTTGTTAGCACATAATTGTTCATAATTATGTTTTTTTAAATTTCTATAGTATTGGTTGTAATGTCTCCTTTTTCTTCTCTGATTTAATTTTTTGGGTCTCCTCTCTTCTTGGTTAGTCTAGGTAGTTGTTTATCAATTTTGTTTATCTTTTTAAAGAACCAACTTTTTTTTTTAAAGCAAAACAAGTTTATTTGGCTTAAAGTTTGCTTTTAAGTTTTCTATTATTATTATTATTATACTTTAAGTTCTAAGGTACATGTGCATAACGTGCAGGTTTGTTACATATGTATACTTGTGCCATGTTGGTGTGCTGCACCCATCAACTCGTCAGCACCCATCAACTCATCATTTACATCAGGTATAACTCCCAATGCAATCCCTCCCCACTTCCCCCTCCCCATGATAGGCCCCGGTGTGTGATGTTCCCCTTCCGGAGTCCAAGTGATCTCATTGAAGAACCAACTTTTTATTTTGTTGATCCTTTGTATTTTTTTAGTGTATTTCATTTAGAACTCCTCTGATTTTTATTATTTCTTCTGCTAATTTGGAGTTTGATTTGTTCTTGATTTTCTAGTATCTTGAAGTGCATTGTTAGATTATTAATTTGTAGTCTTTTTTAATGTAAGCCTTTACTGCTATAAATTTCCCTCTTAGCACTGTTTTTGCTGTATCCCATGGGTTTTGATATGTTGTGTTTCCACTTTCATTTGTTGCAAGAAACTTTATTTCCATCTTAATTTCTTCATTGACCCAAGTTCACTTAGAAGCATGTTAGTTAATTTCCATGTATTTGTATAATTTCCAAAGTTCCTCTTGGTATGGATTTCTAGTTTTATTCCACTGTAGTCTGAAAAAATACTTGATATAATTTACATTTTTGTATGTGTGGAGACTTGTTTTATAGTCTTATATATGATCTATCCTGAAAAATGGTCCATGTGCTGATGTGGAGAATGTATTTCTATAGTTGTTGGATAGAATATTTGTTATACATTAGATCCATTGGCTTTGAAGTTCAATTTAAATCCAGTGTTTCTTAATTTCCTGTTTCAATGATCTGTCTAGTGCTGACAGAGGGGTGTTGAAGTCTCCTACTATTGTATTACAATCTAACTCTCTTTAAATCTAGTAATATTTGCCTTATGAATCTGGTTATTCAGGGTGGGGTGCATATATATTTAGGATTATACCCTCTTGCTGAATTGATCCCTTTATTATATAATGATCTTCTTTATCTTTTATTGTTCTTGACTTAAAGTATGTTTTATCTGGTGTAACTATAGCTGCTCCTGCTCACTTCCATTTACAAGAAATACCTTTTCCCGTCCGTTTACTTGCCAAATACATATGCCTTTACTGGTGAATTTTTTGCAAACAGCATAAAATTGGATTTTTTTTGTCTGTTCAGCCATTCTATATCTTAAGTGGATCATTTATGTTCAAGGTTATAATTGGCATATGAGGCTTTGTTCATGTCTTACTGTTAATGGTTTTCTGGTTGTTTTATATATTCTTTGTTCCTTTCTTTTTCTCTTATTGTTACTGTCATTTGATGGAATTCTGCAGAGGTACCATTTGAGTGCTTTCTCTTCCTCCTCTATGTAATTGCTTTACTACTGAGTTTTACACTTCTGTGGGTTTTCATCTCTTTGGTAAATTTCTCATTCATATCCTGATTTTTTTTCCCTGGTTGTTTTTTGTATTGTTTTTCAGAATTCTTTTGTATCTCACTAGCTTCTTTAAAATCAATCATTTGTATTCTTTGTCTTGATTTCCAAAACTACTTTTTGATTAAGATCTATTGCTAAGTAATTATTTTCCTTTGGGGACATCATATTTTCTTGCTTTTTTATGTTTTCTGTGTCCTTAACATTGATTTCTGCACATCTAGTGTAACTGTTACTTTTTCCTATTTTTCAATATCCTTTTATAGGGGAGGACTTTATTTCTAAAGATGTAGTATGGTGTTGATTGGCTAGGATACTCAGGTTTTGATTTTGGTGCATTCAGTAGTCTCTATATGATTTCTTTAGCTGGAAACAGCATTATTGATATACGTGATTTCCTTGGTAGGTTAGGTATGGTTATTATTGGAGGCTGTGGTGAAGTTGTGCTGAGAACTAGGATGCCGGGTAACTCAGTCCTCAGCCCTGACTGGTGGTAGCAATAGGCTGAGCATGCCTATCTTTGTGCCCCAGGGCAGCACAAGCTGGAACCTATGCTGGTGGTTACTGGCAAGCTGATTCTTGGACCCCTAGTGGCTTGCTCAGATACTGGAAATGGCAGCAGTGGATGGGGTGGGTAGGTGGGTTCTTATGCCCGGGAGGCTGGCATGGCATGGGCAATGACAGTTGCAGTGGTGAGACAATTCTCTGGGTCCCAAGTGGTATGTGTTGACACTGGTGGTGGCTGTGATGGACTGGGTGGGCCAGTCTCCAAGCCCACAGGTAGCACTTGCAGGTAAGTGCCAGCTGAGATGTTAGCAGCCAGGAGGTTAGGCCCAAACTCAGGATCTCAGCAGGAGTGCTCAGGTGACTGTCATGGTGAATTGATTTGAAGATCTATGTGCTCCGTCTTTGAGGGGGAGCAAAGCTGGGCCAAGCGGTCTTGTGCTTAAGCTCTCCAACTGTGAGAACAGCTACCAGCTGCAGCTGGTGAAGACATGGCAACCCTCAGGTCCCAGGCAGAGAGCTTGCATGAGGGGCCATAGCAGCTGTGCTGATGTCTTATCTTTGGAGAGTGTGAAGCCATCCTTAATGCCCACAGACTGGGCTGGCAAGTAGGGAATGCACATTCCTTTCACACCCCAGACCTAGCAGGGATTGTCCCCCATGCCTTGGTGGCTGCAGTTGGCACATGTAGATTGCACCCCACCTTGGCTGCAAGAGCACCCACCCAGCTTGTGACCAAGTTCTAGCAGCAGCTTTCACCTCACTTGCATCTCCATCTCAGATCCCAGCATCACTTGCTTCCTAAAATTGGCCACTGCAGCTCATGCCTCACTTGCTTCTTAGCCCTGGCTGACTGCAGGAGTGCGCTCAGCTTGCTCCACTGTCCTAGCAGTGGCAGCCCAAGTTTCCATAATTCCTCAGTCCTGGTACCACTGAGCTCCAGGACAGCATGCAGTTTGCTAGGTTTGGAAATGGAATCTTAACTGTAGCAGCTTGGGTCTCAGAAAGGGTATGGGACCAGTGTGAGCCCCCTCCCTGAAGCAGTTCTGTCCCATCATCTTCCAGAAGCTCCATATGTTAGTCTCAGGATTTGGGTGGGTCAAGGGGTTCTCCTATGGCCAGAATTGCCGGATTCCATGGTAGGGATGTAGGCCACTGAAAATCTCTCTCTCACCCATTCCCCAGGTTGCAAAGTCACTTCTGGCTCCCAGCCAATTCCAGCCAGGCAGGCTGCCACTTTTCCTTCCTCTTTCCTGCTTTTCATGTTTCCTGTCCTTTCCCTGTTGCATTCCAGCATTCTCTCTTGGATAGTATACTCAAATTATGACTGTCTGTGCATTATTCTGGTTCTTCTAAGTGGAGGAGGCAGGCATGAAATCCTTCTAGTCAGCCATTTTAAACCTCCTCCTCTATTTTTAAACTTGAGGAACCTCCATACTGTTTTCCATAATGGCTATACTAATTTACATTCCCACCAACAATGTACAAAGTTTCCTATCTCTCCATATCTTCACCAACAACTATCTTTTGTCTTTTTGGTAATAGCCATTCTAGCAGATGTGAGGTGATAGCTTATTGTGGTTTTAATTTGCATTTCCCTGATGATTAGTGATACTGAATATTTTTCATATACCTTTTGGCCATCTGTATGTCTTCTCTTGAGAAGTGTCTAGTCAGGTCCTCTACTTATTAATTAGGTAATTTGTTTTTATGCAATGTTTTTATGCTTTTTGATTTGAGTTCCTTACATATTCTGGATATTAATCCCTTATAAAATGTATTACTTGCAAATATGTTCTCCTATTTCATTTTCTCTTCCCTCTGTTGTTTCCTTAGCTATGCAGAAGCTTTTTAGTTTGGTATAATCCCATTTGTCTATTATTGCTTTCCTTGCCTATGCTTTTGGGTCATATTTAAGAAATCATTACCCAGGCCAATGTCACAGAGTTTTCCCCTATATGTTCTGCTAGTATTATTACATGTTCAAATCTTACATCTAAATCTTTAATCCATTTTGAGTTGATTTTTGTGTACAGTGAGATAAGGGACCATTTTTATTCTGCATATAGCTATACAGTTTTATCAACACTATCTACTGAAGAGACTGTCCTTTTCCCACTGCGTTTTCTTGGCATCTTTGTCAAAAATCAAATGGCCATATATATGTGGATTTATTTCTGGGCTCTCTACTCTGTTCCATTGGTTCACGTGTCTGTTTTTATGCCAGTACCATGCTGTTTCGATTACTATACTATTTTGAAGGCAAGTAGTACAATGCCTCCAGCTTTGTTCTTTTTGCTGCCAAAGTGTTTTTCATTAAAAATTTTCCTTGCAAGTGGAAAACATGATATAGGAAGAGAAAACACTTCTACAGCCAGAATGTTAGACAGTGTTACTTATTCTTGAAATTAATTCTTTTGAGCCATGTTCCTCAGAAAATGATATGTGGTCTTAACATGAACACAGGAATAGCCTCATGGTAAAGAAGTCTGCTATGAATGATTGTTTTAGAGCTCTTGAAACTTCCAGGTTCCTGGAGACAAGGGCTTATCATAAAATAGCTCATTTCAAGGCTGAAAATAAGAGAAATATTTAGTAGTAATATATTGTAATCTCATAGTCTGTTTCTTACCTGTCAGATGCACAAGTAGAATGACCATCCAGAGTATCTTTTAGTTGAATGTTAATCTTCCTCTAAAAAAAGAAAATAGAGTGACTATCTTTTCCCATCATACACACGTGAGTATTGCATATAATCAAATTGCTTTTCCACTCTCTGGAAAACACAGTACCCATGTAAAGAATATCAACACTGGAAGCAAAACAGTTGGACTTACAATATTGTGAACTCTCTAAAACCAGAAGCATTCAGCAGGAGCTGGAGTTTCAAGTGCTAAAATGGAAATATAAAATCTTCCTGAGACAGGATACATTGCCAGATTTCTTCAAATCTCAGCTTGAAATTTTTAATTATTATGTTTAGATTTTCTCAAAGCCATTCTGTGAATTATGATTATTTGATAACTGAAGGTTGATGTCCTTGCTTAGGTACACAGCAGCCCCACCTTTATTTTTTTAACAAGTCTCCTCTCTTTCTTCTAGTCCCAACTCCTCAAGACACTGACTACTACTTACTCAAACCAGGGGCTGATAAAACTAGTTAACTTTCCCCTCAATACCCAGCATGCTGTAAGCAATTGGATAAAATCTAATTACCTGCCTTATAAGTGAAACTTTTAAATCTATTTGTGTACTTCCTCCCAGTGTATCAGGCAGTGGATCCATAGAAGGTTAAAGAAATACTAGGAAACACTAATAAAACTTAAGAAGAAAGCATTCTTTGCTTTCATTGAGCTGAGAGGAAACTAGACGTCTTCTAGTCCCACCCCTCCATGCTAGTAATAAGGAAACTAAGTTGCACAACACCACACAGCTTGTTCAAGGCAGAGCTGAAACAAGAACCTGACGTCCAACCCCAAGTTCAGTTTTCACTAACACATGCACCTTGACTTCGCTTGAATTTCCTCCTTTTGATTGATAAAGAGTGAAAGTACTGGTGGCCTAATTTTATAAGAAACCACTGGAAATTCTTGAGAAAACTGGTTTACTGGTTCACAATTGACAGATTTAATTTAGGGAGGAGAAGAAAAGATGCTTCAAAGGCACGGCAATTACTGGACTAACACATGGCTGTGCACATTCATGGGGACATAGGAGTGCAGCAGATCAGTGAGGGAGAAAGTACAGGAATAAAATAATAAACAGCCTCTGCTAAACCATGGGAAAAACCCATATTTACAGAGTGGGAGGAGGGTGAATAACATTAATTGCCACTCTGGGCTTCTTCCCCAAAGTACTCTAGGACTGGTTTTTCAAGTGTAAAGAAAGAGACTAGACAAGCTAAAACCGCCTGTGGCATATTTTCTTGTTATATAGATATAAACACACACGTGATTTGTGCCTTGGCCTCACACCCTGCTCACTGCAGACTAGTTCCTGTTCCCTGGTCTCTATTCAAAGAATACAGACCATGCAGGATGTCAGTAGAAGAGGAAACTCTGTACACTGTTGGTGGGAATGTAAATTAGTATAGCCATTATGGAAAACAGTATGGAGTTCCTCAAAGTTAAAAGTACAAGTTTACCTACATAACAAACCTGCACATGTACCCCTGAACTTAAAATAAATGTTAAAAAAAAAAAATAGGCCATGTGAGGTTGCTCACACCTGTAATCCCAGTATTTTGGAGGCCGAGGCAGGTGGATCACCTGAGGTCATGAGTTTGAGACCAGCCTGGGCAACATGGCAAAACCTCGTCTCTACTAAAAATACAAAAATTAGCTAGGCGTGGTGGTAGGTGCCTATAATCCCAGGTAGTCAGAAGGCTGGGGCAGGAGAATCACTTGAACCCAGGGGGCAGAGTTTGCAGTGAGTCAAGATCCCGCCACTGCACTCCAGCCTGGGCAAAAGAGCGAAACTCCATCTCAAAAAAAAAAATTAAAAATTGAAAATATGTACCCATTTGTGAAGTTTTAAAAATCAAATATATATTTTAAAAGAGTTTAAACATTGTTTTCAGGTTTTTTAAAGCTTTATTCTGATTAATTCACACTGAATAGAAAACGAATAAGCTTCCAAGAGAAGAGGCCCCCTTAAATTCATTTTTTTCATCAAGAAGAATAACTGTGCTTTTGTCCAATTGCCCTGAATAATATCTGATATTAATCTGAAATATTTTCTCAGCTGTGAATTTGGATAGGTAGATATAATCCATTAAAATTATCATATGTACAGATAAAGTTATGATATTGGAAAATCAATGAACCTAGTCATTCTCCTGCCTTCCCTAAACAACTTACCTGAGTTAAAATCATTCTTTCCACCCCCTTAAACTCAGTACATGTAAAATATTTAACACTTTTTTTTTGTTCTGCTGGACAATGATTACATTTACATAGGGAATAGTATGTAATAAGATGAGGAAACTTAAGTCCAAGAAAAGGTCAATAATATAATATTATGGAACTTGTTCTATAGAATAAATTAGGTCAACTTATTAAATTATAAATTAAATGGAAGAGACAACCCACTAAGAAATTAACATGTAGGAAAGTGTTATAAATCCTAGAATATCAGAAATAAGTTTTCTCAAAAATCAAAAATTTTATATCATGAATTTGGGAGTTCTGCATCCTTATAAACATACCCTGTGTCCCAAGCCTCTCCCTCACTAGTATTTACAGAACAAGTTGTGTGTACCTTTCACATAAGAGCCTCTCAAGTATTTGAAAATGGTGACTGGATGCTCCAGTTAGTTCACTCTTTTGCAGGCCAATGCCTCATTCGTTTAACTATTCCTCACGCAGATCTCCTTACCCCCTGGTTTCTCCCCACTGAATTCCTGAGATGTCTATGTCTTTTTCTAAACTCATGCTCTGCAGAAGTAAAAATGATACTTTAAATGAAGTTCAACCAAAACTAAGGAAAAAAAACTATAGCCCGCTTCATTTTTGTATTACATCTTTATTGATGCTAATTTTCTATTGTGTTTTTTCAAATCCAAGTCCTATTCTTAACTGATTGCTGATGTTCTCTATTAATAACCTCAAGACCTTCTCACAGGTGCTACAGCTAAGCCAATGGCCCAGCCCTATGCTTACACATTGATTTTGTTTGTTTTTACATGATGTTAGTTCCCTTCAACTCATTGTCAGAGTGGCTTAGATATGGCGAAAGGAAAGTCCATAGAACCAAATCCTACGCAAAATTCACTGAAGAAAATATAATACAGTTTTCAAGCACTTAAACTTTAATGTTCATCCTTCAAGAAGCTTTCAGAAAGTTTATATGATTATTTAAATATCAAAGGGATATTTACAAAATGACTCTTTTGTCTTCACAGAAAATGTCTAAAATCATCATGGGATATCACTGAAAAGGTTTCAAAACAAAGCCATGATCTCTAGAAATGTGTCCTTGATGGGTGGGTCTTCATTTGATGCGCGGTGAGTAACTGGTGTTTTTATCATGCCAAAAATTCAGGATCCATGGGTACCTTTTTCTACTTTTCATCAGGAGGCAAAATTCATACTGCATTTTACATGTAGAAAGGAGTTTGGCCAGATGAATAGAATGGAAGTTTTTCTAAGCAGGACCAAGCTTTCATGATCTCAGACAGCATCTCAAATGGTTTGAATGACTAGGCAGAACCAGCCTGTGAGATCGTGAGGGAACAGCGTTGCTTAACCAACAATCCAAGTAGACAGACAGGCCAAAAGTAAAGTGTGGTAAGAAAAAGGGGGAGAGCAATTTCAGGTGAGAAAAATAATAGCTGCAAAATGATAAAGTTACAGAGTGAAGAGATTTAGGAAGAGATGGTAGTAGAAAGAATAGATGATGATTTACAAAAGGGGTGGGGTAAATCATAGAAAATTGCTAGAGAAGAATAGAATAATAAAGGTTATAGTACCTAAGAATGTCTGTTTCCTAGGTGAAGAGTATGTACTATTGACTTAATATGAAATTAAGAAATATTTTACTTTCAGAAATTGAGGCTAAGTGAGCCAAGGAAAAGGTCATCCATCAAGAACAAAGCAGGATTTCTCAACCGTGGCAGGACATTAGGATCATCTGTAGAACTTTAAAAGATTGTTTAATTTTTTTCATTTGGTTTCCTTTATAGTTGATTTTGTTTAACTTTGCCAGTGAAATTTAAAAAAAAAAATGCTTTTTTTTTTTTTTAGTTAAAAGCTTAACTCAGAGTCATTACTAGACCTGTGGAAAATCACTGCTAGTTTTAGCAAATTTTTCTGGAGGGTTTGAACTTCAAGACGTCTTTTTTTTTGGCAACCTTCTTATAATTTTCATTTTGAAATTTTTATGTCATTGCACAGCAAAATGTTGCTTCAGTATTTCTATCCTGAATCAACACTAATTACCAATTCAAATGCTCTCCCTCATTGAGAAAGACATACTAATTTCAAGATCTACATGGCTAAACAGTGTTTCAAGTTCAAGTTTCCCACCACTATCAACAGACTGTAGAAAATAGAAAAATACTGAAAGAAAATTAATGGTTTCCAGGAAAAGCATGACATTCAGAAAAAAATAAGATGCTTTGCATGCAAATATTCTTGCTAAAAAATATAATTTTTCAGAAAAATTATACCTTTGCCACCACATATCTGATGATGTAGAATTCATAGTAAGCATTAAAAAGACACTAAAATGTAAATATCAAGGATTTCCATTTGCAATCCTAAGGTACAGGTAAAATTGTTTCTAGAATACTCCCATTTTCAAAAGAAAGGACCCAAACAGCCAGATATTTTCTTATATCAAACATTTTTAAATTTTTTCTTTTTATACTTGTGAAACATACCCTTCATGCATAAAACTGAAGAAATTCCTGATTAGTTGATTCTGAATGTTAACCTATAGATTAAAATAAATACATTTCAGCATTGTAGTACAGTGAGAAGGGGAACAGGTATAGAGTTTGAATATAAAAATAGAACACAAAATTCAGCCTAATGAATAAATGTGAAACAGGTCATTGTTTTCTGAATCACTAAATTTTGTCATCATTTACAAGCTAAACAGGCCATCCTTTACTTGATACTATGTAGATTGTGTATCCCCAGTGACTTTTAAATAAAGAGCAAGTTAGATTCATTTGGTTGAGCATCTTCTTGTCCTCACTGAGCATGAACTCCCTCTGCTCATGGGCACCTCATTATCATACAGCTCAACTTTTGTTCCTGTTTCTCTTTTTGCCCTGATTATTTTCCTACTTCACTAAACCTAACTATCTTTCTTTCAAGTATCACGTCTTCCATGCAGCTCTTCCAAACTGCCAAACTCTCTTTTCCTCTCTCTTGATCTTAGTAGAATCACAAAGCCACACCCAATGGGAAAGGAAAGTGGAAAAGCAGCTCTACTGGTGGGTTAGATATGTTTGTTGTTTTATGTTCATCCTGGCAATCACACCTGATGACAACACGAACATTGTCTGGTGCCTGATAGCTAGTCTCTTGCAGAGAAAATAAAGAGAACTATTGCCTATGTGCTGACTATCTACAGATACTTCCCACATGTCATAAGTAATGCACACAAGACCTGTTGGCTAGGGGCCATCCCTTAGAGGATGTCTTTATGTTGTATCTTACTAAGTCCCCCATTACAAATCAGAAGGAGCATCAAGATGTCTCAATCTCCTGCAGAAAAGAAAGGGTCAACATACCCTAAAATCATTGTCATTGGCAAACTTTCTCAAAATTCAATTAGTCACCATAAGATCATACCACATCACAAACCGGTTATGTGAGAATGCATATTATGGCATAGGCATGTCCAGACAGCATGATACTTAGAATCAGACTTTCCCAGGCACCCTACAGAGATTTGGTTTTCTATGTCAAAAATGAATAAAACACATCTGCTTTAAAATTCTTCCAGACTAAAATACTATTAGTGTAGCATCTATCAAATCTGAGAAAAATAACAGATACCACATAGTTGATAGACATATTAACCATTTATGCTCTAGGAATCTATTTATTCATGTTCCTGACTCTTACATTCTAGAAAGCAGTATACTCAGTCCTTATAGTCTCTAACATTAAATTTACATTTTATTGTTTGATCCTCAACTTCTCAAAACACACTCCCAAGAAATCACTTTTGAAGTCGACTACCACAATTGCTGTAAATTAGTAAGCTGGTTTACTCACTGCTCCAACAACAACTGTGAGGTAAGTTTGGAGCTGAATAAAAGAAACTATCACAACACTCATTTTTGCAGACCTTTTTTCTTCGACCCTGATTATCTGTTTACATTTAGCTCAGTTGTTTAAAGTTACTTGTAATTATAAGTTTCCTTATTGCCTATGATAGTCATTATATATGTAAATTTAATAAATGCTCAGCACTACTATGTTTATGTAACTGAAGTAATTATTTGTTTATTCTCTGCAACTCCATAAAAGGAAACATTCTAACATGCAAATCTTACTATATCACTCCCTGGCTAAAAATCGTCCCATGACTGCAACTAGATCCAGAATTAAGTACAAGTTTCTAAGTGTACTTGGCCACTGCATTTATAAAAGTATGCAGAGCTCCTGTCTTTCTTTCCTGCTCTCTCAAGAAAGTTCTACCTCTAGACCTATTCTGGATCTTTTAGGATGTAGTTATTAGGAGGTTAGACAAATAAATGACCAGAGAATGAGAAAGACTTGGAGACATTAAGTAAACTTAATAAAGAGATAGATAAGTGAAAAGGAAAGAGAGGGAGAAGGGAAAAGATGAGAGCTGGATGTCAAGAAAATACTGAAGGATTAAGAGTTTACAGAGGTAGTTTTTGGGTGTTAGAAAATAGGAGGAATAGAAAACAGAAATTGGATAGAGGAAAGTGATGATTTTTATATTTTTTGAAAAGTACAGTTAAGATTAGAGTTGCTTGATGATTTTTTGATTACTCAGACTCGGCTTTTTTAGAGGCCCCCCTCCATAAAGAAACTGGGCTACACGGGACTGTGGGATCTATTAGGATTAGAGAAGTAAAATGCCCTGATCTTTTTCTCATTTGGCCACCAGGAATGCACTAATCTTTTTTTCAGTGTTAACCCACCACACTCACTCTGGCTCCAATACTTGCCGACAGTTTGCAGAGGCCACCATGTTTATTCTCATATCCAGGTCACTGCATTTGTCAAATATTGCTCTGTCTACCTAGAGCACTCACAGTCACTTCCTCTTTTAACACTAAAGTCTACAGTTTCTTCCACAATCAGCTTAGTTATTCTACAGGAAGATTTACTCCTACCTCTCTTACATTCTCAGTTAAGATCTAATAGATACAAATACAGAGAACAGAGAAAGTACATGTCAGCTTTATCAGTCTGCTTACTTCAGACCCTTTCATTACCCTGAGCTTCATGAAAGCAAGATGGTAAAGAGCAATAAAACAAACAAACAACAACAACAACAAACCAACCAACAGAAAATGATTCATAAAGAAGCTAGTTTCTGGTTTATAGTAAAATCACTGGGATTTGTATTACCAACAAGTCTTTGAAAATGGTAGGGTGTCTATAAAATCGTCAAGAAACCAATCTTCTTAAAAGTAAACTCCCAAAACAAAAATGCAAGGAAAACAAAGCTTTGATTACACAAATATCTGAAATTTCGTTACCTGAAATTGATTATAAACAGACCTCCAGAAATGATGGTGGTATGGTAGCAGATATCCAAAATCCTTGCTAGAAACTTCCTAAGATTTCCTAAGCCAAATCCCAGAGGAAAAATAAGAATAGAGAAAATTATACAAAGTTCACATTGGTTGAAGTCCAGTGGTAAATAATGTATCTATTCTAGTTAAGCAGAAACTTATTTTACAGTCATTAGGAAGCTGAATAAACAAATGCCAAACTGAGTTTTCAGATATGACTGAAAATCACACTAAGCTATGAATAAAATCGCTGCTCTATAATCAAAAAACCTACCTGCAAAACTTGACAGCCACCACCCCATGATCAGGACACAACCACCAAATTGGGTATGCAGGATAGCATTTGCCAGCAGAACCAGAAGAATGGCCTGAACCTCACTTCTTTCTTCCAAACCTTATGTAAGTGCATTTGTATAGTGAACGTGAATCACATTTAGTCCCCTATCTTAGAGATTCAAGGAATTAATGTTCTGTTTTCCAGCTCTTCTACACAGAAAGACACACAAGAAAGACAGAAAGAAAGAAAGACAGAAAGAAAGACAGAAAGACAGAAAGACAGAAAGGAAGGAAGGAAGGAAGGAAGGAAGGAAGGAAGGAAGGAAGGAAGGAAGGAAGGAAGGAAGGAAGGAAGGAAAGGAAAGGAAAGAGAAAAGAAGGAAAAGAAAAGAAAGACAAAAGAAAGAAAGAAAGAAAGAAAGAAAGAAAGAAAGAAAGAAAGAAAGAAAGAAAGAAAGAAAGACAGACAGACAGACAGACAGACAGACATCAGTCCACCAGATAATTCACACCATGTGGATGCCTCCTCGACAAGGCATAGTAAAAGCCTGAGGAGATTTTCACTTAGGAATAACGCAAATGAGATTAGTTTGGAGGAACTAATCAGGAACATACCCATGATACTCCTTCCCCCAAAGTAGTAAAGGAATATGGGAAAGAAAAACAACAAAACACACACATACCTCTAAAGTAGAGGGAACAGGGGTAGAGATGAGGTTTGCACCACTCAACGTGGTATTCTATCACCAGAATATACAAGGGCTATGCTATGTTATTAAGAATCCTGGCCACACCAAATGGAAAATCTACAATAAAATGTTTTCTGATCTGGCTTATAATTTATGTGGCAAACTGGTCCCTACTGGAAGTACACTCTCCTAGAATATAAAAGCATTCTACATTCCTACTAACATTGTAGGACTGGCCCTGGTGACATTATATACCCGGACTATAATAAATATGAGTGCTAATACATATTAGCGTAGCACATAACACTAAAATTGGAATGATACAGAGATTAGAATGGCTCTTCTGCAAGGATGACACACAAATTTGTGAAGTGTCCTCTGAGGAGGGTAGGAGAGACAGTCTTGAGTCCCTGAGGTCATACATGTCCCATTTCCTGTCACCAGTTGTTTGGTATGGAGAGATAATCCTTGTACTTTGAGGAGGGAGAGTGCAGCAACAGGGTGACTTTATATTTAACTCAATGCTGCACTATCACAGTGGAGAGTAAAGTGGTGCTGGGCTTAGCCAGTGCCTGCACATGGAGATAGCATGTGGACCAGACCCAGTCAGAGGGGAATTGTCTATACTAACAGTCAAAACTTGAGTTACTTGGCAAGTCTCACCACTGTGGGCCAAAGTGTTCCAGGATTTTAGATAAACTGGCAAGGCAGTCTAAGGCCCAAGGACTGCAATTCCTAGGCAACTCCTGGTGCTAGGTTGGGCTCAGAGCTATTGTATTAGCGTGGCACATGACTTGGGGAGACACCAGCCAGGACAGCTAAGGATTGCTTGCACCACCCTTCCCTCAGCCCCAAACAGTGCAGCTTGTGGGAATGAAAGTAACACCTTCCTTCTGCTTAATGTAAGAGTAAAGAGTAAAAAGGACTTTGTTTTGCATCTTGTACACCAGCTCAGCCACAGTAGGATAGGGCACTGGGCAGAGTGTTGAGACCCTACTCCAGGGCCTAGCTCCAAGACAACATTTCTAGACACACCCTGGGCCAGAAGGAAACCCACTGCCTTGAAGGCAAGGACCCAGTCCTGGAAGGTTTCATCACCTGCAAACTAATGTGCCTTTGGGCCCTGAATAACCAGCAGCAATACCCAGGTAGTATGCCATGGTACTTGGGCTCTTAGATATGCTGAATTCAGGTGTGCCCACGTACATTATCTGGTGTGGTGGCAACAGTGAGACACTCCTTCTGCTTGAGAAAAGCAGAGGAAAACATAAAGAGAACTTTTTCTTACATCTTAGGTACTAGCTTGACCACAGTGGGGTAGAGCACCAAGCAGACTCTTGGGGTCCCCTATTCCAGGCCTTGGCTCTTGGATAGCATTTCTGAATATCCTCAGAGGGGAGGAAGATAGGAAGAAAAAAAAGAAGGAAGAGAAGATCACAAAACAAGAAAACAAATGACAAAATGGCAAGAGTAAGTTCTTAATAACTTGAATGTAAATGAACTAAACCCTCCAATAAAAAGATATAGAGTGACTAAATGGATAAAAAGACGAGACTGAATGATCTGTTGCCTACAAGAATCACACCTTCACTTACACACACATAGACTGAAAATAAAAGGATGGAAAAATAGTATTTCATGTCAGTGGAAACCAAAAAAGAGCAGAAGTCACTATACATAAATCAGACAAAATAGAATTCAAGACAAAATCTGTAAGAAGAGACAAAGAAGGTCACTATATAATGATAAAGGGGTCAGTTGAGCAAGAGGATGTAAGAATTATAAATATATGTGCAGCCAACAGTGGAACACTCAGATATATAAAGCAAATATTATTAGCACTAAAGAGAGAAAGAGATCCTAATATGATAGTAGCTAGAGACTTCAACACCAAACTTTCAGCATTGGTCTGAAATTTCAGAGAGAAAATCAACAAAGAAACATCAGAATTATCTGTATTACAGATCAAATGGACCTAATAGAGATTTACAGAACATTTCATCCAACGACTGCAGAATCCACATTTTTTTTCTTAGCACATGGACCATTCTCAAAGATAGACCATATATTAGGTCATGAAACAAGTCTTAAAAGCATTAAAAAAAAAAAAAAAAGAAAAAACCCTGATATAACATCAGCATCTTCTTTGACCACAATGGAAAAAAAAAACAGAAGTTAATAACATGAGGAATTTTGGAAACTCTAGAAACACATGGGAATTGAACACTACACTCTTGAATAAGCAGTGGGTCAATGGAGAAATTAAGAAGAAAATTTATAAATTTTTTGAAACAAATAATAATGGAAACACAACATACCAAAACCTATAGGATATTGCAAAAGCAATACTAAGAGGGAAGTTTATAGCTACTACATTAAAAGCAAAGAAAAACTTCAAATAACAACCTAACAATACATCTTAAAGACCTTGAAAAGCAAAAGCAAACTAAACCCAAAATTAGTAAAAGAAAATAACAAGGATCAATGTCCTTTGCAGGGACATGGATGAAGCTGGAAGTCATTATCCTCAGCAAACTAACCATAGGAACAGAAAACCAAACACCGCACATTGTAACTTACAAGCAGGAGCTGAACAATGAAAACACATGGACACAGGGAGGGGAACAATATACACTGGGGCCTGTGACAGAGAGGTGTGGGTCCGGGGAAGGAGAACATCAGGATAAATAGCTAATGCATACGAGGCTTAACACCTACGTGATGGGTTGATAGGTGCAGCAAACCATGATGGCACATGTTTACCTATGTAACAAACCTGCATGTCCTGCACTTGTATCCTGGAACTTAAAATTAAAATTAAATTAAACTAAAAAAGAAGAAGTGTAAATGGTTTTCAGGGTCTGGAGTGGTAGGTAGAAAGGAGGAGTGACTACTAATGGGTATGGAGTTTCTTTTTAGGGTGATGACAATGACTCTGAACTAGATAGTAGTGATGGTTGTACAACATTGTGAATATGCTAAAAATCACTGAATTATACAATTGAAAAGGGTGAATTTTATAATACATTATCATAATAAAATTGTTATAAAAATGAAAATAATAAAGATCAGAGCAGAAATAAATAAAATTGAAATGAAGAAAATACAAAAGATCAATGAAACACAAGTTTTTTAAAAAATAAAATTGACAAACCTTTAGCCAGACTAAGAAAAAAACAGATAATCAACGTGAACAAAAATCAGAGATGAAAAAGGAGACATTTCAGTCAATACCATAGAAATTCCAAGGATCATTAGTGGCTACCATGAATAACTATATGCCAATAAATTGGAAAATCTAGAAGAAATAGATAAATTCCTTGACACATACAACCTATCAAGATTAAACCATGAAGAAATTTAAAAAAAAAAAACAGAATGAACCAATAACAAGTAATGAGATTGAAGCCATAATAATAAATCTCCTTTTAAAATTTTTAAAATTATTAACATTGGGAGGCCAAGGTGGGCAGATCATGAGGTCAAGAGATTGAGACCATCCTGGCTAACATGGTGAAACCCTGTCTCTACTAAAAATACAAAAAATTAGCCGGGCGTGGTGGCAGGAGCCTGTAGTCCCAGCTACTCGGGAGGCTGAGGCAGGAGAATGGCGTGAACCTGGGAGGTGTAGCTTGCAGTGAGCCAAGATGGCACCACTGCACACCAGCCTGGGCAACAAAACCAGACTCCATTTCAAAAAAAAAAATTAAACAACAAAAAAAAAAGACTTAAAAAAAAAAAAATCTCTTAGCAAAGAAAAGCCCAGGTCCCAATGCCTTCACTGCTGAATTCTACCAAACATTTAAAGAAAAATTAATACCAATCCTACTCAAACTCTCCCAAAAAGTAGGTGAGAAGGGAATACTTTCAAACTTATTCTACAAGGCCAGTATTACCCTGATGCAAAACCAGATAAATACACATTGGAAAAAAATAAAAAAATAAAACTACAGGCCAATATCCCTGATGAAAATAGATGCAAAAATCCTCAACAAAATATTTGCAACAATACAATGAAAAGATCATTCATTACAACCAAGTGGGATTTATCCCAGAGATGCAAGGATGGTTCCACATACATAAATAAATCATCATGATACATCATATCAACAGAATAAAAAAACAAAAACCATATGAGCATTTTAATTAATGCTGAAAAGGCTTTGATAAAATTCAACATCCCTTCATGCTAAAAAAAAAACCCTCAAAAAACTGGGTATAGAAGGAAAGTAACTCAACATAATAAAAACCATATATAACAGACCTATAAATAGTATCACACTGAATGGAGAAAAATAGAAAGCCTTTTCTCTAAGATCTGGAACATGACAAGTATGCTCACTTTCATCACTATTATTCAACATAGCACTGGAAGTCCTAGCTAGAGTAACCAGACAAGAGAAAGAAATAAAGTGCATCCAGGTTGGAAAGAAAGAAGTCAAATCATCATTGTTTGCAGATGATACAATCTTATATTTGGGAAAACATAAAGACCGCACCAAAAAAAAAAAAAAAAAAAACTATTATAACTATTAAATTCAATAAAGTTGCAAAATATGAAATCAACATACAAATATCAGTAGCAATTCTATATGCCAGCAATGAACAATCTAAAAAAGAAATCATAAAGGTAATCCCATTTACAATAGGCACAAATAAAATTAAATACCTAGAAATTAACCAAATATAATCACAATTATAGAACATGAAAGAAATCAAAGAGAACACAACAAAATGGAAAAGTATTCCGTGTTCATGGATCAGAACAATCAATACTGTCAAAATGTCCTAACAATCCAAAGAATTCTACAGATTCAATGCAATCCCTATCAAAATACCAGCGACATTATTCACAAAAATAGAAAAAAAAAATCCTAAAGTTTATATGGAACCAGAACACCCAGAAAAACCACAGCTATCCTAAGCAAAAAGAACAAAACTGGAGGAATCACATTACCTGGTTTAAATTATACAGCCGGGCGCGGCGGCTCAAGCCTGTAATCCCAGCACTTTGGGAGGCCAAGACGGGTGGATCACGAGGTCAGGAGATCGAGACCATCCTGGCTAACACGGTGAAACCCCATCTCTACTAAAAAAAAATACAAAAAACTAGCCGGGCGAGGTGGTGGGCGCCTGTAGTCCCAGCTACTCGGGAGGCTGAGGCAGGAGAATGGTGTAAACCCGGGAGGCGGAGCTTTCAGTGAGCTGAGATCCGGCCACTGCACTCCAGCCTGAGTGACAGAGCGAGACTCCGTCTCAAAAAAAATAAATAAATAAATAAAAAATAAATAAATAAATAAATAAATTATACTACAGAGCTCTTGTAACCAAAATGGCATGGTACTGGCATAAAAACAGTCACATAGAACAATGGAACAGAACAGAGAACCCCAAAACAAATCCACACACCTACAGTGAACTCATTTTGGACAAAGGTGCCAAGAATGTACACCGGGAAAAAGACAGTCTCTTCAATAAATGATGCTGGAAAAACTGGTTATCCATACACATGAGAATGAAACTAGACCCCTGTCTCTTGCCATATGCAAAAATCAAATCAAAATGGATGAGACACTTGAATCTAAGACCTCCAACTATGAAACTACTACAGGAAAACGTTTGGGAAGCTCTCTAGGACATGGCTCTGGGCAAAAATTTAAGTATACACCACAAGCACAGGTAATCAAAGCAAAAATGGACCAATGGGATCACATCAAGTTAAAAATATTCTGCACGGTGAAGGATACAATCAAAGTGAAGAGACAACTCACAGAATGGGAGAAAATATTTACAAACTATGCACCTGACAAGGGATTAATAACAAGGAGCTCAAACAACTCCATAGAAAAAATCTAATTTTCTAACTTGATTAAAAATGGGCAAGTCTAACCTAATTAAAAATCTAACCTGATTAACTTGACTAAAATCTAACATGATTAATCTAGCCTGATCAAAAATGGGCAAAAGATTTGAATAGACATGTCTCAAAAGAAGACATACAAATGGCAAACAGGCATATGAAAAAGTGATCAACATGGATAATCATTGAGAAATGCAAATCAAAACTACAATGAGCTATCATCTCACCCCAGTTAAAATGGCTTTTATCCAAAAGACAGGCAATAACTCTGGCAAAGATGTGAAGAAAAGGGAACTCTCATATACTGTTGATGAGAATGTAAATTATTATAACCACTGTGAAATACAATTTGAAGGTTTCTCAAAAAACTAAAAATAGAACTATGATTCAGCAATCCCACTGCTAGGTTTATACCTAAAAGAAAGGAAATCAGTATATCAAAGAGAAATCTCCATCCCCATGCTTGTTGCAGCACTGTTCATAATAGCTAAGATTTGAAAGCAACTTAACTGTCTATCAACAGATGAATGGATAAAGAAAATGTGGTACTTATATACAATGGAGTACTATTCAGTCATAAAAAAGAATGAGATCCTGCCATTTGCAACAACATGGATGGAACTGGAGATCATTATGTTATGTAAAATAAGCCACACACAGAAAGATAAACACTTCATGTTCTCACTCATTTGTGAGATCTGAAAATCAAAGCATTTGAATTCATGGAAATAGAAAGTAAAAGGATGGTTACCAGGAGATGGGAAGAGTAGTGAGGTGGGGGGTAGGAAGGTGGGGACAGTTAATGGGTACAAAAAAAAGAGTTAAAAGAATGAACAAGACCAAGTATTTGATCGCTTAACATGGTGACTATAGTCAATAATGAATAAATTGTACAGTTTAAATGATAATAAGAATACAATTGGATGGTTTGTAACACAAAGGATAAATGCTTGAGAGGATAGATACCCTATTTTCTATGATGTGATTATTATGCATTGCATGCCTGCATCAAAATATCTTATGTACCCCATAAATATATACACACAATATGTAACCACAAAAATTAAAAACTGAAAAAAGAAAGAAATATGGTTCTAAGAAAGTAATTTCAAAACCCAAACAAACTGTTGGGACCAAGTTCTCTAGTGGGTATATTTATCTTCCTCCCTACTCCCCCTGAGGCTGGTATATGACTGGCAATTTAACTGAATGACTGGCACTTTAACTGAATTTATTCAGCTAAACATCTTAAGATCTAAAAGAAGAGTCCAACAATAGCCATGCAAGTACTTTCTACTTAGAGGAAACGGAAGGCAAGTACAGATCTATTCTAGTCGGTAATGAACATATAAGGAGAAGCCTACAAACTAGCACAGGGAACTCAACTATCATCTGTATCACCCACAGGGAAATTAAAACAAATTAATGAGACAAGAGATAATGACAATATACAAGATCAGAGATGAAAAGAGCACTAATAACAAAAAAGAAAACAAATAAAGCAATCGTAGCATTTTCAATGGCACCAGAAACAGCAAAGATGAAATTCCATTACAGAAAACCAACTGCAGATCATCTTTCAGAACTAGATAGAACAAGGGTGAATAAAGTAGATAAAACATTTGAGAAACACAAACAGCTAGAAGACAGAATTTTTTAATGTTCCCAACACAAAATAAGAGGTGATGGATACACTAATTACCCTGAATTAATCATTACACATCGTATACATGTATTGAAATATCACTTTATATCCATCCAAGAATGTCATGCCCACCATCATGTAAACATAATATAATTAACTATATATCCATCCAAGAATGTCATGCCCACCATCATGTAAACATAATGTAATTAACTATATATCCATCCAAGAATGTCATGCCCACCATCATGTAAACATAATATAATTAAAGTTATTTTAAAGTTCTGTAAAACATTTGTATGTTCATTTACTCTCTCTCTCTCTATATATATATACACACACACACACACACACACATATATATATAAAATATATATATACTAGATCCTGAACAAAACTCAGGATATAACAACAAAAATAAAAGAGCTGAGCAACAGTGGGAAGGAAAGTATAGAAGTCATGGTGACTGCTAAATATGTAATATGTGCATAATATGTACAATTATGTATCAATTAAAAATAAATTTAAGGGCCAAGCACAGTGGCTAACGCCTACAATCCCTGCACTTTGGGAGGTTGAGGGGAGCGGATCACAAGGTCAGGAGTTAGAGACCAGCCTGACCAACAGACCAGCATCTCCAGTATGGTGAAGCCCCATCTCTACTAAAAATACAAAAATTAGCCGGTTGTGGTGGTGGGTGCCTGTAATCCCAGCTACTTGGGAGGCTGAGGCAGGAGAATTGCTTGAACCCAGGAGGTGGAGGTTGCAGTGAGCCCAGATTGTGCCATTACTCTCCAGCCTGGGTGACAGAGTGAGACTCTGATTCAAAAATAAAAATAAAAAATAAAAATAAAAACATTTGAATTATAGATGAATAACTGGCACTTATCTATACTGATTATAGATCAAAAACTGGTATTCATTTAATCAATGTTTTTGAATATATATGGCTTAAAACAAAATATAGAATGTACAAAGATATTAAAAGAAAATTGCCCTAAACTGAGAAAAGATTTAAGCAGATAAAAAAAAAGCTCATGATATACTAAGAAAAATAAGGAAAAGTAGCCAACATTGTTACATCATGGTAAAATATGGGGGTGGGGGGAGACAAAGAAGAAAAATGAAGCTAGTCTTGAGCTTCTCAATGAATATGTTAGATGACAGAAAATAATGAGACAATTTTTATTGAAATCTTAGAGAAAATGTGAACCAAGATGTCCATACTGAAAGAAGTAACTCATATGTAAGGGCTAACCAGTCTCAGATATATGTCCTCAAATTCTTGCATACCACTCTTGCAACCGTCCTGAAAAAAGTACTTGAAATATTTCAAACAACCAACAATGCAAAATATAGAGCTGAAAAGTAGGCAAGTCGTGATATAAAAGACCATCAGGTGGTAAGTCACACAATACTTGTCCAAAACTAGCTGTGAAAACGAGAGCTTTAATATAGTTTCACACAAGGACTGGAGTACGTGATTGTCAGTTTGGTTCAGTGGACTAGTACAACAGTTTCTGTAAAGACAAAGTTAATTTCCAGCCATCCTTGTATGCAATTGGTCAGATTTAGGTTACATGGCGATCTCTAACTACAGGGCAAGCTAGGAAAGTATTTGTCACTTTTAAGCTCTATGATGGACAGATGATCCCTGAAAGCAGGAAAAAGGGGAAGTAAATGATTATTAAGTAGTCAATCAAGAATATCATGCCCACCATCGTGTAAATATATAACTAACTATAAAGTTATTGTAAAGTTCTGCAAAATATTTGTGTTAGTTTTTAAAAGAAAAAAGATATACTATCGTTAAGAAATATATACTATATGCTGACAAAACTCAGGATACACCAACAAAAATAAAAGAGCTGGGCAGGGTTGGGAAGGAGAGTATAGAGGTCATGGTGACTGCTGAAACTCTTATGAATAAAACAGTCCCTCCTCTTGAGTTCTCTTTTCCTTGCTGATAAGGAAAGCTAGATAGACCTAAACACTAATCCTCACATTTGGGAATGGTTCACCTACAGGAACGGCTATCCATCTAGATAACATCCAAGAACCACCCTGAGAGTTCAGAGTGTCCCTGACTCCCACCCTCACTCTTCTTCAGGCTGCACCAAAACCAAATTATCGCTTCTTTAAGTAATTCGGACATTGAGCTTACATTGTTTGTCAGTGTTATTCACAAATACTACCAGCAAGGGAGGAAGTGAAGTCTAGGGCTTATCCACCCTTTGCTAACTCCAAGGAGAGAAAGTATCAGGAAGAACAGTAGACCAAGAACAAGGCCAATCCAGCAGAACTCCCATGTGGAGAGAAAGTATTGTTTGATTTAAAGAAAAAAAAGAAAAAACCTAATAGTAGTACAAAAACGCCTGATTTGCAGGTTCTGACTGAACCAGAGGAAGAAGGAAGCTACCTGAATTAGAAAGAATGTTGCAGTTCCAATTACAGAGCCTATCCCATGGGAAGACAAAAAGGCAGCTGGTTGAACTGACACAGAACAGCCCCAGGAAAGTAAAGGAGGAAGTATTCCATTCCAGCCAAGCTGGCGCTGGTCTCCTCACCTACTGAAAACTCTTCTCTGGTACTTACTCCCCACTCCCGCCCTCTGCCTACCTCTGTTTTCAAGTGTGAAAACTTACAGATGCTATTGGAGACTCTTAAACTCATGTTCCTAACTGAACTGAGTCCTTCATCCTGCCCTTACCGCTCCATTTCCACAAGGGCTCCTTTCTACTGTGGAACATCAGTTCTCTCCTCTAAACCTCCATTAAGATAAGGAGTTGAGAAAAGGAAGGGAATAAGAGTAAGATTTTAGTGGAGTCATGAAGAGAGCCCATGAATTTTATCCATTATTTTTTAGTCTTTGCCCAATATAAGAGATTTTATCTTATTTTTTGAAGGGAAAAAGACTTCATACCACCTTTTAATCTAAACTCCCAACATCTTTTCTTCCATGACTCATTCTCCCTTAAAACCAATACACCAATCTGGTAACATCTGGGACACAAGGGCACCTGCCTGAGCTTTAGCAGAGCCCGGAGATAGAAGACGGAACAGAGCATGAAGAATTAGGGTCCCTTTCTAGAGCTTTTGAGAGAGATTGATGGACCAAGACAGACATCAAAAGAGGGCTTCAGTCAAAAGGACTAAGCCGGAAGACAAAATATCCAATGTCTGGAGATGTTTTCCAGGGTAGAAAGTGAGAAGGAGTCTAACAATACTCACTTCGGGGCCCTAGGGCATCAAGATAGGGATGTAAAATCTTTGGGAATTGTTGTGGAAAGAGATCCCAGTAGCTGCTCCCTCCAGAGAGATCCCACTCCAGCTCAGTGTGGACACTGAGGAGACATCAAAGGAGCCACAGAGGACTGGGGGCATCTGCATCCCAGAGACCATGTTGTAAGCCCCTCTTTGCTTGTCTCTTAGCCCAGAAGGATAGCAGCTGCAATAAGGTGCTCTCTCTGCTTTACAGTGTGTTTGCCCATAGGCAAAAGGGGTTGGGGCCTCCTTCAACTTCTGCTCTGCCTCCAGGAAGTAGGAACCTTGGAGGTGAGCTGATAGCATCCCTCTAGAACTAAGCTGCCTCTGCACAAAGCAGTCCCCAGTGACTGAAGTCCCTGCCTTACAGCCTGAGCATAGAGAAGCCCCTTCATATCTCTCACCTGGAAGCACCACTGTTGCCAGTCAATGAAGTCCCAACCTTCTATATCTCCTGCTGCAGCTGGACGAGCTCCTTGTCATGGTCATGGTCCTTGATGCTGATGCTGGTTCTGTTGCCTGGCCTAGGACAGGCCAGTGGGAGTTCATGTGAGGATGTAGAGTTCATGCGAGGAGGGTTTCTAGCCTCTAGCTCCCAGGGCTGTGTGTTTCATAAGAAAAGCACTGGTCCCAGCTCTTACCCACACAGGGAACCATCCGAGTCTCTGAGTACTCATATTTCCTTCTTGAGGCAACTCTAGTGCTTCCACAAGGCACCACAGTCCACAGATTTGGCCCCCTGGGTTCTCTGGTTGGTAAAAGAGGAGGGAAAATTGAGCCTGCTCTCAATAAAGAAATGTCATCAAGCCTGCAGTTTTGGAGGACCGAAGTAGACAACCTTTAGAATGTAGATTGTTACCTAGCTGTCTTGTGCTAAGCAGGGTAAGTTTCTGGAGAAAAGAAAATATCACTAGCTACTCTCATGAACAGTTGAAAAAGACCTGTTTGTGTGGCAGGAGCCTGGCCTGAGGTTTAATCCTGTTTCTACCACATAAAAATTCACAGTAGGTCTGATGAGAGGCAGCTCAAGAGTTCAGCTACATCCCTGTTTAGCTGTTTCGCATAGTCAACAACTTCTTGAGTTCCTCATTTTCCTTGGAAACTGCTGCTATCTGCTTCTCAAAGTTTCTCACCACCATCTAGAACAACTCACTTCTTTTCTACCAAATGGAGCAGACAGGTGAGAGAAGAGAATAGTTACAAAACTAACCCAAGCATGCTAGCTCTGTTTTTCCATGCTTTTACTCTCTGGCCTCCCTCCTACCTACACACAGGCATCCCCATATTACTTGCTTTGAGCTTTGCCAATTTTACCTGTGGGCTGGCTCCTATCTAACACTTCAGGTCATTGAGAATGTCAGCCTGTGGGTGGGAAAAGAGGAGAGGGAGGATGAATAGTGAGGAAGACTATTCCGGAAGACAAAATATCCAATGTCTGGAGATGTTTTCCAGGGTAGAAAGTGAGAAGGAGTCTAACAATACTCACTTTGGGGCCCTAGGACATCAAGATAGGGATGTAAAATCTTTGGGAAGAATTGTGGAAAGAGAATCCCAGTAGCTGCTCCCTCCAGAGAGATCCCACTCCAGCTCATTGTGGACACTGAGGAGACATCAAAAGAGCCACAGAGGAGCTGGGGGCATCTGGAAACGCCTCCCTCAACCCTCCTGATACTCACTTCCCAGGCAGCTCCTGTATCATCTGCTATCTCCTGCATTTGCTGCCCCCACTCCTTGAACTTCTGCAGCTCCCTGTCCTTCCTCTTCAGCTCATAGTCACACCGCACCTTCTGGCTGATTAACTAGTCTTGCAAACACTTCATCTGGTAGAGTAGAGGGGGTCATTAAACAGGAAAGGCACATGCAGGACCCACAGAGGCACCAGCAAGGAGAAATAAATCAGACCCTATGCATGAATAAAAAGAACAAGATCTTCCACAAACAAGTGAAGCAGTCGTAGCCATGGGAGGCATGACATCCATCCCTGCCCCTTAAAGCCAAGGCCTGCTACTCTAACTCTTGCCAAGCTGGGCCCGGGCCACACCACAGCTGGTTGGTCTGTTCCTGGCCTGTACAGCAGCATCATTGCTCACATGTTTGCATCTGGGCCTAGAGTAGGGCAGGAAAGGGAAGCCATTCTCCCAAGATAGTGGTTCTTAAACATTATTGGGCATCAGTATCACCTGGAAGGCTTGTTAAATCACACATTGCAGAGCTCACAGAGTTTCTGATTCAGCAGGTCTGAAGAAGGCCCTGGAATCTCCAATGCTACCAAGTACCCAGGTGATGCTGATGTGCTGATGCAGAGACCACAATTTGAGAACTGCTGCTCTAAGCCTTACCGTGGCTACTTTTAGCCTTCCCATCCTCACTCTTCTAGAGTCTGAGCAGCCTTTAATGGCAGGAAATGACTCTGGGCACCTACCTTCTTTACATGCCCATTTTATCTTATCCTAAACCTTCAGGGAATGATAAGACAGATGCCCATCACCCTCAGAGACCCCTCTGTAGAATGGTTAAGAATGCATTGGATCTGTAACAGAGATCTGGGTTCAAGTCTTGACTCTTCTACTTACAGGTTAGCACCACAGCAAGTTACTAACTGTGGAACCTCTGCTGCCTCATCCATGAAATGGGTATAAAGTCCTGCCTCCTAGGTAATACATGCCAATTGCTTTATCTCGTGCCAAGCACTAGTGTATGACTAAATATTGTGAGTTTATTGTTAGAAAAATCTTTTCAGGCAGATTTATTTGCCTCAGTCTTCTCTTTATTTAATCTATCCAACAGTCCCATCATGTGTGACTCAGCCCTCAAGCCCTATCTTTAATACTTGTTGACTCTTTCTGCTTTCAGTGCTCAAATTACAGTCTCTCTCCTAAACTATTGCAAGTCTCCTAAATTCTTTTTTAAACCCCTCTTTGCCAAATTCACTTTCCACTCTAGCATCCCAGGCCTCTTGCTAAAGCACAGCTAGCATTATGACACAACTCTGCACTGAAAACCTTCAAGGACTTCCCAATATGGTCAGTCTTTCCTCACTATGAGCAAATGAGTGGGGAAGCACTGGTTAGAGGGAGTGTCTCTCTGCCCTCTCCAGCAAGATCTGCTGATATCCTATTTTCTTTTAGGAGCAGATGTTAAAAGGCCCTTTCCTCCTTCTGATGCCCTAATATGCATTTTCTCTCCTTCCCTAAATTTTCATAGTACTTTGTATTCTATCAGTATTATAATAGTGTTCCTTAAATTATAGAGCTGCATGTCACTCTTTAGCCTGGGAGGTCTCTAAAGCCAGGAACCTCTTTATATCCCCTAGAACTCAAACACCATGTTATTGATTCACTTATTTAATAAACAGTGATTCTAAAACTACTTCAGAAAGTATTTTGACATATTTGAGATTCACAGTGTTTTCTCCTCATCGTAAAAACCATCCTCCAGCTTTTTAAGCTCCCTTGTTTTCATTTGGTGCTTTTCATGTTCTGCAGTCACCTTCTAGAAGTCTGAACAAAAACACAAAGAATGGGCATTTTGGTTCCTGTGCAACTCTCAAAATAGAGTTCATTTTACCAGCCCTGGACCAGAGGGGAGCCCACCTCCCTGAAAGATGAGTCTCAGGCCTGGCAACATTCACCACAAACTGACGAAAGAGCCTTTGGGCCTTGAGTGAATATCAGTGGTAGCCTGGCAGTATGTTCCATGAACCTGTGGCCACAGGGTAAGGCCCTTCTGCCTGTGAAAAGGGGAGGAAAGAATGGGAAGGACTGTCTTGTGGTTTGAGGGCCAGCTCAACCACAGTAGAATAGAACACTGGGCAGATTTCTAAGGTTTTTTACTCCAGTCTCTGGCTCCCACATGGCATCTCTGGATCTACCTGGACTCTGGGAGAACTCACCGCCCTGAAGGGAAGGGCACAAGCCTGACTAGCTTTGCCCCTTGCTGATTATAGAGCTCTAGGGCCTTGAGTGAACATAGGCAGTAGCCAGGGAGTGGTTACAGTGCGCCTTGGGTGAGTCGAGTCCCTGCACAGTCCCAGTGGTGGTGGCCATAGGGGTACTTGTATCACCCCACCTGCAGCTCCAAATGGCTCAGTGCAGAGAGACTCCATTTGGGATAAAATAAGGGAAAAGAGCAAGAGTCTCTCCCTGGTACTCAGATAATTCTTCCAGATCCCTTATTCAAGACGATCAAGGCAGTACCTCTATGAGTCTGCAGGAACTACAGTGTTACTGGGCTTGAGGTACCCACTAATGCAAATCTGGCTTAGATCACAATACTCAAGGCCTTTTAAATACCTGGAAATCCTTCCCAAGGTGGACAAGTGCAACCAAGCCCAGACTGTGAAGACTACAATAAATACCTTACTCTCCAATGCCCAGACACAGAAGAACATTCCCAAGTATCAAGACTACCCAAGAAAACATGACCTCACCAAATGAACCAAATAAAGCACTAGGGAGCAATCCTGGAGAAACAACGATATGTGACCTTCAAACAATGCAAAACAGAGATAGGTGACCTTCAGAGAATTCAAAATAGCTATCTTGAGGAAACTCAAAGAAATCCAAGATAACACAGAGAGGGGATTTAGAATTATATCAGATAAATTTAATGAAGAGATTGAAATAATTTAAAATAATCAAGCAGAAAATCTGGAGCTGAAAAATGCAAGTGGCATACTGGAGAACACATCAGAGTCTTTTAATAGCAGAACTGATAAACCAGAGAAAAGCAGAGAGCTTGAAAACAGGCTATTTGAAAATACACAGTCGGGGAGACAAGCCAAACAAATAAAAATCAATGATGCATACCTACAGGATACAGAAAATAGCCTCAAAAGGACAAAATTTAAGAGTTATTGGCTTTAGAGAGGAGTTAGAGAAAGAGATAGGTATGGAATATTTATTCAAAAGTATAATAACAGAGAACCTCCCAAACCTAAAGATACCAATATCCAAGTACAAGAAGATCATAGAACACCAAGCAGATTTAACCCAAAGAAGATTCATTCAAGGCATTTAATAATGAAACTCCCAAAGGTCAAGGATAAAGAAATAATCCTAACAGAAGCAAGATAAAATAAACAAATAATATAAAATGTAGCTCCAATACATCAGACATCAGACTTTTCCATGGAAATCTCACAGGCTAGCAGAAAGTGGTGTGACATATTTAAAATTATGAAGAAAAAATATTTTACCATAGAATAGTATCTATGGTGAAAATATCCTTTAAATACGAAGAATAAATAAAATCTTGGCCAGACAAACAAAAGTTGAGGGATTTCATGACCACCAGGCCTGTCCTACACAAAATGCTAAAGGGAGTTTTTCAATCAGAAATAAAAGGATATTAATGAGCAATAGGAAATCAACTGAAGGTACAACACTCACTGGTAATGGTAAATGCACAGAAAAATACAGAATATTATAACACTGTAACTGTGGTGTGTGAAGTACGTTTATCTTAAGTAGAAAGACTAAATGATGAGTCAAATAAAATAACTACAACAACTTTAAAGGACATAGATAGTATACAAAAATTAAACAGAAACAAGAAAAAGTTTAAAAGTAGAAGGATGAAGTTAAAGCATAGAGTTATTAGTTGTCCTTTTGCTTGTTATTTCATTTATGCAAGCAGTTTTGGGTTGTGAGATAGTATTTGCAAGTCTCATGGTGACCTCAAATCAAAAAACATACCACATATATTCACAAAAATTAAAGAGCAAGAAATTAAATCATACCACCAAAGAAAATCACCTTGACTAAAAGGAAGACAGGAGAGAAGAAAAAAAGGAAGAGAAGAACAAAAAACAAACAGGAAACAAATGACAAATTGGCAAAAGTAGGTCAGTCCTTATTTGTCAATTATAACAATGAATGTAAATTAACTAAACTCTCCAATCAAAAGACACCAAATGGTTGAATAGAGAGAAAAATAAGAGCCATTGATCTGTTGCCTACAAGTATCACACCTTCAGCTATAAAGACACACATAAGCTGAAAATAAAGCAATTGAAAAAGCTACTCCATGACAATGGAAACCAAAAAAATCAGGAATTGCTATACTTATATCAGAAAAAAAAATAGATTTCAAGACAAAACTATAAGAAGGGAACAAGCAGTCCTTTGTATAAAGGGTTCAATCCAGCAAGAGAATATTGTAACTATATTGTAATATATAACTGTAAATATATATGCACCCAACACTGTAGCACCCAGATATACAAAGTATATTAAACTAGTAAGAGAGATAGATCCCAATACAATAATAGCTGGAGACTTCAATACCACTCTTTGAGCATTCAACAGATCTTCCACACGAAAATCAACAAAGAAACATTGGACTGAATCTGCACTATAGATCAAATGGACCTAATAGTGATTTACAGAACAGTTCATCCAATGGCTGCAGAATACACATTCTTTTCCTCAGCACATGGACCATTCTCAAGGACAAGTCATATGTTAGGTCACAAAACAATTCTTAAAACATTCAAAAAAATGAAATTATATTAAGCATCTTCTCTGACCACAATGGAATAAAACTAGAAGTCACTAAAAAGAAGAATTTGGGAAACTATAAAAACACATGGAAATTAAATAATATGCTCCTGAATAACCCAGGGGGTCAATGAAGGAAATTGAAAAATGTACTTAAACAAATGACAACAGAAACACAACATACTAAAACATATGGGATACAACAAAAGCAGTACTAAGTAGGAAGTTCATAATTTATAATCACCTAGATGAAAAACAAAGAAAAATTTGAAATACAAAACCTAACAGTGTGTCTTAAATAACTAGAAACGCAAGAGCAAACCAACCCAAAATTAGTACCAAAGAAGTAATAAATATCAGAACAGAAATAAAATTGAAATGAAGAAAACAATACAAAGGATCAAGAAAACAAAAAGTTGGTTTTTCAAAAGTTAAACAAAATTGACAAACCTTCAGCCAGACTAAGCAAAAAAAGAGAAAATACCCAAATAAAAATAAGAGATGAAAAAGGCAACATTGCAACTGATACAACAGTAAGTCAAAGGATCATTACTGGCTACTATGAGCAACTGTATGTGAAACTGGAAAATCTAAAAGAAATGGATAAATTCCTAAACACATACAACCTATGAAGATTAAACCATGAGGAAATCCAAAGCTGGAATGAACCAATAATGAGTAATGAGATTGAAGCCATACTAAAAATTCTCCCAGCAAAGAAAAGCCTGGAACCCCAATGGCTTCACTGCCAACCATTTAAAGAATGAATACCAATCCTACTCAAACTATTCTGAAAAATAGAGAAACAAAGAACACTTCCAAACTCATTCTATAAGGCCAGCATTACCCTGATTGATACCAAAATCAAACAAAGACATATCAAAAAAAGAAAACCACAGGCCAATATCCCCAATGAACACTGATGTAGAAATCTTCAACAAAATACTAGTAAACCAAATTCAACAATACATTAAAAAGACCATGCATCATGATGAAGTGATATTTATCCCAGGGATGCAAGGATGGTTTAACATAGGCAAATCAATCAATGTGATAGATCATATCAACAGAACGAAAGACAAAAAATAAATAATATTTGAATTGATGTTGTAAAAGCATTTGATAAAATTTAACATCCCTTCATGATAAAAACTCTAAACAAACTGGGTATAAAAGGAACACACCTCAACATAATAAAAGCTATATGTGACAGACTCCACAGCTAATATCATACAAAATGGGGGAAAACCGTAAACTTTTCCTCAAAGATGTAGAACATGACAAGGATGCTCACTCTCACCACTATTATTCAACATAGTACTGGAAGTCCTAGCTGGAGCAATCAGAGAAATAAATAAAGGGTCTCCAAATTGGAAAGGAAGAAATCAAATTATCCATCTTTGTGGATATGATCTTATATTTGGAAAAACCTAAAGACTTCACAAGAGAATTATTAGAATTCATAACCAAACTCAATAAGGTAGCAGGAGAAAAAAATCAACATACAAAAATTAGTAGCATTTCTATATATGCCAACAGCAAGCAGTTTGAAAAAGTAATCAAGAAGGTAATCCCATTTATGTCAGTCACAAATAAAATTAAATACCTAGGAATTAACCAAATAAATAAAAGATCTCCACAGTGAAAACTATAAAGCATTGATGCAAGAAATTGAAGAGAACACACACAAAAAAAGAGATATTTCATGTTCATGAACTGGAAAAATCAATGTTGTAAAAATGTCCATACTACCCAAAGCAATCTATAGATTCAATGCAATCCTTATCAAAATACCAATGACATTCTTCACAGAAATAGAAAAAACAATCCTAAAGTTTATATAGAACCACAAAATACCCAGTATAGCCACAGCTATCCTAAGCAAAAAGAACAAAATTAAGCAAATTTACAAGGAAAAGACAACCCCATTAAAAAGTGGGCAAAGGACATTAACAGACACTTCCCAAAAGAAGACATTCATGCAGCCAATAAACATAAAAAGAAGCTTAATGTCACTGATCCTTAGAGTAATGAAAGTTAAAACCAGAATGAGATAGCATGTCAAGTCAGTCAGAATGGCAATTATTAAAAAGTCAAGAAACAACAGATGCTGGCAGGGTTGTGGAGAAAAGGGAACACTTTTACACTGTGGATGGCAATGTAAATCACCTCAACTATTGTGGAAGAGAGTGTGGTGATTCCTTAGAGATCTAGAAGCAGAAATATCATTTGACCCAGCAATCCCATTACTGGGTATATACCCAAAGGAATAGAAATCATTCTATTATAAAGATACATGCACATGTATGTTCATTGCAGCACTATTCACAATAGCAAAGACATGGAAACAACCCAATGCCCATCAAAGATAGACTGGATAAAGAAAATGTGGCGTATATACACCATGAAATACTATGCAGTCATAAAAAGGAATGAGATCATGTCCTTTGCAGGGACATGGATGGAGCTGGAAGCTGTTATCCTCAGCAAACTAACACAGGAACAGAAAAACAAACACTGCATATTCTCCCTTATAAGTGGAAGCTGAACAGTGAGAATATATGGACACATAGTTGGGGGGAACAAAACTCACTGGGACCTATGTAGGGGACCAGCGGGGAGGAAGAGCATCAGGAAAAATAGCTAATGGATGCTTGGCTTAATACCTAGGTGATGGGTTGATTTGTGCAGCAAATCACATGGCACACGTTTACCGGTGTAAAAAACCTTCACATCCTGCACATGTACCCAAGAACTTAAAAGTTGAAGGAAAAAAAAGAGAATCCAACAGAAAAAAAAAAAAAATGCTGTCAAGGATATGAAGAAAACGGAACCCTCATACAGAGTTGGTATGAATGTAAATTGGTGCCACCACTATGGAGAATAATTTGGAAGTTCCTCAAAACACTAAAAATTAAGCTATCATATGATCCAGCTATCCCACTGATAGGTATTCTATTAGTCTATTCTCACACTGCTACAAAGAACTTCCTGAGACTGGGTAATTTATAAAGGAAAGAGGTTTAATTAACTCACAGATCCATATGGCTGGGGAGACCTCAGGAAATTTACAATCATCATTGAAAATGAAGGGGAAGCAGGAACCTTCTTCAAAAGGTGGCAGGAGAGAGAATGTATGCAGAAGGAACTACCAGTTATAAAACCATCACATCTCATGAGAACTGCTCAGAGTAGCATTTTACATTTCTATAATATATGCTATCTTTCTATATGATGCTACAAGTCACAGATCACTTCTTCCAAAAGTTTGCTCACATTAGAACCATCTTGAGAGCTTTTGAACCTCCCCATCACTATCACTGATACCAAGTTCCAGTTGCCCCCCACATTAATTAAATCAGGATATGTGTAGAATTAGGCATTCAGGCAAGTGTAGTTTACAGAGATTCCCAGGTGATTCCAACACACAAGCAGGTTTCAGAACCAGTGGATAGATTGTAATCATTTCCCACCTCCACGCAGTGAAGAAAATCGCTGCCCTTCTCTCTCTAAACCTCTGCAACGCTTCTTCTGCTTTCATGCTGCACTATGATTCCAGAGGGGTTCAAAGTGGAGTCAGTACCCCAGAGCAATCCTCTTCCAATCAAGTGCAGAAAGCCTAGGAAGAAGGGGCTTCATTATTAAAGAAGGGAATTCACGGGGCCACCTAATGCCCCATCAGAGATAAGATCACTAAGTCTCATAAATATAGCACCACTGCCGTCCCAACCCCAATGCATCTGTCTCACCTCAAAGGGACAAAACTCTCTGTTTTTTGGATTCAGGGCAAAGCATCTCAGTGGGATCAACTGGACCTAATGGAGAACCAGAAATGGTTGAGCAGGAAAATGTAAATGTCCAGAAGTGGGAATTAAAATAGAGAAAAGCCAGGGAAAGGAATGCTGTGAGGGGATAGGTTATCACAGAGGTAAAGCAATTATTCCCACAAAGCAGAAAATCCATGGGCCTGGACAAACTCGGAGTCAAGGAAATGTAAACTGAGTAATGGAAAAGCCCCAGTTACTACCTGGGATCAGAAACCTTTCTTTCCTCATGAGGTTCCATGGTGCCCAGTAAAGCTAGGAAAGTGTTTGGAGAAGCAAGATTTCCCCCAGCTTTCTGCAAACCAGCCTTAAATCCAAAAAGGAGTGGAGCCTACCCCAGCATTGGTTACTTCAACCTCAATTATATCTCCTGCCTGTCTCCCCTAATAATAAAGTTAAAAAAAAAAACAAACTAGAAAATACTTAAGAGATCAAATAGTAAAATTTTCTTGTTCTACTCATAAAAGGAGAAACCCTTTTCACACAGTAAATGGCAAAGTCAGAAACAAATCCAAGTATTTTAATTACAAATTAAATTTTGTGCTGTGCCATGTGTCCTCACTCTCTAATTCATCTTTCACCATCTCTAATCTACTCATTTCCCAGCCAGCCAAGTCAGAGAATGAATTGTTACCTAGTTTAGCCAGTCTCAGAGAGCCTCTTTTCCTAAAACAACTCTTTTTAGAGGCCACCTTGCTTTCTCATTGGATGGTCTCTAAAGAGAGAAAGAAGAAAGAAAAAGAAAAACTGTGAAGAAATGATGTAAGATGAAAGTGACAAGAGTGGCTGTTCAATATCATTTCACCTTATGAATTCCGAAGATTTTCAACGTGAAAACCAGGCTCCCAAAGCTATCGTAGTTGTTCACTATTTCTTAACCTTGGTTACTTGTTAGAAATGCTTGGGAAAGTTAAAATTCCCCATGCCCAGACCAATTAAATCAGAATCTCTGAATAGGAAACCCAGACAGCAGAATTTTTAAGGCTTCCCAGGTGATTCCAATGTGTAGAATCACTGCTCTAACAAGACAAAGTTAGCTCCTCCCTCAGACTCTAAGGCTGATCAGCTGGGGTATAAGCTTTTCTGAATAGGGAACAGCTAAGTATGAGCAAGGGCATTTCTTTGGGGGCAGCAGGGTACAAAGTAAGGTTAAGCAGCCACCCAGCAGGGAATAAAGTTACACTTTAATTTCAAAATAAAGCTTCTTATTTTATTGAGTCAAGCTTCATTTTATCTTCTAGCTTTTTTTCTCTTTTTCTGTTCCATAAAATTATAGTGATAAAACAGTAATGTTAATGGGATCAATACCGTTTATTACTAAAGGTGGATATTATACCTTTTCTTGACAGTCCTCAATGAACAACCACAGCTAAAATAAACAGTGCATGTCCTACTACCTGTCTGCTAAGCTGGCTGTTGGTTCTTCATTTCCACCCCCCAAGACCAACACTTCCACCTATCAGGCTTATCTAAGGAGTCACCTGCATGCATGAAATCTGT
Source organism: Macaca fascicularis (assembly GCF_037993035.2). Classification (NCBI taxonomy): domain Eukaryota; kingdom Metazoa; phylum Chordata; class Mammalia; order Primates; family Cercopithecidae; genus Macaca; species Macaca fascicularis. The sequence goes on from NC_088379.1 coordinate 110,709,475, forward strand.
GAAGGCTTTATAAGCGAAGTGTTCATCCGGTTAGCGTTTATCTAATACCACCTCAAACAAGCACAGCTTGGATGTTATTAGTTGACTAGGACTTGGATAGTGGAAAATAATTAAGAGGTAATTAACAGGTCGGAGAAAACACGGAGGCAGAAAACCATATGTATATTTGGAAGTCCATAGTATCACACTGGAACCCCTTAAATTCATGGCTGAGCATTTCTCTCTGATTCCAGGTAAGTACACTGGACTATATTTCAGATGTGTCTTTATAAATGAGTTGGGAGAGGCAGTGTGGTCTCATGAAAGACAACAGGATTTGAACGAAGATTCAAATACGACCTCTGACAGTAACTAGTCCTATGTCCGTGGGGGAAGCTTTTTAATCTCCCTTAGCTTCAGCTTGCTCAACTGTAAAACAGGGATAATAGTATCTACCTTATCGGGTTGTTTTAAAGATTAGCATTCTTGTATGCAAGTACCTAATATGGTGAATGAAAATAATGGGTGCTCAATAAATAATTGACAAGATGAATAATAATAATAGCATTTGTATTCACAGCAGCAGTTGTTTTTGGAGCATTTAGACAGAAATAGCTTACATCCCAAATTTAAACCTTCCACTTTATTCAGTTTTTAGTTATTGTTTTTGAAAGCTTGACATGAGCAATATTCATAGATATGCAACTGAAGTTACTATAAAGTCCTTTTAATTTTTAGTTTTAAGATACTGAAACAATATGAGAAGCCTTAAATCAGTGAGACCAATTTAATCAAATGGTCTGATTTTTACAGCAATGGGAAAAAAGATTCTATAATGAATATGGTATGCAGAATTGGAGAAATGAGTATAAAATGAACAAATTTGATACTGAGAGATTTCTTGCTAAATATGTAGAGAAATAACTCACTTCTGCAGAGTATTTAGTAGCAAAATAATCCAACACAACCTAGCAAAAGGTGTACAGAAACTTCTTTCTGCTGGTTGTGTTTCAGACAAGTTACCAACAAATGAATAAAGTGTTTTATTGATGAAAGAAAGAATCAAGTAGCTGTATGGCCTTAGGATGTTTCTTAACTTCTCTGAGCATCCAGTTCCTCATCAGTAAGGTTAGAATAATAGTTATGATAGTTTGTTGTTATGTGTGTGGAACTAATAAGTTGGTGGTGCATGTAAAGCACTCACTATAGTGCCTATTACTTTCAGTTATTGGCTATCATTTTTATCTATGTTGCTAGGATTAAAACAATTTAATAGAAAGATTTAAAAGTATATCAGAGAACAATGATATGCTGATTTTCAATACCAGATTCTTCCACAAGATTAAAGGTTTAGGTATGGTACAAGCTCTTGGGGTCCTTGCTTATTTCATTTGTCAGGTAGGAACTACTAAACTTACAAAAGCACTAACAGGAGTTCTGTGTTTTAATCAAGCAGATTAGTTATGCTAAGAGATAACACTTCTGTTAACCCCTTCTATGACTTTTCCTACAAAGTTTGCATCAGAAAGTTTTCTTTTAAAAGTTTTTAATTTCTAACAATGAGAGATCCTTTATAGTCATAACTAGCCTTGTCATAACTGAACAATACTTGAGGAATAAGCACAAAGTTAAGGTGAAGAAGCAAACAAGAATCTGCTAGCATGGAATCTGCCTATCAGGGCATTCATCCTTAAGCAATGATCCCAGTGGACCTTGCAAAAGACATGGCAAGTCTTTCTACTTTATTTGTTTATTATCAAATATTCCTTAAGCACTTAGGGTTGGCCAACTTGCTATGACAAGCAGTCCCCAAATTTCACTGGTTTCACACTACAAGATTTAGTTCTTATATGGAAAATCCAATCAGATATTCCTAATCAGCAGCTTTTGTCCAACTGATGACTAAATTTGAGATACTTCCATTAGCAACTCCACTGTGTCCTAGGATCTCTTCAGAGCCCTCTACTAGATGCTCCGCACTCACCCAGACAACAGGCAAAACAAACATTATTTCAGAAAATTAAGTGCCCAATATTTAACCCCCTTATGGCAAAATACACAACCACTTCTGCCCACAGTGCATTGGCAAGAAGCAGTTATGTAGTCCCACCAAGATGCAAGAAAAGCTGGGAAAAGTAATCAGGTAACCACTTTCCAGAAAGAACGCTCCACTATGGAAGAGAAGTGTGATTCTATGTCTCTCTGCTAGCTATGCCTGCCATAAGCACCTGGGTAATGGAGGTAGATTAAGTTTTAAAATAGAAATAAAAAGTCCCCTCTTTATGGTGTCTACAGACTAGATCATTCTTACTCTAATAAAGAACCCCCTCCTAATGGCTCCATGTGCTGAATTTCCTTTTATCATCTTGACATTAGCCTCATCCCTATCTATGCTGTAGAACTACATTTTCCAGAATTCCTTTCCAGTATCATTTAAGGTTAGATTCTGCCAATGAGGCATTCACAAATAGAAGAAGCCATTTTTCTCAGCAGCAGCTGTTTGCAGGCAGATGAGATCATTGTTGGCAGCGCTCCTTGGCTTTCAATGCTTCTCCCAGGAATCACCTGCTATAAGCAGTCAGCTGAGATCATCAGCAGAAGCTTCCAGTGGCTCCAGGCTTCCCCCTGAGAATTACCGACTTCAGTGTTCCATGGAACAAAGATCACTGATAGTGGCTTGCCTGCAATCTTGCACTTTAAAATGTGCTGAAAATTAATCTGCCGGACCTTGCTCACACAGCCCTTCCAATGTTCTGAACTAACTTCTTCCCACCATTTTTGTCAGAAAATGACAAAACCTGAACACATTCAGTATGCAGAAATTAAACAAACTTATTCTGTAATTCAAAAAAAATATTTTCTGGTACCTGATATATGCCAGGTTCTATGCTAGATGCTGGCAATACAGTAGCAGCCAAAGAGATAAACTTCTGCCTTTACTGTGCCTATTTATAAACTACTCAGTGAGAAGTACATTATAAAACATAATAAATCAATAAGTGCATACTCTGACAAGAGCTTTGAAGCAAAATTGTAGGATGCTATGAGAGAGAAGTTCTCATAGCATAGTCACAGTGATGACTTTTTTCAAATAGAGTAAAATAGGAGTTGGAATGCATAGACTCCCACTATCACGATCAAGTTAGAAAAGAAGAAAACCAACAGTAATTCAATTCTACATTACTAGTCAAAAGAAATTTGGCAAAATCCTTGGAAATAAATGGTCTTAATGTCTCTGATTGTAGTGACGTGACAGCACGTCACAATGTAATATTACATGTGATGGCGCATCCTATGTAATAGGACAAAAAATTAATATGGCTCAAAGATTTCAGTCATCAGGAAAATGGAAAAATAGGTGGCTACGAGTACAGTTTTTATATACTGAAATATTAGAATTTCCACATAAAATACATTGGAGAGGAAGGACCAAGTAACGCAGAGTAGGTAACTACTCTGAGTAATTCTGGTCAAGAAAATATAGCATTCATATTGTTCATATACATTAATTCCATTTATCAGTCAATAGCTAAAATGCTTATTCATTTTATGTTTTATAAACTAATCTAGATTGGAGAAGATAATATTTATTAGTGGAGTGTGAGCATAGTTAATATTCTATTAGTAACTTGGAAAGACAAAAAATAATAATAAATCAGCAACTTTCAGGCTATATCCAAATAACAACTAGAACATATAAAATGTTTATTAAAATCTATGTGGCTTTTTAATTTATATCTCTGTAGCCTTCAGAGCTGAGCCTCTTAATTCACCAGTTCCTAATCTCTGAATATAATCAAGCAGATATCGACTGGGTGCGGTGGCTCACGCCTGTAATCCCAGCACTTTCGGAGGCCGAGCTGGGTGGATGAGGAGGTCAGGAGATCTAGACTATCCTGGCTAACATGGTGAAACCCCGTCTCTACTAAAAATACAAAAAATTAGCTGGGTGTGATGGCGGCGCCTGTAGCCCCAGCTACTACAGAGGCTGAGGCGGGAGAATGGCGTGAACCCGGGAGGCGGAGCTTGCAGTGAGCCGAGAGATGGCGCCATTGCACTCCAGCCTGGACAACAGAGCGAGACTCCATCTCAAAAAAAAAAAAATCAGATTATCTTGTTAATGTTTGACCAGAGTACTAAGCTTAGCATCTGGCCAATCTAACTGCTTGTCCTATATTGTCATTGCCCGGTACCCGACACTAAACTTGTTCTTTATAGTCAAGCTTCCATCGTACATTTATTCACGCAATAAATGTTTATTGAACATTTTGTGTATGTTAAGCCCTGGAGGGTATAACTGAGGAAGATACATACGGTCCCTATCCTGAAAGAGTTTGCTTGTGGTTTGGGGTGGAGGGAGGATGGGAGAATGTCAAGGGGGAAGTGAGAAGTACATGAGAGGAACTAATCCCATGGGAGGAACTAATACAAAGCCTATAAATCCAAACTCAGCACATTTAAAAGGGTTTCCCAGAAGACATGCCTTCTAACCAAGACCTAAGGATGCTAAAGAAGTTATCGTGGCGGAGAAGAGAAGTGAAATAATCCAGCAGGAAGAACAGTATTGAGAAACCATAGGTAAGAGGGACCACAACAGATGTCCTATTGAAGCAACTAAAAAACGTTCCATGTGGATGGACTATAAAGTTCAATGTGGAGCAATGTAATGGATGAGGACAGGTAATTAAGTAGTAGTAGATTTTACAGGACCTGATAGAGAATATTAGGGAGTTTGAAATTTAAAAGCAATTTGAAGCCATTAAAAGTTATAAATTAGAACAGAATCAAATTTGTATTTGGGAAATTTCAATCTGGGTGCCAAATGGAGAATGAAAAGGAAGGGGAGACTGGAGGAGAAGCCATATAAAAGATTATTGCCATAATTCAAGCAAGAAATTGTCATAGTTTAATCTATGACAATGAGTCCTTCTCTGGATTTACTGACTACTGTTACATTTCATTTATTTTTATTTTTATTTATTTGAGATGGGAGTCTCACTCTGTTGCCCAATCTGGAGTATAGTGGTGTAATCACAGTTCACAGTAGCCTCGACCTCCAGGCTCAGCCTGTTGCATTTCATTTGGAACTGGGCTTCTGACTTGCCCCTTAAAGTACTTTCTGTATGTTAACATCTTACTCCAATTTAGTTTCAACAGCCGAATTTCTCCTATATGATACCAAATGTACCTTAATTTATTGCCAGGTTGTCCCTCTGCTATGTACATCTACCATATGTTTCCTAACCATGCCATACTATACTCAGCTACTGGGGCAAGTATTTCTTGCTTACCAGACCTTTTACTAAACAACTCCTATGTAATTATTTCCTATTTTCTGATAGCAGGAACTCTCAATTTACTGACATTCCTATGTGAAACTGTCTGCTTTCCAAGTTTTTACCATGTTTTCCTCTTCTCCCCATAACTAAGCTCCAATTAGAACAATAGCAATAGCATGGATAGCATGGACTCTAAGATACATGAATATATGTCCTAGAATTTTCAACTACCCCAACTTTATAGTTCTCTTTTTAATTTCCACTTTTATTTTAGATACAAGGGGTACATGTGTAGGTTTGTTCCATGGGTATATTGCACCAGGGTAGTGAGCACAGTATCCAATAGGTAGTTTTTCAACCCATACCCCTCTTCCTTCCCTTCCTCCTTAGTATTCTGCAGCGTCTATTGTTCTCATTTTTATGGTCATGTGTGCTCAATTATTAGCTCCCACTTATAAGTTAGAATATGTGGTAGTTTTCTCTTCTGGAATTCGTTCACTTAGGATAATGGTCTCTGCCTCCATCCGTGTTGCCACAAAGGACGTGGTTTTATTTATGTAGCTGCATAGTATTCCATGGTATATATGTGCCACATTTTCTTTATCCAATCCACCACTGATGGACCCCTAGGTTGGTTCTGTGTCTTTGCTATTGTGAATAGTACAGTGATGAACATAAGAGAACATATGTCTTTTTGGTATAATGATCTATTTTCCAGTGGGTATGTATATCCAGTAATGGGACTGCTGAACCAAATGGTTGCTCTGTTTTAAGGTCTTTGAGAAATTGCCAAACTGCTTTCCATGATGGCTGAACTAATTTACATTCTAACCAATAGTATATAAGTGCTCATTTTTCTCTGCAGCCTCACAAACATCTGTTGTTTTTTCTCTTTTTTGTAGTAGCTATTCTGACTGGTGTGAGATAATACGTCATTGTGGTTTTGATTTGCCCTTCTCTGATTAGTAATGCTGAGCCTTTTTGCATAGTTTTTGGTCACTTGTATGTTTTCTTTTGAGAAGTGCCTGTTCATGTCCTTTGCCCATTTTTTTTTTCACATTATAAACCAGCCAGTTTATTATTTTCTAGTAAGATGCTGAACTTTTACCATGTAGACTAAAATACCTATGTCAGCAGGAACCGTATATTTTCTTCCTAGAGGTAGTTACATGGAAAACTAGGTTATTTAGTGAGTGTAAAATCCAAACAAGAGGAGACTAATCTTAAGACCTAAACATATCCGTGAAGGCTTGGAGCATACTTTCCCACCACTGGAACACTTCAGCCTCCAGAAATCTTGTTGACTCTTCCCTCCCTGTCTTGGTCTAGCTGAGCACTGCCACTGGTCAGTCACCTCCTGCAATCATACAGTCAGGCCAGCTTAGCCTAAGAGCTGTATCTCTGCTTACTGGTTTATGTTGTTACCGCCACTGTTACTAACAGTTAAGGTTCTGAAAGGGGCATGTCAATTGCTCCCATGTACCCACTACGAGACATAATAATCCTGTTAGGTTGTTCTCTCAAACCCACTCCACTCAAGTTTTTCAGGTAATATGCTCTGTAAGGTTCTTTCCAACTCCATTAGCACATACATAGTTTACCTATAAATTTACCTAATATAACGTACTTTCTACTGAGGATTGAGGTTTTAAAGGTTTTTTTTTTTTCCTACCTTCTTAATCAGTGATTCCCAACCACATAGGAGTTAATGAAACGAATTCTGTATCACCACTGCAACCAATACAGAGATACCAAGTGATACGTATTTTTCAAATTAATATTTTTAATTTATTTTTTATTTCAATAGGTTTTTGGGGAACAGGTGGTATTTTGTTACATGAATAAGTTCTTTAGTGATAATTTCTGAGATTTTGGTGCACCCATCACCAAAGTAGTGTACACTGTACCCAGTGTGTAGTCTTTTATCCCTCACCCACCTCCCACCCTTTCCCCTAAGTCCCCAAAGTCCATTGTATCATTCTTAGGCCTTTGCGTCCCCACAGCTTAGCTCCCAATTATGAGTGACAATATATGATGTTTGGGTTTCCATTCCTGAGCTCCTTCACTTAGAACAGTAGTCTCCAATTCCATCCAGGTTGCTGTGAATGCCATTGTTTCATTCCTTTTTATGGCTGAGTAGCATTCCATAGTGTATATATGCCACATTCTCTTTATCCACTCATTGATGGATGGGCATTTGGGCTGATTCCATATTTTTGCAATTGCAAATTGTGCTGGTATAAATATGCATGTGCAAGTATCTATTTCACATAATGACTTCTTTTCCTCTGGATAGATACCTAGTAGTGGGATTGCTGGACCAAAAGGTAGATCAACTTTTAGTTCTTTAAGGAATCTCCATACTGTTTTCCACAATGGTTGTACCAGTTTACATTCCCACCAGCAGGGTAAAAGTGTTCACTTTCACCACATCCATGCCAACATCTATTATTTTTAGATTTTTTGATTATGGCCATTCTTGCAGGAGTGAGGTGGTATAAAATTGTGGTTTTGATTTGCATTTTCCTATTCATTAGAAATTTTGAGGATTTTTTCCATACGCTTGTTGGCCATTTGTATATCTTTTTTGAGAATTGTCTATTCATATCCTTAGCCCACTTCTTGATGGGATTGGTGTTTTTTGTTTTTTGTTTTTTGTTTTTTGTTTTCTTACTGATTTGTTTGAGTTCTTTGTAGATTCTGGATGTTAGTCCTGTGTCAGATGTACAGATTGTGAAGATTTTCTCCCATTTTGTGGGTTGTCTGTTTACTCTGCTGATTATTTTGCTGTGCAGAAGCTTTTTAGTTTAATTGAGTTGCACCTATTTATCTTTGTTCTTGTTGCATTTGCTTTTGGGTTCTTGGTCATGAAATCTTTGCTTTAGATTCCATATTTTTGAAATTGCAAATCTAAGCCAATGTCTAGAAGGGTTTTTCTGATGTTATCTTCTATAATTTTTATGATTTCAGGTCTTAGATTTAAGTTTCTGACCCATCTTGAGTTGATTTTTGCATAAAGTGAGAGATGAGGATCCACTTTCATTCTTCTACATGTGGCTTGCCAGTTATTCCAGCACCATTTGTTTAATAGGGTATCCTTTTCCCACCTTATGTTTTTGTTTGTTTTGTCAAAGATCAGTTGGCCTTAAGTATTTGGCTTTATTTCTGGGCACTCTATTCTGTTCCATAGGTCTATGTGCCTATTTTTTATACAAGTACAATGCTGTTTTGATGACTATGGCCTCATAGTATAGTTTGTAGTCAGGTAATGTGATGCCTCCAGATTTGTTCTTTTTGCTTAGTCTTGCTTTGGCTATGTGGACTCTTTTTTGGTTTCATATGTATTTTCAGGGTTTTTTTTTTCTAGTTTTGTGAAGAATGATGGTGGTATTTTGATGGGAATTGCATTGAATTTGTAGGTTGCATTTGGCAGTATGGTTATTTTCACAATATTGATTCTACCCATCCATGAGCATGGGATTTGTTTCCATTTGTTTGTGTCATCTATGATTTCTTTCAGCAGTGTTTGGTAGTTTTCCTTGTTAGAGGTCTTTCGTCTTCTTGGTTAGGCGTATTTGTAAGTTACTTTTTTTGTGTGCATCTATGGTAAAAGGTGTTGGATTCTTTATTTGATTCTCAGCTTGGTTGCTGTTGGTCTATAGCAGAGCTACTGATTTGTGTACATTAATTTTGTATCCTGAAATTTTGCTGAATTCATTTACCAGTTCTAGGAGCTTTTTGATGAGTATTGAGGATTTTCTAGTTATACAATCATATGATCAGCAAACAGTGACAATGTGACTTCCTCTTTACCAATTAGGATGCCTTTGATTTCTTTCTCTTGTCTGATTGCTCTGGCTGGGACTCAGATTCATGTTATTTTGTTCTCTATGTAAAAATGTAAAAAAACAAATTATGCAGTCCTCAACTTCGTAGTCAATAATAGTAAGGGTCAAGTTGTCAAAAAAATGTCTTTCAACAGTAGAAAAGTTTGCTTTCTTGTTTTAATTTTACTTTAAGTCCTGGAATACATGTGCAGAACATGCTGGTTTGTTACATAGGTATACATGTGCCATGGTGGTTTGCTGCACCTACCACCCTATCATCTAGGTTTTAAGTCCTGCATGCATTAGGTATTTGTCCTAATGCTCTCCCTCTCCAAAGTTTGCTTTCAAATAAAAATAAAAGTTAAAAAGACACAGGTATTGCAAACATCATGTAATAATGATAAAATTACAGAAAAAAAAAATTCAGACTGACTCATGGCATTCACATCACACCAGAATTTTTATTTTCTGTTTTTGTAATAAAACAGTAAATTGTATCCCAAAAAATAGGTTAGGTCCATACTGGCTAAAAACTTCAGTCCCAGACTCAATGAATGAGGACGAACTATATAGTGCAGGCTTAACAGACATTCCATATACATAAACCATTTTTAACACCCCTCACTAGGGTTTTGAGGGAAGGAGGGATGAAATGTGGACATGTGAACTCACAAAGGCAGAATATTCTTTCAATTATAAAAAGTCATACATGTGACACTTTACTACATCTTGGACAATAGCTAAGATTTTATCTGTGGGAATCCACCTTTGAAAATCACAATGAAAATCAACAGGAAACGATTTAATATAAAATATTCAAATTTCTCAGTATAGGACTTTCACAGAAAACAAAGAAAGGGACAACAATGAAAATGAGTTTTCTTAAAAAATAACATTTCCTTTATTTTGTGCCTGCTACTCAAACCTCAAAAACAAATCTGTACAAAACTAGGAACACAGAAAAGGACCAGAGAGGATGTGATATTGTAAAGTCTTATGACTGAACTTCCACCCTCATCAAGACCTTCACTACAGAGCTGAGGGTTTCCAGATCGACTGGACAAAGTGAGTGGTCTCTGGTCATCACCCCTGCTTCACCAAAGATGGCCCAGGTCACTCACTGTGAAACTTGGCAGAATAGAGCTGGACAGAGATTGAGCTTCCCCAGTAGCTGCCCCACTTCTTCTTAGTTTTCTCATGCCAGAAGTATTTGCCTTTGGTGAACTTCAAAACCTGATTGGCTCGCTCGCTCGTCTCAAGCTGCACCTTGCTTCTTTGCCCATTTTTTATTATTACTATTTTTTTGCTTGTTGATTTGTTTTATTTACTTTTATTCTGGATATTAGAACTTTGTCAGATGTATAGTTCGCAAATATTTTCTCTCATTCTGTAGGTTGTCTGTTTACGCTGTTGATAGTTTCTTTTGCTATGCAGAAGCTCTTTAGTTTAATTAGGTCCCACTTACCAATTTTTGTTTTTGTTGCAATTGCTTTTGGGGGCTTAGCCAAAAATTCTTTGCCAAGGCTGATGTTGAGAAGAGCGTTTTCTAAGTTTTCCTCTAGGATGTTTAGAGTTTGAGGTCCTACGTTTAAATCTTTAATACATCTTGAGTTTATTTTTGTATAGGGTGAAAGGTAAGGGTCCAGTTTCATTCTTCTGCACATGGTTAGCCAATTATCCCAACACCATTTATTGAATAGGGAGTCCTTTCTCCATCTCTTAATTTTTTCTCAGCTTTGAGGAAGACCAGATGGTTGTAGATGCATGGCTTTATTTCTGAGTTTTCTATTCTGTTCCATCAGTCTCCGTGTCGGTTTCTGTAACAGTATCATGCTGTTTTGGTTATCACAGCCTTGTAGTATATGGCTTAAATTTGGGTACTGTGATGCCTCTGGCTTAGTTCTTTTAGCTTAGGATTGCTTAGGCTATTCAGTCTCTTTTCTGATTTATATGAATTTTGCAATAGATTTTTCTAATTCTGTGAAAAATGACATTGGTAGTTTGATAGGAATAGTATAGAATCTATAAATTGCTCTGGGCAGTATGGCCATTTTAATGATACTGATTCTTCCTATGCACAAGCGTGGAATGTTTCTCCATTTATTTATGTCATCTCTGATTTCTTTCAGCAGTGTTTTGTAGTTCTCCTTTTAGAGATCTTTTATCTTCTTGTTTAACTGTATTCCTAGGTATTTCATTTTTGTGGCTATTTTAAATGGCATTGTGTTCTTGACTTGATTCTCAGCCTGGACATTATTGGTGTATAGAAATGCTACTGCTTTTTGTACATTGATTTTTGTATCCGGAAACCTTGCTAAAATTGTTTATCAGTTCTAGTAGCATTTTGGCAGAGTCTAGGATTTTGTAAATATAGACTCCTCAGCAAAGAAGAAGAGTTTGACTTCTTCTTTTCCTATTTGTATGCCTTTTATTTCTTTCTCTTGCCTGATTGCTCTGGCTGGGACTTCAAGTACTGTGTTGAGTAAGCATGGTGAGAGTTGGCATCCTTGCCTCGTTCCAGTTCTCAAGAGGATTGCTACTGGCTTTTGCCCATTCAGTATAATGTTGGCTGTGGGTTTGTCATAGATGGCTCTTATTATTTTGAGGTATGTTCCTTTGATGTCTAGTCCGTTGAGGGTTTTTATCATGAAGGAATGTTGGATTTTATTGAAAGCTTTTTCTGCATCTATTGAGATGATCATATGGTTTTGAGCCAGCCTTGCATCCCAGGAAAAAAGCCTACTTGATGTTGGTGGATTAACTTTTGATATGTGGTTGGATTCAGTTTGCTGATATTTTGTTGAGGGTTTTTATGTCTAGGTTCATTAGGGATATTGGCCTGAAGTTTCATTTTCTTGTTGTGTCTCTGCCAGATTTTGGTATTAGGCTGATGCTGGCTTCATAGAATGAGTTAAAGAGGGGTCCCTCCTCCTCTATTTTTTGGGAATAGTTTCAGTAGGATTGGTACCAGTTTCTCTTTAAATGTCTGGTAGAATTCAGCTGTGACTCCATCTGATACAGGGTGCTTTTCTGGTTGGTAGGTTTTTTTATTATTATTATTACTGATTCCATTTCAGATCTTAATACTCTGACCTTATCGTTCCTAGCAAAGGTTTGGCTTCATAGAAATGTGTTCAGCCTGTATTTAATAGCTATTTTAACCTAGATAGGCAAATTCATCTTTTAAATAGTATTATGAGAGCAATTATAAGGCTACAGGTGCATTGCCTCATTCGGTAGTAGTCATTAAAGGTCAATCCTATGGTAGAATTTTACTAACCTCTAGGAAGGATTAAAAAATGTTATATGGCATGTAATTCTTTCTTCCAAAAAGTTAACAAGCTATTTGGGCAGCCAAAGAATATATATACTGAGCAGAAAGCTAATAATATATTTAATTATCTCAAGATGATAGATACTGATTTAATTTAAATGCTTTCTCTGTGCCAGTTTCTGTGCCAAATGCATGATGTGTCCTATATTTTTAATTATAATAATCCTGCAGAGCATGTGTTATTATTCTAATTTTTAAAATGAGGAAATAAGACTCAGGGAAGTTAGGTGACCTGCCCAAGATCGTGTAGACGGTAAGTGGCAAAAGCAGATTCAAACACAAGTCTGTTCTTCCACAGAAGATTTCCTTTTTACTCCTTGCTATAGGTGTTGTCTCTTGTTACCCACCAATCACTTTTATTTCGTAGCCTAAAACCCACTATGTTCACTCAAAATAAGTTCTGAGAAAGAACATGGTGGTATGAACAAAGACAAGGATAGCAGAGTGCTTTCAACTTTCATGGTAACTCCGATTAACTTATTATAGCCAACTAAACACTGTCTTATGAGGAATTATATGACTTGAAACAACTATAAATGTATTCCAATGCTGCATTTAGACTTAGTGGGAAAGAACGAGAACTCAACTTAGTTATTGGAAATATTTAAATACGTTTAGAATAACTTGGGTATGTGGTTCTACTGCTTAACTAAATTTTATAAAATTTAACAGACCAAGAAAATTCAATGAAAATTAGAATTCACATTGAAATATATTCAACATATACAACACTCACTTGATTTTGAAGATTAGCACGTATGAAAAATAATATATCTCATTAATAATTATGTTGATTACATGTTGAATATCTTGGACATTGAGTTAAGTCAAATATATTATTCAGATTAATTTCAACTGTTTCTTTTTACACTTTATTAATGCAATTGTTAGAAAATTTTATATTGAGTCTACATTTCGATTCCTTTGAATCTACATTTAGATTAAGTCTACATTTCCATTCCTTTAGCCATCAGACTAAACACTACAGAAGATCACAGGGACGGGGGAATCGAGGGTAGGAGTGAAGTCACTGTTGATATCATTGAACATCCATATGCTTATTCTTGTAGGTCAGTGTTTATTAGTCTTTTTATCATCACCCATAAAGTGCCTTTTTAGATATTTTTTTCTCTAATCACTCTCGCCGTGAAGTTTTAACACCAAACATACATTGTATATCTACTTGGGCACTTATTCTAATGTCTAAGATGTTTTTACACATCTGAGTATTGAACAGCTTGCCCTTTGGGGGTGATATCGTTACCACTGGGAATTCATGTTTTGGGTGAATTGGGAAGGGTTAATTGACGAGACCCAGTGAGGTAAAGAATGTACCTTCAGACACTGTAAGGCAATGGAAAATAAAGCGTTATGAATTAAGATGAAAAGAAGTAAGTTGAAGAATAAAGATGTACAGGTACCGTAATGAGAATTTGATTTAGGGTATGAATCTATGATTAGCACCTACAATTATCCAACATATTTTGTCCATACGTTTGGACTATGCATTTTTCTAGACAGATGTTGGGGCAGCACCTAATTTGCATTAATGTCAGTTATAGAATGACTACATATCGTAAATGCAAGAGATGTTTTACATATCACTATTCTCTCATAGCAATATGTGCTAATGCTATATTTGAGATAGAATGAGGAAGTGAACAAAGAAAGCCTCAATCCTTATGGATCCCTCTGTGATTTTTACCTTCCTCTTCTTTCCACTACTCATGTACCTATATTAAAAGGTAACAGGATAATTGACCCTAAAGAAAAATGTATAGGAAGAAAAAGGTCAATAAGCATTTTCTTTAAGTGGGCATTTATGTAAACACAGTGTATTTCCAGTAATCCATTTCATAATATAATTTAATATAATCTATTTTATGGGACAAAAATGCAACCCCTTAGATATTGTCAGGTAGTAACTTTCTTAAAATATGCAGAGTATAAGTTTGTGACTTGAAATATGTTATGAGATAATGATGTAATGATAAGAAAGGAAAATCTACATTGAGTCTTGGAGATAAGGAGGGATGATAATTAACTTCCAGGTTTTTGCTATTACTGTCCAAGGGAACAGGTACTCCAACCAGCAGACAAAATAATCAAGTTTTCTTGACAGATCTATCCTTCTAGTGTAGATGAGTATTACAACTTTATAACAATTAACTGGCATCATCTAAACTTATTTTATTCTGACTCAAGCAAATTTCTGATTTAAGTTTAGCTTCACAAATAGGCCCTTCTAACGTGCAAGACTCACTAGCTGACCAGCTGTTTTTAGTTTTCCTACTAGTTGGTCGTGATTATTTTTCACTGAAGACTTATTAGCTGGCATACTAGATTTTAAATAAGTTCACTGCATGCACTTATAGTATGTTATAAATCTAAACCTATAAATTCCTGTCACTCTCCACCTGCTTCTCTATTTCCAATCTACATGAATACCCTCACTATCCTCCCATATAACCTAAACCCAAACTGGGAAGTTATCTGAAAATTCTTGCTCTCCTTGGTCCTTCCATTACACCAATCATTATAGCCTGCCAGTTCTTCTATGTAACATTTTTTTCGTCACCATTGCTAGTATCTTAGTCCCTCATAAATTCTCCCCAACTTCTAAAAAATTTTCTCCGCCACTCATTGTTCTTTCAAATCAATTATTGCCTTAAACAGGACTGTTTCTGTCACGACTGATATAGCTAAAATTGCTAAACCAAAAAAGGAAATTTATTGGCTCAAAGAAAACTAAGGATGGTAAGTGCTGTTCTAGCCTTAGGTGCAACTAGATCTACAGATTCAAAGCCACTATTATGTTTCTCTTTCCATTCCTCACTTCTGGTTTTGTCAGTGTATTGGCCCTATTCTCAAAGAATTTCTTTTTTTTTTTCTTTTTGAGCTGGAGTTTCGCTCTGTCACCCAGGCTGGAGTGCAATGGCATGATCTCGGCTCACTGCAACCTACGCCTCCTGGGTTCAAGCAATTCTCCTGCCTCACCCTCCCAACTACCTGGGATCATAGGCATGTGCTACCATACCTAGCTAATTTTCTTGTATTTTTAGTAGAGACAGGGTTTCACCTTGTTGGTCAGGCTGGTCTCAAACTCCTGACCTCAAGTGATTCACCCGCCTCGGCCTCCCAAAGTGCTGGAATTACAGGCGTGAGCCACCGTGCCTGGCCTCTCACAGAATTTCTATATGCAATACTGGATGTGATAGATAAAGAGATACACTGAGAACATTCCTTTTCTAGAAAATACTTACTGCCCAGGAGAGGGGAATTCAACCACCCAATAGCCTCCAGCTGTGAGCTGCTTTAGAGGGTGGCTCAGCTGCAGGGACTCCGCGCCGCACCCCCACCACCACTCGAGGTAACACTTTTCCCAGAGTAGCATGCATACAGTGACCAACTGCAGTGGCCCAGCCACTTTAGGTACATGCAGGACACTCATGGACACTGTTCACTCCAGAACTCCCTGCTAGGTTGCTTGAGGCTTTGTTAGACCTGTATCACAATTCAGCTTCCCGCTTTGCCCAATCATGCATATTTATTCATTTTATAGGGGTTGATCCCTAATAAGTATCCTATACCCCAAATTCCAACTCATTGTCTGCTTCCAGGAAACCCAGTGAGTTATATGTCCAAAGTGGCTAGGGCTTCACAGAACCCCAGCTCCACAATCCCAGAATCAGTGGTCAGCCTTCCTCTGCTAGCTCTAAAACATGGATTCTGATTGACCCTATTTGGCTCACGTTTAATTCCCCGAACTAATTACTATGGCCATGGAGTCAGGGGCTGTGTTTGATAGCCCCACCAGGACCACATGGAGTGAAGGAAAAAAGTTCTCCAAAGGAGAGAAAAGATGGTCCCCTACAATATTCCATGCAGCCAACTGAGGGCTCTTTCTAAAATATAAATCTGAATATGTATGTTTGCTTAAACATCAACTTTCCCCATTGCCTGTGACAGAATTTTACCGTAAAACATTTGGCATGACATAAAACATTTTAAAAGGCACAGATTCAGCACAACATCCCTCATTTTTGTGGGATGTATTAGGAAGGCTTTTTACCTCAAATGAGGAATTGGTTTTTGCCTAAAAAGATATCTAGAGGAATGCAGCTGTTGCCTTTGGGTCTCCTGCCTCAGTGTTGTAGAGCCAGTGAACATTTTAGTATTTGTCATGGCTTTTGATTCATAGTTGCAACATTGCTACCAGGGCTCTAGCCATCATGACCTCATTCGAGGTAGGACCAAGCAGGCAGGTAGGGGGCGTACCAAAGCTTTTCCAAAACCACCCTCACCAGCTTTCCACTAACAGGTTAAGAACCAGAAATGAGTCCCATGAAAATTGCTAGCTGCAAGAGAATTGAGAAAGTAAGTCTGTCATAGGAGTCATCAAGGGAGAAGTGGTTGGAATTTAATCTAGATGGACAACATGATGATATGAGGGTAATAAGGACAATGAAAAGAATTGTAGAATTGTAGTTTCTAGGAGGCTAAGGATTCTCTGGAGTCATAGTATCAGATGGAGGAAAGCAGAATGATAGGAGTTGGTGAGCAGAGAGTGGAAAGCTTAAAATTGTGACTGACTGGAGTTAGTGGAAGTCATTGATAATAACAGGGTATAGGATAGAAACATAAATTTCAAGGGCTAAGTGGAGGGGTGAATAGAGTCAAAAATCAATGGAGGAGAGGATGACAAGAAACAGACAAGGACATAGGCCTGTCTTAACAGTTTTTACAAGTGCCTATCACAGAGTAGACACTGGACATATGAAAGATAAACTGAATTATTTCCAAGGCAATATTTACCTACAATCCTGATGTCTCTCCTGACAACTAGGCCCTCTTGTCAAATAGCTTTCTCCTCTCCAATGTCCTGTAGGTGCCTAATCTCAACATGCTCAAGGTCGAATCACAATCCCTCAGTTTTGAGCACCTCTTCAGGGTCTAGGGTCAAAATTTTTTAGACAAATGCATGGATGGGTAAAATAGCAATACAAAATGTGTCACTAAAACAAGAGATACAATTTATTGATAATACACTATAGGCCAGTACTGTGAGAATGTACCATGTGCTTGCATGGATTATCTCTTTTACTAATCAGAACGTATGAAGTAAGTACTGTTACTATGCCCAGTTTAGGTATCAGAAAATTAAAGCTTACAGAAATTAAGTCATTTACCCAAGGATCACAGCTACTAAGTGAAGAACCCAGGATATTAATTGTGTCTGTCTGGCTCCATACTCTTCATGATTGTGGAGCTAACAAATTTGTTGCCTTTTTCAAAGTTTGGGGGCTAGGTGCGGTGGCTCACACCTGTAATCCCCACACTTTGGGAGGCTGAAGCGGGCAGATCACTTGAGCCCAAGAGTTCAACACCAGCCTGGGCAACGGAGCAAAAACCCCATCTCTATAAAAAATACAAAAATTAGCTGGGCATGATGGCAAGCTTGTAGTCCCAGCTACTTGGGAGGTTGAGGTGGGAGCGTTGCTTGAGTGCAGGAGAGCAAGACTGCAGTGAGTCGAGATCGTGCCACTACACTCCAGCCTGGGTGACAGAGAGAGACCCTATCTCGAAAAAAAAAAAAGTTTCAAAATATTCCTAAAATATGCATTCTTATTTTCTTGCAAATTATTAGACCTTCTTTAATAAGCAATTTTAATTAATCAAGGGGTAGAGTAATAGAGGGCAGTTCAATATTTCTCATTTCCTGCAGCCTCTGTTCTCTGCTGTGACTGAAGGGCCTTTACCACAGGCCTTTACTGGTAAACTCATAATAGTTATGTACATTAATCATATGAATTATCTATTTTGAGACAGATTTTAAATAATTGGACAATTTTAAAATCTGGTCCACAGATCAAGCAAATAGTGTTAGTAGTTTTTTATGTAGTAAACACTTTTTTCAAGACAAGTTTATTCCATATTAAATATGTTTTACTCTAAGGTTGAAGCAACTGTGACAGGGTGCACAAAAGGTTTCTTAAATATTCTACAAATGAAAACACTTCTTTTGTTCCTATATGAAACACATGGAGAATAGTTTGTTTTCCTGGCAGTTGGGAATGAAGGGTAGAAGGTGCTGAATTTCTTGGCAGCATTCCTCATAAACAATCCATGGTCCCTGAACTGCTTTCTAAAGAAATGGGTATGCTGAACTGTGTAGTGCTAGACTGTACAGACTTTTGTTTGTTTTGCAAAAAAAAAAAAAAAGAAAAGATGAGAAACAAGGAACTCGGGCAGAGGATTGAGAACTTTAAAAACAAAGATTGTATTTTTCTATATGATGTATTACATAAATTCCCTGTGCAGAAAAGAGTCAACATAGCAGGCCTGACTTCCAACCTTTAAAAGCACTGCTTACAAGATTGGTCCTTGGTCTTTGTCTGGGAACTTGGATTTCAGAGGACACCCACCATTCCCAGAACTGACAAAAGTGTCTCTCTATGACTAACCTGTACAAACACTATGGTTTATGGTTAAAACCCTCTTTCCTTCTGGGATTCCAGAATTCAGGTGCCAGGTAGAGGGCTCCTGCATGATCAGCCCCAATAAATGCCCTGGGCACTGAGTTTCTTTTTTTTTTTTTTTTTTTGAGACAGAGTCTCACTCTGTCACCCTGGCTGGAGTGCAGTAGTGCAAGCTCAGTTCACTGCAACCTCCAACCCCCCCGGGTTCAAGCAGTTTGTCTGCCTCAGCCTCCCGAGTAGAGTAGCTGGGACTACAGGTGTGTGCCACCATGCCTGGCTATTTTTAGTAGAGACCGAGTTTCACCATATTGGCCAGGCTGGTCTGGAAAACTTGACCTCGTGATCTGCCCGCCTCGGCCTCCCGAAGTGCTGGGATTATAGGCATGAGCCACTGCACCTGACCAGCACTGAGTTTCTAATGAGCTTCCTTGGTTGGCAATAGCCAGAAATGTGTCCGCAGAACTTGCTGGAGGAATTTAATGCATCCTGTGCCTCCTCTGGGAGAGGATTCTTGGAAGCTTATGCCTAATTTCTCCAAGACTTAATATGCATTTTCTCTTTGCTGATTGTGCTTTTTTGCCCTTTGTGTAATGAACTAGAGCCACGAATAAAATTATATGCTGAATTCTATGTCCTAGCATATCCCCAAACCTGGGGATGATCTTAGGGACCTTCAACACAGCACCTTACTGTTATAAAAAATATTCACTTTATCACACATCTATTGAGTTTTTACTATGCCTAAGTATTTTTTAAGCATTGAGAGTATAATAACAAATAAGGTACAGCCCCTAGTAAGAAGCCCAGTGTCTAGTGGAGTGGTTCTCATTCAAGGCTGATTTTTAGGAACAATTGGCAGTGTCTGGAGACATTTTTGATTGTCACCACTGGAGCAATACTACTAGCATCGAGTGGATAGAAGTCTGGGATGTTGCTAAACATCCTACCATATAAACCCTCTCTCCTCTTTATTGGGAGAGAGTTTTGAGAACACCTCTCCCCCAGTAAAGTATTATTTAGCCTAAGGTTAATAGTGCTGAAGTGGAGAAACCTTGATCTAGTGGAAGAAACATAGGTAGAAACAAATTATTTTAATATGTTTATTTAATAGTAAAAATTATTTAATAGTAAAAACTATTCATTATCTACTTCCTCTTCAGTGATCATGCTTTCTGTCCTACCTCTACCACACACTCCCCAAAACTAGGGCCCCCACAACCTGTGCCTTTTCACTTGCCTTCACCATCATGACTGCATATTTTCCATGATGAGGTTAAATTCCATAGTCAATTACTATAATCATTACGTCATGCAGGGATTCAAGAATGTTTCAACATATGCAAATCAATCAATGTGATATATATTATATCAACATAATGAAGGACAGAAACCACAGGGTGATTTCAATTGATGCTGACAAACCGTTTGATAAAATTCAACATCCTTCATGATAAAAGCCATAAAAAATGGGTATAGAATAAACATACCTCAACATAATAAATGCTATTTTTGACAGACCAACAGCTAGTATCATGCTGAATGGGAAAAAACTGAAAGCCTTTCCTCTAAGATCTGAAATACAACAAGGATGCCCACTCTCATCACCATTATTCAAAATAGTACTAGCAGTGATCAACAGTATTGATTAACACTGTTAACCAACATGCCAAAATCAGTAGCATTTCTATATGTCAACAGTGAACAATCTGAATAAAAAATCAAAAATGTAATCCCATTTACAATAGACACACATAAATACATAGGTATTAACCAAAGAAGTGAAAGATCTCTTTAATGAAACTATAAAACACACATGAATAAAATTGAAGAGAACACCACAAAATGAAAAGGTATTCCATGTTCATGATTGGAAGAATCAATATTAATTGATTTGCATTTCTCTAATGATCCATGATGCTGAGCTTTTATTCATGTTTCTTGGCCACTAGTATGTATTCTTTTTTTTTTTCTTTCTTTCTTTTTTTTCTTTTTATTATTATTATTATTATTATTATTATACTTTAAGTTCTAGGGTACATGTGCATAACGTGCAGGTTTGTTACATATGTATACTTGTGCCATGTTGGTGTGCTGCACCCATCAACTCGTCAGCACCCATCAACTCGTCATTTACATCAGGTATAACTCCCAGTGCAATCCCTCCCCCCTCCCCCTTCCCCATCATAGGCCCCGGTGTGTGATGTTCCCCTTCCCAAGTCCAAGTGATCTCATTGTTCAGTTCCCACCTATGAGTGAGAACATGCGGTGTTTGGTTTTCTGTTCTTGTGATAGTTTGCTAAGAATGATGGTTTCCAGCTGCATCCATGTCCCTACAAAGGACACAAACTCATCCTTTGTGATGGCTGCATAGTATTCCATGGTGTATATGTGCCACATTTTCTTAATCCAGTCTGTCACTGAACAACATTTGGGTTGATTCCAAGTCTTTGCTATTGTGAATAGTGCCGCAATGAACATACGTGTGCATGTGTCTTTATAGCAGCATGATTTATAATCCTTTGGGTATATACTCAGTAATGGGATGGCTGGGTCATATGGTACATCTAGTTCTAGATCCTTGAGGAATCGCCATACTGTTTTCCATAATGGTAGAACTAGTTTACAATCCCACCAACAGTGTAAAAGTGTTCCTATTTCTCCACATCCTCTCCAGCACCTGTTGTTTCCTGACTTTTTAATGATTGCCATTCTAACTGGTGTGAGATGGTATCTCATTGTGGTTTTGATTTGCATTTCTCTGATGGCCAGTGATGATGAGCATTTTTTCATGTGTCTGTTGGCTGCATGAATGTCTTCTTTTGAGAAATGTCTGTTCATATCCTTTGCCCACTTTTTGATGGGGTTGTTTGTTTTTTTCTTGTAAATTTGTTTGAGTTCTTTGTAGGTTCTGGATATTAGCCCTTTGTCAGATGAGTATTCTTTTCAGAAGTGTCTGTTCTTGTCCTTTGCCAACTTTTTAATGGGGCTGTTTGTTTTTTCCTTATTGTTTAAGTTCCTTGCAGACTCTGATATTAGACCTTTGTCAAATGGATAGATGCTAAAATTTTCTCCTATTTTGTAGGTTATTCACTCTGATTTTTATTTCTTTTTCTGTGTAGAGCTCTTTAGTTTAATTAGATCCCATTTGTTAAATTTTGCTTTTGTTGCAGTTGCTTTTGGCATTTTCATCATGAAATCTTTCCCTATACCTACATCCTGAATGCTGTTGCCTCGATTTTCTTCTAAAGTTTTTATAGTTTTGAATTTTATGATTAAGTCTTTTATTCATCTTAAGTTTATTTTTGTAAGGAAGGGGTCTAGTTTCAATTTTCTGCATATGGCTAGCCAGCATTTCCAGCACCATTTATTAAACTGGGTCACTTCCTTATTGCTTGTTTTGTCAAGTTTGTCAAAGATCAGATGGTTGTAGGTGTGCAGTCTTATTTCTGAGTTCTCTATTCTGTTCTACTGGTCTATGTATCTGTTCTAGTACCAGTACCATGCTTTTTTGGTTACTGTAAACTTGTAGTATAGTTTGAAGTCAGGTAGTGTGATTCCTCCAGATTTGTTCTCTTTGCTTAGGATTGCCTTGGCTATTCAGGCTCTTTTTTAGTTCCATATGAATTTTTAAATAGTTTTTCTTTTTTTATTCTGTGAAGAATGTCAATGTCAATGGTAGTTTAATGGAAATAGCATTGAATGTATAAATTGCTTAGGGTAGTATGACCATTTTCACAATGTTGTTTCTTCCTATCCTTGAGGATGGACGGTTTCTCTATTTGTTTGTGTCTGTTCTGATTTCTTTGAGCAGTGATTTGTAGTTCTCCTTGAAGAGGTCCTTCACTTCGTTTGTTAGCTGTATTCCTAGGTATTCTTTTTGTGGCAATTGTGAATGAGAGTTCATTCATGGTTTGGCTCTTGGCTTGCCGGTTGTTGGTGGATAGGAATGCTAGCTATTTTTGCACATTGATTTTATATTCTGAGACTTAAGCTTATCAGCTTAAGAAGCTTTTGGGCTGAGACAATGGGGTTTTCTAGATATAGGATCATGTCATCTGCAAATAAAGACAATTTGACTT
Source organism: Macaca fascicularis (assembly GCF_037993035.2). Classification (NCBI taxonomy): domain Eukaryota; kingdom Metazoa; phylum Chordata; class Mammalia; order Primates; family Cercopithecidae; genus Macaca; species Macaca fascicularis. Next base: position 110,732,452 of record NC_088379.1, read on the forward strand.
CTTCTCTTTCTATCTGAATATGCTGGATATGCTTTATTTCTTTCTCATGCCTGATTGCCCTGGCCAGAATTTCCAATACTATATTGAATAAGAGTGGTGAAAGAGAGCAACTTTGCCTTATGCCAATTTTCAAGGGAGTGCTTCCAGCTTTTGCCCATTCAGTATGATATTGGCTGTGGGTTTGTCATAGATAGCTCTTATTATTTTGAGGTATGTTCCTTCAATACCTAGCTCATTGAGAATTTTTAACGTGAAGGATGTTGAATTTTATTGAAGGCCTTTTCTGCCTCTATTAAGATAATCATGTGTTTTTTGTCTTTAGTTGTTTTTATGTGATGAATCACATTTATTGATTTGCATATGTTGCACCAACTTTGCATCCCAGGAATGAAGTCAACTTGATCGTGATGAATAAGCTTTTTGATGTGCTGCTGGATTTAGTTTCCCAGTATTTTACTGAGGATTTTTGCATCAGTGTTCATCAGGGATATTGCCCTGAAGTTTTTGTTATTGTATCTCTGCCAGGTTTTGGAATCAGGATGATGCTGGCCTTATTTAATGAGTTAGGGAGGAGTCACTCCTTTTCAGTTTTTTGGATTAGTCTCAACAGAAATAGTACCAACTTTGTACCTCTGGTATTCATCTGCTTCTAGGCTTTTTTTCAGTTGATAGGCTATTTGTTATTGCCTCAATTTCAGAACTCATGATTGGTCTATTCAGGGAATCAGTTTCTTCCTGGTTCAGTCTTGGGATGGTACATGTGTTCAGGAATTTATTTATTTATTCTAGATGTTCCAGTTTATGTGCATAGAGGTGTTTATAGTATTCTCTGAAGTTTGTTTCTGTGGGGTCAGTGGTAATATCCCCCCTATCATTTCTTGTTGTGTTTATTTGATTATTGTCTCTTTTCTTATCAGTCTAGATAGTGGACTATCGATTTTATCAATTTTTTCAAAATCCAGCTCCTGAATTTTATTGATTTTCTCATCAGAAGGATTTTTTTACATCTCTATCTCCTTCAATTCAACTCTGATCTTAGTTATTTCTTGTTTTCTGCTAGCTTTGGTATTTGTTTGCTCCTGGTTCTCTAGTTCTTTTAGTTGAGATGTTAGGTTGTTAACTTGAGATTTTTCTGGCTTTTTGATGCGGGCATTTAGTGCTATAAATTTCCCTCTTAAAACTGCTTTAGCTGTATCCCAGAGATTCTTGTATATTCTATCTTTGTTCTCATTAGTTGCAAAGTACTTCTTGATTTCTGCCTTAATTTTATTCTTTACCCAAGAGTCATGCAGGAATAGGTTGCTCAATTTCCACATAGTTGTGTGGTTTGAGTGAGTTTCTTAATCTCGAGTTCTAATTTAATTGTGCTGTGGTCTGAGAGATTGGTATGATTTCAGTTCTTTCACATTGGCTGAGGAGTGTTTTACATCTGATTATGTGATCAATTTTACAGTAAGTGCTGTGTGGCAATGAGAAGATTATATATTCTGTTGAATTTGGGTGGAGAGTTCTGTAGATATCTATCGGGTCCACTTTATCCAGAGCCGATTTCAGGTCCTGTATAATTCACATCTATTAACTGAGTTGTTTCCTCATAACTCTGCTAGTTTAAAAAGAAAAAGAAAAAAAAAAAAGGTGACAAGGGAAAAACTGGTAGAAGGGGTAAGAAGCTAAAACTAGTGCTTAGAAATGAAGTGTGGGAAGTGACCTATGGACTGGTTTTAATAGGAATATCCCTTTTTCCATCAAAATGGATCCTTGGAAGCCAGCCAAAGTATTCCCTATATGGTAAACCAGTTTATCAGACTAAGGGGAGCACAGACACTCAGCATGGAATATTTCATATGTGTAAGAAAGTCTGGACTTGGTGCAGTGGGTAGTGGGGTGGTAATAAGGGAAATGTGGTGGAAATGAGCCAGAAGAGCGAATTACACGCGTATTTGAGTTGAAGCTGCTCCTGGCAAACTATTAATTATGAGAGTCATTTATAAGAGAGTCCATAATTGCTAGAGGAATTTCTGTGTTAATCATCAGGAGACAGATCCAATAAGAAAAAACAAAACAGTGCCAGCTTAGGAAAGGTTCCCCCTCCCTTTCCAAATCAATTATTAGCTATTCTGTTATGATTAAGGAATGATAGAAACTTAGTTAGCTATTTTTCCATTTAAGAAAATCATATTGCTTTGATTCAAGCATACCTATACAAACTATCCAGAAAGTCTGTAACTACAGTGCAGATTTTAAATAATTCCAAAGCTGGTCCCTGTGGCTTAAATAAAATGACAATATAAAATATAATTTTAGCTCATTTAAGAACTTTAATTCTGCTTTAATACAAAATATCTCTTTTGCTCCACAGTTGCTATATTAGACTAAACATTTCCATAGAAGAATATCAGTGAAGATTAGTTGTATTTATAAGAAGCATGGGCTTACCTGAATCATACCAACACAAAGAATGACAAATATCATCCAGATGGAAAAACTAATCATAAATTTTAAAGTGTAATCAGTTGAGACATGTTGATTTTCTCTTCTTCCCAGTGCAGTGAACTATTTTGTTTGTCAGTCTTGTTTGCTGTAACTCGAAAGTTTAAAATATTTTTTTAAAAATTTTTTACTTATCGAATAGTATCTCAAAAAGCACAGAAAACCATGGTAAGTCATAGTAGTCTGAGATGATATTTATTTTGAGTATTCACACAGCAGAAGTAAGCCTGAGTTTGGGCTTTTTTTTCTTTATTTTTTTTTTTCCTGTTTGCTATCCATTGCAATTGAATTGCCTAGGCTAGCTCCTAGCCTTTCAACAATTTTATTGGCTCTTTTATTATTCTTAACCTTTCTATTTTCCTGGGTTTAAATTTCAAATTTCTATATTTCTCTTCAATCTAGCTTAATGCTGTTTTTACACGTTCAGGTCAGTAACTCCATTTTAGTAAGCACCATGGGGAAATTCTGAGTTTATTTCAATGAGCGTCTTGCCCCAGTAATTTCATATTCTAAAAGAAATAAGTCATGGCTACTTAAAGGACTAGAAAGCAAAGATAGGCATAGATGATTGTGGTGAGGAGTGGTATACATAAACAGCCATGAGAATTTAGAAAATAGAAATGTTAAACCTGGATAAAGTAGGCATCACAGATGAAGTAGTGTTTGGGATGAATCTTGAAGGATAGGTAAGGTTTGTATATGCTGGGATAGCAAAATGGGCAGATATAATCATATGAGATAACCAAGTTTAGTAACTGAGAGCAATTTGTATTTTTCCTCTGTTTCAAGCTATAGCTATCTCCTACACATGGTATGGTTTTTTCAATATTGAGTTTGATACCCAGGAATGCCTTATGGGTGATGGCACATGCAGCAGTGAACTACCAGGAGCTGTTACAGCAATACTGACACAGATATACGTCTTCATCTTGGTCAACCTTTCAGATGGGGACAAATTAATATATGACAATAAATGGCCTGCACAGCATGACTTCTCCAAAAACAAAAGAGACATACCTTGTATTTTATTCAAAAGCATATTGAAAAATGAGAAGTTACTCTCTTTTGGTCACAGAAATATCTTCTATCCTTTTCTTAGCATTCTCAGTAGCATGCAGTAGTTGCTGGAGATAGCAGTGTTAGAAAGATAGAGAGGAAATGATAAACAGAAAGAAAAGACAAAATCGCTATTTTTAATGATGTTAAGGTAGCAAACAAGTTATGTCAATCCATAGCTATGTAAAATAGTCCTATGACTCTTAGAATCTCAGATTTTTTTGTTCCTATTATTATTCAACAATAAAATGTTGATGAAAATATTTCTATAATTCTTCCTAACCATGATATGACACCCAGAAACCCTAAAAAAAAATGATTAACACATTTGACTATATGAAACTATATAACTTTATATAAGAAGACATTATGGACAAAGTTAAAAGACCCTGTGAACTGCCAGAAAATATTTTCAATATATATGGCAAAGGTAAGTATCACTTTATGTAGAAAGCTCTTACAAATCAATTTTAAAAAACATCATTAAGAATATGAAACTAGGGTTGGGAGTGGTGGCTCACGCCTGTAATCCCAGCACTTTGGGAGGCCGAGGTGGGCAAATCACAAGGTTAGAAGATCAAGACCATCCTGGTCAACAAGGTGAAACCTCATCTCTACTAAAAATACAAAAAAATTAGCTGGGTGTGGTGGCACATGCATGTAGTTCCAGCTACTCAGGAAGCTGAGGCAGGAGAATCACTTGAACCCAGGAGGTGGAGGTTGTAGTAAGCCGAGATTGTACCACTGCATTTCAGGCTGGGCAACAGAGCGAGACTCCATTGTGCAAAAAAAAAAAAAAAAGAATATGAGACTATTCCTAACCTCTCTAATAATTCTAATTTAGACAAAAGGAAATTAATTTTACTTATAAGACAGACTAAGATTAAGAAGAGTAATAATATCCAAGTTAGTGAGTATGAGGATATCAGCAAAGTCATGCATTCTTATGAAAATGTAAGTTGCTACATTTCAGTAAGCTATTTAGCAGTATTTCTCAAAATAAATTTGCATATTGCAATAGAGTAACTATAGTTAACAATAATTTATTGTATATTTTTAAGCAAAAGAGTGGAATTGGAATGTTTCTGACACAAATAAATGGTTAATGCTTGAGGTGATAGATGCCCCTTTGTGTATCTATTATGCATCGGTTTTGCATATATATATATAAGCAACTATAATGTACCCATAATTAAAAATAAAAATTAATCATGTGTGCACATTCACTTTTAGCCAGTTGTTCTACTTCTATGAATGTATTATATGGTGATGCAGAAACATATGAAACATACATGCATAATCACCTTAATAGTGTTTGTCATTGCAAAAAAATTAGAAACAACCCAGATATTTGTCTCTAGGAATTAAGTAAACTGTCACATATTTTTACAAGCATGTATTCATTTTGTAATCTCAGAAAACACTTCAAGTAGGGGGAAGAAAAGGAAGAGGAGAATTGCTTAAAAAAAAAACTTTAAAAATGTATCTTTACCGTAAACTACAAAAACTTGTGAAGTAAAAGTTTAAAACATGGTTCATTCCCAACCCAATCTGACTCCCAGACTGCTACTGTTAACAACTGGTATGTATCCTTTTAGAAATATATCTGTATATACTTTTTAAGCATGGCCAGTTCTGCTCTTACTAAACCAAGATACACTTGAATATTAGTTTTTAAATCTTATAATATGAAACAAAAGTAAGTAGTTGGCAAATAATGACAGGTCCCAAATCTACAGTATCCAAAATATACTTGTAAAAAGGAGAGTTTAATCTCTGTGCTGCTGTGACATAGTGAAGGTCACAGACAACACAGTGTGCAGCTTCTCTGAGCCTTAGCATTTTCCTTCCATACTTCCTGGTTTTCACTTCATTTATTACAAATGATTTGCTTTCTTGTTTTAGGCCAGTAATGTTTTATCACTTCCATCATCTCTTCTTACAGCAGCTCTTGTTTTTTCTCCACAGCCCTACCCTTCCTCTCTTTGTAAACCCAGAAGTTGAAGTGTTTTAATTCAACAAATGTTTAACAATGATTGAAGCGATTGTTATAACGAGTGGTTAGACTCCTGGCTTCCCCACAATTCCCACTTAAACCCATCAGTAACTGGAATTAATTTAATTTTTTATTTTCCTTTGAGTTGGTCTACTTTCATTGCCTCATAAGATTCTCCTTACTTCCCTCTACCCCTTTCTTCACTGCTGCCTTCCATCCTTTCCCTTGCTTCCTCTCCCCTTTTCTCCCTTGCTACCGCTCCTGCCTCTCCTACCATCACCAGCAAACCTACTTCCTCTTTTCAGAATGTTTCAGCTAAACTATATGTTAAAACACAACTTGAAGATTGCTCTGGAACCAAAACACAATATATATATCGTGGTTTCTAGAAAATGTCTTTAGACTTTGTCAAGAAAAGATCATGAATGTAATTATGCCTCATTATCTTGGCTACAGCCTGGTACCGGAGAGGGAAGAACAGTTACTGGAGAGAAAAAATAAAATTTTTCACTTGCAGAGGTTAGGCCTGTGGAATTGCCATCTGAATATGAGGGCCTCTTCGCTTTGTTCATTATCTTCCATTAAATTATTTTAGACATCCTGTTGCTTTCCATTATACCATTGCTAACTCATTATCTGCAAGTCTTTGTCCATATTCACATTTCGCCTCTTTAGTAATTTACATCTAATTGTTAACCTCACCTCACATCTCCCTTCAGCCATTCCTTCGGCAATGCAATAGCAATAATCACAGTCAAGATACTGACTCTTCAATTTGTTGAGAAATGCTTCAAAGTTTTTTTCCCCATGTTTACTCATGAGGTAATATTTTATTGCTTTCCAACAACAGGTGAAGGGGTGAAATAAAATTAAAATGTCACAACAAATGTACTTCAGATTATGAAAGATTTTTAAAAAGTTACTTGTTAGCTCTTAATATTTGAAAGTAGAAACACGCAGGTTTTCAATGCTATCAAAATCAGGACAATATGAAGAGAGATACAATTACAGCCCTTTAAAATATGAAATTTACTAAGAAACACCACAATCCTAACTGGATTCTTTGATCCTTGCCTCAATTTCCTCTACCCTCTCCTCTCCAGAAATATCTTTCTAGTAATATTCGACTCTCTTCTCCAAATCCTAAATCCTTTAGTGTGGTATCCATATACATATTCAGAATGCCCTCCTGCCATTTTCCCCCCATGTATCTACCCCATAAACTTAGTGACTTTCTAGTATTCCCTGAGAAGGGAAGTACAGCCCTTGCTTTCCCTCTGTATAGAATCCCTCCCCAGTCCTTTGCATGGCTATTTACCTCTACCAGCTATTTCTCCTCAGCAACAGTCACCACCCTGTAAACTGCACCTGGCTGCCTAGGTAAGCATAGGCACTCCTTTCTCTGTGCCTCATTTCCTTATTTACCTCCACAATGGCTCTTTTACAAATTTTATACATTAATATATACTGTTGTAAACTTTTTGTTCTGTGTATCTAGCTCCTTACTGTATCATACTTTTCTGTAATCAAAAGCCATATGTTTTAATCTCTATGCCCTCATCATCCAGAATGGCACCTGGCATTTAGAAGTGCCCATATCAGTGAAAGTTCTAGCTTTTGGGCCACTAAAGCCTGCTACAGCTAAGTTAATCAGAAAATAAATTTATTAATAAAAAATAATGGTAAGATTATAAATGAAGGAGAAGGCTGGATAGAGAGACTCAGAAAATGAATAAAAACCTGTGGATTTAGGGCAAAAGAATCAAGATGAAAGCCATGCCACAGAAAGAGTCCAGTTACTTTGCTACTACTGTGCCTTCGTGTCTGTAGGGCTCACTCTTTTGGACAATTGAGCAAGAGAAAGAAATAACGGTCAGCCAAGTTGGAAAGGAAGAAGTTAAATTGTGCCTCTTTACAGATAACATAATCTTATACATAGAAAACCCTAAAGTCTCCATTAAAAAACTGTTATAACTCATAAACATATTCAATACTTGAAATTATTTCTAGTTCCTTGTTTGATTACCTCAACATTTAAAATTCTAAAAAGAGGAGATCATTCCAAGATGGCCGAATAGGAAGAGCTCCAGTCTACAACTCCCAGCATGAGCGACGCAGAAGATGGGTGATTTCTGCATTTCCAACGGAGGTATGGGGTTCATGTCACTGGGACCGGTTGGACAGTGGACGCAGCCCACGGAGTGTGAGGTGAAGCAGGACAGGGCATCACCCTACCTGAGAAGTGCAAGGGGTCATGGAATTGCCTTTCCTAGCCAAGGCAAACCATGACAGATGGTAACTGGAAAATCGGGACACCCTCGCCCTAATACTGTGCTTCTCCAGTGGTCTTAGCAAACAGCACACCAGGAGATTATATCCCACGCCTGGCTCAGCGGGTCCCACACCCACAGAGCCTTACTCATTGCTAGCACAGCAATCCAAGATTAAACTGCGAGGTGGCAGCGAGGGGCGTCTGCCATTGCTGAAGCTTGACTAGGTAAACAAAGCAGCTGGGAAGCTCGAACTGGGTGGAGCCCACCGCAGCTCAAGGAGACCTGCCTGCCTCTGTAGACTCCACATCTGGGGGCAGGGCATAGCTGAATAAAAGGCAGCAGAAATTTCTGCAGACTTAAATGTCCCTGATTGACAGCTTTGAAGAGAGCAGTAGTTCTCCCAGCACGGAGTTTGAGATCTGAGAATGGACAGACTGCCTCCTCAAATGGGTCCCTGACTCCAGAGTAGCCTAACTGGGAGACACCTCCCAGTAGGGGCCAACTGACACCTCATACAGCTGGGTGCCCCTCTGAGGTGAAGCTTCCAGAGGAAGGATTAGGCAGCAACATTGGCTGCTCTGCAATATTTGCCATTCTGCAGCTTCTGCTGGTGATACCCAGGCAAACAGGTCTGGAGTAGACCTCTAGCAAACTCCAAAAGACCTGCAGCTAACCGTCCTAACTGTTAGAAGGAAAACTAACAGAAAGGAATAGCATCAACATCAACAAAAAGGACATCCACACCAAAACCCCATCTGTAGGTCACCATCATCAAAGACCAAAAGTAGATAAAACCACAAAGGCAGGGAGAAACCAGAGCAGAAAAGCTGAAAATTCCAAAAACCAGAGTGCCTCTTCTCCTCCAAAGGATTTCAGTTCCTTGCCAGCAGTGGAACAAAGCTGGATGGAGAATGACTTTGACGTGTTGACAGAAGTAGGCTTCAGAAGATCGGTAATAACAAACTTCTCTGAGCTAAAGAAGGATGTTCGAACACATCACAAGGAAGCTAAAAACTTTGAAAAAATATTAGAAGAATGGATAATTAGAATAAGCAGCATAAAGAAGACCTTAAATGACCTGATGGAGCTGAAAACTATGGCACAAGAACTACGTGATGCATGCACAAGCTAGAGTAGCTGATTTGAACAAGTGGAAGAAAAGGTATCAGTGATTGAAGAGCAAATGAATGAAATGAAGTGAGAGGAAAAGTTTAGAGAAAAAAGCAAAAAGAAACTAACAAAGCCTCAAAGAAATAAGGGACTACCTTTGATTGGTGTACCTGAAAGTGACTGGAAGAATGGAACCAAGTTGGAAAACACTTTTCAAAATATTATCCAGGAGAACTTCCCCAACATAGCAAGGCAGGCCAACATTCAAATTCAGGAAATACAGAGAACACAACAAAGATACTCCTCGAGAAAAGCAACCCCAAGACACACAATCATCAGATTCACCAAGGTTGAAATGCAGGAAAAAATGTTGAGGGCAGCCAGAGAGAAAAGTCAGGTTACCCACAAAGGGAAGCCCATTAAACCAATGGTGGATCTCTCAGCAGAATTTCTACAAGCCAGAAGAGAGTGGCGGCCAATATTCAACATTCTTAAAGAAAAGAATTTTCAACCCAGAATTTCATATCCAGCCAAACTAAGCTTCATAAGTGAAGGAGAAATAAAATGCTTTACAGACAAGCAAAGGCTGAGAGATTTTGTCACCCCAGGCCTACCTTAGGAAAGCTCCTGAAGAAAGCACTAAACATGGAAAGGAACAACCAGTACCAGCCACTGCAAAAACATGCCAAATTGTAAAGACCATCGATGCTAGGAAGAAACCACATCAACTAACGAGCAAAATAACCAGCTAACATCATAATGACAGGATAAAATTCACACATAACAATGTTAACCGTAAATATAAATGGCTAAATGCCCCAATTAAAAGACACAGACTGGCAAATTGGATAAAGAGTCAAGACCCAGCCTAGCACAGTGGCTCACGTCTGTAATCCCAGCACTTTGGGAGGCCGAGGCAGGTGGATCACAAGGTCAGGAGATCGAGAGCATCCTGGCGAACACGGTGAAACCCCATTTCTACTAAAAATACAAAAAATTAGCTGGGTGTGGTGGCAGACTACAGGGTCGCAGCTATTCAAGAGGCTGAGGCAGGAGAATGGTGTGAACCTGGGAGATGGAGATTGCAGTGAGCCAAGATCGTGCCACTGCACTCCAGCCTGGGTGAGAGAGCCAGACTTTGTCTCAAAAAAAAAAAAAAAAAAAAAAAAGTCAAGACCCATCAGTGTGCTGCATTCAGGAGACCCATCTCACATGCAGAGACATGTATAGGCTAAAAATAAAGGGATGGAGGAAGATCTACCAAGCAAATGGAAAACAAACAAACAAAAAAAAGCAGGGGTTGCAATCCTAGTCTCTAATAAAACAGACTTTAAACCAACAAAAATCAAAAGAGACAAAGAAGGCCATTACATAATGATAAAGGGATTAATTCAACAAGAAGAGCTAACTATCCTAAGTATACATGCACCCAATACAGGAGCACCCAGATTCATAAAGCAAGTCCTTACAGACCTACAAAGAGACTTAGACTACCATATAATAATAATGGGAGAGTTTAACAACGCACTGTCAATATTAGATGGATCAATGAGACAGAAGATTTACAAGGATATCCAGGACTTGAACTCAGCTCCACACCAAGCTGACCTAATAGACATCTGCAGAACTCTCCACCCCAAATCAACAGAATATACATTCTCAGCACCACATCTCATTATTCCAAAATTGACCACATAGTTGGAAGTAAAGCACTCCTCAGCAAATGTAAAAGAACAGAAAACACAGCAAACTGTCTCTCAGACCACAGTGCAATCAAACTAGAACTCAGGATTCAGAAACTCACTCAAAATTGCACAACTACATGGAAACTGAACAACCTGTTCCTCAATGACTACTGGCTACATAATGAAATGAAGGCAGAAATAAAGATGTTCTTTGAAACCAATGAGAACAAAGACACAACATAACAGAATCTCTGGGACACATTTAAAGTAGTGTGTAGAGGGAAATTTATAGCACTAAATACCCACAAGAGAAAGAAGAAAAGATCTAAAATCAACACCCTAACATCACAATTAAAAGAACCAGAGAACCAAGAGCAAACACATTCAAAAGGTAGCAGAAGGCAAGAAATAACTAAGATCAGAGCAGAACTGAAGGCGATAGAGACACAAAAAACCCTTCAAAAGAATCAATGAATCCAGGAGCTGGTTTTTTGAAAAGATCAACAAAATTGATAGACCACTAGCAAGACTAATAAAGAAGAAAAGAGAGAAGAATCGAATAGATGCAATAAAACATGATAAGAAGGATATCACCACCAATCCCACAGAAATACAAACTACCATCAGAGAATACTATAAACACCTATGCACAAATAAACTAGAAAATCTAGAAGAAATGGATAAATTCATGGACACATACACCCTCCCAAGACTAAACCAGAAAGAAGTTGAATCCCCTAATAGACCAATAACAGGCTCTGAAATTGAGGCAATAATTCATAGCCTACCAACCAAAAAAGTCCAGGACCAGATGGATTCACAGCCCAATTCTACCAGAGGTACAAAGAGGAGCTGGTACCATTCCTTCTGAAATTATTCCAATAAATAGAAAAAGAGGGGATCCTCCCTAACTCATTTTATGAGGCCAGCAACATCCTCATACCAAGTCCTAGCAGAGACACAACAAAAAAAAAGGAGAATTTTAGACCAATATCCCTGATGAAAATCGATGCAAAAATCCTCAATAATATACTGGCAAACCAAATCCAGCAGCACATCACAAAGCTTATCCACTATGATCAAGTTGACTTCATCCCTGGGATGCAAGGCTGGTTCAACATATGCAAATCAATAAACATAATCCATCATATAAACAGAACCAAAGACAAAAACTACATGATTATCCCAATAGATGCAGAAAAGGTATTTGACAAAATTCAACAGCACTTCATGCTAAAAACTCTTAATAAACTAGGTATTGATGGGACGTATCTGAAAATAATAAGAGATATTTATGACAAACCCACAGCCAATATCATGCTGAATGGGCAAAAATTAGAAGCATTTCCTTTGAAAAGTGGCACAAGATAGGGATGCCCTCTCCCACCACTCCTGTTCAACATAGTGTTGGAAGTTCTGGCCAGGGCAATTAGGCAAAAGAAAGAAATAAAGGTTATTCTATTAGGAAAAGAGGAAGTCAAATTGTCCCTGTTTTCAGATAACATGATTGTATATTTAGAAAACCCCATCGTCTCAGCCCCAAATCTCCTTAAGCTGATAAGCAACTTCAGCAAAGTCTCAGGATACAAAATCAATGTGCAAAAATCACGAGCATCCATATACACCAGCAACAGACAAACAGAGAGCCAAATCATGAGTGAACTCCCATTCACAATTGCTTCAGAGAATAAAATACCTAGGAATTCAACTTACAAGGGATATGAAGGACCTCTTCAAGGAGAACTACAAACTACTGCTCAGTGAAATGAAAGAGGACACAAACAAATGGAAGCACATTCCATGCTCAAGGATAGGAAGAATCAATATTGTGAAATTGGCCATACTGCCCAAAGTAATTTGTAGATTCAATGCCATCCCCATCAAGCTACCAATGACTTTCTTCACAGAATTGGAGAAAACTACTTTCAAGTTCATATGGAACCAAAAAAGAGCCCGCATTGCCAAAACAATCTTAAGCAAAAAGAACAAAGGTGGAGGCATCATACTAGCTGGCTTCAAACTATACTACAAGGCTACAGTAACCAAAACAGCATGGTACTGGTACCAAAACAGAAATATAGAACAATGGAACAGAATAGAGCCCTGGGAAATAATACCACACATCTACAACCATCTTATCTTTGACAAACCTGACAAAAACAAGCAATGGGGAAAGGATTCCCTATTTAATAAATGGTGCTGGGAAAACTGGCTAGCCATATGTAGAAAGCTGCAACTGGATCCCTTCCATATATCTTTTTTTTTTAGGATTTTTTTTTTAATTATTATACTTTAAGTTCTAGGGTACATGTGCATAACGTGCAGATTTGTTACATATGTATACATGTTCCATGTTGGTGTGCTGCACCCATCAACTCATCAGCACCCATCAACTCGTCATTTACATCAGGTATAACTCCCAATGCAATCCCTCCCCCCTCCCCCCTCCCCATGATAGGCCCCGGTGTGTGATGTTCCCCTTCCCGAGTCCAAGTGATCTCATTGTTCAGTTCCCACCTATGAGTGAGAACAGGCGGTGTTTGGTTTTCTGTTCTTGCAATAGTTTGCTGAGAATGATGGTTTCCAGCTGCATCCATGTCCCTACAAAGGACACAAACTCATCCTTTTATATGGCTGCATAGTATTCCATGGTATATATGTGCCACATTTTCTTAATCCAGTCTGTCACTGATGGACATTTGGGTTGATTCCAAGTCTTTGCTATTGTGAATAGTGCCACAATGAACATATGTGTGCATGTGTCTTTATAGCAGCATGATTTATAATCCTTTGGGTATATACCCAGTAATGGGATGGCTGGGTCATATGGTACTTCTAGTTCTAGATCCTTGAGGAATCACCATACTGTTTTCCATAATGGTTGAACTAGTTTACATTCCCACCAACAGTGTAAAAGTGTTCCTATTTCTCCACATCCTCTCCAGCACCTGTTGTTTCCTGACTTTTTAATGATTGCATTCTAACTGGTGTGAGATGGTATCTCATTGTGGTTTTGATTTGCATTTCTCTGATGGTGAGTGATGATGAGCATTTTTTCATGTGTCTGTTAGCTGTATGCATGTCTTCTTTTGAGAAATGTCTGTTCATATCCTTTGCCCACTTTTTGATGGGGTTGTTTTTTTCTTGTAAATTTGTTTGAGTTCTTTGTAGGTTCTGGATATTAGCCCTTTGTCAGATGAGTAGATTGCAAAAATTTTCTCCAATTCTGTAGCTTGCCTGTTCACTCTGATGGTAGTTTCTTTTGCTGTGCAGAAGCTCTTTAGTTTAATTAGATCCCATTTGTCAATTTTGGCTTTTGTTGCCATTGGTTTTGGTGTTTTAGACATGAAGTCCTTGCCCATAACTATGTCCTGAATGGTATTACCTAGGTTTTCTTCTAGGGTTTTTATGGTATTAGGTCTAACATTTAAGTCTCTAATCCATCTTGAATTAATTTTCATATAAAGAGTAAGGAAAGGATCTAGTTTCAGCTTTCTACTTATGGCTAGCCAATTTTCCCAGCACCATTTATTAAATAGGGAATCCTTTCCCCATTTCTTGTTTTTGTCAGGTTTGTCAAAGATCACATGGCTGTAGATGTGTGGTATTATTTCTGAGGACTCTGTTCTGTTCCATTGGTCTATATCTCTGTTTTGGTACCAGTACCATGCTGTTTTGGTTACTGTAGCCTTGTAGTATAGTTTGAAGTCAGGTAGCGTGATGTCTCCAGCTTTGTTCTTTTGACTTAGGATTGTCTTGGAGATGCGGGCTCTTTTTTGGTTCCATATGAACTTTAAAGCAGTTTTTTCCAATTCTGTGAAGAAAGTCATCGGTAGCTTGATGGGGATGCCATTGAATCTATAACTTACCTTGGGCAGTATGGCCATTTTCATGATATCGATTCTTCCTATCCATGAGCATGGAATGTGCTTCCATTTGTTTGTGTCTTCTTTTATTTCACTGAGCAGTGGTTTGTAGTTCTCCGTGAAGAGGTCCTTTACATCCCTTGTAAGTTAGATTCCTAGGTATTTTATTCTCTTTGAAGCAATTGTGAATGGAAGTTCATTCACGATTTCGCTCTCTGTTTGTCTGTTTCTGTTGTATAAGAATGCTTGTGATTTTTGCACATTAATTTTGTATCCTGAGACTTTGCTGAAGTTGCTTATCAGCTTAAGGAGATTTTGGGCAGAGACACAACAAAAAAGAGAATTTTAGACCAATATCCCTGATGAACATTGATGCAAAAATCCTCAGTAAAATACTGGCAAACCAAATCCAGCAGCACATCAAAAAGCTTATCCACCATGATCAAGTGGGTTTCATCCCTGGGACGCAAGGCTGGTTCAACATACACAAATCAATAAACATAATCCACCACATAAACAGAACCAAAGACAAAAACCACATGATTATCTCAATAGGTACAGAAAAGGCCTTTGACAAAATTCAACAGCCCCTCATGCTAAAACTCTCAATAAATTCGGTATTGATGGAATGCATCTCAAAATAATAAGAGCTATTTATGAGAAACCCACAGTCAATATCATACTGAATGGGCAAAAACTTGAAGCATTCCCTTTGAAAACTGGCACAAGACAGGGATGCCCTCTCTCACCACTCCTATTCAACATAGTGTTGGAAGTTCTGGCTGGGGCAATCAGGCAAGAGAAAGAAATCAAGGTTATTCAGTTAGGAAAAGAAGAAGTCAAATTGTCCCTGTTTGCAGATGACATGATTGTATATTTAGAAAACTCCATCATCTCAGCCCTTCCTTACATCTTATACAAAAATTAATTCAAGATGGATTAAGACTTAAATGTTGACCTAAAACCATTAAAACCCTAGAAGAAAACCTAGGTAATACCATTCAGGATATAAACATGGGCAAGGACTTCATGACTAAAACACCAAAAGCAATGGCAACAAAAGCCAAAATAAACAAATGAGATCTAATTTAACTAAAGAGCTTCTGCACAGCAAAAGAAATTACCATCCGAGTGAACCGGCCACCTACAGAATGGGAGAAAATTTTTGCAATCTATGCCTCTGACAAAGGGCTAATATCCAGAACCTACAAAGAACTTAAATTTACAAGAAAAAAACAACCCCATCAAAAAGTGGACCAAGGATATGAACAGACACTTCTCAAAAGAAGAGATTTATGCAGCCAACAGACACATGAAAAAATGCTCATCATCACTCACCATCAGAGAAATGCAAATCAAAACCACAATGAGATAGCATCTCACACCAGGTAGAATGGCAATCATTAAAAAGTCAGGAAACAACAGGTGCTGGAGAGGTTGTGGAGAAATAGGAACACTTTTACACTGTTGGTGGGACTGTAAACTAGTTCAACCATTGTGGAAGACAGTGTGGCGATTCCTTAAGGATCTAGAACTAGAAATACCATATGACCCAGCCATCCCATTACTGGGTATACACCCAAAGGATTATAAATCATGCTGCTATAAAGACACATGCGCACGTATGTTTATTGTGGCACTATTCACAATAGCAAAGACTTGGAACCAACCCAAATGTCCATATATGATAGACTGAATTAAGAAAATGTGGCACATATACACCATGGAATACTATGCAGCCATAAAAAAGGATGAGTTTGTGTCCTTTGTAGGGACATGGATGAAGCTGGAAACCATCATTCTCAGCAAACTATCGCAAGAACAGAAAACCAAACACCGCATGTTTTCACTCATAGGTGGGAATTGAACAATGAGAACACTTGGACACACGGTGGGGAATTGAACAATGAGAACACTTGGACACACACCAGGGCCTGTGGTGGGGTGGGGGGAGGGGAGAGGGATAGCATTAAGAGAAATACCTAATGTAAATGACGAGTTCATCGGTGCAGCACACCAACATGGCACATGTATACATATTTAACAAACCTGCATGTTGTGCACATGTACCCTAGAACTTAAAGTATAATTAAAAAATTAAAATAAAAAAATAGAATTCTAAAGAGAGAACCTCCCTGATGGCTAAACCTAGTTTATAAACCTATATCTTGTTTTACTGGTAGTGATGATAAACAAGATTAAAGAGAAGACATAAAATCTCACCAATCTATACCATTGACAGTGCTCCCAAATAGATCGGGAAATTATACATGGAGCAGCCAAAACTTCAGTGCTTGTGAGAATTACCCAAATATTATCATTTTATCACTATACTCTACAATAATAAACAGAAGACATTTAAGGTGTACTTAATAGTTTTGAGTCTAGCTTTCAGGCTAATAGAATCATTCTTACTACCTTTGTCTACTACTAAGACATGTAAGAGAAAAAGTTTCATCTAACAAATTGCTTTACACAGCTTTTTAAAATGACCTAAACTATCTAAGTTTTCTCAAAAATGAGACAGCAAATATAAATCTAATTAGTGTAACAGACAAAGACTATTAAGTACTGATTAAGTCAAAGAGATCACACTGGTTGCCTATAAAAGAAATGACCATGTCCTTTATGGGAGTACAAATTATCTGTTACATGTCTATTGATGTTTTATACATAATGTCTGACATACATAGAAAATTACGACACATGAAAAAAGCAGGAAAGTGATCCATAACCAAGAAAAAAAAAACATTCAAAGACGCATCCTCAAAAAGAACAAAAATATCTCTCAACCTAGAATTGTATATGCAATAAATTTCTTCTTCAAAAATTGAGGTAAAATAAAAATATTTCTAGACAGATTGAAGCTGATAAAACATGTTGCCAGCAGCCCTGCACTATGAGCAATAACTAAATAAAGTTATTCAAACTGAAGGGAAATTATCCTAGATAGAAGAGTGGATATTGAGAAACTAAAAAAAGCACAAAAAACAGTAAATGTGTGAGATAATATTAAACAGTATTTGTCAAAATTTATTTAAAAGATGATTGAAGGTTTAAAGTAAAATGATGATGATGATGTATTGCTGGCTTTTAAACACAGAGAATTAAAACACATGACCAAGCCCGTATCTAAGCCCTATAGCTTACAGTCAACATTTCTAAACATATCCTGGGCCAGAGTGGAGCCCACTGCCTTGAAGGGAAGGACACAGTGCTAGCAGAATTCATCATCTGCTAACTGAAGAGCTTTGGGGTCCTAAATACCCAGTAGCTATACCCATCTAGTACATCATGGGCCTTGGGTGAGTTTCTGACACTTGACTTCAGGTGCTAGTTCAGCCACAAGCAAGTAAAGCACGAAGCGAGCTCTTAGGGTCCCCAGTTCCAGGCCTTGGCACTTGGATGGCATTTCTGGACTTGCCCTGGGTGCCAGAGGGGAGTCTACTCCCTGAAGGGTGAGAGTTTTGTTGTTGCCGTTGTTCGTTTGTTTGTTTTTGAGATAGAGTCTCACTTTGTCGCCCAGGCTGGAGTACAGTGGGGCAATCTCGGCTCACCAGACGCTTTGCCTCCTGGGTTAGAGCGCTCCTCCTGCCTCAGCTTCCTAAGTAGCTGGGATTACAGAAGTCTGCCACCATGCCCAACTAATTTTTGTATTTTTTTTGGAGAGACAAGGTTTCACCATGTTGGTCAGGCTGGTCTCAAACTCCTGACCTCAAGCAATCCACCATCCTTGGCCTCCCAAAGTGCTGGGATTACAGGTGTGAGCCACTGTGCCCAGCACCTGAAGGGTGAGTTTCAGACTAGGCAGCACTCACCACAAGCTGAATGAGAGCCCTTGGGCTTTATGGGAAAATTGGCAGTAGCCTGGCAGTGTGCCCTGTGGACCTATGGTTGCACGGAGTGAGCTTCCTCTGCCGTTGGAAAGGGTACAGAAGAGTGGGAAGAACTGCATCTTGTGGTTTGAGTGCTGGCTCAGCCACAGTAAAACAGAACACCAAGTAGATGTCTAAGGTTTTGACTCTAGTCCCTGGCTCCAGATAGCACCTCGGGACCCACCAGGAGCCTGGGGGAAGTCGCCACCCTGAAGAGAAGGACACAGGTGAGACTGGCTTAACTACCTGATAGCAGAGCTCCAGGACATTGAGTGAACATAGGCGGTAGCCAGGGAATGGTTACAGCAAGCCTTGGGCAAGACCCAGTGCTGTGCTGGCTGTGCTGGCTGCAGGTCTGACGCAGCACAGTCCTAGTGGTGGTGGTTATAGGGGTGCTTATCTCATTCTACTCCCAGGCCAGGTGGCTCAGAGCAGTGATAAACTCCATTTGTTAGGGAGCAAGTAAGGGAAGAGAACAAGAGTCTCTGCCAGGGAATTCTTCCAGATATTGTCCAAAACTATCAAGGTGGTACCTCTACAAGTCTGCAAGAACCAAGGTGTTTCTAGGCTTGGGGTGCCCCCAAATGCAGATACAGCTTAGATCACAACACCCAAGTACTTTCAAATACCTGGTAAGCCATCCCAAGAAGGACATGTGTAAACAAGTCCAGACTGTGAAGACTACAGTAAATGCCTAAGTTTTCAATGCCCAGGCACAGATGAACATTCACAAATATCAAAACCATTAAGAAAAACAGGAATTCACCAAATTAATTAAATAAGGAACAAGGGACCAATCCTGAAGTAAGAGAGCTACGTGACCTTTTAGACAGATAATTCAAAGTACTTGTTTTGAGGAAACTCAAAGATATTCAAGATAACACAGAGAAGGAATTCAGAACTCTATAAGATAAATTTAACAAAGAAATTGAAATCATTAAATAGAAGCAGACATTCTGTAGCTGAAAAATACAATTGACATATTAAAGAATGCATCCATCTTCTAACAGCAGAATTGATCAAGCAAAAGAAAGACAAGCTACTTCAAAATAAATGCTACTTAAAAATAAACAATCAGAGGAGACAAAAGAAAAAACAGAAAACAATGAGGCACACCTACAGGATCTAGAACATAGCTTCAAAAGGGCAAATCTAAGAGTTACTGTCACTAAAGAGAAGGTAGAGAAAGAGATAGGAGTAGAAAGTGTATTTAAAGGGATAATATCAGAGAACATTCCAAACCTAGAGAAAGATAACAATATGCAAGTACAAGAAGATTATAAAACAACAAGCATATTTAACCCAAAGAAGATTACCTCAAGGCTTTTAGTAATCAAACTCCTAAAGGTAAAGGATAAAGAAAGGATCCTAAAAACAGCAAGAGAACAGAAACAAATCACATGAAATGGAGCACCAGCACATCTGGCAGCAGACTTTTCAGTGGAAACCTTACAGGCCAAGAGAGATTTGTGTGACATATTTAGAGTGCTGAAGGAAAAAAACTTCTACCCTAGAGTAGTATATATAGCAAAAATATCCTTCATACACAAAAGAGATAAAGACTTTCCCAGACAAACAAAAGCTGAGGGATTTCTTCAATATCACACCTTCCCTACAAGAAATGCTAAAGGGAATATTTCAATCAGAAAGAAAATGAACAATAAATAATCACCCAATGGTACAAAACTTACTGGTAATAATACGTATGCAAGAAAACACAGAATATTATAACACTGTCACTATGGTGCATAACTATTCTTAAGTAGGAAGACTAAATAACAAACCAATAAAAATAATAACTACAGAGAGGTGGAGCAAGTTGGTGGAATAGAAAACTCCACCAATTGTACACCCACACCCCAACCCCCTGCAAGGACACCAAGTTAACAGCTATCTATGCAGAGAAAACACCTTCATTAGAACCAAAACTCAAGTGAGAACTAATAGTACCTAGTTTTAACTTCATATCGCTGAAAGAGGCACTGAAGAGAGAGAAAAAACAGCATGGAATTGCTAACACCAACCCTCCCTGACTGGGGCAGCAGTGGTGTGGTGTGGCAGCATCGCTGGACCCTGGGGGAGGGAGAACACAGAAATTGTGAGTGCTGTTCTGTTAGAGCAGGAAGGAAAACCAGAACAAACACAGTTGACACCTGCCCACAGAGGGAGCATTTAAATCACCCCTAGCCAGAGAGGAACCTCCAATCCCAGTAGTCCAAACTTTAGTGCTAGCAAACTTTGCCACTAAGGGCTAAAGTACTCTCAGTCTCCAAGTAAACTTGAAAGGCAGTCTAAGCCATAAGGACTGTAACTCTGAACTAGACCCAGAGACAATGGCCTGAGGGGTTACACAGCATACTGAGACAGCTGAGGCAGTCAAAGGAGTGCTGACATCACCCCTTCTCTAACCCCAGGCTGCACAGCTCATGGCTCCAAAAGAGACCCCTTCCTTCTGCTTGAGGAGAGGAGCAGAAAGAGTGAAGAGGATTTTGTCTTCTATCTTGGAATACCACTTCAGCCATAGCAGGATAACATGCCAATCAGAGTCATGAGGCCCCTGTTCCAGGCCCTAGCACCCAGATGATATTTCTAGACACATCCTGGGCCAGAAGGGAACCCACTGCCTTGAAGGAAAGAACCCAATTCTGCCAGCATTCATCACCTGACAACTGAAGAACACTTGAGCCCTGAATAATCAGCAGCGATAGCCAGCTACCACATCCGGGGGGTCTTAGTGGATCTCTGAGACTTACTGGCTTAAGGTGAGACTCAAACACACTACCAGCTGGTGCTAGTGGTTACAGGGTAAAACTCTTTTTGCTTGGGAAAAGTAAAGGGGACTTTGTCTTACATCTCAGGTACCAACGCTGCCGCAGGAGAATAGAGCACCAGTGGACTCCTGAGGTCCTCAATTCTGGGATTTGATTCTTGGATGACATTTCTGGACCTGCCCTGGGCCAGAAGGGAGACCACTGCCCTGAAGGGGGAGTCCCAAATCAGGCAACATTCACCACAAGCTGACTTAAGAGACCTTGGCCTTAGGGGCACATTGGTGGTTTTCTGGCAGTACTCCTCATGGCCAGGGGTAGCAATGACTATGGTGTGAGGCTCCTCTGCCTTTCAAAAGGGAAGGGAAGAGTGGGAAGGACTGGATATTGTGGCATGAATGCCAGCTCAGCCTCAATACAATAGAATACCAGGTAGACTTCTAAGGTTTTTGACTGTAGTCCCTGAGTCCCAGACACCACTTCTGGACCCATTTGAGGCCTGAGGGACCTCATAGCCCTTAAGGGAAGGAAACAGGCCTGGCTGGTTTTGCTATCTGGTGATTGTAGAGCACCAAGGCCTTGAGTGAACATAGGTAGTAGTCAAAGAGTGGCTACAACAGACCATGGGTGAGACCCAGCGATGTGCTGGCTTCAGGTCTGATCCAGCACAGTCATAGTGGTGAAGGCCACAGGAGTGCTTGTGTCACTCCACCCCTAGCTTTAGGTGGCTCCAAACAAAGAGTGAGACTCCAAATTTTTGGGAGAAAGTAAGGAAAGAGAACAAGCATCTCTGCCTGGTAATCCAAAGCATTCTCCTAGATCTTGTCCAAGATCATCAAGGCAGTACCTTTATAAGCCTGCAATAACCACAGAATTACTGGGATTTGGAGTGCCCCTTAAGGTAGAAATAGCTTAGATTACAACACCCAACTCCTTGCAGATATCTGAAGAACATTCCAAAGAAGGATGGCTACTAATAAGCCCAGAGAATGGAGACAACAATAAATACCTAACTCCTCAAAGCCCAGACACCAACAAACACCTACTAGCATCAACACCATCTAAGAAAACATGACCTCACCAAATAAGCGTCTAAATAAGGCATGAGGGCCCAATCCTGGAGAAAGAGAGATATGTGACCCGTCAGACACAGAATTCAAAATCACTGTTGAGGAAACTCAAAGACACTCAAGATAACACAGAAAAGGAATTCAGAATTGTATCAAATAAATTTAACAAATACTGAAATAATTAAAAAGAATCAAGGAGAAATTCTGGAGCTGAAAAATGCAATTTGTATAATGAAGAATGCATCAGAGTCCTTTAATAGCAGAATGGACCAAGCAGATGAAAGAATAGTGAGCTTGAGGACAGGCAATTTGAAAATAGACAGTCAGAGGAAACAAAATAAAAAAGAATATAAAATGGTGAAGCATTCCTACAGGACTTGGAAAATAGCTTCAAAAGGGCCAATCTAAGTGTATTGCTGTTAACAGGAGGTAGAGAGAGAAATAAGGGTAGAAAGGGTATTCAAACGGATAACACAGAGAACATCCCAAACCTAGAGAAAGGTATCAATATATAAGTACAAGAAGGTTATAGAACACCAAGCAGATTCAACCCAAAGAGACTACCTCAAGGCATTTAATAATCAAACTCCCAAATTTCAACAATAAATAATGGATCCTGAAAGCAGTAAGAGAAAACAAATAAATTACATAAATGGAGCTCCAATACATCTGGTAGCAGTCTTTTCAGTGGAAACCTTGCATGCCAGGAGAGAGAAGTATGACATATTTAAAGTCCTGAAGGAGAAAAATCTTCATACTAAAATATATTTATGAGCCTGAAAAAAGACAAAAAAGACAAAAAGACAAAAAAAAATCTCCAAATATGAAGGAGAAAAAAAGACTTTCCTACACAAACAGAAGCTGAGGGATTTCATCAATACCAGTCCTATCCTCTGATTTTTTCAATCAGAAAAAAAAAAAACATAAATGAGAAAAAATCACCTGAAGGTATAAAACTTACTGGTAATAGTAAGTATACAGAAAAATGCAGAATATTATAATACTAACTGTGGTGTGTAGACTACTTTTATCTTAAATAGAAAGAGTAAACAATGAGTTAATCAAAAATAATAACTATAACTTTTCAAGATATATTACAATAAAATATAAATAGAAACAATAAAACTTTAAAAAGCAGGAAGACAAAGTTAAGACAAGTTTTCATTAGTTTTTTGTTGTTTATTTAGGCAAATAGTGTTAAATTGTCAGCAGGTTAAATAATGGATTGTAAGATGCTATTTGCAAGCCTCGTGGTAACCTCAAACCAAAAAACATACAATGAATGCACAAAAAATATAAAGCAAGAAACTAAATCATGTTACCAGAGAAAATCATGTCACGAGAGGAAGAGAAGAGTGAAAGAAAAAGAGAAGACCACCAAATAATGAGAAAACAAATAACAAAATGGCAAAAGTAAGTCCTTACTTATCAACAATAATATTGAAATTAATGGACTAAACTCTCCATTCAAAAGACACAGATCAGCTGAATGGATGAAAACACAAGAACCATTGATCCGTTGCCTATAAGAAACACGCTTTACCTATAAAGACACAAATAGACTGAAAATAAAGGGATAGAAAAAGATATTCTAAGCCAATGGAAACCAAAAAAAAAAAAAAAAAAAAAAAAATGGGATAGGGCCAGGCACAGTGGCTCACGCCTGTAATCCCAACACTTTGGGAGGCTGAGGTGGGTGGATCATGAGGTCAGGGGTTAAAGACCAACCCGGCCAATATGGTGAAACCCCGTCTCTACTAAAAACACAAAAATTAGCTGGGTGTGGTGGCACACGCCTGTAATCCCAGCTACTCAGGCGGCTGAGCCAGGAGAATCACTTGAACCCAGGAGGCGGAGGATGCAGTGAGCCGAAATTGTGCCACTGTACTCCAGTGAGTGCACTCACTCACAGAGTGAGGATTCATCTCAAAAAAAAAAAAAAAAAAAAAAAAACCAAAAAGGAGTCACTATGTTTATATCAGACAAAATACATTTCAAGACAAAAGCTATAAGAAGAAACAAAGGAGGTCACTATGGAATGATAAAGGGGTAATTTCAGCAAGAGAACATAACAATTTTAAATATATATGCACCCAACACTGGAGCAAATATTAAAATATTTATTTTATATTATAAAATGAATAAAATACTTAAATGAAGCAAATATTGTTAGAGCTAAAGAGAGAGGTGGGCTCCAATAAAATAACTGAAGACTTCAACATCCCACTTTCAGAATTAGATCTTGCAGACAAAAAATTAACAAAGTAACATTAGACTTAATCTGTACTATAAACCAAATGGATCTAATAAATATTTACAGAACATTTCATCTAACAGCTGCAGAATGTACATTTTTTTCCTCAGCATATGGATCGTTCTCAAGGATAGAATATATGTTAGGTCACAAAACAAGTCCTGGAGCATTCAAAAAAGTTGAAATATTATCAAGCATCTTCTCTGACCACAATGGAATAAAACTAGAAAATAATGAGAAATTTTGGAAACTATACAAATACATGAAACTTAAACACTATGCTCCTGAATGACCAGTGGGTCAATGAAATAATTAAGAAGGAAATTGAAAAATTTCTTGAAACAATAGCAAAACCTACATGATTCAGCAAAAACAGTACCAAGAGGGAAATTTATAGCTATAACTGCCTACATCAAAAAAAAAAAAAAAAAGAGAGAAAAAGCTTCAAATAAACAATCTAACAATGAATCTTAAAGAAGTAGAAGAGCAACAGCAAACCAAACCAAAAATCAGTAGAAGAAATATAATAAAGATCAAAGAAAAAAGTAAGTGAAGTTAAAATAAAGAAAACAATACAAAAGATCAATGAAACAAGAGCTGGCTTTTTCAAAAGTTAGCAAAACTGACAAACCTTTAGCCAGACTACGGAAAAAAGAGAGAAGATCCAAATAATTAAAATTAGAAATAAAAAAGGAAACATTACAACTGGTACTGCAGAATTTCAAAGAATCATTAATGGCTACTATGAACAACTGTTAGCCAATAAATTGGAAAATCTGAAAGAAAAGGACAAATGTCTAGATACCCCAAGATTCACAACAGGAAGAAATCCAATATCTGAACAGACCAATAAAAAGTAACAAGAACAAAGCCATAATAAAAAGTCTCCCAGTAAAGAAAATCCTGGGACCGGATGGCTTCACTGCCAAATTCTACAGAACACTTAAAGAAGAACTAATACCAATTCTACTCAAGCCATACTGAAAAATAGAGGAAGTGGGATTACCTACAAAATCATTCTATGAGGCCAGTATTACCCTAATATCAAAACCAGAAAAAGATACACCAAATAATGAAAACTACATGCCAGTATCACTGATGAATATTGGTGCAAATATCCTCAACAAAATACTAGCAAACCAAATTCAGTAGTCCCTTAGAGAGATCATTCATGAGTTCCTGAAGGAAGCACTAAATATGGAAAGGAAAAACTGGTACCAGCCACGGCAAAATCATACCAAATTGTAAAGACCATTGGCACTATAAAGAAACTGTATCAACTAACGGGCAAAATAACCAGCTAGCAGCATAATGACAGGATCAATTTCACCCATAACAATATTAACCTTAAATGTAAACATATCCCAATTAAAAGACACAGACTGGCAAATTGGATAAAGAGTCAAGACCCATCAGTGTGCTGTATTCAGGAGAACCATCTCATGCTCAAAGACAAACATTGGCTCAAAATAAAGGGATGTGGGAACATTTACTAAGCAAATGGAAAGCAAAAAAAAAAAAAAAGCAGAGGTTGCAATACTAATCTCTCATAAAACAGACTTTAAACCAACAAAGATCAAAAAAGACAAAGAAGGGCATTACATAATGGTAAAGGGATCAATGCAACAAGAAGCGCTAACTATCCTAAATATATATGCAACCCAATACAGGAACACCCAGATTCATAAAGCAAGTTATTAGAGATTTACAAAGAGACGTAAACTCCCAAACAATAATAGTGGGAGACTTCAACACCCCACTGTCAATATTAGACAGATCAACAAGACAGAAAATTAACAATGATATTCAGCACTTGAACTCAGCTCTGGACCAAGTGGACCTAATAGACATCTACAGAACTCTCCACCCCAAATCAACATAATATAAATTCTTCTCAGCACCACATTACACTTATTCTAAAATTGACCACATAATGGGAAGTAAAACACTCTTCAGCAAATGCAAAAGGACAGAAATCATAACAGTCTCTCAGACCACAGTGCAATCAAATTAGAATTCAGGATTAAGAAACTCAAAACCACACAACTACATGGAAACTGAACAATTCTGCTCCTGAATGAACACTGGGTAGATAACGAAATTAATGCAGAAATAAAGATGTTCTTTGAAACCAATGAGAGCAAAGACACAACATACCAGAATCTCTGGGACACAGCTAAAGCAGTGTTTAGAGGGAAATTGATAGCATTAAATGCTCAAAGGAGAGAGCAAGAAAGATCTAAAATCGACACCATGACATCACAATGAAAAGAACTACAGAAGCAAGAGCAAACAAATTCAAAAGCTGGCAGAAGACAAGAAATAAATAAGGTAAGAGGAGAACTGAAGGAGATAGAGACATGGAAAACCCTTCAAAATATCAATGAATTCAGGAGAGGGATTTTTGAAAAGATTAACAAAATAGACCGCTAGCCAGACTACTAAAGAAGAAAAGAGAGAAGAATCAAATAGACATAATAAAAAATGATAAAGGGAATATCACCACCAATCCCACAGAAATACAAACTACCATCAGAGAATACTATAAACACCTCTACACAAATAAACTAGAAAATCTAGAAGAAATGGATAAATTCCTGGACACATGCACCCTTCCAAGAAAAAGAAGTTGAATCCCTGAATAGACCAATAACAAATTCTGAAATTGAGGCAGTAATTAATAGCCTACCAACCAGAAAAAGCCCAGGACCACATGGATTCACAGCTGAATTCTACCAGAGGTACAAAGAGGAGGTGGTACCATTCCTTCTGAAACTATTCCAAACAACAAAAAAAGAGGGACTCCTCCCTAACTCATTTTATGAGGCCAGCATCATCCTGATACCAAAAACCTGGCAGAAACACAACCAAAAAAAAGAAAATTTCAGGCCAATATCCCTGATGAACATTGATGTAAAAATCCTCAATAAACTACTGGCAAAACAAATCCAGCAGCACATCAAAAAGCTTATCCACCACCATCAAGTTGACTTCATCCCTGGGATGCAAGGCTGGTTCAACATATGCAAATCAATAAACATGATTCATCACATAAACAGGACTAAAGACAAAAAACACATGATTATCTCAATAGAGGCAGAAACGGTCTTCAATAAAATTCACATCCTTCTTGTTAAAACTCTCAATAAACTAGGTATTGAAGAAACACACCTCAAAATAATAAGAGTGATCTATAACAAACCCACAGCCAATATCATACTGAATGGGCAAAATCTGGAAGCATTACTTTTGAAAACTGGCACAAGACAAAGATGCCCTCTCTTACCTCTCCTATTCAACATAGTGTTGGAAGTTCTAGCCAGGGCAATTAGGCAAGAGAAAGAAATAAAGGGTATTCAAATAGAAAGAGAGAAAGTCAAATTGGCTCTGTTTGCAGATGACATCATTGTATATTTAGAAAACACCATCGTCTCAGCCCAAAATCTCCTTAAGCTGATAAGCAACTTCAGCAAAGTCTCAGGATACAAAATCAATGTGCAAAAATCACAAGTATTCCTATACACCAATAATAGTAAAACAGAGAGCCAAATCATGAGTGAACTCCCATTCACAATTGCTACAAAGAGAATAAAACACCTAGGAATCCAACTTAAAGGGATGTAAAGGACCTCTTCAAGGAGAATTACAAAGCCCTGCTCAAGGAAATAAGAGAGGACACAAACAAATGGAAAAATATTCTGTGCTCATGAATAGGAAGAATCAGTATCATAAAAATGTCCATACTGCATGAAGTAATTTATAGATTCAATGCCATCCCCATCAAGCTACCATTGACTTTCTTTGCAGAATTAGAAAAAACTACTTTAAATTTCATATGGAATCAAAAAGAGCCCATAGAGCCAAGACAATCCTAAGCAAAAAGAAGAAACCTGGCGGCATCACACTACCCAATTTCAAACTATACTACAAGGCTCCAGTAACTACAACAGCATGGTACTGGTACCAAAATGTATATATAGAGAGAGACCAATGGAACAGAACAGAAACCTCAGAAATAATGTCACATATCTACAACTATCTGATCTTTGACAAACCTGACAAAAACAAGAAATGGAAAAGGATTCCCTATTTAATAAATGGTGTTGAGAAAACTAGCTAGCCATATGCAGAAAACTGAAACTGCAACCCTTCCTTACACCTTAGACAAAAGTTAACTCAAGATGGATTAAAGACTTAAATATAAGACCTAACACCATAAAAACCCTAGGAAAAAACTTAGGCAATACCATTCAGGACATAGGCATGGGCAAAGACTTCATGACTAAAACACGAAAAGCAATGGCAACAAAAACCAAAATTGACAAATGAGATCTAATTAGTTTCTGCACAGCAAAAGAAACTATCATCAGAGTGAACAGGCAACCTACAGAATGGGGGAAAATGTTCACAATCTATCAATCTGACAAAGGGCTAATATCCAGAATCTATAAAGAACGTAAACAAATTTACCAAAAAAAAAAATATATATATATATATATCAAAAAGTGGGCAAAGGATAGGAACAGACACTTCTCAAAAGAAGACATTTATGTGGCCAAGAAACATATGAAAAAAAGCTCATCATCACTGGTCATTAGACAAATGCAAATCAAAACCACAATGAGATACCATCTCACGCCAGTTAGAATGGTGATCATTAAAAAGTCAGGAAACAACAGATGCTGGAGAGGATGTGGAGAAATAGGAATACTTTCACACTGTTGGTTGGAGTGTAAATTAGTTCAACTATTGTGAAAGACAGTGTGGCAATTCCTCAAGGATTTAGAACCAAAAATACCATTTGACCCAGCAATCCCATTACTGGGTATATACCCAAAGGAATATAAATCATTCTACTATAAAGACATATGCACATGTATGTTTATTGTAGCACTACTCACAAAAGCAGAGACTCGGAACCAACCCAAATGCCCATCAATGAAAATGTGGCACATATATACCATGGAATACTATGCAGCCATAAAAAAGTTATGTCCTTTGCAGAGACATGGATGAAACTGGAAATCATCATTCTCAGCAAACTAACACAAGGACAGAAAGCCAAACACTGCATGTTCCCACTCATAAGTGGAATTTGAACAATGAGAACACATGGACACAAGGAGGGGAACGTCACACACCAGAGCATATTGGGAGGTAGGGCACGAGGGAAGGGATAGCATTAGGGATTCCTAAAGTAGATTATGGGTTGATGGGTATGGCAAACCACCATGGCACATATATACCTATGTAACAAACCTGCACATTCTGCACATGTATCCCAGAACTTAAAGCATAAATAATAAAAAAAAGAAACATCATTCATCATGAATGAGTGGGATTACTGGTATGCAAGGTGGCTCAACACACACAAATTAATCAATGTGACACATCTTATCTACCGAATAAATGATTAAAAACATATGATCATTTAAATTAATGCTGAAAGTATTTGAAAATTTGACATCTCTCCATGATAAAAAAAAAAAACCCTCAAAAAACTGAAGATAGAAGGAACATACCTCAACATAATAAAAACCATTTTTGAAAGACCTCCAGCTAGTATACTGAATGTGGAAAAACTAAAAACCTTTCCTCTAAGATCTGAAACACAATAAGGATGCCCACTCTTATGACTGTTACTCAACACAGTACTAGAAGTCCCAGCTAGAGGAATTAGAAAATAGAAAGATATTAAGAACATCCAAAATGGAAAGTAATAAATCAAATTATGTTTGCCTGCAGATGACATGATTTTATATCTGGAAAAAACTAAAGACTCCACAAGAAAGCTACTATTGATAATTCAGTTAAGTTGCAAGATACAAAATCAACATATGAAAACCAGTAGCATTTCTATATGCCAAGAGTAAACAATCTAAAAAAGAAATTTAAAAAAATTCCCATTTACAATAACCACATATAATACCTAGGAATTAACTTAACCAAAGAAGCAAAAAATCACTATAATGAAAATTATAAAACATTCATGAAAGAAATTGAATAGGAAACCTTCCATCTTCATAGATTGGAAGAATCAATACTGTTAAAATGTCCATAGTAACCAAAGCAATCTACAGATTATGTCCATCCTACCTAAAGCAATTCTACAGATGCAATCCTTATCAAAATATCAATAACATCATTGACAAAAATAGAAAAAAGTTCCTAAAGTTTATATGGGACCACAAAATACCCAGAATACCCACAGCTATCCTAAGCTGGAGAAATCACAATACCTCATTTCAAATTATACTATAGAGCTTTAGTATATCAGTACCAAAATAATATGGTACTGCCATAGAAACAGACACATAAACCAATGGAACAGAATAGACAACCAAGAAATAAATTCATGTATCTACAGGGAACTAATTGTTAATAAAGGTGCCAAGAATATACACTGGGGAAAAGACAGTTTCTTGAATTAATGATGCTGGGAAAACTGGATATCCATATGCAAAAGAATAAAACTAGACCTCGATCTCTCCCCGTACACAAAAACCAAATCAAAATGAATTAAAGACTTAAATCTAAGACTTCAAACTATGAAACTACTACAAGAAAACATTGGGTAAAATCTCCAGGATATTGGTTTGGGCAACAATTTCTTGAGCAACACTCCACAAACACAGACAACCAAAACAAACATGGACAAATGGGATTACATCAAGTTAAAAAGTTTCTGCACAGCAAAGGATGCAGTCAACAAAGTGAAGAGGCAACTGACAGAATGGGAGAAAATATTTGCAAACTACTCATCTGACAAGGAATCCATAACCAAAGTATATAAGGAGCACAAACAACTCTATAGCAAAAACTGTAATCATCCAATTGAAAAATGGGCAAAAGATTTGAATAGACATCTCTCACAAAAAGACATATAAATGGTAAACAAGCATATGAAAAAGTGTTTGAAATTATTGATCATCAGATAAGTGCAAATCAAAACTACATTGAGATATCATCTCACCTGAGTTAAAATGACTTTTATACAAAAGACAGTAACAAATGTGGGTGAGGATGTGGAAAAAAGGCAAACCTTGTACATTGTTGATGGTAATGTAAATTAGTACAGTCATTACGTAGAACAGTTTGAGGTTCCCCAAAAAACTAAAAGATAAGCTACCATATGATCCAGAAATCCCACTGCTGGGCATATACCCAAAAGCAAGGAAATTAGTATATTGAAGAGATATCCGCACTCCTATGTTTATTGCAATACTGTTGACAATAGCTAAGATTTGGAAGTAGCCTAAGTGTCCATCAGTAGATGAATGAATAAATTAAATGTGGTACATATACACAATGGAGTACTATTCATTCACATAAAAGAATGAGATCTAGTCATTTGCAAAAACATGGGTAGAACTGAAGATCATTATGTTAAGTGAAATAAGCCAAGTACGGAAAGACAAACATCACATGTTCTCACTTATTTGTGGGACCTAAAAATCAGAACAATTGAACTCATGGATATAGGGAGTAGAGGGGTGGTTCCCAGGGACTGGGAAGGGTAGTAAGGGCCTGGGAGGGATATGAGGAAGGTTAATGGGTGCAAAAAAAAAAAAAAAATAGAAAAGATAAATAAGACCTACTATTTGATAGCACAGTAGGGTGACTATACTCAATAATAACTATATATTTTTAAATAACTTAGAGGGTAATTGAATTGTTTGCAACTCAATGGATAAATATTTGAGAGGATGGATACCCCATTCTTCTTCATGATGTGCTTATTTCACATTGCATGCCTGTATCAAAACATTTCATGTACCCCATAAATATATATACTTACTATGTACCCACAAATATTAAAACTTTAAACTTCAAGACATAGACAATATAATAAGATATAAATAAAAACAACAAAAAGTTAAAAAGTGGGAAGATACACTTAAGGTGTAAAGTTTTTAATTAGATTTTTTTTTCTTGTTCATTTGTTTTTGCAAACAGTGTTATCAGGTTGAAATAACAGGTTCCAAAATACTATTTGCCAGTCTGATGGTAACCTCAAACCAAGAAACATACAATGGATACACAAAACATAAAAAGCAATAAATTAAATCATATCGCAGAGAAAATCAACTTCACTAAAAGAAAGACAGAAAACAAAAGAAGGAAGAGTAGACTGAAAAACAACCAAAAAACAAATAACAAAATGGCAGAAGTAAGTCTTCACTTATCAGTAATAATATTTAATGTAAATGGACTACCCTCTCTAATTAAAAGACAAAATGGCTGAATGGATGAAGAAACAAGACTGAATGATCTGTTGCTTACAAGAATCACAGCTTTGTCTATAAAGACATATACACTGAAAATAAAGGGATGGAAAAAGATATTCCATACCAATGGAAACCAAAAAAAGTACAGAAGTAGCTTTTATTTATTTATCAGACAAATTAGATTTCAAGACCAAAACTATAAGAAAGGACAAACAAGATGAAAAAAGAGTCGATGGCCGGGCGCGGTGGCTCAAGCCTGTAATCCCAGCACTTTGGGAGGCCGAGACGGGCGGATCACGAGGTCAGGAGATCGAGACCATCCTGGCTAACACCGTGAAACCCCGTCTCTACTAAAAATACAAAAAACTAGCCGGGCAAGGTGGCGGGCGCCTGTAGTCCCAGCTACTCGGGAGGCTGAGGCAGGAGAATGGCGTAAACCCGGGAGGCGGAGCTTGCAGTGAGCTGAGGTCCGGCCACTGCACTCCAGCCCGGGCTACAGAGCAAGACTCCGTCTCAAAAAAAAAAAAAAAAAAAGAAAAAAGAGTCAATTTAGCAAGAGGATATAACAATTTTAAACATATATGCACCCAACACCGGGACACCCAGACATATAAAGCAAATATTATTAGAGCTAAAGAGCGAGAGAGTCTGCAACACAGTAATAACTGGACACTTCAACACGTCACCTTCAGCACTGGACAGATCATTGAGGCAGAACATCAACAAAGAAACATCAAACTTATTCTGCACTATAGACCAAATAAACCAAATAATTGTTTGGAGAACATTTTATTCAAGAGCTGTAGAATATACATTCCTTTTATCAGCGCATTAATTATTCTCAAGATTAGACCATATGTTAGGTCACAAAACAAGTCTTAAAACATTCAAAATAAATGAAAATAATATCCAACATCAGAAGACCTGACCACAGTGAAATAAAACTAGAAACCAGTAAAAAGAGGAATTTTCTAAACTCTACAAATACATGGAAATTAAACAATATGCTCCTAAATGACCTGTGGGTCAATGAAGAAATTAAGAAGACAATTGACAATTGTCTTTGATAATGGCAACACAACATACCAAAGTATATAGGACACAGCAAAAGCAGTACTAAGAGGGAAGTGTATAGCTATAATTGTCTACATCAAGAAAGAAGGAAAACTTCAATTAACCTGGTAATGCATCTTAAAAAATTAGAAAAGCAAGAGAAAAATCAAACCCAAAATTAGTAGAAGCAAAGAAATAATAAAGATCAAAGAAATACATAAAATTGATATGAAGAAAGCAGTACACAAAAATCAATGAACCAAACGTTGTCTTTTTGAAACTTTAAACAGCATTGCAAATGTTTAGCCAGATGAACAAAGATAAAAGGGAGAAGATGCAAATAAATAAAATCACAAATGAACAAGGAGACACTATAACTGATACCACAGAATTTCAAAGAATCATTAGTGGCAACAATGAGCAACTACATGCCAATAAATTGGCCAATCTAGTAGAAATGATCAAATTTCTAGACATAGTACCTGCCAAGATTGAACCATGAAGAAAGCTAAAGCCTGAACAGACCAATAACAAGTAACAAGAGCAAAGCCATTCTAAAGAGTCTCCCAGCAAAGAAAACCCTGGGACTCACTGGTTTCATTGCTGAATTGTACCAAGTATTTAAAAAAGAAATAATACCATCAGAGAAATGCAAATCAAAACCACAATGAGATACCATCTCACACCAGTTAGAAGGGCAATCATTAAAAAGTCAGGAAACAACAGGTGCTGGAGAGGATGTGGAGAAATAGGAACACTTTTACACTGTTGGTGGGATTGTAAACTAGTTCAACCATTATGGAAAACAGTATGGCGATTCCTCAAGGATCTAGAACTAGATGTACCATATGACCCAGCCATCCCATTACTGGGTATATACCCAAAGGATTATAAATCATGCTGCTATAAAGACACATGCACACGTATGTTTATTGCAGCATTATTCACAATAGCAAAGACTTGGAAACAATCCAAATGTCCATCAGTGACAGACTGGATTAAGAAAATGTGGCACATATATATATACCATGGAATGCTATGCAGCCATAAAAAAGGATGAGATTGTGTCCTTTGTAGGGACATGGATGCAGCTGGAAACCATCATTCTCAGCAAACTATCGCAAGAACAGAAAATCAAACACTGCATGTTCTCACTCATAGGTGGGAAATGAACAATGAGATCACTTGGGCTCGGGAAGGGGAACATCACACACCGGGGCCTATCATGGGGAGGGGGGAGGGGGAAGGGATTGCACTGGGAGTTATACCTGATGTAAACGACGAGTTGATGGGTGCTGACGAGTTGATGGGTGCAGCACACCAACATGGCACAAGTATACATATGTAACAAACCTGCACGTTATGCACATGTACCCTAGAACTTAAAGTATAATAATAAAAAAAAAAGAAATAATACCAATCCCACTCAAACTCTTCTGAAAAATATACGAGGAGAGGATACTTCCAAACTCATTCTACAAAGCCGATATTACTCTGATACCTAAACCAAAGACACATCAAAAAAGAAAACTACAAGCCAATATCCCTGACGAACACTGATGCAAAAATCATTAAGAAAATATTCACAAACTGCATTCAACAATGTGTTCAAAAAATCATGGTTCATGACCAAGTGGAATTTATCTCAGGGATGCAAGAATGGTTCAACATTTGTGAGTCATTAATGTGATACATCATATCAATACAATAACGGACAAAAGCCATATGATCATTTAAATTGATGCTAAAAAAGTATCTGACAAAATTCACCATCTCTTCAAGTCAAAAACCCTCAAAAAACTGGGTATAGAAGGAATATACCTCAACATAATAAAAGCCACATATCACGAACTCCATAGCTAGTATCATGCTGAATGAGTAAAAACTGTAAGCTTTTCCTCTAAGATCTGGAACATGACAAGAATACTCACTTTCACCGCTGTTATTTAACATAGTACTGGAAGTCCAAGCTAGAGCAATCAGACAAGATAACAATATAAAGGGCATCCAAATTGGAAAGGAAGAAGTCTAATTATCCTTCTTTGCAGATGATATGATGTTATATTTGGAGAAACCTAAGACTCCACCAAAAACTATTAGAACTGATAACCAAACTCAGTAAAGTTGCAGGATACAAAATCAACACATGAAAATCTGTAGCATTTTTATATGCCAACAGCAAACAATCTGAAGAAAAAAATTTAAAAAGTAATCCCATTTACAATAGCCACACATAAAATTAAATACCGAGGAATTAACCAAAGAAGTGAAAGATCTCTACAATGAAAACCGTAAACCATTGATGCGAGAAATTGAAGTGGGCACCAAAAATGGAAAAACATTCCATATTTATGGATTGGAAAAATCAATGTTGTAAAAATGTCCATACTAACCAAAGCAATCTACAGATTCAATGCAATACTAATCAAAATACCAACTACATTCTTCACAGAAATAGTAAAAGCAATCCTAAAATTTATATAGAACCATAAAAGACCCAAAATAGCTAAAGCCATCCTTACCAAAAAGAACAAAACTGGAGGATTCACATTACATGACTTCAAATTATACTACAGAGCTAGAGTAGCCAAACAGCATGATACCAGCATAAAAACAGGCATATAGACCAGTGAAACAGAATAAAGAACCCAGAAATAAATGCATACATCTACAGTGAACTCCTTTTTTGACAATTTCCAAGAACATATATTGGGGAAACGATGGCCTCCTTAATAAATGGTGCTGGGAAATTGAATATCCATATGCAGAAGAATGAAACTAGACCCCCGTCTTTTACCATTTAGAAAGATCAAATCAAAATAGATTAAATACTTAAATCTAAGACCTCAAACTGTGAAACTACTACAAGAAAACACTGAGGAAAATCTCTAGGACATGGGACTGGACAAAGATTTCTTGAGCAGAACCCCAAAGGCACAGGCAACCAAAGTAAAAATGGACAAATGGGATCACATCAAGTTAAAAAGTTTCTGCAAAGCAAAGGAAACAATCAACAAAGTGGGGAGAAAACACACAGAATGGGAGAAAATATTTGCAAATTCCCCATCTGACAAGGAATTTATAACCAGAATATATAAGGAGCTCAAGCAACTCTAGAGAAAAAAAATCTAATCATCCAATTGAAAAATGGGCGAAAGATTTGAATACACAGGTCTCAAAAGAGGACATGCAAATGGGAAACAGGCAAGTGAAAAAGTGCTCACCATTACTGATTATCAGATAAATGCAAATCAAAACTACAATTAAATACCATCTCACCTGAGTTAAAATGGCTTTTATCTAAAAGACAGGCAATAAGGAATAGTAGCAACAATGTAGAGAAAAGGGAGCCCTTGTACACTTTTGTTGGAAATGTAAATTACTACAATCACTATGGAGAACAGTTTGGAGTTTCCTCGCATAATCAAAAATTTAGCTACCATATAATCCAGTCATCCCACTGCCATGTATATATACAAAAGAAAGAAAATCAGTATATCGAAGAGTTATCTGTACTCCTGTGCTTATTGCATCACTATTCACTAGGCAAGATTTGGAAGCAACCTAAGTGCCCATCAACAGATGAATGAATAAAGAAAATGTGGTATTTATACACAATGTAGTACTATTCATTCATTAAAAAAAAGAATAAAATACAGTCGTTTGCAACAACATGGATGGAACTGGAGATCTTTATGTTAAGTGAAATAAGCTAGGCCCAATAAGACAAGCATCACCTGTTCTTACTTATCTGTAGGAGCTAAAAATTAAAATTGAACCCATGGAGATAGAGAATAGAAGGATGGTTACCAAATGCTGGGAAGAGTAGTTGGGGGAGTGGGGAGTAAGTCGGGATTGTTAATGGGTATAAAAATAGTTAGAATAAATAAGACCTAGTGTTTGCTAGCAGAAGAGGGTAACTGTGGTCAAAAATAATGTAATTGTTCATTTAAAAATAACTAAAAGCATATAATGGTTTGGAACACAAAGGATAAATGCTTGAGGTTATGGATTCTCCATTTACCTTAATGTGATTATTATGCATTGCATGCCTGTATCAAAATATCTCATGTAACACATAAATATATATACTTTTTGTGTACTCACAAAAATGATAACTTGTTAAAGAAACACATAACCAAAAAGCATGAAGAATAGGAGATAAATGACATTATTCCATATAAAGTTCTTGCATTATTAGTGAAGTTGCATAATATTAATTCAAGGTTAATTGTGATAAATTAATGATTGATATTGTAAATATCTATACTAACTTCTAAAATTAATCCAGAAATAGAGATTTTTAAAATCCAATAGAAAATACACAGTAAAAATATACTCAATCTCAAATGGAAAGGAAATAAGGAACAAAGTGGGGAGTAAAACAACCCAGAAGGAACAAATAGGAAACAAAATAGAAAAATGATAAACTTAACCATATTCAATACTTGCATTAAGTATAGATTAAACAATTTTATTAAAATGTTGTCAAACTGCATAAAGAAACAAGACCCAATAATAAGTTATTTACAAAAGACAAAATTTAGATGAAAGGTAACAGAAAGAAATAAAATTACAGAATGGAAAGAGATATACCATGCAAACACTAATAGTGGCAGGGCATACTGTTATTATATTAGTGTCAAATGGGCTTCAAAATAAAGAATCTTATGAGATATAAAGGAGTATTCTATGATGATAAAATGTTAATTCATCAGGAAGAACTATATATGTTTATTTATTACATACATCATTTTTCTCAAAAAGTAATTTCTAGAATTCCTTTCCCCATCCTGGTTTTAAACATGATGCTTTCAAAATCTAATTTTCCTTTTCCAGTCTTTTTTCATTTTGAAGGTGATTTTGGCACATTTTATTTTTTTTATTTTTTATTTTATTTTTTTTTTTTTTAAAGGGAACACACTTTTAATTGAAAGAGTTGACAATTTTATTTTCACATTTCCCAATATAAATGAAAACTGCATCTTTTTTGTCCCACTTCTCCCCTCCAAAACTATTCTCTCTTTGATAGGACAGGGGAGCAAGTCTTCCCTATGCTGTTTAGAAAACTCAGTATCACAGCAGCATAATCTCCTGGTGAAGCAGAACAGGTAATATAAAACTGATACAATGAAGCCTCCCCTCTATCCTTATCTGTCTGGTCGAGTCATTCCGGGCCGAGTGGGCACCATCATGGGACGGGCAGGAGGTCTCATCATTGGGGGCCCAGGCATCATTGGCATGTGGCCTCCCATGGGCGGCCTCATTCCAGGAGCAGGTCCCACTGGCATCATCCCAGGAGGAGGAGGGCCCATCATTGGCATCATGGGAGGGCCCCCCATATGGGGTGCTGGCATCATACCAGGGCGAGGAGGACCCGGAAGGCTGGGGGGAGGTGGTATCATCGCCCCTGCAGGAGGAGGAGCAGAGAATGGAGTAGGAGGTATCTTTCCTTGTTGAAATGCAGCCGTTGTTTTGTCAATCAGGCTCTGAGCCTGCTCTTCCATCCATTTCTGATAATAGTCTTTCACATTCTCTTTGTGTTTCCTTCCACTGCAGTGTGTCTTTCTCACAGATGGAGAGTCATGGGTGAGGTATGTATCGCAGTAGTCACAATAAAACTTGGGCATGTTGCTCTGCAGGCCGTTGGCCACTCCGTTACGTGACCGGCACATTTTATTTTTTATAGTAGTTTCCAGAGTATGTAAACCTTTTAAAATCAGCTGATTAATTTAATATAAACAAAA
Source organism: Macaca fascicularis (assembly GCF_037993035.2). Lineage (NCBI taxonomy): Eukaryota > Metazoa > Chordata > Mammalia > Primates > Cercopithecidae > Macaca > Macaca fascicularis. Next base: position 110,771,923 of record NC_088379.1, read on the forward strand.
GATGATTTCCTAAATTAGATATGAAAAATATGCTGTCCCTAATTTGACTGTATTATGTCTAAAATATAAATCAGTTATCTGTTTCATATACATATATAGTATACTAAGACTTTCTGTTCCTACAAAGCAGTCAGCATTGTTTTTTCTTTTTGGTTTTCTCCTCTTTAATAGCCATAATAATAATAAATAACATTTTGGGGCACTCTATCAAGCGCTGGGATTTACAGAATATCATTAAGCAAAAAAGTGTTCCCACTATGAGAATTTCAGAGGGAGAAGACATAGAGAGATTCATAGAAGGTATATTCAATATGACAAATGCAAAAAATCCCAAGTTTTTGGAGAGATATTAACATTTGGATCCGTGAAACTCAAAGTTATCCAAACAGGCTTAAGCCACAGATGTCCTCACTGAGTCAAATTATGATCAAAATGTCAAAGTCAAAGAAAAAGAATTTTTAAAGGAATAAGAGAAAAAACATCAAGTGACATACAAGAAAATCGTCATTAGACCATTAGCAGATTTCTCAGCAGAAATCTTGCAAGCCAGGGGAGAATGGGATAATATATTTAAAGTGCTGAAAGAAAAAATACCTGTCAACCAATAGTACTATACCCAGCAAAACTGTCTTTCAGAAGTGAAGGGAAAATAGCCTTTCCCAAACAAGCCAAAGCTAAGGGAGTTCATTATTATTAGACCAGCCAAATGAAGGGAGTGATTCAACCAGAAGCAAAACGGTGATAATTACCATTATGAAAACATAAAACAGGTAGAGGCAAATTTGTAATCAAACTCAGAATGTTCTAATACTGTAATGGTAGTGTGTAAATCTTTCAAATCTCTAGTGTGAAGTTTAAAAGTCAAAATAGTCAAAAGTGAACATAGCTACAATAAGTCATTAAGAAATATACAATATACCCTTACAAGCTGCAATTTGGTAAGTTGGTCTCCTCAAGGAATGGTACCATTTCAGGGGCTTGGTGTTGGTATAAGTTGCTAGCAGAGAAGAAATTTGATATGGGGAGTAGTAAGATAAATTTTACTAAATGGGAATCCACGCTGAAGGCTTTGTGCAGAATCTCCATCCCTATCACCATAACCACTTTGCTCATGCGCCTATTGTTTTAGCACTGAGGTAGCTAATGACAAAATCTGTTGACATCAACAAGCCAAGTTATTTGGTATACTTCATTTTTTGGTGCCTTTCCTATGGTGTTTGCTCTTTGATGGGTGCTAATATGAAGGTTTTAAACTCTATGTCCACTCCTATAAGTCCATCTGTATACCTCTGCCACATACCTTTTTGACCCTGGCCATGCAATCTTTTTCCTTTAAAGCCACTGACTAGCCACCTCAGCCATTCACCACTGTTCATAGGTCCATATACTGATCTTTGCAAAGTAGGTGACTAAATGCATCACCAAAGTTCTGCCTACTCTGGGGGTGATTTTTTCTAATCACTGTCTTTCAAAGCCACTGCATAAGATTTGTAATGGATTTGCTATCTCTTTTGGGCAGGCACCAATATACCAAACTGTTCCATCATAAGCCAAGTTTTGACTTTGTTTTTCTCACTTTTCTTATTGTAAGGAATATCTCAAGTAGAAAAAGTTGTGAGCTGAGTAGTTTCTGGTACAATAATTGCAGATAAAATGGGAGCCTGGGCTACTTGCTCATGCAGTTGACTTTTGCCCTCTGCTCGTAATTCCAGATGGTATCACTGCTATTTCACAATGGATTATTGCTGGGCCCACCTGATTACACAGTTCCATGAATCTGACAGACCCCAGCTTATTGCAGGCAGTTTCAGATGCATGGTTATTCACTTCATCTCTGTCATGGCACAGTAGCATGCCAACAGTTGTTTTTCAAAATACATGCAATTCCCTGGCTAACATTGATGTTCTTTATTTTCCTATCATGCAAATTTTTTTAGATGTAAATTTTTTTATGTCCCTGTTTGAAATTTGCTGGATTTGGATTTTTCGTTTGTTTGTTTGTTTGTTTCTTTTTCAATTTTACTTTAAGCTCTGGGATACATGTGCTGAACATTCAGATTTGTTACATAGGTATACATGTACCACGGTGGCTTGCTGTGCCTACCAACCCGTCATCTATGTTTTAAGCCCTGCATGCATTAGATATTTGTTCTAATGGATTTGTTGAATGATACTGCTATCATTCATCACTTACGTATAAATCTCAGCAATAATATCTTCAAATATTTCCTTTTCATCATTCTCTTTCTTCGCATACTGAAACTTCAGCTAAACACAGACATACACGTAAGTTTGGCTTTTTATGTTTATTATTCTGTCTATATTTTGATGTATTTTTTATATTTTCCACCTCTGCCTTTCTGGTGGGCTTCTTAGATAATTATCTTCAGTTGTTTATTTTCTAGTTCACTCATTCTTTTTTCAGATGTGCATAATACGCTGCTTTGTGGCTTTTCAAATTTGTTCAGATTTTATTTTATTTATTGAAATATATTAATGTACATTTATATGGTGTCCCATAATTTTGAAATGTGAGTATCTGTTTTCTTTCTCACATAGGATAGTTTCTGTTTTCTTTCTCACATAGGATAGTTTACTTCCTTGTGTTTAGTAATTTCTTTTAATTATAAACTGCTATTTTACCTTGGAACTTTATATATGCAAATGTGTTGATGCCTGGTTTGAAAGTAGGTTATTCCAGAAATAATTTGTCTTTGCTCTGTTCAGCCATCTAGAGACACTTTATGTTGGATTCTCCACGTGGAGTTTTGGCAATCTAGATAGCATCAATTTAAGAATTTTTTTCTGCTAAATACTAAAGTTTGAAACTGGCTTTTTTTTTTTTTTTTACAGTTTCCCAAAGAGAAAGGGGAGGCAGATTCACTTATAGTCAATACTGTACATATTCTGAATGTGGAGTCCTTCGTAACCCCTGCTTGTGTAACAGATTTTTATTAGACTCACTTAGGGTGGCTTCCAAAATGCTTTTTTCTCTTCATTGGACTTCAGAACCTCACTAAAACCGATGCTCAAGTTCCCAAGGTGTGAATTTATACCTTCAAGGGGAGAGAGCCTGTTCTGAATATTCTCTGCACACTTATCTGGGCACCCAGATTTACAACAGTTTCTGGACTACATATTCCTTACTCTTCACCAACTAATGAATGCAATTATAGAATATTTTTCCATATCTTATTCACCATTTGGTTCTCAGAAGGACAATCGATATAGACATATAGTCAGCCCTTTCTCCAGAAACCCTTTTTGTCCTTTTCGCACTCAACTTCTCAGTTTCTCTTTGAGCAACCACTCAAAGTCTATGTCAGGTATGAATTACATATTACATATTCTGACTGAATAGAACAAAGACAAATTATTTCTGTAATAATCCACCTTCAAACCAGGCATCAACACATTTGCACATATAAAGTTCCAAGGTATAAGAGCATTTCTTTTCTGAACCATTCAGAAAAACATTCTGAAAGTAACAAAGATTAAATTGTAGCTACAAACAGTTTTTTTCCTCACAAAATAAGAGGCCTGGAGTTAGGCATTCCAGGCCAGCACAACTGCTCAATGACAATGACAAGATCCGAGGCTCTTTGTACCTTTCTGCTAAGCAAAGCTTAGTGGCTTTTATCTTCATTGCTTCTCAAAATGGTTTCACGTTAACGACTGCTCTTTTAAAAATAAGTCCATTTTATAAACAAAACAAAGAGGAAAAGCCAAAAGGAAAAAAACTACTGGGCCAACCAAGTTTGCTTCATTTTACTAAGAACTAAAGTAAACTTTCTGTTATTTCTTATTGGCAGAAATAAATTACATGGCTACTCATAGAACAATCAATGGCAAAAGTGCATAAAAGCACTTCTGATTTAGACCGATCACAACTCATTTCCTAGAGCTAGGATAAGGTCCTTCTCCACTTAAGATCTCCATTGCTACCTGAATAAATGTGGATTCTGTGAGCAGAAAATAGGGGATTGGAGAATATACATTGGGTAGGCATTAGATTATGTCTGCCATAACATCTAACACATTCTCAAGATCCAGCACTTCCTACCTGGAAGGCCTTCCCTTCTCCCTTCATCTGTTTACCACTTTAACTCCAAGCTTATGGCTACCTTTTGTTAAAGCCTTTGACATCATCTTCTGTCCATGGAGCTTGCTCTCTTTCCATGTATCAACAGCTAACAGCTATTACAGTGTGTACCTTTCTTCTGAGTATTAATGACTTGGTAATTTGTTATTCTTTCCATCTCCCAATCCAGAATAGAAGCTCCTCTAAAGTAGGTATCATGTCTTAGGTAACCTAGTATGGTGCCTTGAACATATATTATATGCTAAATAGGTCAGTGTTAATTCTTCACTAGCAAACTAATTGGCTGCCTCATTATGCTCTTCATAACTCCTTCTGCGTAATGACAACATATTGACATTTATCCTAGACCCCAATTCCATGACCTTATTTTATACCTTAATCTTATTGATCTCTCTGTTTTTAGACTCTGTCAACCACTCTCACATAGAAACCCTGTTCCTCCTGACCCCTTACTACTATAATGATTTGTTACAGGTTACCATCTCTTCTGTTGGTTTATGTGATTGTATAATATTCTAGTTATCCTGTGTTTCCAATTATCTATGTTCTGCCTCTTTTGCTGGTTCCTCATTCTATCTTATTCCTCCTGGGGGGTTTTGTTGTTGTTGCCACTGTGGTATCTCTCATGCACCCCCTCACAAACTTCAGTTATGTGGTTTGTAAATTTGAAGATGAAAAGAGTTTGCTTGAAACCACTTAGCTAACTGGGTATTTGTTCCTCTTTACCTGATTCTAGTTTTATCTTTAAAAGAGAGCAATTCCGTCTGAATATTGGCCTTTGGGGGGACCTTTATGCAGATGGCAGGCCACTTAACATGGTGAAGATTTCCTTTTAATTATGTTCAAGTTGAATGCCTCCTACAAAGTAAATAATCTGGACTAATTTTGTCATCCTAAAGGAGTGTTCATACTATGTTTTTTCTTTCTTTTGAGACCCTTTAGTAAAAAAAAAAAATAGATTTGGTTTTGAAGAATCAGATTTGTTTGATCTTAATTTATTTTCTTTCCCCATAGAGCAGAGATATTTTGAAAATGTTTCACTTTAATTGTTTTTTATTTAGACTAATCCCTTGTTAAAAGTGCAAAGTGTCTACATGCTAAAACAAATGTGCATTTGAATGCACAATTGATTAACCAATATTCAAATAATTAACTTTTTAGATTTTGCATGTGCATTTGTTGCTCATTTGACCATATAATAATTAATTAGCCTTAATTATAATGGATTACACCTTCAAATCTTGCATGCATATTATAACAGAATGATAGTATTTTACATCACTTTTCATATTTTAGTCAAACAGCAAAGGAAGTGAATTTTTAAGATGGGGGACATTTTATATCTGTGGAAGTTGACATTTTGATTAATGAAGTGTTACATTTGTTTTTAATGTATTTATTTGATGGTGCATTCAGCAAAATTAATTCTGATAGATGAAATGTGTTTAAAGCACTGCTTACAAAATGAATGGTGTCTCTAAGCTAATAGAGTTACAAATGCACAGAAGAAAAAAATGAAGACTTTATAAATGAGTCAAGTGAAAATAAACGCCAGATTAAAAAACAATTTACTGCGTGTGTCTAGAGAGCCAAAGGGAGCTCAACTGCAAAGAATTTAACTTATGTACAAAGTGAGCAGCTGAAATATTTAAATTCCATCCTAATGCTCTTCAGCCATAATGATAAAGGGCTACAGAGTTGGGCTTCTTACCTGAACTTGTGAAATGTGGAGCTGAAAGGCAAAAACCAAAATTACTTCCTTAAAGATATATTGAGTCAAGGAGTGTATCACTGCCACTCATTAGTGGTTACTGGGAGCTGTGATCTAGCTTGAGAATCAGGAAAAATAGGAGCCAGAAACAATTATTTGGCTCAGGCATCCAATAAGCAATGGGGATGAGTACTGCAACCTGAGGCCAACTGTTCTGCAGGAACTTTTACCCATCTCACCTTTTGGGTTTTTTGTTTGTTTTGTTTTGTTTTGTTTGTTTTGTTTTGTTTTTGAAATGGAGATTCACTCTTGTTACCCAGGCTGGAGTGCAGTGGCACAATCTCGGCTCACTGCAACCTCTGCCTCTGGGTTCAAATGATTCTCCTGCCTCAGCCTCCTGAGTAGCTGGGATTAGAGGTGCATGCCACCGCACCTGGCTAATTTTTGTAGTTTTTTAGTAAAGACAGGGTTTTACCAGGTTGACCAGCCTGGTCTCAAACCCCTGACCTCAGATGATCCGCCTGCCTCAGACTCCCAAAGTGCTGGGATTACAGGCATGAGACACCATGCCCAGCCCTCAGCAGAATAGGTCCATTTAAAGCAACCATCACAGAGCAGATATGAGTCTACAAGATTCTTTATAAAGGAGGGCTCCCATTTCATGCATAATACCTTAAATCCATATTAAAAGTTCTCCCAAGATTTTCAAAATATATAAATAGCCAATTTTCCCTCTTAGGAAAGGCGAAATAAATATAAATATTATTCATACAGTAAAGTGTGTAGCTTGAGAGAAAGCTACATGGGTATAAACTCTGATTACATCACTCACCACCTATTTGGCTCACCTATTTGGGTAAGTTAAAAAAAGAAAAAAAGAAAAAAAAACCTCTCTCTGTGTCTGTTTTCTCATCTGTAAATGAAAATAAATAATTTGTTTTATCTTTAATCTTACCAGAATTTAAGATCTATGAGGCAGTCATTTTGATGTTGTTATTCATTGATGTAGCTCATATACTCAAAAAGGGCATAAGGAGTATATTAAACACTTTGAGATGTTCTAAGTGACATATCGGTAGAGTCTCATAAGAAGGAAAAGAGAAAGAATATGATAGAAGTAATATTTTAAGAGACCCTGGTCACAAATTTTCTAAATCTAATGAAAGAAATCAATCCACAGATACAGAAAGTTTTATGAACTAAACAGGATACATATAAATTTAAAATTTTCTGAGCATATTAGAGTAAAAAATGCTAAAAGCCAAAGATAATGAGGGAACAGTTGTGGTGGCTCACACTTGTCATTTCAGCACTTTGGGAGACCAAGATAGGCGGATCACTTGAGTTCAGGAATTCGAGACCAGACTGGACAACATGGCAAACCCTTGCCTCTACAGAAAAAATTAGCTGGGTATGGTGGTGACTGCCTGTAGTCCTAGCTATTTGGAAGACTGAGGCAAGAGGATCATTTGAGCCTGGGAGGTAGAGGTTACAGCGAGCTATGATCTCACCACTGTATTCCAGACTGGGTGACAGAGTGAGACCCTGACACAAGTAAAAGTAAATAAAACAAAAAGATAATGAGAAAATCTTCAAAACAGCCAAATGAAAAAAACAAAACAAAACAAAACACCCTTTTTAAAAGAAGGGATAATAAGAATAATACCTAAATTCTTGATAAAAACTGTGGAAGCCTGGAAGCAGTGCAATATTTTCAAAGTACTGAAAGAAAATAACTGCCAAACTAAAATTCTATGCACTGTGAAAATGAACTTCAAAGGTGAAAATACATTCCAGTTGAGAAAAGAAACAAAAAATCCAAAAAGTTTATTCCCAGAAGACTCACACTATAATAACTATTAAAGAAATTTTTCAGGCAGGAACAAAACATAAATAAATAAATAAATAAATAAATAAATAAATAAATAAATAAATAATAAAAACATAGAAATGCAGAGAAGAATGAAAAGCAATAGAAAGGTGGAAATGTGGATAAATCTAAATGAATGTTGACATACAAACTATAACATTAGTAATGTCTTGGGCTATAAATACTTGTAAAATTAAAATAAATGATAATTATTACACAAAAGAAGATGGATACAGTGACTCATGCCTATAACCCTAGCACTTTGGGAGGCCAAGGCAGGCAGATCACTTGAGCTCAGGAGTATGAGACCAGTCTAGGCAACATGGTAAAATCTTGTCTCAAAGAAAAAAAAAATATACAAGAGGGCAGGGTGTAATACAAGATGGTCAATTAGAAGTAGCTATGATGCATGCCATCAGAGAGGAATGAAAGGGGCGAGTAAATACAGCACATTCAACAGAAATATCCAGATACTCACACTGGGACTGATCAGGAGAACAACTTGACACACAGAAAATGAAAAGCAGAGCAGAGCGACAGTGCACCTGGGAGTGACTCAGAGGCTAGAGAACCCCCTCCCCTAACCAAGGGAAGCAGTGAGTGACTGTAAGACTCCAGGAAACCATGCTTCTCCCACAGATCTTTGCAACCATTGGATCAGGAGATCCCCTCATGAGCCCACTCCACCAGGGCCTTGGGTCTGATACATGGAGCTGTGTGGAGTCTCAGCAGAGCAGCTGCTCAGGCACACACAGAGACCCAGGAGATTTTCATACTCTGGCTCTGGATCCCCAACAAAGGTGAATGCAACTCAGGCAAGGCAAGAGGTCCGTACGTACCCCTGGGAAGGGGGTTGAATCCAGGGGGCCAAGTAACATCTGTCTGCAGGTTCCACTTCCATGGCCCCTCACAAGAAAAGACCTACTGGCTTGAAGTTCCAGCCAACCACTGGCACCAGGGTAGAGCCTGCCTGAGATGGGACATTACCCCCAAGGGGAAGGATGGGACACCATTTTTGCTGTTTGGACAACTCAGCCACTCTACTTTGTAGGTTTTGGAGACTCCAAATGACTGGGATGAGGAAGCATCCCCTGAACTGCAGCACAACTGCTTTACCAAACGTGGCCTGGCTACCTCTTTAAGTAGGACCCCAATCCATTTCTCCTCACTGGGCAGGACCTCCTAGCCAGGGCCTCCAGCCACCCCCACTGGTATTCTAAGACAGAGCTCTGATCTCTCTGTCCTAGAGATCAGGGATAGAGTTCTCAAAAGGAGGAGCAGATTGCCACCTTAGTTGTTTGGGCAACTCGGCCATTCCAGCCTGTGGGATTTGGAGAGTCCAAGCCAACAAGGGCAGAGGCAGTTTGCCAGCATGGCACTACTGTTTTGTTGAGGAGTGGCCAGATTGCTTCCTTAAACAGAACCCTGATTGATTCCTCCACAGTGGGCAGTTACTCCCAGCCAGGGCCTCCAGCCACCACTGCCCCAATTCTATAAACAGAGTTCTGATTTCTCCCTGGGACAGAGTGCCTGTGGGGAGATGTGCACCACTATCTTTGTTGTTTGGGCTACTCAGCTGGTCCAGCTTGTGGGCCTTGGAGAGCCAAACCAATCAGGAGCCGAAGGGATCCCCAATACAGCACAGCTGCTCTACCAAAATGCAACAAACCACTTCTTTCAGTGGGTCTCTAATCCCATTCCTCCTAACTGGGTGAGATCTCCCAACCAGGGTCTCCTGCCACCTCCTACAGATGCATTTGGGCCAGCCAACAGGTCAATACCCCTAGAACACAGTTCCCAGAGGAAGGAACAGACTTCCATCTTTGCTGTTTTGAAGACTTCACTGGTAATACCTCTAGGTACTGGAAAAACTGAGGTGACTAGGGTCTGGAGTGGACCCCCAGCAAACTACACCAGTCCTATGGAAGACAAACTAGAACAACAACAAAAACGCACAGAAACCCCATTCACACCCATCAGCAACCTCAAAGAGTGAAGATAGATAAGCCCACAAATGAGAAAGATTTGGTACAAAAACACTAAAAACTTGAAAAGCCAGAGTTTCCCTGTTCTTCCAAATGACCACACCTCTCCAGCAAGGGTTTGGAACTGGACTGAGGCTGAGATAGCTGAAATGACAGAAGTAGGCTTAAGAATGTAGATAAAAACAAACTTGACTCAGCTAAAGGAGGACATTGTAATCCAATGCAAGGAAGCTAAGAATCATGATAAACAATGCAGAAGCTGACAGCCAAAATAACCAGTATACAGAGGAGTATAAATGGCATTATAGAGCTGAGAAACACACTACAAGAACTCCATAATGCAGTCACAAGTATTAAGAACAGAATAGACCAAGTGAAGGAAAAAATCTCAGATCTTGAAGTCCGTCTTTCTGAAAAAAAGACAAACAGACAAGAATGGAAAAAAAAAGAATGAAAAGAAATGAACAAAATCTCCAAGAAATATGGGACTATGTAAAGAGACCAAATCTATGACTGATTGGGCTACCTGAAAGAGACAGGGAAAATAGAAGCAATTTGGAAAATATTTAAGGATATCATCCAGGAGAACTTCAAAAACCTAGTTAGACAGGCCAACATTCAAATTCAATAAATGCAGAATACCCCAGTAAGATACTCCACAAGAAGATCATCCTCAAGAAACATAATCATCAAATTCTCCAAGGTTAAAATTAAAGTAAAAATCTTAATGGCAGCCAGAGAGAAAGGCCAGGCCACCTACAAAGGAAGCCCTAACACTAAGAGTGGACCTCAGTGGAAACCCTACACCCAGAAGAGATTGAGGGCCAACATTCAAAATTCTTAGAGAAAAGAAATTCCAACCCAGAACTTCATTACTGGCCAAACTAAGCTTCATAAATAAAGGAAAAATAAGATCCTTTTCAGACAAGAAAATGCTGAGGGAATTATTTACCACCAGACCTGCCTTACAAGAGTTCCTGAAGGAAGCACTAAACATGAAAAGGAAAAATAATTACCAGCCACTATAAAACACTGAAGTACATAGACCAGTGATACTCTGAAGCAACCACATAAACAAGTCTACAAAATAACCAGTTAGAATCATGTTGACAGGATCAAAACCACACATAACCATACCAACCTTAAATGTAAATGGCAAAATTCCCAGTTAAAAGACACACAGTGGCAAGGTGGATTAAAAAACAAGACCCATGAATATGTTGTCTTCAAGAGACCCATCTCACATGCAAAGACATATATAGGCTCAGATAAAAGGGATGGTAAAGAGCTAATTGTCCTAAATATATATGTACCCAATACAAGAGCACCTGGATTCATAAAGCAAGTTCTTAGAGACCTTCAGAGAGACTTAGACTCCCACACAATAATAGTGGAACACTATTATTATTAACACTCCACTCATAATATTAGTTAGATAATCAAGACGGAAAATTAACAAAGACATTTAAGATCTGAATTCAGCTCTGGATCAGGTGGGCCTGATAGATATCTACAGAACTTTCCACCCAGAACAACAGAATATACCTTCACATTGCCACATGGCACTTACTCTAAAATTGATCACATATTCAGAAATAAAACACCCCTTAGCAAATATAAAAGAACTGAAATCATAACAGACTCTTGGACCACAGCACAATCAAATTAGAACTCAAGATTTAAAAATTCACTCAAAACCATACAACTACATGGCAATTGAACAACATGCTCTTGAATAATGAAATTAAGGCACAAATCAAGAAGTTATTTGAAACTAATGAGAACAAAAATACGATGTACCGGAATCTCTGGGATGCAGCCAAAACAGTGTTAAGAGGAAAATTTATAGCACTAAATGCCTACATCAAAAATTCAGAAAGATCTCAAGCTAACAACCTCACATCACAACTAAAAGAACTAGAGAATCAAGAACAAACAAATCCCAAGGCTATCAGAAGACAAGAAATCACCAAGATCAGAGCTGAACTGAGGGAAGTACAAGAGACACCCTTCAAAAGATCAATAAATCCAGGAGATGGTTTTTTAAAAATAATAAAATAGATAGACTGCTAGCTAGACTAATAAAGAAGAAAAGAGAGAAGATTCAAATAAACAATCAGAAATGATAAGGAGGATATTGCCACTGATTCCACAGAAGTACAAACAACCATTAGAGAATATTACAAACACCTCTATATACATAAACTAGAAAATATAGAAGAAATGGATAAATTCCTGGACACATACACCCTCTCAACATGGAACCAAGAAGAAATTGAATCCCTGAATAGACCAATAATGAATTCTGAAATTGAGGTAGTAATAAATAGCCTAGCAACCAAAAATAAAAAGCCAAGGAGCAGACAGATTCACAACTGAATTCCACCAGAGGTACAAAGAAGAGCTGGTAGCAATTCTACTGAAACTGTTTCAAAAAATTGAAAAGGAGAGACTCCTCCCTGACTCATTCTATAAGGCCAGCATCATCCTGATACCAAAACCTGTCAGAGATACAACAACAAAAAAAAAATTTCAGGTCAATACCCTTGATGGACACTGATGAAAAAAATCTTCAACAAAATACTGGTAATCCAAATCCAGCAGCACATCAAAAAGCTTATCCACCACAATCAAGCTGGCTTCATCCCCAAGATGTAAGGCTGGTTCAACATACACAATAAATAAATATAATTCATCACATAAACAGAACTAAAGATGAAAACCACAGGATTATCTCAATAGATGCAGACAAGGCCTTCATTAAAATTTAATATCCCTTCATGTTAAAAGCTCTCACTAAAATAGGTATTGAAGGAACATACCTCAAAATAATAAGAGCTATCTATGACAAACCCACAGCCAATGTCATATTGAATGGCCAAAAGCTGGAAGCATTCCCCTTGAAAACTGACACAAGACATGTTTGCCCTCTCTCACCATTCCCATTCAAAGTAGTATTGGAAGTTCTGGCCAGGGCAATCAGGCAAGAGAAACAAATAAAACAATTGAAATAAGAAAAGAGGAAGTCAAATTATCTTTGTTTGCAGATGAAATAATCTTATAACCAAGAAACTCCATCATCTCAGCCCAAAACCTCTTAAGCTGATAAGCAATTTCAGCAAGTCTCAGTATATAAAATTAATGTGCAAAAATTGCTAGCATTCCTATACATCAATAACAGGCAAGCCGAGAGCCAACTCATGAATGAACTCCCATTCACAATTGCTACAAAAAGAACAAAATACCTAGGAATACAGTTAACAAAAGTCATGAAGGATCTCTTCAAGGAGTACAACAAACCACTGCTCAAAAAAATCAGAGATGACACAAACAAATGAAAAAACATTCCATGTTTATGGATAGGTGGAATCATAAAAATGAACATACTGCTGAAAGCAATTTATAGATTCAATGCTATTCCCATTAAACTGCCATTCACTTTTTTCACAGAAGTAGAAAAACATAAAATTTATGGAACCAAAAAAGGACCCAAACAGTCAAGGCAATCCTAAGCAAAAAGAACAAAGCTGGAGGCATCATGCTACCCAACTTCAAACTATACTACAGGGCTACAGTATCCAAAAGACCATGGTAGTGATACAAGAACAGATGCATAGACCAATGGAACAGAATAGAGAACCCAGAAATAAGACTGCATACCTACCAACATCTGACATCTAACCTTTGACAAACCTGACAGAAACAAGAAAAAGGGAAAGAACTTTCTATTCAATAAATGGCGCTGGCATAACTGGCTAGGCAAAGGCAGAAAATTAAAACTGGACCCCTTCCTTACACCATATACACAAATCAAGCAAAGATGAATTAAAGACTTAAATATAAAATCCAAAACTATAAAAATAACCTAAAAAAAACCTCAGGCAATACCCTTCAGGAAACAGGTATGGGCAAAGATTTCATGATGAAGATGCCAAAAACAATTTCAACAAAAGCAAAAATTGGCAAATGAGATTTAATTAAACTAAAGAGCTTCTGCACAGCAAAAGAAACTATCAACAGAGTAAACAGACAACCTATAGAAAGGGAGAAAATTTTTGAAAACTGTGCATTTGACAAAGGTCTAATATCCAGCATCTATAAGGAACTTAAACAAATTTACAAGAAAAAAGCTAACAATGCCATTTAAAAGTGGACAAATGATATGAACAGACACTTATGAAAAGAAGACATACATGTGACCAACACACATATGAAAAAAAGCTCAACACCACTGATCATTAGAGAAATACAAATTGAAACTACAATGAGATACCATCTCACACCACTCAATAGCTATTATTAAAAAGTTCAAACAACAGATGCTGGCAAAGTTGTAGAGAAAAATAATGATTTTTACACTATTGGTGGGAGTGTAAATCAGTTCAAACATTGTGGAAGACACTATGAGGATTTCTCAAAGACCCAGAGGCAGAAATACCATTTGACCCAGCAATCCTTTTACTGGGTATATACCCAAAAGAATATAAATCAGTCTACTATAAAGACACATGCAGACTGTATGTTCATTGCAGCACTGTTCAAAATAGCAAAGATGTGGGATCAACCTATTATATGTCCATCAATGATAGACTGGATAAAGAAAACGTGGTATACATACACCATGGAATACTATGCCGCCATAAAAAGAAGCAAAATAATGTCCTTTGCGAGGACATGGCTAGAGCTGGAGGCCATTATCCTTAGCAAACGATGAAAGAAAATCAAATGCTGCATGTTCTCACTTATAAGTGGGAGCTAAATGATGAGAATACATGGTCACATGGTGGGAAACCACAGACACTGGGGCCTGTTGGAGGGTGGGGGTTAGGAGGAGGAAGAAGGTCAGGATGAATAACTGGTGGATCCTGGGTTTAATATCTGGGTGAACAGATAATCTGTGCAGCAAACCATCATGTTTACCTATGCAACAAGCTGCACGTTCTGCATACGTACCTCTGAACTTAAAATGAAAGTTGAAAATCTAAAAGAAGAAAGAAAAGGACTAAAAAGCCATGATTCTAAGTGTTTATCTTGAAAAACGGAAAAATAAATAAAATGAAAAAACCCAGATAAGATTTTTTAAACTGAAAACAAATGTAAAATATGGAAAATCAACAATGCCAAAGATAAAATTCATAAAAGTTAACTTCTGGGCTTTGGTAATTTGTTTTTAATTGCTGGTTATGTGAATGTGTTTACTTTGTGAAAAATCATCAGTCTCTGCACTATGTTTTACACATGTTTATGTGTAAAAAGTTTACTTAAAAAAATAATAATTTTTAGACATGGTCAGGAATTCTTCTTTCTGAGCTGCATCTGCCATTTGGTAGCATCTTTCCAGCACTTTGAAGAGAGCTTAATGAGATACTCAAAGTCTGTCTTTGCAGATCCTCCCCTGTTTCACCATTCTTCCAAGTCTCCTGTAGCCTCATATCTTCATTACACAAGGCCAGCTTTCCTGAACTCATCCTCTAGGGACTCTGATTGAAACAATCCCTACAGCATGCCAATAGGCCTCACTGCTACAGGAGTAAGGCTGTCTAAGATTTCCCCAATTGTGTCTCTTCACTGAAATGTACTTATCTCATAACATTAGGCCAAAAGCAAAAAAATTCTGTGATCAAAGAAGTTGAGGGAACACAGAATATTTTATCCCTATCCTGAGATTCATAAAACACATATAGTTTATTAAAATACCCAATGAGTCCTGCAATAGATAAACTTGATTATCTTTATTTACTCCAACATTTTCAAAACGAACTTTACCATAGAAGTCTTTTTTTCACGGTCCTGCACAGTGGCTCACTCCTGTAATCCCAGCACTTTGGGAGGCCAAGACAGGTGGATCACCTGAAGTCAGGAGTTTGAGACCAGCCTGGCCAACATGGTGAAACCCCGCCTTTACTAAAAATACAAAAATTAGTCGGGCATGGTTGTGGGCGCCTGTAGACCCAGCTACTCAGGAGGCTGATGCAGGAGAATCACTTGAACCCGGGAGCCAGAGGTTACAGTGAGCCGAGATCACACCATTGCACTCCAGCCTGGGTGACAGAGCAAGACTACGTCTCAAGAAAAAAAAAAAAAAAAGTCTTTTTTCACATCATCACATCATGAAACCTTTTCATTTATTCAAATATTTATATAGTGTCTAGTAGGCCAAATACTAATTTCTGTGCTGGTGATAAATCCATGAGCTCCTGGAGTTTATGGTCTTAGTAACGAAGGCAGAAAGTAAAGACTAAAATCATATATGATTTCATGTAGTAATAAACATTATGAAGAAAAATTGAGAAGGGTATGGTGATTAAACAATGACAACTGAGGTTGGAGTATAGGAATCCACAGAACAAAACTTTGGAAATTCTGCCTTAGTGTGTAACCATGTGCTAATTGAAGTAACAAAGTCCTATAAAAGGAGAAGGTTTGAGAAAACCTTCAACACTCTCTCTTCATGCCAATTAATGTATGTGAAAAAGTACAAGGATACTTACTATCTGACCTTGAAGACCAGTGCTATTGATAGGGACTACTGGCCAGCTAGGAGAGTAGTGTTGTATAAGGCATTCAAAAGACTCGGAGCCCCTACAATTATACTTTGTAGATGGAACTTACTCAGTGCACTCCTAAGGCAATTGTCCCTTCTTAGAAAATTGGATAAATGTAATGGTTACGTAGTTTCTTGAACACACAGATCTCAGTTGCTTCTTTTATTTTACAGTGTTTTTTATTAGCAGATAGTTGACTAGTATAATTTTTCCTTTCTACAGACATGGAAACTGGATTTCCAGGTTTCATGCTGTTCCTCACATAATAAATCAGGTCAATCTATGCATTCTTTTGTTCACTATTTCACAATACCTATTAGATATCTCCTGTCTCTGTAGCTTTGACTCAGGTATGCAAAAATAAATGTGACCCAGAGAAACTTACGAGCATATTATAGCCGGAAGGTCAGGTACTTTCCCTTTGTGTTTCCCAGCCTCTGTCTTAAGAAATCAGTAAACGTCTCACAAACAGATGTAATTCATTTGTTTATGACTTTCCCAGGCCACACAGAACACAATAAACAGAGTAGATGCCTGAGATATACTTAGAGTCTTCACCCAAGAAGGCTTTGGATGGTTTTTAAATACTGAGGGTAATGATAAATACAATAATCTTTTGCCAATCAATAGAAGTACGATATTACAAAAACAAAACTTCTCCTTATTCTTCTCACTGGGAAGGATTTGCTCAGCAGCATAACTTTTAACACTCTTACGACTTAAAAGAAGATACTCAAAACTGGTTAGGGCAGATAAAGCATCGATTCTAATCCACCACCTGAAGTCATATGACTCATCTGAAGCAGAAGTGGAAAAAAAAATCTACACCAGGAATCTCAAATTATCACAGGCAGCAAAGAAAGTCATAATGATTGTACTGATGAGTCATCTGCCATCTGCTTCTCTTCCAGAAAATGTAAGTCAAGGTGCAGATAAGCAGGAGTAAACCAATATCAAGAAAATGCAAAACGCAGTGTTCTTCTAGAATGATAGAAGGAAATATGAAGTGTATTCAAAGCTATCACAAGGAGATTAGATTGACTCAGAACCTCACTGAGCAGGCTGGGAAGATAATAGGTTTTGTAAGACCCAATACCTGCAGTAAATGATAGGGGAAAGGGAAGGAGGCCTATACTATGACTAAAAAGAGAACTGAAAGCCAAGAGACTCAATAGGTGAGTTCCAGTTTACCAATTTATTCTTCCCACTCCATTTGCTGGCTCAAGTTGCAATACAGAAGATAGGAAATCTCATCTTCCTAATGAGAAGACTCCATTCCGATGAGGAAAAATAAGCTGAGAGTTCTCTTGAAATCTCTTCTCGATACCTCCACATTTATCATCCCTCTTTTATGATCCACTTTGGCTACCTTACTAGAACAGAGAACTGTTCTGTGGAATTATTCATTCCATTGCTCTTGTTTTATATTGATAGTTTAACCCTCATCATACTGTATTACAGGGCATTTCTTGTGCTTTGTCTCTTTAATGTATATAAATTCCTTGAGAGCAGAAGCAATAACTACTTCATGTTTCATAGCAATAGCTAATTAATACTCATTCTTTGATCCTACAGATATTTATTGAGCATCTGCTATGGGCCAAATACTGTTCTTGGGACTTAGGATACATTAACAAACAAACAATGATCTCTGCGTTTGTGAAGCTTACATTCAAATGGGAGGCAGGAATAGAAAATAAACATAATAAGTAGATATGCTAGTATGTTTGAAGATGATAAACGTCATTGAAAAGAAAAACAGTAGAGTAAGAAAGATCAGGAATGCCAGAAGTTAGGGTTGGGGAAGGGGTAGTTTGTAGCACTAAAGAAGACAATCAAAGCAGGCTTTATTGAGAAGGTGAGATTTGACCAGACTTGAAGGAGGTGATGGAGTTAGTCAAGTGAATATTTGAGAACAGCTGTATTACACTTTCTTCTCCAAGCTCCATCAAGGACTTTCAGCCAGTGCTACCTTGAGACTCAGGAGATTTGGTAAGTTCGCCAAGCTGCCAGAACACTTGTTTTTGGCTCACATAATACATTCAGTGAGTAAGGCTTTAGTCATTTTGTTACTATTGTGTGACACAGGAGGTTGAGAACAGGAACAGAGA
The DNA here is from genome assembly GCF_037993035.2 of Macaca fascicularis. NCBI lineage: Eukaryota > Metazoa > Chordata > Mammalia > Primates > Cercopithecidae > Macaca > Macaca fascicularis. The sequence goes on from NC_088379.1 coordinate 110,790,247, forward strand.
AAGGAGAAGCAGCACAGCATTCAAGAATGGGGTGGGAATGGGGAGAAGAGGGAGCTCCACTCTCATCTGAATCAAGAAAGATTCTGGAAATCTTGTGGGTGGAATGAAGTCAGCCCTTCCTATTTCCTAAAGGTTCTTCCCTGCGATGAGTTTTAATTATCTAAACCTGTCCTAAAACTCTACAGAGTCTCTTTGCTGTCTTTAAAGGCTTCTTTTTGCTAGCTCTTTTTCTTCATTCTTTATTTCTGTGGTGACCAAAAGGATCAATCTCAGCTATATTTTCTGGAGAGGCCCAGGAGAGGGAATTCCAGTTTTGTTGCTCAGTTTCATCCCTGTACTAGTTTTATAAAATTATATCTATTTGGGGGGACTCTTTCAAAGAAAGTATAACTAATCAAAATATATTTGAAAATGTACTGATTCAATTAAAAATGTTTATTAAGTGATTGACAGGTTTCAGGCACTGACTGTGTATCAAGCATACAAAGATAAGGAAGATATGATTATACTAGAAGTAAAAACCTATCCTTAATAATATTCTGGGGCAGCTGAGCACGGTGGCTCAAGCCTGTAATCCCAGCACTTTGGGAGGCCGAGGTGGGCGGATCACAACGTCAGGAGTTTGAGACCAGCCTGGCCAACATGGTGAAACCCCGCCTCTACTAAAAAAAAAAAAAAAAAGTACAAAAATTAGCCAGGCATGGTGTCATGCGCCTGTAATTCCAGCTACTCAGGAGGCTGAGGCAGGAGACTTGCTTGAACCTGGGAGGCGGAGCTTGCAGTGAGCTGAGATCACACCACTGCACTCCAGCCTGGGCAACAGAGCAAGACTCCATCTCAAAAATATAGATATATAATAATAATATTCTGGGGCATTGCATACCACAGAACAAAATGACCCCAAGTAATAGGAAAACAATGAAACAGATTTGTCCTACTCTAGAAATAATTCAGTCAAAGGTACTAAACATTTTTTCAATGAAGCAAGAAAAGTCATGTTCTTACTGATGACTATTTTACTACTGTGATTATCTTTTATGTAAAACTTTGAACCCTAGCAACATTTAGCCATTCCTCCTGGTTCCTGTTAATAAGTCTGTGCTTCACTGAACATCCTAATCACCCATTTACCATCACTTTACAATGAAAGAGGAAGAGAATGGAGACTTCACAAAAGTCATTAAAGAAGAAGTGGAAACAGTGAAGCGAAGGGAAGCCTCAAGGCAGCAACTAAGAACAACTATAAGCACAGAGAATAATAGTGGTCAGGTTTTTAAAGACCACAGGACCTCTGGGAGTGACTCATTTGGAGAGCATACTATTTCTGCCTTTGACTCCACAGTGAGGTCTGCTCATTCGGTGCTGGTGGTGTTATTTTATGTAAGATGTAGCTCAGTTGCCAAAGAAGTACATGTTTTCCTCAGCCCTGTATGACTTAAAGATCTCTCTAAAACTCAAATTAACACATAACGTGTAAATCACATATACACAGTGTTTAGTGTCATATCATAGAATGTTTTTGCATCAATGAGCTGGTTGTTACTGCTTCTGCAGTAACATCTTCTGCAGAGGGAATTGCAGATATGTGAGTATAGGAGGAGAAAATAAACATATCTCTCACAGTCTGCTTTCTTTGTTTAATTCATTCATGAGACTCACTACTCTAAGGAGGATTTTGTGCTGCTCTTCTTTTGTTGCTGGGCCTATCCTGTTTCCATTCCCAAATCAAGTATTCCTGGAATTTAAGGTATCACTTTACCAGCCTGACCACAAGTTCCCATTGTTTCCTCTGCTCTGCTCATGCCCTGGAATAATGCCTCTCCCTAGATACTAAATTTACTGACCCTGCCTAGGACCCAGAGAAGAATGCTGAGTCCTCAGCCCCTGCATATCTTCAAAAAGGTAAGACAGACCAGCAAAGCAGTAAAATGACAGGCCCATTGTTTGAGCCCAATGCAGGGACTTCCCCTTTTGTATAAGCTGAGTCACATTTTTCCTGTTGTCAACTTGAAGCCTGTTCGTTGATGTACGATAGGGCTATCTTGCTGATATATAAAGCCAGGCAGACAGGTTTCCTTGCATTTGTTTGCCTTACCTTGGACCCTTACCAATTAGAAACTGTCCACTGGCCAAAAGAGATAAGACATGGTTTATTAAAGCTCAGATACTACATTGAATGAACTAATTTCTGACAATTTTCTTCTGTTAAAGTGCTATCCGAGGTTCCTGCCTTGTGCAATCTTACTGATTTTGACAGAGGTCTTTTGGGATGTATACGTGCATTTTATTCTTGATATCTGTTCAGTTGACACATGTTTTAAAACCACGGATATATTTGATTGGTTGGCAAATTCTGAAAACAGGAAGTCAAATAATGGAATCAACTGTGAAACAACCATAACAAGTGAAGCTTTTCTGCTTAAGTGCCAAGATGGGAATACTGTTATGAGTAACAAACAAAATGAAATGATAATGTCAATATAATTTCAACAGGAAGAGTGAGCATCTGGACTGCCCTAATTATCATATTTCCAGTGCTTTATAACCAATGAAATGGTTTTTACATTTTACTCTCCAATACTGTTGTTAGGCATGATAAAAATCTCCAAAATTCAGAGTGAGATGTGGTGACGTTTGCTAGCTAGGAAATATTTGAGATTTTTTTCTTTTTACTCTTTTTTTTTTTTTGGCCCAACAATCACCACTTGCATTGGGCTTTAAAAAAATACCTTGCTGGGGCCAGGTGCAGTGGCTCACGCCTATAATCCCAGCACTTTGGAAGGCCAAGGCAGGTGGATCACCTGAGGTCAGGAGTTCGAGACAGGCCTGGTCAACATGGTGAAACCCCTTCTATACTGAAAATACAAAAATTAGCTGGGTGTGGTGGCGGGTGCCTGTTGTCTCAGCTACTTGGGAGGCTGAGGCAGGAAAATCGCTTGAACCTGGGAGGCAGAGGTTGCAGTGAGCCGAGACCGCGCCACTGCACTCCAGTCTGGGTGACAAAAGTGAAACTCCACCTCAAAAAAAAAAAAAAAAAAAAAAAAAAACTACTGATTGCTTACTCTAGAACAGGCACTGTTGTAAGCATTAGGGTTATGAAGGTCATGGCAAATTACCTTCTTGCTTATAAGCATTTGCACATTACACAAAGACTTTTCTTGTAATGCCTCAAGGTTTCCAAGTACCAGTTCTCCTGTGATAGTCATTCTTCCATGATGAATTTTCAAAAGGTTATCAAGCAGTGTAAAGAATAAAAAGTATCCTCTAGTCAATAGATATGAGGAACACAGACAAATATTAGAATAAAATGAAAAAGACAATTTTTAGACAAAGACCAAGAAATACTATCTCACTAGTATATATTAAGTTTATAAAACTTATTACTTCAAAAATTTCAGGAACATAAGCAAATTTTAAAGACACCTGAATAAACTTGAGGCAGGACAATTGTTAGTAGTAGATTGGGGGAAGGGTGGAGCATGTACCATGCCACAGATGGGAAATCCTGTTCTTCCATCTTCTGAGAATTTCTACATGAAATATGTTATGGAAATGATGGCATGTGCCACCTATTCAGACAATTGAGTTTTTGAAGTATGAACAATATTTCTCAGGGTCTGCGTCTGCCAGAAAAGAATTTAAAATATTACAATGGGACATTTTAATGTCATCTTGTTGGAGGGAGAATTTACAAGGAGTTGGCACAATTGATAGTTAGAAGATTAAGTCACAATGCACATATTAATCTATTTAACCTTCAAACAGTGTTTTAAGAGACTGTTTTAGGAGAAAGTACTTTTGGGCCAGTTGGATATTTATTTCAGTCAACCTTAATTATATTCAGAAATCTAACCCTAGAAGAGTAAATTTAAAGGTGGAAGAACTGAAAGACAACCTACTGTAAAGCTCTCATCTTACAGATGAGGCACAACAAATTAAATGAAATCCAGAGGTTACAACATTTATACAGGGATGAAGCCGAGCCCAAACCTAGGTCACCTGGATACTAAGGCTTGTCTCAGTTCTCTGCATGGACAAGGAGATGAAATAAAACCGCATCCAGAATTATCCAATTAGCCTGTATCTCTTATTGTGAAATGACTCCATTTGGGGACAGAATCAGTCACTAATTGAAAAAAGCACTGCATTGACTTTCAACTCATGAATCTGTCCTAAGAGGTGTTATACTTGTCATCATACCCATAGAGCGTTGCAGCACTGCTTACCAACCCTGTACTAATCAAACAGTCATTTTTATTGTTTCATAAAGGTGAAAAGTAAAGAAAATTTTTTCTTAAAAAAGACCTCCCAAAGAGAAATCCAGGGAAAATAGCAATAATAATGCAAAATACTCAACTATATAATTTCCAAGACTTTCATTTCACTGTATAGTCAAGTAACACTATTATTCATTTCACAGCTATAGATCAATTTGCTCATGTGTGAAACCTATGAAATACAACCATTTTCTCTTCAGATGAGTAATCCTGGTTTGAGTTACCCATACAATTTCATAAAAATACATTATTCCAGATGGACTCCAGTTGCTGGGCAGATGGAAATGTTTAAGTAAAAGACTAAAAACTTCATTATCCTAAATTAGGTAGTCAGAGAGAAAAAGTATAAATATAACTATAACCCAAATAATTTTTAAGTTTTATGAATATTTTTAAAAATTCTACTTTCAAGAGAAAAGAACTTGAAAAATAATCACATATATTTAAGTATTTTAAAAGTATATACTTTAACAGTCAAGTTTTTATCAATTAGTTGTAGCTACCATAATTATATATCTCATAGTCACTTTCCATTTTTACATACTGAGCCTACCTGTCCATAAGCCAAGCTCAGGTTTATCCCATTCCTTAGGTTGATTGGACAGGATTTCCCCGTGGGCATAGGTGCAATTTCTGTGAGCATCATTGCTGTGACTGTGGTGGTTAATGTGGGAGTCTTGTCTACCTTCCCACATAGCTTACCTGTGCTCATTGTCATTGCATATGACATTTCTATCTAATGAGAAACTGCTGCTCAGCCAATTCATATTTATGCCTGGGCTAGTCTGACAGAAGTTAGCTCATAATGGGCAGGAAAATTGGTGGCCCATGGTCAAGAGCTCTGTCTCTAGCAGGATCTAATATTGCTCCAGGAGCTGCTTTGGACCTCTAAAAACATCACTGAAATGACAGGTCTCTAAAACTTCATGAGGTTTATCTCCCACTCTCAGGCATTGCTACCTCTTACTGTAAAGGAATGAGCCGCCTCTGTAAACTTTGAACATTCAGGGATGTCTACAGAGCCAAAATCTCTGGGGAAATCTACCTTTATGTGTTCATCCCATGTTTTAAGATCCTAGGTTTTTTCATCCGTGGTCTGCCTTGGCTGAGCATCCAAGTATGTCTGATGCTCTGGAATTCTACTTGTGAAATCCTGGAGTCTGTTTTTCACTGTTCATTATTTCACTGCAAGAGAAAAGAACCCCTTCTTAAACCACCAGAGAGGTTCTCTGACTCTTGCCCTTAGCATTAGTTTGATAATGGTTCTCTGTTTCTCATTATCCCATTCCAGAGCATCAATATAACTGTAATACCCAGCCAACTCTGTGTCCTTGTGCTCCCCACTCCCATATCTCTTTCAAATCCTTGAATCATCATGACTGCAAGGGTATTTTCCATTGGGATGTTTCCTCAAGTCACCCCTGATGAAATGTTCAGCAATTGGATTGTCACTTTGTGCCAGGGACTATCTAGGCCCCACATTCCTCTCATGATGCAGTCCTCTTTGCCTGCTGAGAAATGAGTGAGCCAGGCCCCAAGCTCCATCTTGTCACTTGACTTATCAGAACATGTTTGGTATCTACGTCAACTCAGGTCAACCCAGGAGGAGCTAACAAAACAGGATTATACGTGTAAGATATATATTGGGGGAAACTCCTGTGAAAGATGAAGAAGGAGGGAGCAGGAATAGAGAGGGCCTTCAGACCACAATGAAGAACTGGCTTCTGTAAAAAGAGAAACAGAACATTTGTAATCCTGGTCCAGACCATCTCTAACTCTGTAACTCTCCTATTTCCACATCTTTTGACCACAAAGTTGTTAGAAGAACTGGAGATCGATGTACATGGGAAGGCTCAGGCTCTGTGCAGAGTGGGTCCTAGCAACTGTTACGTTATATGTTCACTGCACAGAACAGGGGAGTAATAAGCAGAGCCCTGGGTTTCCTTCAAAGAAACGCAGTGACCCTTATGTGTAGACAGGTAGATATGGAGGCTGCCCCTCTCTGCATCTACAACAACCCCTGTTTCTCATTAAAGTCACGGTTGAACACTATGTTTTAAATAACACAACAAAGAAAACAGGATGCACTTATCTCCTTAGACATGACCTCAAAATGTATTCTTCTTTATAACTGTTATTACTAACTAAAATACATCCTTCCTATTCTTTTTTCGGAAAGAAGAAAAATAAGGCTTGTGATGGAAGGTAGGATAAAGCCAGCATGTATTGAGTGCTGGTATGTGCCAGGTACTACTTTAGGTACTTTATGAATGTTTTCTTTCTTCATCCTTACAGTCTTCAGAGTTAGAATTATCCACATCTTATGTAAGAAAACAATCAAGGTTATAGAAATTAAATAACTTGTCCACAATAGCGCAGTTAATTATCAGAAATGACTATTGACTCTGAAACTTTGTATATTTCAGTTTTGCAAAAATCTTATCTGTAAGGTGGACTTTAATTCAAGAATTATAGAAATGTTTGGGTAAGAAATTTTTCCTATGTTATATATTTAAAATCTATAATGAATTTTGGCCCTATCCCTGCTAAAACCACATTGTTTTAAATACTTAGTTGCTCATAGATCTATTTCTCCTCATTATAAACCCTTGAGGGAGACTATTATATCTAATTCATCTCATTGTAACCAACTAGAATTAGGCCTAAATGTCATCTACACTCAGTTTATGTATGCTGAGCCAAATAGAATAACAAACAACTCAGTTCATTTTTCTGCTAATTCTCCACTTACTCTGATACAGCAAATTAGAATGATAGAGAGGAAAACACGTCCTCTTCTTTATTCCATGGGTCCTGTATCATAGTGGACAGACTCTCTCAAAAAGGCCTTAAAACTCTTCTATTTGTTGAGAACCCACAGTGTTTAACTAGCTTGTCATGGCTAAAAGATAGATGTGGATTATGAGAACCAACAGGAAATCCTCATTGCAGGAACACATCTCCTAAATTTCCCCACTATGCAGAGAGATGGCCAATTATTATAAAAGCATAATTACTATAGAAGTTGTAACTACCATAATTATATTTCTTATAGTCACTTTCCATTTTTACATACTGAGCCCACCTGACCATAAGCCAAGCTCAGGTTTATCCCTTTCCTTCAGTTGATTGGACAAGATTTCCCCACAGGCATAGGTGCAATTTCTGTGAGCATCACTGGTCAATATGGTGAAACCCCATCTCCACTAAAAGTACAAAAATTAGCTGGGCATGGTGGCCTGTGCCTGTAATCACGCTACTGGGGAGGCTGAGGCAGAAGAATTGCTTGAACCCTGAAGGCAGAGGTTGCAGTGAGCCAAGATTGTGCCAATGCACTCCAGCCTGCATGACAGAGTGGCGAGACTCCATCTCAAAAAAAAAAAAAAAAAAAAAAAGATAAAAGATAAATGTAGAGTACTTGTGATTTGGGGAAAGATCATGAAAGGTAATCTTACAAAACGTGACCTTCACCGCAACTTTCAAAGTTTACATTATGGCGAAGAGCATAGACTTTGGACACAAACCAGCCTTAGTTTGAATCCTGTCTGCGACACTGAGCTGTGTGACCTTGGACATGTTACTTAGCCTCTCTAGCCAGAGTTTCCTTGTGTGTAAAGCAGAGATGATAATAATAGTGCTGTTTGAGAATTAAAAGGAAGACAAAATGTAAAGCACTTAGCACATGGCCAGCAGATGATAAATATTCATTAAACAGGAATTTACTGTTATTATTATTTTACGATGCATGCAACTAGCTGCTTCATGTGTCTGAGCTGAATGATAACATTCGAATTCACAATTTTAATAGATCTTTGCATTCCCACAGCATCTTTTATCTCAGAGGAACAACGTTCTGGAAAATATTAATTCTTGTCTATTTTGTTTGTACTAGTAAAGGCAGGAGCACATACAATGACCTAGTTATTAAAAAGAACTATGATGTAAAGCGCTAACTCCACATGCACAAAGTTTTATCTATAACAGAATCTAGGTCTCTCATCTTGGATTCCTCATTAATTGTATCAGATTGTTTCCAGTGGCTAAATATTATTTATTGGCAGTGTAAGTCAATGCTGCTGATATATTACTCTTTTGGGGAGTGTTTGTTTTTTTGAAAACTGCTCTCAAATTTTCTAAATGTGAATTTAAAAGTCTGTCAGTCTATGTGCCGATAACACAAAACAGATTGTAAATGTAGCAGGATGCAATCAAGTCAAACAAATCCAGTGAGAGCGCCAGAAGTCTTTATTAGGACTGCTTCTGTTCACAGGCTTTGCTAATGATGGAACAATTGTTTGCGCTGATTTGTAGCTGGCATTGATATGCCAGCAGCAACACTTTCATCTAAAATCCAGCTCCAAATTTTTTTAATCCTGTCAATGAATTTGCTGTGTCTGCAAAGAGCAAATGCAAAGAACCTTTCTAAATAATAAGAAATGGGAATATTCAAGCAGTCTTTAATTCTAAATCCAGAGTGTTAGTTGAAATATACAATGATTTTTCTCTTTGTCATTGGTTTGTCATCTACTGGGATGCCTGCATCTCAACAACTTGTATGAATTAATAACTAAACACAGCTTTAAAATGCTTAAATTGGCAGATGTTGAAGGGAAGTAAATGCTGAACTGCAGAAGGATATTCCAAGATTCCAAACTTATCTAACATTTTCTTCACAAAATAAAAAAATGCAAATGTGCTCTGACTGCTGTTCACATTTACTGTGGGGACCAGTTTTTTGTTTTTTTTTTTTTTTTTTTAATCAAACAGCACCTGCCTCTCTATTGAGAGATGTCTGCATGAGAGGATAAGTGCAAACAACAAAGGCTTCGACTGTGGCAGAGGCTGCATCATTTTCTTGGAACTTGCCATTATGTTTCAGGTCAGAGATTGAGGTTTGGTGCAGGGAATGGAGCTTTTAATATCAGGTGAATGGATTTTTATAAGAGGTTGGGAAGCTTTGGGTCTTAAAGAGAAAAATGGTGCTTTAAAAATAGCCACATTTCTTTTGTACTGTAATTATCAGTGCATGACCAATCATTTTTTATTCTGCCTGTGTGGGCAAAAGGAAATATCCTCTACCCATCTCTGTGGGCTGGCCATTTGAATAAGTCAAAATGTTCCCATATTTAATCAGTTTATTGAGGATATATAATTTAGCTAGAAAATTGATCCTGAAACATCACTTTTAAGGGAGCATGAAAAATGATACAAATTCATCAATTTGTTTAAGAAGTCATTGCCATATGTTTGCTGCTTAAACAGGTAATGTTGAGTAAATCAGCGATTTTTTCACAATTTCTATTGAGGAAAGGTTCACATTGTGTAAGTGACAAAATGTCTGAAATGGGAATAGTCAGCCTTTAAGAAATAGAATGGTAAAAATATGAAGGAATAGAACAATAACTTGAGCTGATCCCAGCTCTAACATTGATGGAGAAAACCCAGGCAAATCACTTAATTCCTCTGAGTTTCCATTTGTGCATCTATAAAGTGGAAATGGTAAAATGTTCCCTTCCAGGACTGTTGTGGACAGGAAATGAGAAAATGTTTGTGATGTACTTTGCAAATGGTAAAACATTTTAAGAGCATCAGGAAGAAAAAGAGAAGCAAATGGCATGATAAAAATAATTACAATGTGTAACAATTATAATGACGTTATAATATTAAATACAATAATTATTATTAATGAAAATACTAAATGCTGCCCGGAAGTGCTAGAAATTGGTAAATCCTCAGACCATGTCTTCATTATGTTCTTAACTGGAGGAAAAGGAGACATACATACATTTCATACATGAAAAAGTGAAATCTATTATAACTTAAGTGGACTACAGACTACATTAACACCTGTTCTTTGAAAGAAACTCTTAAATTAAAGTTACATCTTTCTGAGAACTTTTCTCAAAAGCAAAGTGTAGACTAATAGAGGATCCCATTCTTGAAATGGCTTGTTAGGGTTTCAGACAACCTTTGCCCACAAAACAGGGAGTCACATTAACTTGCTAAGGTTGTGTTTTTCTCTCGTTAGATCGGTAACTCACATGTTATGTAGGGTTACATGAAGTCACCAGTCAACGACAAGCAATCATTATTATATGTTTGCTCCAAAATACAAAGCTTCACATTGTTCCAGGAATAAATTTTTTTCAATAGTGTCCTTTAACTGTTGCAAGAATTATGGATAGAAAACTATTGTACTTGTTTGCTACCAACATCCCAAGAAAATAAATACACTTTTAATAGTAGTTGCTCGAAATATACAACTTCCCACACTCACTCTCTGGGTAATAAGTTGTGTGCTGAGAAGGTAAGGCAGTTGGTGGTTGCTTATGAAGAATTTATAGCACCACCGTTCATCTAGTTAGAGATGAGAGAAAGATGCAACTAGCATATATAGGTTGCCAATTCTTCCTCCTCCTCTGGTAGTTGTATATTATCTGCCTAGATAAGCTAGAAATACATTTCCCCAAATTTCTTTCCCTATAGAGTCCTGGGTTAGTGTTGGCCACAAGAGAAGTTTAGATGAGATTTGGGAGGGGAAATGTACCAATGGCCATTATGCTCAAAAGATCATGGTTGCTCAAGACAGGGAGGAACAGACAAAACTAGAAACTGGCAGTTTTGGTTTGTCCTGCTCCTCCTGACCCTATGTCCCTAGCTGAATGCCTGTCCAGCCAAACAATAGCAACATTAGGTTCCAGCTGAACTTTGCAGCTGAACTTTGCAGCTGAACTCAGAGGCACTAGCCACAAAGATCCAGCAACCTTCATCAGACTTCTATCCCGGTACTATTTATTATTTTTTTATTTTTGTGGGTACATATTTTGTGGGTACATAGTATATGTATTTATAAGGTACATGAGATGTTTGGATACAGTCATGTCATGTGAAATAAGCACAACGTGGAAAATGGGGTATCCCCCTCAAGCATTTATCCTTTGAGTTACAAACAATCCAATTACATCCTTTAAATTATTTAAAAATATACAATTACTATCGACTATAGTCACCCTGTTGTGCTATCGACTATAGTCACCCTGTTGTGCTATCTAATTATTTAAAAATATACAATTACTATCGACTATAGTCACCTTTCTATATTTTTAATCCATTAACTATCCCTACCTCCCCCCTGCACTCCTCTTACATCCCCCACCCACCCCCACCAACTATCCTTCCCAGCCTCTGGTAACCATCCTTCTACTCTCTATGTCCATGAGTTCAATTGTTTTTATTTTTAGATCCCACAAATAAGTGAGAACATGGAATGTTTGTCTTTCTGCGCCTGGATTACTAAACATAATGATCTCTAGTTCTATCCATGTTTTTGCAAATGACTGGATCCTAGTACTATTTCTGATTCTACTCTAGCAGTTGGACATGCATGGCTTCCTGCAAACTAACTCTTTAACTTGCTTACCCACTCTAGACCTGGTTGAAGTCAGGTCCACTTATCAACACAAGTCATTTGAAGGCATTTGGTATAAGGGGAAAATGGCCTTCAAAGTCTTACAAATCTATTCATCCTCTTTCCTCTTCTATCTGTATGACTTTAACCTCCTTAAGCTTCCATACCCACCTTCAAAATAAATGGTAAGAAATCTTGCCTTGGTCCTAAGTGAAAAAAAAAATTTCTTTCATGAGAATCTTAATCCTAAATTAGTCTTCATGTAGATTTGAGGCTAGAATGCACTCTACCTGTATAAGCCATAAAAATCCCAAGCACAGAATTTAAAGTGACCCATGGTGGTTAGTGCATCCAAGGCAAAGGAAAAGAGAAAATACAGAAACTTTTCAAAGGAGAGCTCCTTAAACCCAGGACACAAAGTATTTCCAAATAAATTTCTAAGAAACATGAGCTTACCATAAAAATGTTTTAAATCACCCAAAGAAACAAGTCACCATTAGCAAAAGTCAGCAGAATCAATAAATAAGAGAATCTGACCTTCAAATGTGCAATTTTTGTGATATTATCTATATTTAAATTTTAAAGAATGAATTTAAATTTCTTAAAGAAGTATAAGAGATTGTCAGTATGTCAGCAGATTTGATAAAGAAATAGAACATGAAGAAATAGAAATAATAATCATTGAAAACTCAATGGACAGGATAAGCTATAGATTACAAATGACCAAAGAGAGACCTCAAGCTTTGAACCAGAATGCAGCACAAAGGGACAGAATATGAACAAGAGGTTAAAGGACATAAAGAACAGGGGGAGAAGTTCTAATATATATGTAATCAATGCTTTAGTAGGAGAAACTTGAGGCAGAGAGGTGACATTCCAAGAGATAATGGTTGAGATTCTTCAGAAGTGAAAGGTAGCAATCCTCACACTCAAGAAACCCAACAAATCACATGAGCTAAAATGAGGAAATAAAAGTTTTATTTGGCAACACATGTAATGGCAATATATTTTGTAATATTTGGTTTAGGTAACAACATATTTTTTTTTATTTTATTTTATTTTATTTTTATTTTTATTGTTATTATTTTCAGATGGAGTTTTGCTCTTGTTGCCCAGGTTGGAGTGCAGTGGCGTGATCTCAGCTCACTGCAACCTCTGCCTCCCAGGTTCAAAGAGTTCTTCTGCTTCAGCCTCCCAAGTAGCTGGGATTACAGGCATGTGCCACCACGCCCAGCAAAATTTTGTAGATACAGGATTTCACCATGCTGACCAGGCTGATCTCAAACTCCTGACTTCAGATGATCCACCTGCCTCGGCCCCCCAAAGTACTGGGATTACAGGCATGAGCCACCATGCCTAGCGGTAGCAATGTATATTAAAAGATGAAATGAAATTTTAAATTCTATGAAGTCACCAAAAAAGGACGAGGCAAATGCAAATGAGGTACTCACTCTTAAGAGATGTGCAAGTACAGGGCTGGGGCTCTCAGGAATCTGAGAGTGAGGGCCTACCTTAAATTTTGCAAACTGAGTCTCTCACTTGCCTCACTCTTGTCCTGGTTCTTAGAGACAAAAATCTGCATCTGTGGTCTAATATTCAGAATTGTCTAATTAAATATATTTTTAAAATATAGTGAGCTGTTGTACGAAATTTATGCTCATCTTTAATCTACTATGTTGTGATCCCATTGACATTTGGTATAATGCAACCATTGTAAATGTAGATTGTTGAATTTAATGATGTAACCACCTCAACAACCAAGACACAGAACATCTCCATCAGCCAAAAAATGTCCCTTGTAATATTTTGCTATTACCCACCCCTACCCCTGATTCTTGGAAACCACTGACTGCTTTCTGTCATTATAATTTGGATTTGACTTTTTGCAGTTTTATGTAAATGGAATCATAGAGTATTTACATTTTGTTTTTAAATAATAAGATATGAAAATATCTAAAACAGCAATTCTCTAAAAATGTCACATAACAGATATGGGTTATCTTTAGTTGCAAGAAGTAAAAAAACTTACTTATTGGATATATTCATATATATGAATGGTTTATCCATTTACACTTTTTTTTAAAGTACTTGAGAGATTTTAGTAAGCAATATAAACTGTGACTCGGCTTGGCATGGTGGCTCACAACTGTAATCCTAGCACTTTGGGAGGCCGAGATGGGTGGATCACCTGAGGTCCGGAGTTCAAGACCAGCCTGACCAACATGGAGAAACCCCATCTCTACTAAAAATACAAAATTAGCCAGGTGTGGTGGCACATGCCTGTAATCCCAGCTACTCGGGAAGCTGAGGCAAGAGAATTGCTTGAATCCGGGAGGCAGAGGTTGCAGTGAGCCGAGATCGTGCCATTGCACTCCAGACTGGGCAGCAAGAGTGAAACTCCATCTCAAAACAAACAAAAAAATTGTGACTCAATTAATGAAACAATATTGTATAAGACAACTTGAAACAAATTAGCAGAATTATCATTTTTTGCACTCCTAGTTAAGTTGCATTTAGCATCAGCTTTTGTTTTTATCAAAGGTTCCATCATGGATGTAGTAAGTTAAACTCTGAAGATGCTTAAAAATAAAAAGAATCTTTCACTCTACAGTAATTAAAATCAACACCAGGGTTAGAGGTATTCAATTGAGTGACCAAATCATAAATATAATTATCTTATATCAAATGATTCCTGTACATGGCCACTCAATACATTTCATAAGACTCAAAATGTTCCATTTGAAAGAAAGAAATAATAATACCATCACTTAATTTAAACATTTTTAAAACAAAAATTAAATATTAACTTAATTTTCTATACATCTCTGTTTTTTAATGGGATGTATCACTTTTGAAGATTTTTTATAATGTGTTTTTATAAACATGCCATCCAAATAAAGAATTTTTAAAGCATACTAGAAATCAAAACAGATACCCTTGCTACTTTTAATGAATCCTCTGTGACATTTTCACAAACCTTTGAGGATTTTCAAACCACAGTTTGGGAAGGAAAAATTAATGTATGTTTACAGGCCACTCATGGGTCCCTAATTACTGTGTGCCACCAAATAAAATAGTCTCTTTTGTTAGTTGCCTTCTTTGAAGTCTCTGTATTATTTGATGCCATTTATCAGACCTCTCCTTCTTCCTTATAATCCTCTCATTTTTTATTTCAAGCCAACATTGTATTATTGCTACTCCAACCTGTCTGACTGATCTATCTCTGCTCCTTCAGAAGCTTCCCTCCTTTCTCCATGGCTTTTCCTACCACTCCGTGCTTTCTTTCATTTGCTTAATCCTCCATAGTGATCCTGGGCCTGTTCTCCCAGTTCTGCTTCATCTTGCAGGCTGCATTTCCTGGGTCCCCTATTAGCTAGCTTCATTGACCAAAGGCATGCACTAGAGGGAGAAAGAAGGCACTGGCGGGAGACACTGAGGGAAAGATAAAGGATGGGAAAAGCCAAGATATTTCTCTCCTTCCCTCTCTCTGCTTTGGGTGCCATCTCTGATGTCTTGACTGGAGCTGGATGCCTCAAGATAGCTTCACTCACATGTCCGACAATTTTTTCTGGTAGTTGGCTTGATTCTCCTCCATGGGACCTTTTGTCTTTTAGTAGGCCTGACTGGATTTCTTCACAGCATGATGGTCTAAGGGTTTCATGAGGCAAGACTAGAGCTGTAAGACCTCTTACCCAGATGTTCCAGAACTTACACAATGTCACACCCACCACATTCTGTTGGTCAAAGCAAGTCACAAGGCCAGGCCTTATTCAAAGGGATAGAAAAACAGACTTTGTTTATCGATGAGAAGAGCAGCAATATGACATTGCAAAAGACATGAAAACAGGGGGATGTGGTTCATTGGAAGCCATTATTGTAACAGTCTACCTCACTGAGTCCCTTAGTTCCAGAAACAGCGCCTCTCTCCTAAACACAGTGTATACTATTCCTAATCTCTGGGTTGTTCCCCATTTGTCTCTTTTGCTCCCTTGTCACCTGTTTAACCAACTCCTTGCATTAGATTGCTTCTGGTTTCCTAGTTTGACTGTAAATGTGCATCTACTTTCTTACTTTAACAGTGATAACCCTTAAATCTGGATCTGAATTCCAGATTTAAAAGTTCTAGAGTTCTGATTTCTAGATCTAAATCCAATTCTATATTTCCAAAGGCCTCAGGGTATTTCCACTTTAATTTTTTCTTCATCTCAAACTCAGCATATTCAAAACTGAATTCAGAATTCTCTCCCCTGGACAATGACCCTTCTCAAATTCTCTATACTCTAAACCAGGGGCCAGATATAGTAAGCAGCCAAGTCCATCATTGCCAATTTTATTGGAACACAGTCAAGCTCATTCATTTTCATATTGCCTATGTCTCTTTCACTCTACAATGACAGAACTGAGTACTTGCAACAGAAACTGTGTGACCTGCAAAGTTCAAAATACATACCATCTGGCCCTTTACAGAAAAATTTCCCAACCCGTTTTAAAGCTCTGATCCTTTATTTTTCTTCTCCACGTACAATCAGAGACTAAAGGTTCTCAATTCAATTCACACTCTTCATTTCTAAATTATTTCCATATTCTTTTATCTGTCTCTCCCTGTCTCCATCCTAATCTATTCTGCATATTTCAACTAAATTGACTGTTGCAAAATACCATTTTAATTCTGTCGCTCATCTACTAACAATTCCACAGTGACTTGTTTTTATTACAAGTCACTGATCATTGCAAACTCAGCATCCTTCAACCAGTTCACCTCAATTTACCCAACAAAATCTAATTTGCACTTTTCCCAAGCCATCTTCTCCAATCAGGTGCATCTTCTCTTTCTTCCCTTACTTGATTTCAGAACCTCTGAATGAAGAAATTCTGTCTCATCGCTTATAGCTCTAGCACAAGGCACAGTGGCTGGCATATGGTAAACAGGGAATACTACTTTTTTTTTTTCCTACTTCTGTCACTTTATTTATATGCTGCCCCTACTTAGTACATTCTTTCCTTGCTTTCCTATCTATCCAACCCTTTCTATTGTCTCTAGTCTCGTATTTTCTCTGAACTGTTCTAAGCTTAATGATCAATTTTTTATTCAAATCCCTGACAGTAAAAATTTATATCATCCATCTCTTCACTGCCTCAATGCACAGGGAGATAGAGAATTAGCCCAATATTGATTCTTGAGACAATCAGAACCTGCCATCTATTTATGCACAATTTCTAACATCCTTTCACATACCTCACGCTATCCTTTGAGGTATTTCTTCTTTGGGATTTGTCCAAAGTTACAAGGCTTCATAACTATTAGGAGCCAACGTGACAATCTAGATTCTAAATTTATACATTCTATATTCAAGATTCTAAATTTATAAGGCTTTCTAGGAAATTTCAGATAAGTTGTATGATAGAAGATTTTATTCTACAATCTTTTTGTAAATTTGATATATAATATTTCAGATGTGGCAAGAAGAAAGAGTTGAGAGAAGTATATGAAAGCACTTATTCACAGGTTATTACTCAGAAGAGAAAAAGTTCACTTACACAGAATCTAAAACTTACAACCTGCATTTTCAGTATTTGTGAACAAAATTCTGCAACAATACAGATATCCCTGGAAACCAGCTCCTATGACAGTTGTGTGCTGGAGCAATTTCCTACCAGCTTAAGGGGACAGATTGTTAAATATTCAGGAATTTTACAAACCAAGTGTCAAACCATTGGCAACTTGAAATCACCCATCATATGGGTATTTTCATCAAAATTGGCAAATGCTGTAAATCAAGGGGTTTTTTTTCTTGAGAGTTTTCCAGCACATCACTGATATATCTATATCCATATCCATATCCATATCTATATATATCTATATCTATATATATAGATATGGATATAAATATACACAAAATATGAGGAAGAGAGAGACAGAGCACAATTATAATCACAAGAGGAATAATAATTGATAAAAACACACAGTGTAGACTTTACTGCATTCCAGGCCATGTTCTAAGCACTTAGCATATATTCAGTGGTGTGCTACAGCCAGCTAGTACTAGCTTACAAAAGCCAACGGTGCACATCTCTTTCCCAACTCCAAGTTCAGTGGCCTCACATTGGTAGCTTGAAATCAGCCATAGTGGGAGTATTTACACCACAGAAATCAGTAAATACTGTAAATTAGGAATTTTTATTCAGATAGCCAGTTGTTAAACATTCACCAGCACATCACTGTTCTTAAGCCAGACTTTTATAAGACAGCATACTCACTTTCGGCCTCCTAATACATTATTCAGTATAGTTTGATAAACAAGAAACCTGTGCCTAAGCAGAGGAAAGGGAAGAAAACATATGAGATTATAAAAAGCAAGTGAAGACTTTGAGTTTGGTACAACTAGTCTGTGATAATAGAAGGGCTAGGAAATAAACACATTACCTTCCTTCTACCATATTAGCTTCTGGGGAAGGTTGGAACTATGTTCTTTCCATCATGCTGGCTGTCTTAGTACATTTTGTGCTACTATAACAGAATACCTAAGACTGGGTAATTTACCATGAACAGAAATTTATTGGCTCATGGTTCTGGAGGCTAGAAGTCCAAGATTGAGGGTCTGGCATCTTGCAAGGACCTTCTTGCTGACTCATCCCATGGTGGAGGGCAGAACAGCAAGAGAAGAAAAGAGAAGGAGAGGGAGAAGGAGAGATAAAGGAAGAAAGATAGAGAGAAAGAGAAGGCGGCCTAACTTACCCATTTATAATAAACCACTTCCAAGACAATACCGTTAATGTACTCACGAGGGTCAGAGACCTCATTGCCTAGTCACCTCTTAAACGTCTCACCTCTTGACACTGTTACAATGGCAATTAAACTTCAACATGAGTTTTAGAGGAGACAGATATTCAAGCCATGACACTGGCCCTCCCCATGAAAGCCAGAATTGTGAATAGTTCAATCATTTGACTTCGGTTTCTTGAGAACCACTGACTCTTTTGATCAAATAACAAACACCCTTTGCCATCAATAAGTAGGTACTTCCTAAACCCGGCACTTTGAATTTAGTCAAGTTCAAAGTGCGAATAAAGTAGGGGAAAAGGTGGGACAGAGATAAGGGGAGGAGAGAACCAGAGTAAGGAAAGAAATTAAGAATGGCACCTAGAATAGGATGAGTTTCTAAAGTTAAGTTTTCACTATAACTAGGGCGTCCTTGATGTTTTGAAATCAAAAGTGATGCCTGCATTTGCCACTCTTCCTTCCATCCCCAGCAATTCTCTATATGTCTGTGAGAGAAATCTGGGCCAGTGCATGCAAGGACAATTATGACAAGCTTATTCTGTCATATTTTTGCAAAATGAGAAAACTTCTACATGCCTGGGCCTCAGAAACAATAGTTAATTTTCAATTCAAGTTTATGTTTCTTTTAGGGAAAGAGCTGTCCAATGGATTAGATAATTTTCAAAATTTCCTAGCAGAAATAAAAATCCAAGAAATTAAAGAAGGAAAATGAAAACAATTACAAATGGTAAGTTATCTGCCATGAACAACAACTGATGGGTCTTGAGAGTAGGAGAGGGAAGTGTACAACTTAATTAGGAAGTGTCCTCCCAGAATACCAATGGTTTCCCAGCTGTTCTGCTTAGTTTGCCACAGACCATTGTCTTTCTTCATAAATCTAAATTAGCATCTGCAGCCACTCTCCTAGAAATGAAGATTTTAGCTCAGGGCTTCATTTTGAACACCCACTGGTCTTGAACTAAATTTGAATCATGAATGGAGTATTATTTAAAGGTTGATGCAGCATCACTTTAGTAATGAAACTAAAACTCCCTGAACTAAATTCTGCTTTATAGCCAAGAATGTCATGGTTAGGTTCCAGTTTAATAAAATTGTCTTGCTTTTGTAACTTTAAGTGCCTTCCTTCTCTCCCACCCCTCAAGAGCATTTTTTTTTCAACATGCTATTGTAATGTACACAACATTGAGCATGAAGTGATTAAACAATAAAACCTTGAGCTAATTTGCAGGTGGGGGTGGATAATAGAGTCCCATGGGAAGCGCCATCGTCCTTCCCAAATTGAGGGAAGAAAGGTAGAGTCTCTTTTCATCTCTAACTTCAAAAAAGACCAACTCTTTTGTCCCCAGGGGGATTTTAAGCCTCCATTCCAAAGGGAACACTGATTCCACTGAGAAGATTCAGGGTCCAGTGTGATCACAAAACTTAACTTCTTTGTTATGCTTGTGAAATCTAGAAGTAGAGTGTGTTAGTCTGTTCTTTCACTAGTATAAAGAAAACCTGAGGCTGGATAATTTATCAGAAAAGAGGTTTAATTGGCTCACAGTTCTGCAGGCTGCACAGGAAGCATGGCTAGTGAAGCCTCAGAAAACTTACAATCATGGTGGAAGGCAAAGGCGAAGCAAGCGTGTCTTCACATGGCCAGAGCAGGATAAAGAGAGATGGGGGAAAGGTGCTACACACATTTAAACAAATAGATCTCATGAGAACTCACTCAATATCATGAGAACAGCAGCAAGAGGGATGATATTAAACCATTAGAAACTGCACGCATGATCCAATCACCTCCCACCAGGCCCCACTTCCAACACTGGGGATTACAATTTGACATGAGGTTTGGGCAGCGATACAGACCCAAACCGTAACACAGGAATTATGCATGAAAGGGTGTCGTTGGGAAAGGGCAGGTAATCTTATTGTTAGACAGACACAAATCTGCAGAGCCCAGAGATGGTACAGACCTTTTATGTTTCAGTCTATAAGCATTGGCCCTATGGAAGATCCAAGGCACTTTCTTGTTGTGCTGAGTCCCAGAAAGAGGCTATACATCCTACAGACTTTTCAGCTACAGTTGGGCATCTAGAATGTGATATTTTTGATGTATTATTATGCTCTTGAGGGGCGGGAGAGAAGGAAGGGTACCTATAAAAAGAAAAATCCCACCCTGTCAACCTAGGGAAGAATCAGAATTACCTAGAGGAGTCAAAGTGGACTTAACAGAGCAAGGTTCTACTTCATTTTTGTTTTTCCTCCCCATTGGAAAATATAGACCACTCAAGTTTCATTAATGCACAAGTCAAAGGTAATGGTGCTGAAACAAGAAGCAAGCATCTCAGCTCAGGGTAGAACTTGAGCTAAGAACAATGGGGCAGACAGACAGAGAGTGTTCACCTGGCAAATGTATGCCAACCTTCCACATGGTCTTGAGATGTGAGGCCACCACAGGTAACTTAAATGTCCACTTGAACAATTCCAGCATCTTCCATATTGGGTATTAACAAGATCAGCTTTTCCTCTAATATCTAATAGTATCTAATATTCTAAAAGTACAGAATTCATCACTGGATGACATGGATACACTCTGGAAAATGCATCACTGGGCAATTTTGTCATCGTGCAAACCTATTAAAGGAACCTAGATGGTTAAGCCTACTACACACATAGGCTATATGGTATAGCCTAGTGCTCCTAGGCTACAAACCTCTGCAGCATGTTACTGTACTGAGTACTGTAGGCAATTTTAACACAATGGTAAGTATTTGTACATCTAAACATAGAAAAGGTACAGTAAAATTATAGTACAAAAGATAAATGATAGTGCACCTATATGGGACATTTACTATGAATGGAGCTTACAGTACTGAAAATTGCTCTGGATGAGTCAGTAAGTGAGTGATGAGTGATTACAAAGGTCTAGGACATTAATTACTATACAGTTCTATAGACTTTATAAACACTGAACACTTAGGCTACATTAAATTTATTTCAACATTTCTTCAATAATAATCTTAGCTTACTGTAACTTTTTTACCACATAAACATTTTCCAACTTTTTGACTCTCTTTAAATAATATAGCTTAAAACACATTATTCAGCTATACAGAAATATTTTTTAATCCTCAGAATTTTTTTTTTTTTTTACTTTCTGAAATTTTTGTGCTAAAAACTGGAACATAAACACCCATATTAGCCTGGGCCTACAGAATAATCAACATCTCTGTTTTCTATCTCCATATCTTGTACCACTGGAAAGTCTTCACAAGTAATAAACACTCATAGAGCTGTCACCTCCTGTGACAACAATGTCTTCTCTGGAATACCTCCTGAAGAACCTGGCTGAGGCTCTTCTTGAGGAGGTATCACTCTTTTCAGAAACATGTTCATGATGGTTTGCTTGGTTTGTTTCTTGTTTTCATTACAGATTTGCTTGGAAGCAGAAAATGCACCATGAACATTCCTCTCTATAAATGAAAATCTTTCAGTGTTAAGGTCCATGTTTTCAAACTTTTTAAGGAGCTTTTAAGCTCTGCAAAAGCTTCTGCTAAACCCTTTGCTGTGAATTTTCTTGGAGGTCCTTCTTTTTCTTCTCCTTCAGTTTCCTTTTCTCTTGCCTCTTCTTCAGCTATGCATCTCTGTTCCAGTTTCAATTCATTAATCAGTTCCTCAAGAACCACCTGCAGGAACTTCTCGATATCATCCTTATCCACATTCAGGTTAAAGTTGTTTGCCATCTCACCACAGACTTGTTAATTTTTGCAACTTCATCCTTAACAATTTATTTGAAATCATAGGCAAACCTCTTGAGTGTCTTCTTCCAGATACCATGTATACACTTTTTGGTAACATCACCTGAAGCCCAAGCAAGGTTCCTGATGCAATCACAGATGTTGTAACCCTTCCATCGGTATTTTCTCAGTGCCTAGTTGCAGCAATAGCCTGGGCAAATGTCTTCCTTAAGTAGTAGACCTTAAAGCTGTTATAACTCCAACATCACAAACTTTTTGTTTTGGTTGTGATCATCAAGGTGCTGAGAGGGATATGCTTCTGTGTCTGGTCTTCAATTCAGGCCAGTAGAAGTTTCTTTCTCCATATCTGGAGATATGTGCTCTTGAATTTGTATTAGTTTTGTTGCCTTTAATGAAGCAGATACTTTAACACCTTCCATCATTTTGTTCTTGTCCTTCAATATGGTAGCCACTATGAGAAACACAGGTTATCAGAGCAGAAATAGCAGCCCTATGAAGAAAGAGGAATGATGAAAAAGAAAGAAAAGAAGGAGAGAAATGTGAAGAGGGGAGGAAAAAAAACAGGAGGTAGAGGAAAAGCTGTCTACCCATCCCTTGTTATAATTGGATGTCAATCTTAATCTTAATATCTCCTAACAAATCTTCCAAGGGTGAAGATCCACATAGTTCTTTTTACTCTCCAGTAATAATTGCTTTACAAATTTTAAGTAATATTATTATCATCATCACCAATCTTAGCTAGAAAGTTTTCTTATAAACTCATATATAAAGCTGGGGAAGCTTCAGAATAAACAGAGCACAGTGAAGCACAAAGTTGAGGTTAAAAAAGCAAGCAACAAGCACTAGCTTTCTTTATAGTCCTCAACATCTTTCTCCCTGATGCGCTGTGTAGCTTAGTAAGCTTACATTAAAAACGGGATTGTAGAGTGAGTTTGCCTGAGAATGCCTCTCCAAGACCAGCCTAGGAAGCGCAAATCCCTCCCACTTTGTCCTCAGTTCAACTCCCAAGATTCCCAGCCTCTGCGTGTGAGTCACATTGCAATTGCCTACGATATGCATCTGCACGGATTCCTTCTGCTTCAGCAGGGAGTTTCAAGCTCCTGCCTGCCTATAATGAAGAAGAAAATTAGTGCGACAATGTGTCCGGATGCTGAAAAGCTGGCAGCCAGCAAAACAGTAGTGCATTTGGCTAATTTTCTTTTGCAGGGCTTTTTACTGTAAAGAAAATTGGCCTCCATGGATTAAAAAAATTTCAACATTTGCATCCCTTTCTTGAATTCGATCTCTTTGTTTCCATTTTAATATGTCGTGGGAAGTTTCCTGTGAAAATGTAAACAAGCTTTGTGTTTATTTTAATCACTTTTTCCTCCTGTTTTCGAGCTGTAGACAACCCCGGCCCTTACTCAAATTCTGGTGGTTAGAGTAGAACACAACCAAGTTGTAACTCAAGCCTGTCCTTTTGTAAGAGGAAGGGGTGGGATAAATAAAAGGAAGGCATTTCCTAAAGTAGCTGAGAGTCCTATTAACTGGCTAAAGATCTAACTCCTCAATGAAGAATTAGTCAACTGAACTAGTTGAAGAAAACCTTTGAGGTGAATAATTCACAGCTTTGGAACCTAAACACCCACCCAAGAAGGAATCTTCCCTTTTCCTGTTAATCCTGAATATTGTATCTCTACTTTGCTTCTGGAATCACCTTGAAAGTGTTGCCATCTTCAGTGTTTCTACTCCCTCTCATCTGATTTATTAAGCCACTATAGTCTAGCTTCTATTCTTACTACCTTACTGAAATTTACGAAGACAGATATCAACAATGATTTACTTTTTGTATAAGTAATACATTATGATCAATACAGTGAATGTTTCTACTACCTATTTTACTGGATTTCTCTGTTCTATTTGAAGATGTAAACCACTCTCTCCTTTGAGAATTTTGTCTTCTTTTGTTTTCTGTGGCATCATGCTCTCCTGATTCCTTTTCTACATTGCAGATCATCAATCCTTAGTCTTCTTCACTGAATTCTCTTTTATTGTCCTCTTAAAATAGAAGTTATATTTTACAATCTCATTCATTCTCATCTTTTCAATATCACCTCTATATAATTTTCCCATTTATATGTCTAGCCTAGACTTCCTTCCTAAATCCTTACATCTTGATCTGCACGCTTTGATTCTAGCAGTGCTATTGTGAACAATTCCAAACCACCTCCTGCTGCCAAAATCTCACCTCAAGTGTCTGCTTCTCTTGTCTTTTCCTGTTGCAACTCAAGGCCTTTTATAATGTCATAGAAGCATTTTTGCCCACTTAAACAAGAGCAGCTCACAAGAGGGAAGTCAGAAGACAAATGTTTCAGACTCCCACCTTTCAGATGGGTAATTCTTGCAGGCTTTCTTTGTTTTTCTCAAAAGTCCCATGTTGCCTAGAGCACTGACCTCAATAAAGTATCCTTACACTGGCTCTTCCTTTTTCCCTATCTCACTTTCCCTCTGTGACCACTCAGGTTTTGTGAGATCACTTGCCAAACAAACTACCTATGGCCAAATTCCTTGTTTTAATATGTTTTATTTTTTAGACCACTTTTAGTTTCACATCAAAATGAAACAGAAGATACAGAAAACTCCCATATACTGCTTGTCCTCACATATGCAGTCTCCCCCATTATCAACATCCTGCCCCACAGTTGAACATTTGTTACAATCCGTGAACCTACATTAAAACATCATTGTCACCCAAGGCCTATCTATCGTTTACACTAGGATTCACTCCTGGTGATGTATATTATTATAGGTTTAGACAAATTTATAATAACATGTGTCTACCATTATAGTGTCATACAGAGTTTTTTACTGCCCTGAAAATCTTCTGTGCTCCTCCACCTATTCATCTCTTCCTCCCCGTAACCCTTGGCAACCAGTCATCTTTTTACTGTCTTCATAATTTTGACTTTTTCAGAACGTCATATAGTTGAAGTCCTGTAGTATACAGCCTTTTAAAATTGGCTTCTTTCACCTCATAATATGCGTCTTAAGTTTCCCTCATGTCTTTTCATAGCTTGATAGCTCATTTCTCTTTGGTATTGAATAGTACGTCAATGTCTACATGTACCACAGTTTATCCACTCACCTACTGAAGGACATCTTACTTGCTTCCAAGTTTGAGTAATTATGAATAATCAGGCCACAAAAATCTGCATGCCCCTCATGTGTTTCCCCCATGCTGTTCTCGTGATAGTGAGGAAGTTCTCACAACAGCTGATGGTTTTAAGTCTGACACTTCCACTCTCTTTCTCTCTCTCTCTCCTGCTGCCATGTAAGAAGTGCCTTGCTTCCCTTTTGCCTTCTGCCATGATTGTAGGTCTCCTGAGGCCTCCCCAGCCATGCTGAACTATGAATCAATTAAACCTTTTTTGTTTATAAATTACCCCGTCTCAGGTAGTTTCTTTATAGCAATGTGAAAATGAACTAATGCAAATGCAAAAGGATAATTGCTGGATCATACGTATGCTAAGAGTATATTTAGTTTTTTTAAAAATAAAATTGAGACAGGGTCTCACCATGTTGCCCAGTCTGGTCTCAAACTCCTGGGTTCAAGTAATCCTCCCCCCTTGGCCTCCCAAAGTGCTGGGATTACATGCATGAGCCACAGTGCCTGGCCTATTTACTTTTATAAGAAACTGCCAAACTGTCTTCCAAAGTGGCTGTATCATTTTGCACTCCCACCAGCAACAAATGAGCATTCCTGGTGCTCCACATTCTCACAAGCATGTGATGTTGTCAGTGTTTTTGATTTTTGGTTATTCTCATTGATGTGTAGTGCCATCTCATTGTCACTTTAATTTGCGTTTCCTGGATGAGGCGGAGTATCTTTCCTGGATGAGGTGGAGTATCTTTTTATTGTTTATTTGGCATCTATATATCTTATTTGGTGAAGTTTCTGTTGGGGTTTTGGGCCCATTTTTTAATGGTACCCAAGTTCTTACTTTAGGCATTGCTTTAAGGGAAACCAAAAGATAATTGGTACCAGCAATGATCCTGCAAAGCAGAAGAATGAGATCCTATCACGAGATTGTTTGCATTCAGATGACACCAATAATTGAATGACTGGTGGTAAACAGGATGGTGATAAGACCTAACATGCAGTACCATTCAATTATTAAGCCCAGCCTGTCCAATATGGTGAAACCCTGTCTCTACTAAAAACGCAAACATTAGCGGGGCATGATGGCACACCCCTCTAATCCCAGCTACTCAGGAGGCTGAGGTGGGAGAACTGCTTGAATCTGGGAGGTGGAGGCTGCAGTTAGCTGAGATCATGCCACTGCATTCCAGCCTGGGCAACAGAGCGAGACCCCATCTCAAAAAAAAACAACAACAACACACAACTCTCATCTGTAGTGGATGCGATAAAATACAGAGGAAAAGAAAGGTATTGCTTTCATTGATATTGGGCAATAGTAATTATAAGGATTATGGAATTCACTGGCTTTCATTAAATGCCTTAAAGGTCTTGAAAAAATATGAGTATGAAATAAAGATAATATGCTGGGTTCAGCTATCTCCTGTGAGGTGCACCCTGTGAAGATCAGAAGGCCTCCATGGATGGGTAAAAAGAGACCTTCAACTCCTATAATCAAAGGGTAGTTCTATGCTGAAAGTCAGGTCAAATATTGAAACCTTCTGAAGAGACTGAATGTGCAGCCTTGAAAAATCTTCAAAGCTGAAGACACAGCCATAATAGGAGAGTAGTAGAATCCTAAAACTTGATATGGGGATATTTATAGATTCATTTAAAAAGATTGAACCCTAAGTTCTCCTGGATCCTCCAGACTGGTATAAGCAGCCACTGCCCCTGCCAGAGAGGAGTCCTTCTTACCTGAAGATATTATCCAGATCTCACCTGAAGCAGATGCCTAGCAAGATGATGTTTCTTCCTCAAGACCCACCATTGCCTTTCCTTATAGTTTCCAAACCAATAATTAAAGTCACATTTCAGGGTACACTAAGTGGGGAAATACAAGCCCTCTTCCAGAAAGAAATAGCTGATTCACATTTTGTATTACTGGCTTATATGTTCTGGCAGAAATTGGTAAAATATGTGTGGGAGTGGATTTTGAGGGTTAAGTTGGGCAGACAGTATATAAATCTGAATAAAGGAGAGGTTGTTGACATTGGAGTACTCTTTCATGACTCAGGATTTAATGCCTTGGCAAGAACACCTGGACCCAGCCCTAATACAGAACTGGGATCCCTCTTTGAAACTTAGTCACATTTATGGCCCATAGTAATAATGGTGGAGATGCTGGAACTGTGTTGGCAGAGAGCTGGAGAAAGATTTAGAAGTGGGAGAAAAACTGGCTCTGTGTTCTTCAGAAGAGCCCAGAAGATACGCCTTTACTAACAAAATAAAGTATAAACTTGTGTGGGAGAGTAGCCAGTTTTATCTTTGAAAATTTCAATGGCAGCTCTTCTCTGTAGGACAGAGTAGATAGAAGGAAATTATATCATGGTGGAACTCATTTCCTCTCTATCAATGGCAATGTAGAATTCCAAAACATCAGACACAGGTTGCAACACTTAACAGTTACAGGCAAGGTGGAAATAATAACCATAATCGGCAGCAAATCTAGAATAACAATCAGGAGTCAATCAAGAGTGAGGTAGATGGGCAGCTGACTACAGACAAAAATCAATTGCTGGTGAACAGAAGGCTGATTTCAGCTGCTACAGTGGAAAATCACAATTATTCATCAAGCTTCAAGCTTTAAGATCTGATCCAATTCTCAAAAAAAGAGTCATTAAAGAGGATAATGTTCACTGCAAGGAAAGATCCCTAAAGGTCCCCTTAAGGAAGGTATATTGTATATACTGCTACAGCAAATATATACAATCAACATGCTCCAAATTTATTATCTGAAGAAACTGTGACCACTTACCAGACTAAGTTATGCACTGGGGAAAGAGGAGGACTCTGACCTTTCAAGGACTATTAGATATGTTTCTAAGCTGACAAAAATACAAGGAGACATGCTATGTCATCATACCCCACTACCTCAATTAGAGTGGGGCTTTTGAAGGGCAGATGAATCCTCTCCAAAGACTATCTCACGATGAGTTTGTATACCCATTCTGTTATTTCCCCTGTGCCTGAGTGTACAGTTGGGATGAATATGATTAGCAGCTAACAAACATTCACTCACATGGTTCCTTGAGCTGTGCAATAAGAACAATTATTATATGAAAGGCCAAAGATAAGGCTTTGAAGTTACCCTTAACCACTTAAGATAGTAAATCAGAATGCCATGTTCCATGAAAATCCAAGCCTAATGCTACAATCAAGATGTGAAGGCACAGGTATTGTGGTCATCACCATATCATTGTCTGGTTGACATCAATATATATAATAGCTGATTACCATGAAATTACTAAATGAGAGCCACAGTTGCATGTCTGTATCAGATGTCATATGTTGACTAGAACTGATCAACATCACTTGTTGATCAGGCAGTGGCAGTTGGTATGTAGCTATTAATCTGGTTAATGTGTTCTTTTCAATCCTCATGAATAATGAAGATAAAAGAAAATCACATTTATGTGGAAAGGACAGCAATGCACATTCACTGCCTTGTCCCTGAGCTATGTTATTTATCCTGTTCTCTGTCAAAATGTAGTAAAAAGGAAACGAGATCGTCTTGACATTCTAGAGAAAATTATGCTGGTCTACTATATTGATGAAATTATGATGAACAGGAAATGGTGAGTAGCTCTGTTACCATTGTCAAATCATATATTCCAATGAGTCAGAGATAACAGCTACAAAGATTGAGGGGCTGCCACACTTTGAAGATTTTTAGGAAGCCAATGACCTGGCACATATTTGAACATGTTCTCATGTACTCCAAAAAAAAAAAAAAAAAAAAGACAAGTTATCGCACCTTGCAACCTTGCAACTAAGAAAAAGACACATTTAGTCGTGCAACAGATGCTCTCAGTGTTTTGCACAGAACATCTTATCAATTTCCATTTCTTTGCTTATAGGTCTAACTTCTAATTGCCAGCCCTGCAATTTTTTGCTTGAAGGCTCCCTTTCTGACCACCAGACTATGGAGAAGACCAGAAATACCCAATAATTAATTCCACCCAGGATTAATCCTCAATTAGTGACTAATAACAGTTGGTGGATATTCCCTCAGCCCTTAGGTGGGATAAGTTGTGAGTACTGCATTTCACAAAGTCTACAAGAGTTCCTGAGAAGGATTAAGCTCTAGTTGCCCTCAGTGATAACTTGCTTGGAAATCTCATCTTTATGAGATGCAACTCACACAGTGCTTAGAGAGGAATTTATAGTTGTAAACACCTATACCTAAAAAAGAAGAAAGATCTCAAATCAATAATCTGAAACTCTTCCATATGAAACTTAAATTTAAAAAAGAGCAAATTAAACCCAAAACCAGAAAAGAGAAGGAAATAATGATAATTAGAACATAAATAAATAAAATAGAGCATAGAAAAACAACACAATCAACAAAACCATAGCTTGGTTCTTTGAAAAGATCAATAAAATTGAAAAATCTTTAGCTAAAAAAAGAAAAAAGAGAATTACTAAAATAGGGAATGAAAGAGGAAACATAACTATGGACCATAGAGAAATTAAAAGTAATCTAAGGAAATACAATGAACAAATGTATACCAACAAATTAGATAACTTTAAAAAAATCTACAACTTCTTAGAAGGACACAAGGCCAGGTATATGCCTGGTGGCTCATGCCTCTAATCTCAGTACTTTGGGAGGCAAAGGTAGATGGATCACTTGAGCTCAGGAATTCAAGTCCAGCCTGGCAACATGGCTGTCTGTCTCTATACAAAATACAAAAATTAGCCAGCCATGGTGGTTGCATGCCTGTCGTCCCAATTACTCAGGAGGCTGAGGTGGGAGGATCACTTGAGCCTGGGAGGTCAAGGCTTCAGTAAGCCAAGATCACACCACATACTCCAGCCTAGGGGATAGAATGAGACCCTGTCTCAAAAAACAACAACAACAAAAAAAAAAGATACAAATGACTGAAATTGTATCAAGAAATAGACTGAACAGACTTATAATAAGTACAAAAAAGTTAATTAGAAATTTGGAAACTTCCCTCCATGAACAGCCCAGATGCAAGCCTGGGCAATGTTGCAAAACCTCATCTCTACAAAAAAAAAAAAAAAAATCAGCTGGGTGTGGTGGCATGTGCTTGTAGTCCCAGCTGCTTGAGAGGCTGAGGTGGGAGGATTACCTGAGCCAAGAAAGGTCAAGGCTGGTGATCAGGGCACTGCACTCCAGTCTGGGCGACAGAGTGGATACTCTGTCTCAAAAAAAAGAAAAGCCTAGATTCAGATGGCCTCACTGGTGAATTCTACCAAATATTTAAGGAAAAATTAACACAAATCCTTTACAAATCTTCTAGTAATGTAAAAGAAAGGAGCATTTTCCATCTCATTCTATGAGGCCAATTTTACCTTAATACCAAAACTAGACAAAGACAATAAACCTATAAATAAAGACATAAAAATTCTCTATAAAATACTAGCAAACCAATAATAGAAACATTAAAAGAAGTTACAGACCAGGAACAAATAAGATTTATTCCAGGAATGCAAGGTTGTTTTGATACCCAAAAAATCAATTAATGTAATATCCAATATTAATAGAACAAAAGACGAAATCATATGATCATCTCAATAGATGCAGAAAATGCATTTGACAAAACTCTAATACTCTTTCATGATGAAAAAGAAATATTCAATAAACTAGGAATAGAAGGGAACTTCCTCAATCTGATAAAGAGCATCTATGAAAAACTTCATCTAACATTATATTTCATGGTAAGA
Organism: Macaca fascicularis; assembly: GCF_037993035.2. Taxonomy (NCBI): domain Eukaryota; kingdom Metazoa; phylum Chordata; class Mammalia; order Primates; family Cercopithecidae; genus Macaca; species Macaca fascicularis. Next base: position 110,821,325 of record NC_088379.1, read on the forward strand.
CACTAAACTTTTTCTCCTCAAGATCAGGAACAAGACAAGGATGCCAGTTTTTGCCTCTTCTACTCAACATTGTATTGGAGGTTCCAGCCGAGGCAATTAGACCAGAAAAAATAAAATGTATACAAATTGGAAAAAAAGAAGTAAAACTACCTCTACTTTGGGGTAATATGATTCTGTATATAGAAAATCATAAGGAATTTTAAAACTAGCAGAAATAAAGTTGAAGATTACATGATATAAGATCAGTGTGCAAAATCAATTGTAATTGTGTACACTTGCAATAAATATGAAAATAAAATTAAGAAAACAATTACACTTATAATAGCATTAAAAAGAATAAAATACTGGGAACTAAATCTAACAGAAGTGTGCAAGAAATGTATACTGAAAACTAGAAAATACTGTTGAAATAAATTGAAGAAGAATAAATAAATATCAAGACATCTCACGTTCATAGATGAGAAGACTTAATATTGTTAAAAAGGAGGTATTCCCCAAGTGTATCTGTATACTCAGCATAATATCTATTAAAATCCCAGACAACTCCTCTGCAAAAATTAGATATGATTCAAAAATGTATATGAAAATGGAAGAGATCCAGAATAGACAATATAATCTGAAAACAAAAGAACAAAATTGGAGAACTCATACTTCCCAATTTCAAATATAATCGTAAAGCTAAAGTAATCAAGACAGTGTGTTCCTGGAGTAAGACTAGAAATATAAATAAATAAAATGAAATAGACATTCCCGAAATAAACTCTTACATATAAACTCAATTGATTTTCATCAAAAGTGTCAAGAAACAGTAACAGGGAAAGAACAATCTTTTCAACAAATGGTGCTGGGATAACTGAATAACCAAAAGGAATCCAAAAATTGAATTTGGACTCAGAATTTTTACCATATATAAAAATTAAGTCAAAATGAATTATAGACCTAAATATGATAGTTAAAATTATAAAACTCTTAGAAGAAAATTTATTTGAGAGGATCCTCATGACCTTGAATTGGGCAATGATTTATTTGACCCAAACCACAAATGACAAAAAATAATAATAAATTGGACTTTATCAAACTAGCAAACGTTTGCTCTTTGAGTGCTACTATCACACAAATAAAAAGACAGCTCTGATGGTTAATTTTATAGGACATTTTTCTAGATCATGATACTCTGTTGTTTGGTCAAACATCAATCTGGATGCTGTTGTAAAGATATTTTTTAGATATGATTGATATTTAAATCAGTAGACTTTGAGGAAAGCAGATTTACCCTTCATAAAGCAGGTGGGCTTTCTCCAATCAACAGAAGTCCTTAAGAGAAAAGGGTTCTGGGAAAATGAAGAAATTTTGTTTCTAGACTACATTCCTATTCAAGACTGCAACATCAACTCCTGACAGAATTTTCAACCTGTCAGCCTGCCCTACAGATTACAGACTTACCAGCGCACACAATCATATGAATCATTTCATAAAACAATGTCTCCCTCGGCCGGGAGCAGTGGCTCACGCCTGTCATCCTAATACTTTGGCAGGCAGAGGCAGGCGGATCACAAGGTCGAGAGATCAAGACCATCCTGGCCAACAGGGTGAAACCCCGTTTCTACTAAAAATAAAAATAAAAAATTAACTGGGTGTGGTGGCACGTGCCTGTAGTCCCAGCTACTCAGGAGGCTGAGGCAGGAGAATCGCTTGAACACGGGAGGTGGAGGTTGCAGTGAGCCAAGATCACCACTGCACTCCAGCCTGGTGACAGAGAAAGACTCTGTCTAAAAAAAAAAAAAAAAAAAAAAAAAAAAAAAAAATCTCTCCCTCTGTGTTTCAACCTCTCTCTCAACATATGTGTGTATGTATACATATGTATGCTAGAAGATATTACAAGTTTGATTCCAGACTACAGCAACAGAGCAAATATCACAAATAAAGCAAATCACATGAATATTATGGCAGACAGATTCCCCAGTATATATAAAAGCTATGTTTACATTCTACTTTGGTCTATTAATGAGCAGTAACATTATATATTAAACATGTACATGCTTTAATTTTAAAATATTGCTTAAAAGTGCTAACAATCATCTGAGCCCTCAGGAAGTCATAATCTTTTTTGCTGGGGAAGGGTCTTGCCTCCATGTTGATCACTGCTGACTGATCAGGGTGGTGGTTGCTAAAGTTTGGGGAGGTGGTGGCAATTTCTTAAAATATGACAACAATGAAGTTGGCTGCATTAATTGACTCCTCCTTTCACAAAAGATTGCTCTGTTGCATGTTATGCTGTTTGATACATTTCCCTGCAATAGAAGCTCTTTCAAAATTGGAGTCAACTCGCTCAAGTCCTGCTGCTGCTTCATCAACTAAATTTATGAAAAATTCTAAGTCCATTGTTATCATTTCAACAGTTTACAGCATCTCCACCAGAAGTGTATTCCATGTCAAGCAACCACTTTCTTTGTTCATCTATAAACAACAGCCCTTCTTTCATTCAAGTTTTACCATGAGATTGCAGCAATTCATCCACTGAAGTGGAATCTTTAGAATCCACTAATTCTACTTCTCTTGCTGCTTCCACCACATCTGCAATTATATTCTCCACTGAAGTCTTCAACTCCTAAAAGTCATCCTTGAGAGTTGGCATCAACTTCTTCCAAACTCCTGTTAATGTTGCTATTTTGACCTCCTCCTGTAAACAACAAATATTCTTAATGGCATCTAGAATGGTGAGCTCTTTCCAGAAGATTTTCAATTTACATTGTCCAGATTCATCAGAGGAATCACTATCTATGGTAGCTATAGGCTAACAAAATGTATTTCTTAAATAAGACTTGAAAGTCAAAATTACTCCTTGATCCAGGGGTTGCAGAATGAATGTTGTGTTAACAGGCATGAAAATATTATTCTCCTTGCACATCTCTCTCAGAGATCTTGGGTGACCAAGTGCATTGTCAATGAGCCACAATATTTTGAAATAAACTTCTTTTTTGAGTAGTGGGTTTCAACAGTGGGCCAACAATATTTAGTCAACTGCCAGGCATGTTGGCTCATGCCCAAAGTGCCTGTAATTCCAACACTTTGGGAAGCCAAGGCGGGAGGATCACCTGAGGTCAGGAGTTCAAGACCAGCTTGATCAACATGGTGAAACCCTGTCTCTATTAAAAATACAAAAATTAGCTGGTTATGGTGGCACATCCTGTAATCCTAGGCACTTGGGAAGCTGAGGCAGGAAAATCACTTGAACCTAGGAGGTGGAGGTTGCAGTGAGCCAAGATCATACCATTGAATTCCAGCCTGGGCAACAAAAGTGAAACTCCATCTAAAAGAAAAAAAAATTTTCAGTAAAACATGCAGTAAACAGACAGGCTGTCATCCAAGCTTTATTGTTCCATTTATAGAGCATAGGCAGAGTAGATATAGCATAATTCTAAAAGGCCCTAGGATTTTCAGAATGGTAAATGAGCATTGACTTCAACTTGAAGTCACCAGTTACATGAGCCCCTAACTAAAGAGACAGCCTGTCCTTTGAAGCTTTGAAGCCATGCATTGACTTCTCCTTCCTGGCTCTGAAAGTTCTAGATGGTATCTTCTTCCAATGTAAGGCTGTTTTATATACGTTGAAAATCTGTTGTTTAGTGGAGTCAACTTCATCAATTATCTTAGCTAGATGTTCTGGATAACTTGTTGCAACTTCTACATTAGCACTTGCTGCTTCAACTTATACTTTTATGTTATGAAGATGGCTTCTTTCCTTTAACCTCAGGAACCAACCTCTGCTGGCTTCCAACTTTTCTTTCTTTTTAAAGAAGAAAAACTTCAGATGTACTAAATACTTAAATTCCAAAGTAATCGTTATATATAAAAAAAACCCCACAAAATAGAAGGAATTGCTGTTTAACATTTATATAAACCTAGGATAGGGACAGCATGATGCCAGGGACAGGAATTGCAATGAAAGAAATTTATTGTTTTTACCACAAAATGCAAACTTCTATGAAAAGCACCATAAGTAAATCCAAAAATAAACTGAAAAACACTTGTCATGTAACCAAAGAAAAAAAATCTTCATATATAAAAAGATATTGTAAATTAATAAGAAAATGCCAAACTACCTCAAAAAATGAAAACGGCTAAGGAGAAGCAAGTTTTATGTGTGTGTTTATTTGTTTATTTCTTTTTGAGGCAGAGTCTTGCTCTGTCACCCAGGCTGGAGTGCAGTGGCGCAATCTCAGCTCACTGCAACCTCTGCATCCCAGGTTCAAGCGATTCTCCTGCCTCAGCCTCCCAGATAAGCCAGTTTTAAAAGAAATACAGATTAAATTGACATTATAGCATTGATCATAATGGTGAGAAGCTAGAAACATGAAGTAATAATAGGCAACCAACTGAAATAAATTATGATACACATACGTATACCTTAGAATATTAAGTAGCAGTTCAAAATGATAGTAAAAAAAAATGTGTTTACCAAATGTATAAGAAAAAAAAAACCACATTAAAAAGTGGGCAAAGGACATGAACAGACACTTCTCTAAAGAAGACATTCATGTGGGCCACCAACATGTGAAAAAAAAGCTCAATATCACTGATCATTAGAGAAATGCAAATCAAAACTACAATGAGATACTGTCTCAGGCAGGTCAGAATGGTGATTATTCAAAAGTTGAGAAACAACAGATTCTGGTGAGGTTGCAGAGAAATAGGAACACTTTTACACTGTTGGTGGGAGTGTAAATTAGTTCAACCACTGTGAAAGACAGTGTGGTAATTTCTCAAAGACCTAGAGGCAGAAATACCATTTGACCCAGCAATCCCATTACCAGGTACACACCCAAAGGAATATAAATAATTCTGTCATAAAGATATATGTGCACATATGTTCATTGCAACACTGTTCACTATAGCAAAAACATGGAATCAACCCAAATGCCCATCAGTGATAGACTAGATACAGAAAATATGGTACATATACACCATGGAATACTATGCACCCATGAAAAGGAACAAGATCATGTCTTTTGCAGGGACATGAATGGAACTGGAAACTGTTATTCTCAGCAAACTAACACAAGAACAGAAAACCAAACACTGTATTTTCTCACTTATAAGTGGGAGCCGAATGATGAGAACACATGAACACATTGGGGGAACAACACACACTGGGGCCGTCGGAGGGTGAAGGGGGAGGGAGAGCACCCGGAATAATAGCTAATAGATGCTGGGCTTAATTACAGGGTGATGGGTTGATCTGTGCAGCAAACCACCATGGCACACGTTTACTCATGTCACAAACTTGCACATCCTGAAAATGTACCCCAAAACTTAAAATAAAAGTGTAAGAAAAAAAAAGATTAGAGCTTTTTCAATGTGTAAAACATAGTAAAAAAATCTATATGTTAAAAAATGTATTTACTGCTAGGAAATGTGAATCCCCAAAAAATAACACGGATGTTTTCATTTTTTATAAAAAATTATATATATTGACAGGAAGGAATATGAAAATAATATTGTCTGTTTGAAATTGTATTTAAATTTTTCTTTTGACTATATTTTCTTTTCCTGCAATGAATTACTTTCATAGTAACAAAAAGTCTTTTAAAAATTACTCCCAGCACAAAAAAAAACCCCAGCAATCCCTGAGGTAAGGTGGCATTTTAAAAACTGAAAATATTTATTTGTACAGAAAAGCAAAACTTCACCATAATTATGACTATTGTAATTATAAAGTAAATGAACACTTCAATTATGTGACAGTTGTGATTTATCATTAAGGTTTTAGGTCTATAACACATTTAAAATCTAATGAACTTTGGAAAGACAATGTCATAAAATTGTCTTAAAACACTATGTTAAGTCATTACTAACATTGCAGATAAGGATAAAGATGGCAAAATTCTTTACTCTTACCACATCCTCATATAATTGTCACATTTGTTATCAAATTTTAGTTTGGAAGTCAGTCCACTTATCAATATCAAATTCTACTTTGTTGCACAATGTCCAGTTGGGCAATTTTCAACTACGTTGTGAAACTCAAGAAAAATAAAGTTGAGTCTAAGCAGTTGACACAGTTCTGCTCAAAAACCTATTCTTACAAAATAACTTGTCAAAACATTTTTATCTTTAAAAAATTTTGAATGCAACTATTAATGTTTCACTTTTGCTCTACTCAATTCTTCCTTTAAAAGTTTATTAAAATTATTAAGGAAATAAAGTGTAGAAGGACTATAGAAAATATTTTCAATAAAAAGAATAATCATTAACACTGGCAATTGCCACTAGGAAGGAGTATACATACTGATAAAAATTATAGAAACCTCTTGGTTGTTCCCCTAACTACCACTGATGTTGGGTTAAGTCCCACAACATCAAAAATGAAGAAATAGTTCCATGAGCTGTCAATAATTGTCTGAAGGCAATGTATTATTCATTGGCACCAGAATCCCTCTGATGTTCTTCCGCATGTTCACATGTTTTACCATCGGTCATCTATCAGATTCTGCAACTGTTGTGGGAATATCCAGCTAACAAAAGCCAAAGCTGGGCATTGACACTGACGGTAGCTTACTGATGTTTCCCCTGCAAATGTCACATTTTCTGATAATAAAATTTTGCACAAAAGGTGGAATTCAAAAGGCCAATTATACATTTATCTAAAATCTTATAATTACAGTAGTTTATGAAAAAAGTTGTCCAGTACTATAAACTGCTTCTGCATCAGTTCCACAAACAAGACAAGGATAAAGATGACAAAAACGCATCCAAACGGTTCACAGACAGGGTTGAGAAGTAAGCTTGTGATTTCAATTTGGTCTTTTGTAGGATCAGTGCTGAGCCAAGAACTTTGAGAGACTGGTGAACATTAGCTTGCTTACTAATGCTATGAGACAAAAAAGTACTAGCTCTTCCTCCTTGGTGAAAGAGTGATGGTACATCTGTGGAAACATCCCAATGTCAGAGGAATTCATCTTCAGAACAATAAATGGAGGATCTGGGTTTAATGGGTGAAAGTGAACTTCCTACATTTTAGCTTCGTAATTCTTCAGCGAAGATACAGGCATAGTACCTTGTCTAACATTCCAAATACTCAACATTCCATCCTGGCCACCAGGAGCTACAACATGCTGTTTGGTGAGATTTCTATCAATGCAATGGAATGGCACTCAGTCACCGGTCAGTGACAATATCTGAGAAGGCTCATTTCCTTGTTGTGTGAAATCCCATATTTTTAACTGTCCAATCGAATTTACAGTAAGAATCTCTCAAGAGTTCTAAGAAAGATTACAGCATAGAGTATACTACTATCCGCATTGCCTACAGTTCTTACAGTTTCCCTGTGATAAGCTTTGAAGAGATTTATTCAACCATTGTCTCCAACGTTAATGATTTCTGGGTTGTTCCACACAACAGCTGTACGTGGTGCACTGCTACACGAAGGACTTTCTGGGCCTGTGTGGTAATGAGCTGTAGTTCACAGCTGGTTGACTGAAAGAGTCTGGTTATTCAGATGATGAAGGAAAACTGATACACATCCTGTTGATGAAGCAGCTACAATTCTTTCCTGGTCAGACAACTGTCAATCCATTATATCACCATAGTGTCTAATATCACACAGTAATTGATTGTCTCCTTCAAACCCTCTATCAGAGTTCAAGTTTCCAAAATCTCCAATAGACCGCAGTGAAACATAATTTTCCCCATTGTCCCAAGAGCCCGTAGAGAACATCTCTGCAGTCTTCAAGCTCCCCAGAGGCACTGGTCACCAGCATGTTTTGCAGATTTTCTGAGACACAAACAGCATAAATTTCCTCCAGCTGAAAGCAACTGCAGCAGGTACAGCAATAAGCAAGCACTGCTTCCAACTTCTCTTCTGCAGCTTCCTCATCTCTCTCAGCCTTTGTAGAATTGAAGAGAGTTAGGACCTTGCTCTGGATTAGGCTTTGGCTTAAGGGAATGTTGTGGCTGGCTTGATCTTCTATCCAGACCAACTAGAACTTTCTCCACATCAGCATTAAGGCTGTTTCCTTGTTTTTATCATTTTTCATGTGTTCACTGAGGCAGCACTTTTAATTTCCTTCAAGAACTTTTCCTTTGCACTCACAACTTGGCCAACTCTTTGGCACAGAGGCCTAGCTTTCAGCCTATCATGGCTTTTGACCTTCCTCTCTCGCCAAATTTAATTATTTCTAGCTTTTAATTTAAAAAGAGAGGCATGCAACTCTTCCTTTGACTTGAACACTTAGAGGTCATTGTAGGGCTATTTCAATATTGTTGTGTTTCAGGGAATAGGGAGGCCTGAGGAGAGTGAGGGAGATGGGGGAATGGGTGGTTAGTGGAGCAATCAGAACATACACAACCATTACTGATTAAGTTCGTGGGTATGGTTCATATAGCCCCCCCAAAATTACAATAGTATCATCAAAGATCACTTATCACAGATTACTGTAACAGATATAATAATAATAAAGTGTAAAATATTGTGAGAATTACCAAAATGTGACACAGAGACACAAACGGAGCATATTGCTGTTGGAAAAAATGGCATTAATAGAGGTGCTTGCTGCAGGGTTGCCACACACCTTCAGCTTGTGAAAAATGAAAGCTCTGTTCAGTACAATAAAGCAAAGCACAATAAATTGAGGTATGCCTGTGTATGTCTGTGTGTGTGTGTGTGTGTGTGTGTGTGTGTGTGTGTGTGTCCTATTGGTTTTCTTTCTCTGGAAGACACTAATATAACAACCTAAATAATAGAAGAAAACACTTGTAAATTATTAATTAGTGACTTTTATGTAGAATATATGTTTAAAGGCTTACAACTCAGTGATAAAAAGACATCCTAATTTTTTAATTTTTTTTATTATACTTTAAGTTCTAGGGTACACATGCGTAATATGCAGGTTTATTGCATAGGTATACCTGTGCCATGTTGGTTTGCTGCACCCATCAACTCGTCATTTACAATAGGTATTTCTCCTAACGCGGTCCCTCCCCAAGACCTTCACCCCACGACAGGCCCAGGTGTGTGATGTTCCCCACCCTGTGTCCAAGCGTTCTCATTGTTTAATTCCCACCTATGAGTGAGAACACGCAGTGTTTGGTTTTCTGTCCTTGTGATAGTTTGCTGAGAATGATTGTTCTAGCTTCATCCATGTCCCTGCAACAGACATGAACTCATCCTTTTTTAAAGGCTACATAGTATTCTATGGTGTATCTGTGCCACATTTTCTTAATCCAGTCTGTCATTGATGGACATTTGGGTTGGTTCCAAGTCTTTGCTATTGTGAAGAGTCCCACAATAAACATATGTGTGCATGAAGACATACTAATTTTTTTAATGAGCAAAGCGTTAAATATACATTTCTCCATAGAATATATATGAACAGCCAATAAGGACATGAAAAGTACATTAATCAGTAATTAGGAAAATGCAAAGCAAAACTACAATAGTGTAGCACTTCACATTAACTAGGATGACTAAATTCAAGAAGACAGCAATAACAAATGTTGGCAAGAATGTGGAGAAATTGTAACACTCATATATGTTGATGTGACTGTAAAATGATGTGACCATTTTGGCAAATAGTTTGGCAGTTGACTGTTTACTGTTAAATATAGAGTTATTATATGACCCAGCCATTCCATTCCTTGGTATGTATCCATGAGAAGTGAAAACATGTCCACATAAAAGTTGGTACATAAATGTTTATAGCAGCATTATTCGTATTAGCCAAAAACTGGAAACAACCAAAATGTCCATCAACTAATGAATCGATAACTAATATATGGTATATCCATACAATAGAACATTATCTGAAAGTTAAAAGGTGAAAGCGGTTACTGTCTGCTGTTAAGTCTTCCTCTACAGATACAAGAAAAAAGTCTCTTCACACTTTCTGTCTGTCTGATTGTAGCAGCCTGAGATTGAATAGAGGAATACAGGGGGTAAAACACAGAGAGAATTTTCACAACTCAGGAATAATCTTGTAAACACTGAAGAGCCTGTTTTACTACAAAGGAAAACCTAAAATTTGGTTTACATGAGAAGTGTCGGGAAATAGCTCCTCCTATCCTAACCTAGTTGGTTACATTTGTAAGAGCTTAAAGGCTAAAGGTAATTAAAAGCAAGCCAATGATAAAAAGAAAAGAAGGAACACAAAAAGGAAGGAAATTCCAACACATATTACAACTTGAGTAAAGCTTGAAAGCATTATGTGAAGTGAAAGAAGTCAGTAGCAAAAAATATATATATATATATATATATAGCACGATTCCATTTATATGAGATGTCCATAATAGTCAAATCTATAGAGACAGAGAGTTGATTCGTGGTTACTAACAACTGGGTTGGGCAGTGAAGAGAGAAGTGTGAGGAAGGGTGAATGACTGGTAATAGGTGTCAAATTTCTTTTTGGTATTATGAAAATGTTCTAAAGTTACATTATAGTGACCTCATTCCATCTTACTTGCCATCTATCTTCATAAATAGCCCTGCTTGTGTTTTTGCCCATTTCCTCCCACCCCAGCTTCTACTTTGATCTTTCTATTCCTCTTGTTTCTTCTAGTCTTGCATCATAATCCAAGCTCCAAGCACAAAAACAAATTATCTGTTCCCAACCTCTTTGAATCAGAAGCATTAGCAATTACATGAACCATCATTTGCCTTGGGTCCACCAAACCAGCCCCAATTCCTGTGGCCAAATCTGTGGATACAGTTATTTGGAGTTTGGAATTTATACCTTCACAACTCTATGGTTAGGTTCTGTGAATTGCAGAGAGTCTAATCAACTCATGATGTAGCTAAAAATATACAAACCAAGAATTGAGTTACAAGTCCCTGTTATCTTTCAGTCTTGACTTACTGGAAACTCTGAAGGTGGAAAACCAGAGGAACAGCAGATTTTGCAGTAGTCCAGGAAGGTGGTGCTTATGACAACAGCCATCCATACATAGTTATCCAGAAAGCATGTTGCCAGTGTGAGCTAAAATTTCTTTCCTAAATACCCAAAATGGTACATCTATCCTTCATTTGCCCTGGTAGAAGAGCTTACATAACCAGAGAAATGGTTCTGGTTTCCTGTTTCAGAACTTTGGCAAAAGCTTCTTAGAAAATATGAGGAACAAGGATGAAATTCTGTCTTAGTCTGCTATTCTATGGGATGATAGATGTAATCTGTGTTTCTTAATCCTTGTTCCCACTTTTGATGCCAAACAAAGTAACAATGGTTGACACTGAACGTGGACTTTTGAGGCTATCTGACTCCTCCTAAGAGGCTGACTCTACTTCTTCCTCTTTATTTGCTGGTGATCTTAATAATGACTATAGAATCTGTTCTAACTAGATAATGAATAAGAGAGAGGAAGGAACAAGGACATAAATTTGCAAAATCTAAAAAAAGATGAAGTGCACAAGGAAATTGATTGAAGCCACCAATGCCAGCAAATAAATCCTATGCCTCCTCACCATCAGTGTGCCAGCAGGGTATTGATTTCCGGATGCACAATGGGGAAATTAGTGCTGGCTCCAGTATGATTGTGCAGCAGTAACAGGTCAAGGAGTATCTGGGGAGACCTGAATGACTAAGAGAGTTTTGGGAACTTTCTCTGGGAATTTTAAAAATAAAAGTAGTATAATTCTTCATTAAATTATAAGTAGTTGAAATATCTGCTTTTGGAAAAGCCATAAATATAAAAAAGTCTCACTTGATCCAGAAAAAGTTCCCAGGATTGAGATATAATTCCTTAGAAGTCAGCCAAGAGTGAGGAGAACAAGCTTTGTACTTTTAAATAAACTATCTCCCATGGGCCCTAAATGGACACAGCATCTGCGGTCCCCAAAAATGTACATACTTGATAGAGAACAATATATTACATATATTTCATAAATGCATAGAAAGTTTTAGAAACAATTAGATTAAAAAAAGACTGTGTTCCAAAATGCCTTTGTATGTCAGTCAATTGGAATTAGAAAGCTTTTTTCCCATTAAATCCATAGTTCAGGTTCCCAGGTGAATCCTAGAAATTCTACTTAAACCATATGCAGTTGAAAATCTGGACTTCCCTAATGTTGAGTACTAAGTCCCAAGTTCTTTGGGTTCTAAGCCACTGTGACCTCTGAGGGTAGGGACCAGAAAAAAAGAGCAGCTTTCACAGTAGCCCAGAAATATGATTCCTATGGCAGCAGGCATAGATAGATAGATAGATAGATAGATAGATAGATAGATAGATAGATAGATAGACAGACAGATAAACAGATTAATGAATGGATGTACATCAAAGTATACATGCTATCCAAATCCCAATATGACAAATTGAACCTAAATTTTTTCTATTTTATTTTTTAAAAAATTAATGTAATGCAATTTTAAATAAAATTGCTGCACATTCAGGGTTTCCTTTTTTCAATGCTTATTTTCCTTTATAAAACTAAAATGCAGATCTTTTATCCAGTAGCACTTTTCTCTGTGGCCCAAGGACCCCACTGATAATTTAACACAGATCATCCTTTCAATGTAAAAAACAGCTGGGTGCAGTGGCTCATGCCTATAATTCCAACGTTTTGGGAGGCCAGGGCAGGAGGATTGCTTGAGCCCAGGAGTTCAAGACCAGCCTGGGCAACAAAAATGTTTCCTGTCTCTCCCAAAAGTTTTAAGAAATTAACCAGGCATGGTGACACACACCCGTGGTCTCAGCTACTTGAGAGGCTGAGGAGGTTGAGGCTACAGTGAAATAGGTTTGCACCACTGTACTCCAACCTGGACAACAGTGTGACCCTGTCTCAATTGATAATAATTAATAATAATTAGCCTTAGCCTACCTTTTCCTCACAAAGGTTTTTACTGCTGTCTCTTTTATCACCTTTCCCTTGAAAGTTCCTGAGAACTTGAGACCACTTATTTGAATGTAGTGAACTGCTTAATACTTGTGTTAGGTATATCACAGAGCTCTGCCTCAGAAAACAAAGTCAGATTTTTATGCTCTTCAACAATAAATCCTCTCAGCAAAAATGTGGCATTGCCTTACATGTTTAGATTCATACATAAGATTCCCCACATAATTTGTTGTATAATGAACATGGGATATAAGATTCTGGAATTTTATGCAGCGTCTAGAAGACCCAAAAGGAATGTTTAGCATTTCTCTTTCCTATTATTCTCATCTTTCTTTCTCTGTCCAGGTCTTTCCCCCAGAACACTTGCTCAGCCATGCACTCTTCCTGAGTTGCACTCTTACACTTCATTTTGCAAGCAGGACATGTTATTGAGATAAGGCTTTGGCTGACTTACATTCCAGCCAAACTGTAATTACCTGCTGTGTAGGCTGCTTCCCAAAAGAGTAGGGGAAATTTTATTGGAGATGCCAGTCATTTTTGTACAAGTAGTCACCCCAAGATGTTAGTGACCATTTTGTTTTCCATATTGTCAGAAAAAAATTGTGTGTACTGTCAAACTTAATTCAAGGTGTACCTTAAGTCCTCAGTACCTTGCCGGGCTCAGGAGCCCCTCTATGCCTCTTTGCATCTTGAGGTAATCTTCATCTTTTAGCCTACACAAAGCTGAGACAGACACAAATAGGGGGACAACTTTGTGAAAGTTACCCAAATTCTTCCCATTTTTTAAGTATCATTTCCCACTTGCCATAAATTCAATAGAGGGTCACTCACTATGGTGTTATACATTATTCACCAAGTATATTATATTACAATTCTTCCTTCTAGAGGTTTCCGAAACAGTCAGGACTTAGATCATCAGCTGAAAATTTATTCCTGTGTTAGGTCAACCCGGACTGATAATTCAGATCATTTGTCATACACCTGGCCAAAATTTCCATTTTCTATTATCTACTTAGTTATGGACTATAGTAAAGTTATATCTAGCCTTATTGACCTTTTGAAAAAAAAATCCTTTGTAGCAATAGCCATATAGACATTGTTAGTACTTTAATGAAAATGATGACCAAATTCATCATAAATGAGGCATGCAGAGTTTAATTTAGTGCTATTTTCCATTTTTATTTTTTGTATTTTTTTTTCTAAGAGATGTGGTCTCATTATGTTGCCCAGGCTGGTCTCAAACTCCTGGGCTCAAGCAATCCTCCCACCTCGGCCTCCCAAACTGCTGGGATTATGAGCATGAGGAACCACGTTTAGCCTTTTCCATTTTTAAAAGAAGGATGTTAGTTGGTTGAAAATATCTGGCTCCTAGCAGATACTAGTAACTTAGTTCTGTATAGAGAAAAACAATTTCATAATAATAGGCGATATAAACTACAGACAACCATCTTGCCAATTCACATCAGCAAGAAGAAACAATGTGATCAACCAATGTAACTGTGAATAAAATTTCTGGGGAAGTCTCACCAGATGTGGCAATCCGGTTAGAATGGGGGATATGACACCTTTGTGATTTGGGGAAATTTTCAATATGAGGCAAAGTTAGTTTGGGATATCTATTTGCATTTATTGACTGGGTAACATTAAATAAAACATTTAAACCCATTTGTGCCTCAGTTTCCATATTTGTGAAAGAAAAAGAATGGCCTTTGTGTTTGAAGCTCTTAAAATCAAGAGAGGCAGTATATCACAGTGGCTAGGTGCACGGCCCTGTGCATTCTGATTCTTCCTGTTACTAAATGCCCCTAGAAAAGTTACTTAAACTCTTTATGCCTCCAGTTTTGCATTTGTAAAAGGGAATGATAATATATCAACTTTTAGGGATATCATGAAGATTAAATTAATGAATGCATGTAAAATGCTTAGAACAATGTCAGATACAAAGCAATAATTCAATGTATGTTAGGTCTGCAGCAATAGTCATCAAAGCAAGACTATCTTTTTAAACCAGATGCTATAGCTAATGAGGTGTTCTTAATTCTTCGTTGTCACATATTTCCAAGTGCTTTCCAAGGAGTTCTCTTATATCTCTGAATATTATTTCCAGGAAAATATTAAATTGAAAGAGTGAGAGCAAATAATATATGCTGAACTGAAAATCAGGATATGGGATCCCTTGAATTTTCCCCACCAATTGCGACCTTAAGTAATTTGGGCTCTCAGTTTCCTCATATGAAAACTAATGGAAGTAAATTAAGTATCTCTAAAGCTCCTTCAGCTTTAACATTCTTTCAAATAAGACTGTATTTGGTATTATTATCCCGAAATAATTGGAATGACATTTTACAATAGCCATTTTCAATATGCATGTTTGCTTAGGTATGTTAAGCTCTTTTTTTGTTTTTTTAAACCTCAAATCCAAGGTTTGTGTCAATTAAAATAGACAAAATCTTATGAATGTTGAACCAGGAATATGACAAAATGCATTTTTCCACCATAGAGTCAAAGTTAGCATAATATACTTTATCTAAATGAACACATTTTAGTAAAAGTAAAGTTCTGATTTAGGGCAACTTGGAAAATGAGAATTTCAGTTAAGACCTGCCTAAAGGAAAGGAAGCTGAGGAAATGAGAGAGAGAACAAGTGTAATCTTAAAGGAGAATTTAACTTACAGTTTGGAAAATACTTGTAAAAACAGAGTTGTCTTTACAGGGAGCACATCATCTTGAGGGGAAGTGCTAGAAAGTTAGAAAAAAGACAACACCAAACAAATTACAATTTTTAAAAATAGTATTATCTCAAGGAAACAGATGAGAGCCTACAGGGAAGGGAAAAAGTTGAGTAAGAAAAGAAAATGAAAAAAATAAATATAAAACAAAAATTTGTCCTAAAAAACTGATGAAAGAGAAAAACAAGGAAATAGCACAGAGATATGAGAGGAAAAAGACATAAAAGAATGACATACATGGAGTCATAGAGTCAAAAACACATTGATCTGACAGTCAGAAAGACAGCTTCCATATTCCAAAAAATAAGGTAGTGGTGGAGGTGGGTTGTCATAAAGAAGGGCCTAGAATGTTCAAAAATATCATGAAAACAAAAAAGTTAGGAAACTGTTCTGACTAAAGGAGACTAAAGATGATACATAACCCTTGATAGAATCCTACATCGTAAAAAAAAAAAAAAAAAAAAAAAAGACATTGGGACAACTGGGGAAATTTGGGTATGGATGGATTGTATATTAAATAGTAGTATTATGTTAATGATAAATAGTCTGAGTGGCAATGGTATTATGGTTATATATACACACACATACATATATATAGTATGTAGGTTATATATATGTCTTATCAGGAGATGGAGATATACTCTGTGTTATTTAGGGGTAAGATGTCTGCAACTTACTCTCAGCTTTTTCAGAGAGAAAAATGCAGTATAAGGAAAAGAAGACAAAGTAAATATGGCAAAATGTTGACAATTCATGAATGTAGAGGGAGAATCTACAATATTCATTGTCCTATTCTTGTAATCTGCCTGTAGGATTGAAGTTTTCAAAATAAAAAGTTTCTCAAAATTAAAAATAACATATAATCTTTCAATAAATAAATTGTGAAACTGTTAAAAAAAATATATGTAGCATAAGCTACCTTGCTCAACCCTTGTCCGTCATCCTTCTCCACTAGAACTTCATCAAAGAGAGAGTATGTAAAACCAAATTATTGATTAGTTTTGCAAATAAGAACCCTGAATTCTTTGGAGGTTAGTGCTCTTCTTATCATTAGAACCACAACAGTTTTCTACTGCCAGTCTGGACAGAAGCAGTTACTTTGTGGTATCTATTGGGTAACATTGAGAGGAAGAAATGGGAACCTCTAAATGCAAATTAAGCCTGTGGTTAAAAAGTTTTTTTAATTAAATAAAAAAAAATAAGCTAACGCAGGAGAACTTCTTTTGTTTCAACTAAGATAGTTGTGTAATATCTTGAGTGGACAAGCAAGGAGGGGTAATTTGACAGACATAGCAATGTGTCTTATGGGTGTCAGGCATATATGGTGCAGAACAGACTGGTTTTGGTAGTCTCTCTCTAAAAAGAGAAGTATAGGTAACTGAATGTGTTTTAATCATTCAAAAGATTTACTTCTCTAACAATCTAAAAACTGAAAACCTTTAAAAGGAACCCTCTCTAAAAGAGGAGGATTTTTCTTAATGAGGAAGCATTCTATCATTACATTAAGTTTAAAATTATAATGAACAACTCTGGCAAATATGAAAAGGGATGATGCTCCCATACATTGGTGATTTCAGCATAAATTGGTATAATATTCTGGGTAAATAATTTGGCAACAGGTTTCAAGGGTCACAAAAATATTCTTATCTTTTGGTCACGTTTTATCTTACGGGAAAAAAAGAGAAGAGTAAGAGAAAGGGGAAGGGAGGTAAGAGGAATGAAGAAAGGGGGATGGGGGAGAGAAGGAGGGCAGGCAAGCTGTGCATAGATGGTCATTTCAGAATATTTACAGTTAAAAGAGAGAAAGGAAGAAAGATGTTCAGTGATAAGGAGATGTTTATATAATGCACATCAACATTAAGCATGTATAATATCTTTCAAGCCTTAAGACTGAGCAGGAAGAAAAATGCTAACATAGCACTGAGTGGAATTAAAAATTGCATTTGTTTGATGATTCATCTATGTAAAGTTATGTAAGCATGTAAGAGGTTTATCCTCTTTTTTTCTTTTTTCTTTTTTTTTTTTTCTAAGACAATTTCACTCTGTCGCCTGGGCTGGAGTGCAGTGGCATGATCTCAGCTCACTGCAACCTCCATCTCCCGGATTCAAGCGATTCTCCTGCCTCCGTCTCCCGAGTAGCTCAGATTTCAGATGCCCACCACTACGCCTAGCTAATTTTTTGTATTTTTAGTAGAGAAGAGGTCTCACCATGTTGGCCAGGCTGGTCTCGAACTCCTGACCTCATGATTCGTCTACCTCGGCCTCCCAAAGTGCTGGGATTACAGGTGTGAGCCACTGCGCCTGGCCGGTTTATCCTTTTAAAGTCCCCATTGCTATTGTTACAAGAGTAGAGTTTAGTTAATTGCTTTCTATTTACGACAGGGCATGGAGTGCAGCAAAGTCTACCAAATTGAATACACTTTTGGAGTGTCGACAAAATATGAATTTCCTCTTCACTTCTGCTGCAGACTATCCATATGAAATTATATTTAATCCGTATAACTAACTCCTCAGCCTATTCTGCTGTAATAAAGCATCTTTTCAAGAAATGAAAATAATATCTGCATGATTAGAAAAGCTGTTTATACCAATTTGATGAAGTATTTATTTTAGGTTTGCACCTATACAGTATGGTTTTGGAACTGGCAACACTTCTATTTCCATCTGTCATTTAAAGCAAGCTTGGTTTAGAAGAGCCACATAGTGTACTGGAGGTTAGAACAAAGACTCTAGAGCTAGGTAAATCAGGGTTTTAGTCCCTTACATGCCTTCTAGTTGAGTATCCTTGGACAAATTTCTTAATATCTCTCTGTACTTCTATTTCCTCATCTGTAAAGTGGGTAGAAAAATTACACTTACTTTATAGGGATATCATGAAGATTAAATGAGTTGATGCATATGAAGTTCTTAATACAGTATCTGGCATGCAGTGATGTTAGATGATCATCAGGGATTACTGGTTCTCTTTAACACACTGCTTTTACACAATGAGCAGTTAGGTCTAAGGGTGATCAAACTAAAGCACACCTTTTAATACTGTGGGGCTTGGGTCTATATTTAGACTCATTTCTAGAATAGTCTCATAGCCAGGATTTAGACTTACAGCCAGAATAGTCAATGGCTAATATTTTTTGAGGATATCTTCAGTTCCATAGTTCTATCATCATACATCACATTAAGCAATGTAATATTAGTGTTGTGGAGATATTTTTTCAGGAAAATTATGTAAATTTATGTTCACATACATTACTTTTTGAATTTCATGGAACATATATGATTGAAGGGAAGCTGAAGAGTAAATTTTGGTTTTCTTGAAACCCCTACTGAAAAGAGTTCACCTCCATAATGCCTCTTGCTATATTCCCATTATTCAAGGTCTATCTAGTCTGCCCCAAAAGATTTTCAGATATTTTAGGTAATCTACACTTCTTGGTTTTTCTAGAGAAGTCAGTCAGGGAATCATGGGAATTAATCTAAACTTCTTACAGGAATTATTCTAATTTTCTAATCCAACCATAATCAGGAAGGTGAGAATGAACCAGGAAAACTTCTTAGTACTAAGCAGAAAGAATTTGCTAAGAAAGAAGATAAGTACACAGATTGCATTCTGTTTTTATTTACCAAGCAGTCCTGAATATTTATAATGAACAAGGCTGTATACTGGCACAGCATAGAAACAAGTGGCACCATCTTTGCTCTCAAGTAGCTAATACTTCACACGACAAAAAGATATGCATGAACAAATATATAGCAAATGAGGAAATGCATACAAAATAGGGTCCTATCAAAGCATGATTGTGAATAAGCTTTAAATCCTAAAAGAGTCATTCCAGCAAGTATTAATAGTAGTTTGACTCTCATTAGTTCTACCAATAACTTGGGTCTTGAACTTTCAACACTTCATTAACTGAAAGAAGAGGCTGGGGTAATCACTGTTGCAATAGCATGACTGCTATTTTTTTTTTCTCTCACAGCCACCAACTGATAGCTACAAAACTGCACGTCTTAAAGATGTGTTGAGAGAGGTTTAAGGCTCAACAAAACTTACCCTCTTGCTGTCAGAGGTACAATTAGATGTTTGATGTAGCTCCCAGGTTAATTACAAAGGGAGCATTACATTGGATTAATAAATGCTGAGGTTGTTACCCTTGCAATGAGGGAAGACAGTACCGAATAACTCAGCTCACATTTCTGGTCGGCACTTATCAATGTTAGTTATTTGGCAGGTCAGCCTGACCTGGGTTATGTCACAAAAGGCCACATGGGGCAGCTATGAAAGCAAATCAGTGATCCTAGCTCAAGGGTTGTACAAAGCATGCTGTGCACATTTAACAAGTTCAAGCACCATACAATACAGGCTGGTTTTTCCCTGGGATTAAAAGTAAATATGTTTTTCCACTTTTTAATTGGTCAAATATTTTATTGAAACATTTAATTGAAAGTAATCTCCAAAAGTATTTCCAAGTTCCAGGAATTTGAACAGTATGCTGACAGAATAAAGGAGGCTATGACTGTAAAAGCTCCTTCTGTATATATAACCTATATCCAAAGTACATCAGAAAGAAACTCTGCTTGAGCATATAGAAAGTGATGTCTAAGTAAGAAAAAATTTGGCACTAGGCCAAGTGTGGTGGCTCACACCTATAATCCCAGCACTTTGGGAGGCAGAGGCGGGTGGATCACTTGAAGTCAGGAGTTCGAGACCAGCCTGGCCAACATCGTGAAACCTCGTCTCTACCAAAATAACACAAAAATTAAACAGGTGTGGTAGTGCACACCTGTACTTGCAGCTACTCAGGAGGCTGAGACACGAGAATCGCTTGAACCTGGGAGGCAGAGGTTGCATTAAGCCGAGATCATGCCACTGCACTCCAGCCTGGGCGACACAGCAAGACTGTCTTTAAAAAAAATTTTTGTAATTGGCACTTTATTTTATTATAACAATAGAAATGACAGTAAAAAAGTTCATCTTTTCTTTTAATAGAACAATGACTAGCATATTGTAAGGTCTTAATAAATATTCCTTGAATAAATCTTTGGTTAGCCTGAGAAAGTAGAATTCATTTGGCATTTATACCTAATATTAATTTCCTGATGATTTACACAAATATTTTAGGGTCAAGTTTGGACACCCCAAAAACCTAATTCCTTACTATTCCACAGTGTAGTCCACAAACAAGTGCCAACATCACCTGGAGCTTGTGAGATCTGCGAAATCTCAAGCCTAATTAATCAGACCTGCTGAATCAGAATCCACACATTAAAGTTTGATAAAATCTCTTTTAAAAGAGATAAAATAAGGCCAGGCGTGGTGGCTCACACCTGTAATCCCAGCACTTTGGGAAGCCGAGGTGGGTGGATCACTTGAGGTCAGGAGTTCGAGACCAGTCTGACCAACATGGTGAAACCCCATCTCTACTAAATATAAAAAATTAGCTGGGTGTGGTGGTGGGAGCCTGTACACCCAGCCACACGGGAGGCTGAGGCAGGAGAATTGCTTGAACCTGGGAGGTGGATGTTGCTGTGAGCCAAGATCGTGCCATTGCACTCCAGCCTGGGCAACAAGAGCAAAACTCCATCCCAAAAATAAATAAATAAATAATAAATAAAACAGGTGAAATAGTCCTAAAGTTAAGATCAAAGTCCTCTTTAAACAGAGAAACCCAAGGGAAGTAGATCTTAAAATATGACAATGGAACCAGAAAGGATGTTTGGAAGGTACAAAATATTACTTGCATGTGTGATGTGGCAGGTACATACAGTCAAATGCTCATACCCAAGTAATTATTGTGACTTTGGGAGAGTTTCTCAACCTCTGTTGGAGTTATTTGTAAAAGAAAAAAGGCAAGATAGAAAACTTCTAGTTGTAATGTGACTTTGCTCTTGTCTTCAAGTGTTTTGGGTCTTATTTCCCACAAATTAACAAAAGCATCCCTTTCACCCTAGGTCATACCAGTTTGGCCACTGTGTGTGCCTCTTGTCCTCGTTTTTACCTAGCCCTCACCCTACACTACTCTGCCACACACCTGAGACATATGCTATAGGCATTCCGGATATACTTTTAGCCCATTAAATGTGAAAACAGCATTTATTCTGGAAAGCTGCCTTCATTTCAGATAAATCAGAAAGACATTTACTCATAATATTATATATATGAGTAAATATTATATGTATATCACCTGATTAATTGTATATCACCTGATTAATTGGGCAAAATAAAATGAATAACCCTTGTAATATCCCCTTTTCAACACATACTCCCTTCTGTTGTACTTCGTACTATCATTGGGGAAGCAAGACAGATGTCTTTTTTTTCTCTGCTCCATACAAATTTTTAAAGAAATCTTTCATAAAGATCTCTTTTTTACTTTTTAGTTTTATATATTTGTTCTACTAACTTAATAAAGTATTTTAATGAAGATTCCATAGAAAAATAATTGCTAGCAGAGCTTTAAAGAAAGTTGAAGTCTTTATTTATATCCCGAGAGTAGAGGAATATTGTTTGATATGATTTAAGAAATCCATTGCTAATGAACATAGTCATCAGCAGATTTTGACTTAAGGGGCACTGAAAAATCCTCTAATCTTATCTTCTCTTCCAAAAGATACTATCTGCTGGGACCTTCTATTTCCATAGTACAAAGACAAAGAACTACTAAGCCATATGGCTCCAAGGTAATCCTGATGTAGTAACTTAAAAGATGTCATCAAAGTCTTGCCACACCTTTCATCAGGAGGTGAAATCTATTTCCACTCCCCTTGAATCTAGACTGGCCCTGTCACAGACTTTGACAAATAGATTGTGGCAAAAGTGACTATGGAACTTCTAAGAGTAGGCCTTCAGAGATCTATAGACTATGCTTTCTCCCTCTTGGAATGCTCTCTATTGGAAGTGAGCAACCATGCAAGAAATAACAACTACCCTGAGTCCACCCTGCAGGGAGGAAGCCTGAGCTAACCTCATGGAGAGAAAGAGTGTGTGAAGGAGTACCTGTGAGTAAAACTTTCTTGGAACTTCCATTTCAGCTTCACCCCCAGGTAAGCACAACTGAGTGAATGACACCAACCAGTGCCAAGAGGAGCAGGACTACCCAACTACACTTTGCCTAAATTCCTGATTCACAGAATTATAAGCAAATAAAATGATTGTGTAAAGCACTAAGTTTTGGGTTAATTTGTTAGGCAGCAATAGAGAATCAAAACACCTGGAATCCAGTTACCTTCTCTTTTATTACCCACATGGTCTCTCTCCTGTAGTATCGCTGTTTTTCCTGACTAGCTTTTCCTGACTGTTTTTCCTGCTCTTACACACTTACTAGGAATTTCTCTCAGCAATATCCAGTTAAAATTCCGGAAGGAAATAGGCTGGTTGGCTTTGCTCATTGTCTCACTTTTCTTGGGCAGAATGTTTTGTACCAATCCATTTCATCAGCTTTTTTTTTTTTTTTTTGAGACGGAGCCTGGCTCTGTCTCTCAGGCTGGAGTGCAGTGGCGCGATCTCCGCTCACTGCAAGCTCCGCCGCCTCCCGGGTTCACGCCATTCTCCTGTCTCAGTCTCCCCAGAAGCTGGGACTACAGGCGCCCGCCACCACACCCGGCTAATTTTTTTGTATTTTTAGTAGAGACGGGATTTCACCGTATTCGCCAGGATGGTCTTGATCTCCTGACGTCGTGATCCGCCCACCTCGGCCTCCCAAAGTGCCGGGATTACAGGCGTGAGCCACCGCGCCCGGCCTCATCAGCATTTTTACGGGTGAATCTCAGTTGACCTGGTACCGACTCTAGTCAAATTAGTGTCTGACTCTACACAAGAAATACACAAAGAGCCTGGTGCTGCTTTCCTGAGCAGGACAGTTCATAGGGACATTGAGCATGGTTGGCATCTAGCCTGGTTATTCTGAAGATTTCATAATTAAATCCTCAGTCCTATGAATTAATCAATTGTCCAGTGTCAAAATCAGACACCCCCTGCA
This sequence comes from Macaca fascicularis, assembly GCF_037993035.2. NCBI lineage: Eukaryota > Metazoa > Chordata > Mammalia > Primates > Cercopithecidae > Macaca > Macaca fascicularis. The sequence continues at coordinate 110,844,847 of NC_088379.1, forward strand.
CACATGAAACTACTCATCAATTGTTTAAACTTTAATATATGTAAAAGGTGTCCAGTAAGATCTAGCTGAATCTGAGCATTAATACTGGAAAAGGAGGAGGAGGCCTGAGATCTTTGCTTGGTAGAGCAAAGGTGGTAGAAAGAAGTCAACAAGGATTTAAAGGAAAGATCAAAGGACAGTGAAAGAACACTTTTCCTAGTTTTGCCTAGAGCAGGCCTTTGATTAATGGTAGAGTGCTGACTCTCTAAAGATAGGTATCTAAAAGGATTCTTCTAGATACGTGAGATCACAGGAAAGATTGTGCAAGGACATAAATATGAGTATACTATAGTGATTAAGACCATGTGACATTAAAGGAAGAGGAGAATGGAAGAAAAGATACATGAAGAATATAAACAAGAGGCTGGTGTCCCGAAAAAGAGGAAGATAGTAGAAAGTTTGGGAAGTATAGAAAGTATAAGATCCTTCAGGAGTTGTTCTTTGTATACTACTATTTGCTAAACGTCATTGTTTAAAGTTCAGCATTTGTACAGCAAGCGTAGGTATACAGTTATTATTAAATTCTAATACATAATGGTCTGTATACTTCCAGAAGTTTTTGGAGTTTTGAATTGATATTCCATTATACATTTTTTAGGAATTCACCATTTGAAATGTACATCTCTAGCAATAATTCTTTCCCTCAGCCCCACCCCCTAGATCTTTGTATGTCTGGTAATTTCTTGTCATTCAGGCTTTCGTTGAAACGGAAATGCCTCAGAAAGCCTTTTGCTTTCTTAACCATCCTTGACAAGAAGAATTCTATGATGAACCCTCCAGGTTCCTGGCCTTGATATACGCACATCTCTCAGTTATTCAGTCAAACACTAATGTAGCTATTGCTGTAAAGGAAATATGGAGATGAAATCAAGGTCCCAAATCTATTGACCTTTAAATAAAGAGATTAACTGGGTGGAACTGACCAAGTCATATGAGCCCTTTAAAATAAATGTTCTCAACCACAGTGAGATATGACCTCATAGCTGTTACAATGGCTATGCCAAAGAGACAAGAGAGGCTGGGTGTGGTGGCTCACGCCTATAATCCCTGCACTTTGGGAGGCAGAGGAGGGTGGATTACTTGAAGTCAGGAGTTTGAGACCAGCCTGGCCAACATGCTGAAAGCCCGTCTCTACTAAAAATACAAAAATTAGCCTGGCATGGTGGAGGGCACCTGTAATCCCAGCTACCCGGCTGAGGCAGAATAATTGCTTAAACCCAGGAGATGGAGGTTGCAATGAGCCAAACCGCACCACAGCATTCCAGACTGGGCAACAGAGTGAGACTCCATCTTAAAAAAAAAAAAAGACAAGAGATAACAAGTTCAGGTAATTTAATGTATAGTATTCCAATTATAATTAATAACAATGTAACATACACTTGGATATTGCTAAAAGAGTTGATTTCAATGTCCTCACCCCAAACAAAAAATATGTGAGGTAGTAGATATGTTAATTAGCTTGATTTTGTCATTTCACAATGTATACATATATCAAAATATATTGTATACCATAAATACATACAATTTTTATTTATTCATTTAAAATAAGTAAAAATAAAAAAGGGGCTTATACTTTAAAAAAATTGATTTTGTCCAGGCGCAGTAGCTCATGCCTGTAATCCCAGCATTTTGGGAGGCCAAGGTGGTGGGAGTTCTGAGGTCTGGAGTTCGAGACGAGCCTAACCAACATGGTGAAACCCCGTCTCTGATGAAAATATAAAAAATTAGCTGAGTGTGGTGGCAGGCTCCTATAATCCCAGCTACCTGAGAGGCTGAGGCAGGAGAATCACCTGAACCGGGGAGATGGAGTTGCAATGAGCCGAGATCGTGTCATTGCACTCCAGCCTGGGCAACAAGAGCAAAACTCCACTCAAAAAGAAAAAAAAAGGAAAAGAAAAAAGAAAAAAAGACTCGATTTTATCTGGCTGTTTGAAGAAGTCAGAGATGTGAAGTTTGTGAAGGTTATCACATGCCATTGCTGACAAAGATGGAGGAATTCAAGGAATGTGGCAGGCTACAGGAGCCCAGAGTAGCCCTTGGCTAACAGCCAGCAAGGAACAAGGATCTCAGTCCTACAACTACAAGGAACTGAATTCTGCCAATAACAGCGATGAGCTTGGAAGCGGAATTTTTATTTCAGCCTTGTGAGACCCTGAGCAGAGAACCCAGCCATACCATGCCAGACTTCTGATCTACAGAACAATATAAAATAAATGAATGTTTTTTAAATGGCTGAGTTCATGATAATGTTACATAGCAACAGAAAACTAATTTACCATCCTAATCTACAATAAGACCCCATAGTCACACTCCAGTCATTATTATACATTAGTTTGTTGTTCCTTCTTCAAAAATATATATAACAATTTATGTATTATATATAAAACATAAAATTAGTATTATTTATTTGCTTGCTTGCTAAATATCTCTTTCCTAATATTATGTTAGACGATAAGCTCAGTGAGGGAACATAAAAGCTACCCAATCAATATTTACTTAAAAAAAGATAAATGCCTACATTTAAACAAATATTTTTCACAAAAAGGTTAATCAAATCTCAGAGACACCATCCCCCCCCAAAAAAAATTTTTAAATATGTCTTCTAGGCCAGGTGCAGTGGCTCACACCTGTAATTCCAGCACTTGGGGAGGCTGAGGTGGAAGGACTGCCTGAGTCCAGGAGTTCAAGACCAATCTGGGCAACATGTTGAGACTCCATCTCATAAAATAAATTTGTTTTTTTAAAATGTCTTCCACTTGTCAGACCTGCTATAGTTGTCCCTTAAAGACCTACATATACTTCCATAATATGAATTTCAAGTTATACTCAGAGCTTAGCAAAATGGAACACACATAAAAGTGAAAAGTTACAATTGGAAAGAACTCAGCTGATTATGTATTCCACCCTCAATGCTGTTTAAAAAGAAAAAATGTATATGAGTCTTCATGTAATATGGAATGTCCTGACAAGTTTCCTAACAAATTATTTCACAGACCAACAATAGAAATCACCAAGAAAAATGTCCACTTACTTAGGGTACATCTTTCTAGGTTTAATATTCTTTATTAACATCTCTGTTGTTCTCTCCTGGGTCACTCACCCTCCTTCTCCAACCTTTTCTGTGCTCCAGAAGCTGGCCTGTAATTAACTGTATCAACAGACTCCCACATCCTCTACTTTCTAGTAAATTTAGCCTAGTCCTGTCTAACAGAAATTATGTGATCTGGTATAATATTACGTGATATGGTATGATATATGTATAAATATGTTTTTTAATTTTATAATTTTCTAAAAATTTAAATTTTCTAATAGCTATGTTTTAAAATTAAAAACCAAGTAAAAGTAATAACATGTCAGATATTACTACATATTACATATATTGATATATACATATTTAATGTGTTAATGTTTAATAATAATGTGTATCAAATATATATGTCCATACTATTGATACCATTTTTATTTAACATAAAATTATTAAGGTGATATTTTACATTCTTTTTTCATATTAGGTTTTCAACATTTGGGATGTATTTTACACCTAAAACCACATTTCAGTAGCCACCTGTGACCAGGCTATCGTATCAGGCAGTGCAGTGTAGCCCAGAAGAAGCCCTGACAATGGATCACAGACAGGGTCAAGAGTAAATATGGGATATTTCTTCCCCTGACTCCTTTGCTGTGGAATCACCTCAGACTGGCACTGTCCTCCATCCTAACATCATAGTTCCTTTCAAGGTGGGATAAACTATACATCTCTTTCCTCTTGGGTTCTGGTAACCATTTTCTCACCTTTCCCCTTGAGCCTAGGGGTGATAATAGTGTTCCCCTTTGTGATTCCTACAAACCTTTTCCAAACATCTGTAATATTTCTATATAAAACCCTCCTCAAATTATCATAATGTAAATATGCCCTCTATTTCCTCCTGGGACCCTTTCTGATTCGTGGCTCTTTTATTGGGATTTTCCCAAAACCTCTGAGGGCTGTATTCCCAATATTTCAAGAATGACCAATTCTGAGTATATACCCATCAAATGATAGGGTGGTATGCCTAATAAGTACGCTGATAAGCAGAACAATTAAAAGTACAAAACAAGGGTATATATTCTCTATTCAATGAAAATTGAAATAGCTGCATGGAAAAGTTGCAAGGTTTTTAACAGAAGCTTTAAGTGCGTGTGTGTGTGTGTGTATGTGTGTGTGTGTGTATATACATATATATGTGTATATATATACATATAATATATATAAATATATATATAATTATATATATATAAATAATTATATATATATAATTATTTTTTAATGGAGTTTTGCTCTTGTCACCCAGACTGGAGTGCAATGGTGTGATCTCGGCTCACTGCAACCTCCGCTTCCCAGGTTCAAGCAATTCTCCTGCATAAGCCTCCTGAGTAGCCGAGAATACAGGAGCCCACCACCACTCCCAGCTAATTTTTTGCATTTTTAGTAGAGATGAGGTTTCACCATGTTGGCCAGTCTGGTCTCAAACTCCTGACCTCAGGTGATTCACCCGCCTCGGCCTCCCAAAGCGCTAGAATTACAGGCGAGATCTTATATTTTATGGATAAAAATATCTACTTCCAAAAAGGATATGAAAAAAAAAATAAAAACATTCATTTATCTCACATAGATATTGACTCTTTTTGTCTTATATAGATATATTCTAATTTTTTATTTTATTTTATTTTATTTTTTTTTGAAGCAGAGTTTTGCTCTTGTTGCCCAGGCTGGAGTGCAATGGCACAATCTCAGCTCCGCCTCCCAGGTTCAAGTGATTCTCCTGCCTCAGCCTCCCGAGTAGCTGGGATTACAGGCATGTGCCGCCATGCCAGGCTAATTTTGTATTTTTAGTAAAGACAGGGTTTCTCCATGTTGGTCAGTCTGGTCTCGAACTCCCGACCTCAGGTGATCCACCTGCCTTGGCCTCCCAAAGTGCTGGGATTATAGCCATGAGCCACCGCTCTTGGCCTATTTTAATTTTTTAGACAAAGGGTCTCACTCTGTCATCCACAATGGTGTGCAGTGGGATGGCCTTGGCTCACTTCAAGTGATTCTCCCACCTTAACCTCCCAAAGTATTGGGACTCTAGGCGCATGCCACCATGTCCAGCTACTTTTTTTATTTTTTGTAAATACATGGTCTCAGTACGTTTCCCAACTCGTCTCAAACTCCTAGGTTCAAGCATTCCTACAACTTCAGCCTCCCAAAGTGTTGGGATTACAGGCATGAGCCACCACTCCCAGCATAGTCTTATATTATTAATTTCTGAGGTGTATTTATATTGAGAAGGATTGTTAACTAGTTCTAAGAAGGAAATTATACATAAATATCTTTCTAAGTTGTAATCTTTGGCATTTTTAAAATAAGAAAACTTACTGTTTCCCTCTGTGGAAGAATAGAAGTTGATCCAATTGTGTAGCCTAGTCCCTCATGTAAGCTGTTTAGGGACAGTCTCTGAACTCATATTTGACCCAAGGGAAATGGCATATCTCTTTTATCACAAACTCTAATCATAATTTTATTTTTTTTATGAAACAAAAAATTCAATTGTTTACACTTCTCTAAAGAAAACCAGACATTGCAGTAAAATATTTGCCTTTGAGGTTGTTTTTCTTGGCTAAAGAAGTTGTCCATGAAACAGATGGAAAAATCTATGCTGAAATGAAAAGTAATTGGAGTATAAATTGACCTTAACCTAATGTGATAAGAACATTTCTTCTCTAAAAAGTAATAAGATTATCTTTCTCAGGGATCAGTAAATAGTGACCACACTATTGAAAAATAAATTTGAATGAGGTTCTGGGAAGCACAGTAGAAACAAAAGCACTTACAAAGTCAGTTTTCTAAGCTAAACTTCATTTGTCTCACTGAAGCTAGCCAATCCCGTCCATGTTTTGAAATAGTTGGCAGGTGTCCCTAGGACCATGACATTATGAGTATGTGAGGGTAACCAATTTTCTTGTGGCTAAACCTACACTTAGATACTGGTTAAAATAGAATGGGGAGTGGAGAGATTACTTTCTAAGCTGGAATCTTCACTAATATATATGTGGATTCACATGAAGAAACTTAGATTTTTAAGGACAATCACTTGTAAAACCACAAGAGGGTTACCCCAAACCTTGGTCACTTATAACTAGCCACACAAGCCTGCTTTTGAATAACAGACTCTGTCAAACAGTAAATTAGGCTTCATGCTTATGAACCTCTGCTTCTGCTCAAAGGAAAACATTAATCTAGATTAGTAAGCAATTTCATTGTTGAATAAGCTGTCTCAAGAATATTTCTATGCTACATTTACAATCCATTTTTTCTAAAAATGGGCACAATGAATTACCTGAAATACTCTCTGACAATTGTTCATGCAAATATCTCTTGGTCAATCATTAAGCAATGACCCAGATTTTTGGATCACTCTTCCTCATTAAAATGTCTTGAGAATTATGGAGAAAAAAAAGACATTGTTACAAAGAAGGAAATCTTGTTTCAAGAAGCATTTGGGGCTGAAAGGTAAGTAATAAACCAAAATATATGTGGGTTAGTATCTTGACACTAAAAGATTATAATGGGAAGCCAAGATAGGCATTACAGCATCAGAACTTTCTAGATTTTTCTAATGATAATGAAATCATGTGATTTTTACAACAGATTTCATAAATATTAGACCTAATGTTGATAATGTTGATAATTAAATCATGTGGCTTAACACATCTTTCTATAAATATGAGACCTCAATTTTCTAAGACCTCAGAAGAATAGAAAAGCTTGAATGCAATAAAATGGAGGAGGCGATTTTTCATCTTTAATATGAGCTTACTTTATATCTGCAATAGTACATTCAGTAAAAGATATATGAAACTCCCAGGAATAGTCATATCAATAGAGATTTATTCTAAGGAGTAAGTTATTCTCAGTTATACATTGAGATGGAACTTTTTCTAATAAATCTGGGGAAAAAAATGCATTTAAATGAGTTGTGTCATCTGCTTAAAGAAGCTTGGTGACTTTTCCAAAAACTAAGAGATAACTAGAAAGTGGTAAACTGGTGGTAACATTGTTTGGAAAACAAAATGAAACTTTCTTTTAAGGTAAAAATTATGTCTGAATTTTTTTCAAGATTATATAAAAAGTCACTAAAAAACTGACTTATTTTCTCAAAATTATATTTCCTAAAATATAATTTTAGGAAAATTATTGAAGAAAATATCTTTCTTCAGTAAGAAAGATATTATATTATTGGATCATGTTACATAATTATCTCTCATAGCAAATGTAAGCAGTTACATTTTGTCTCATTACAAACATTCAGTACAAACATAGGTACAATCAACTAGCTGACTGAGTATTCTTATTTATGGCTTTTAGAGAGTTAGATGGTGTTCATTCAAGATTAATTACTCAAAATTTGTTCTTTAAAAATCTCAAATCTGATCACATCCCAACCCTGCTTACATCCATTTCATGACATCCCATTGTTGTTGGGTTAAAGACTTTTTAGGTTGGGAAGGACATAAACCCGACAAAAAGTCGATTGCTCCCCAAAAAATGGGAAGTGGAAGAGGGATTGACTAACATAGTGAAAACTTGCATAAATAGGTCATCTTCATGTTTAGCTAGAAAAATGAGCTCAAATGATGACACCAGGACTCCATCTCACTCTGCATTTCCCAGCTCTTATTTGGTCTATTTTAGCTCTGTTTTCAGGTAGGTTCTTCATTTACGATAGATGCTAGAAACTAACCAAGAAATCTAATATGCATTTATTTGGAGGAAACAAAATAACTATCAAAAAAAACTCCTGCTTGAAAAAGGGGACATGGGTGGGAGGTGGCAGAAAATGATCACCATTCTTTAGCATATATACTATCCTGCTAGACAGGAGCAGCAGTAACCCCTTGTCCTGGCCTTGGGGCAAATTCCTTGGTCAGCCCTTCAGTCTCCTCTTGGATCTGTCTTTTGGGATTCCCCTGTTGCTTGTCCTTTATGGTCACAGCTGACAAAGGCACTGGGGATACCCACTTTCTGGTTATCATACCCTACTGATAGTGCTGTTTCTGTTAGTATAGGTTTAGGATCCTGACTGAGTATTGCCTCAGGGGTTGAGCAATCATAGTACTCAGTTATGGGTATTTGCATTTCTCTGGAAACCTCTGTTCCTTAAAAGTTTACTAAACTCTACAATCTGTTTCCAGTAAATTCAGTAAGTTTACAACAAAACTGAGTCAGTATTGCATTCTAATCCTTGATTCTAGATTCCAAATTTGTTGTTTCTGTATTCTAACAATTGGCCTCAGTGCTCTGTCTCCCCAGGTGGGCAGAATTCCTAGTTTTACTCATAGCTTCCAATTTTATTCTACTCTCCCCACCTTTGCTAACACTAAGTTTAGGTAAGAGTGAAGCAAAAATGCTTCTGATTCTTGGCTGGCTTGTCTATCAGGACAAGGGCTGAGAGGGTTGCTTTTAGTGTTTTTACTGCTTCCAGAGAAGCCAGCTTTTAATGCAGCTGTTTCTTGCATGTAGGACATCATTAAACTCTACAAAAAGGAACAAATACATTTCTGGGGCTTTTTTTCATGTACCTCCTTTAATCTTCAGCCTCAGTAGAAATATGGTCTGAGCCCCAAGATACAAAAGATAGGTTAATCAACATCTGTGTCAATTTCTCAGCTAAAGAAAGAAGGGTCCTCCTTGCCTCTTTACTACCTGAATTGAGGCAATTCTACATTTAAGGGTCTGTTACCACGCTTCAAATCTTGCACCATTTAAAAAATATACAAATCAGGATTCTTTCAGATCTAAGTGACTGAAAAAAACTCAAACCGGCTTGTTTGGTGAGAGAAATTTGCTGGTTCATAAAACTTAAAAGTTATGGAGTAGATCTGCTCAATGATATCAACTTGATTTCCGTCTTATCTCTCTGTTCCACCATCCTCTGTGTTGTCTACGCCATAGAAAAGGCATTTCCTTTGAGAAAATGAGTTTTTTCCTTCTGGCTGCCAGTAGTATTAGGTTTACATCCCATCACATCAGCATCCCCAGCAGAGAGGGAATACTTTTCCCCAACAACACAAGCAGAAAGCCCAGAACTAACTTTATTGGTTTTTATTGGCCTGGCTTGGGTTGTGTGTTTTCCTCTCTTAGTAATTTCTGTGGTGAAAGGAGGATTAATGTCAGATTGGTCAAGGCTGGATTAACACATGTCCAGTTTTAGGCCGGGCGCAGTGGCTCATGCCTGTAATCCCAGCACTTTGGGAGACCGATGGGGAGAATCACTTGAAGTCAGGAGTTTGAGACCAGCCTGGAGTTGCACCAACATGGTAAAACCCTATCTCTACTAAAAATACAAAAATTAGCCAGGTGTGGTGGTGCACTCCTGTAATCCCAGCTACTCAGGAGGCTGAGGCACAAGAACCGAGGAGGTGGAGGTTGCAGTGAGACAAGATTACATCACCGCACTCCAGCCTGGGTAACAGAGAAATACCCTCTTCCCCTTCCAAAAAAAATGCCCAGCTTTGAAGCTGAAGATAGACAACCTGAGCCCTGTGATTTGAAGGTAGGTTTTCCAAGGATAAATCATAGTGTTATTACTTGACAAAAGAGGGGATAGATCTTGAGTAGGTAAAACAATAACAATCTTTTAGAAGACTCAATGTGTCATATACGGCCCTGGATGATCTGACCCCTGCCTACCTTACCTGTCTTGTCTGAATGTAGTCTCCTGCTTACCCTTTGGGCTCCAGCCCCACTGGCCTTATGTCATTTCCCATTCTGCTTGTGGACATTCACATGGGCAATTTCCTCTGTGAAAAAGCAAAGCTCCTTTCTTCAGGTTTCATTGGATTGGTTCATTCTTACAAATTTTTCAAAGGTCAGCCCAACTATCACTTCCTCAAGGAAACATTAGGTTGACTCATAAACTGGCTTGTATCCCTCCTGTTATCATCCCCCAAAGTCTCCAAACCTTTCATTTGTATCTCTTACCATAATTGTAATTTAAGTATCTAATTGAGTAATTTTAGCTCCATGACGACAAAATTTCTCTGTAAATTTAAAAATATGTTATTAGTGAGTGAATAAATGAAGGCATGAGAAAATGGGAAAGGTGAAGGAATACATAGGTGCTGAAAGTAATTACTTTGTTTTTCCCATTGATCTATTTCTGGATCTAGTTTTTCATCAACTCTCTCTTTCTTTTGTATACCAATACCAATATCTCCCACTGTGGGTTGTTCACTATTGTGTAACAGAGAAGATTAGTTGTAAAACATAACACTGCCATGAGGGTAATTTGAAGCACAACATTGTCTATTTCAGAAAATGAGCACTTTACACTGGTGCTCATCATCTGAAATGGATAAACCTAGGTGAAGTGCTAGTTCAGTGATTTACCAGCTCTTTTGAGACAGAGGCTGGCTCTGTCACCCAGGCTACAGTGCAGTGGTGCAATCTTGGCTCACAGCTCACTGCAACTTCCACTTCCTGAGTTCAAGAAATTCTCCTGTCTCAGTCTCCCAAGTACCTTGGATTACAGGTGTGTGCCACCACACCCAGCTAATTGTTTTGTATTTTCAGTAGAGATGGGATTTGCCATGTTGGCCTGGCTGGTTTCGAACTCCTTGCCTCAAGTGATCCACCTGCCTTGGCCTCCCAAAATGCTGGCATTATAGGCATGAACTACCATGCCTGGCCATTTACCAGCTCTTTGATTGCAGGAATTTATTTATTTTCTCTGAGCTTTTACTTACCTGTAAGCTGAGGATAATAATATTCACCTTGCATAATTCTTACAAGAATATGAAGGCAATACAGTCATACCTCAGAGATCTTGTGGGTTCAGTTCCAGACCATACCAATAGAGCAAATATCACAATAAAGTGAGTCACATAATTTTTTTTGTTTCCCAGAGGATATAAAAGTTAAGTTTACACTATTCCATAGTGTATGAAGTGTGCAATAGATTTACGTCTTTTAATTTTTGAATATTGCTAAAAAATGCAATCAACTGAACCTTCTGAAAGCCATGATCTTTTTGTTGGCAGAGGGTCTTGCCTCAATGTTGATGGCTGCTGACTGATCAGGGTGGGGGTTGCTGAAGGATGGAGTGGCTGTGTGTGGCAATTTCTTAAAATAAGAAAATAATGAAGTTTGCTACATTGATTGACTCTTCCTTTCACAAAGGTTTCTCTGTAGCATGTGATGCTGTTTGATAGCATTTTATCCACAGAACTTCTTTCAAAGTTGGAATTAATCCTCTCAAACCCTGCTGCTACTTTATACACTCAGTTTACATAATATTCTAAATTCTTTGTTGTCATTTCAACAATGTTTATAGTGTCTTCACCAGGAGCAGATTCCATGTCAAGAAACCACTTTCTTTGCTTATCTACAAGTAACAACTCTTCATCTATTCAAGTTTTACCGTGATATTGCAGCAATGCAGTCATATCTTCAGACTCTCCACTAATTCTAGTTCTCTTGCTGCTTCCATCACATCTGCAGTTACTTTCTACTGAAATCTTCAACTCCTAAAAGTCATCCTTGAGAGTTAGCATCAACTTCTTCCAAACTCCTGTTAATGTTGCTATTTTGACCTCCTTCTGTGAATCACAAATATTCTTAATGGCACCTAGAATGGTGAGCTCTTTCCAGAAGATTTTCAATTTACATTGTCCGGATTCATCAGAGGAATCACTATCTATGGTAGCTACAGGCTCACAAAATGTGTTCCTTAAATAAGACTTAAAAGTCAAAGTTACTCCCTGATCCAGGGGTTGCAGAAAGAATGTTGTGTTAACAGGTGTAAAAACAACATTATTCTCCTTGCACAAGCCTCCTAGAGCTCTTGGGTCACCAGGTGCATTGTCAATGAGCAGTAATATTTTGAAATAAATCTCCTTTTCAAGGATAGTAGGTTTCAACAGTGGGCTAAAAATATTCAGTAAACCATGTAGTAAACAGATAGGTTGTCATGCAGGCTTTATTGTTCCATTTATAGAGCACAAGCAGAGTAGATCTGGCATGATTCTAAAGGACCCTAGAATTTTCAGTATGGTAAACTGGCATTGGCTTCACCTAAAGTCACCAGCTGCATGAGCCCCTAAGAAAAGGGTTGGTCTGTCCTGTGAAGCTTTGAAGCCATGCATTGACTTCTCGTCCCTAGTTATGAAAGTCCTAGATGATGTCCTCTTCCAATATAAGGCTGTTTTATCTCCATTGAAAATCTATTGTTTAGTGGAGCCAACTCCATCATTTATTTTAGCTAGATCTTCTGGACAACTTGCTACAGTGTATCCACGAGCACTTGCTGCTTCATTTTGTTCTTTTTTTTTTTTTTTAATTTTTTTTTTTGAGACAGAGTCTGGCTCTGTCACCCAGGCTGGAGTGCAATGGCACGATCTCGGCTCACTGCAACCTCTGCCTCTTGGGTTCAAGCGATTCTACCTCAGCCTCCTGAGTAGCTGGAACTACAGGCGTGCACCACCATGCCCCACTAATTTTTATATTTTTAGTAGAGACGGGGTTTCACTATGTTGGCCAGGATGGTTTTGATCTCTTGACCTTATGATCTGCTGGCGTCAGCCTCCCAAAGTGCTGGGATTACAGGCATGAGCCACCGCGCCCGGCCTTCATTTTGTTCTTTTAAATTAAGGAGATGGCATATTTCCTCAAACTTCATGAACCAACTTCTCCTAGCTTTCAACTTTTCTTCTGCAACTTCCTTACCACTCTCACAGACTTAACAGAGTTGAGGATTGTTACAGCCTTGCTCCGGAGTAAGTTCTGGCTTAAGGGAACGTTGTGGCTGGTTTGTTCTTCTATCCAGACCAATAAAACTTCCTCCATGTCAACAATAAGGCCATTTTGCTTTCTTATCATTTGTGTGTTCACTGAAATAGCAGTTTCAATTTCCTTCAAAAACGTTTTCTTTTTTTGCATTCACCACTTGGCTAACTGATGTGAGAGGCCCAGCTTTCAGCCTGTCTTGACTTTTGACATGCCTTCCTCACTAAACTGAATCACTTCTAGCTTTTAATTTAGAGTGAGGTGTGCAACTCTTCCCCTTGAACATTTAGTGGCCATTGTAGGGTTATTACTTGACCTATATTTCAACATTGCTATGTTCTAGGGAATATGGAGGACCCAGGAGAAAAAGAGATAGGGAACAGCCAGTCAGCAGAGCAGGCAGAACACTTATTGCAATTAACTTTGCCAACTTAGGTGGGTACAGTGTTGCACCCAAAATAATTACAATAGTAACATCAAAGATCACTGATCACAGATCAATATAACAGATATAACCATAATGAAACTGAGAATATTATAAGAATTAGCAAAATGTGAAACACAGAAATAAAGTGAGCACATGCTGTTGGAAAATGCACTAATAGGCTTGTTCAACTCAGGGTTGCCACAAACTTTCAATTTGTAAAAAGTGCAGTGTCTGTGATGTGCAATAAAATGGAGCACAATAAAACAAGATATGCTTGCATATTCTTTGTGCCCAGCACAAGCAATATTCTTATGATTATTCTTGGATCACAGAACTGTCACTGTAGTAGCAAGCATAGATTTAAAACCATAACCATCATTGTACATCACCCAGATGAAGGTCCTTTTGCCATTGTAAGAAATCATGGCGGCCAGGCACCGTGGTTCACACCTGTAATCCCAGCACTTTCGGAGGCTGGGGGGGCGGGTGCAGATCATCTGAGGTCAGGAGTTTGAGACCAGCCTGGCCAACATGGTGAAACCCCATCTCTACTAAAAATACAAAAATTAGCCAGATATGGTGACAGGCACTTGTAATCCCAGCTACTCAGGAGGCTGAGGCAGGAGAATCGCTTGAATGTGGGAGGCAAAGGTTGCAGTGAGCCAAGATTGTGCCATTGCACTCCAGCCTGGGGACAACAGCGAGACTTCATCTCAAAAAAAAAAAAAAAGAAAACAATGAAGAAAGAAAGAGAGAAGGAAAGAAAAAAGAAAGAAAGAAAGAAAGAGAGAGAGAAAGAAAGAAAAAGAAAAAAGAAAAACATGGCATGGGAGGGGGAGGGCACAATGAAAATAACTATTTTAGTCTATGTCAGTAACTATGGAGACTATACACCAATTCTGGAGAGGCATGTGGTGAAAATTCCCTCAGGTCTTAGGATTTAATCTACATACTTACCTGAACCATATGAAGAAAACTTTACACTGAGTCAATTGGCTCTGGAAAACCAAAGAATTTCTGTGACTTGCTTCATTATATTTTAGTGGTCTGGAACCAAACCCATGGTATCTCTCATACTTTCTTATCAGACAGAAGAAATGTATTGAAACCATTCTCTTTTATTGATTAAGGCTGAAGGGGGTGAGGTTTGACGGGTTTAGTCCTTTGTAAGACCTCTCCTCTGCCTCAGCTTGTCAGTAGAGTGATTTTTTAAAAGACCCAGTTTTTCAGGGACTTTATTCAGTATGTTATCTTTTCTTCCCTTTAACTATGCACCTCAGTTTGCTCTCTCCCATTAGCATTTAGACATACTCAATTCTTTCCCATCTTAAAAAATTCCTTTCTCAATCTCACATCCCCCTGTAGCTACTGTGCTATCTCCTTCCTCCTCTCTGTAGCGAACATTCTTTAAATAGTCATCTGCACTCACTATCTCTACATCCTCACTTCCTGTTTAGCATTCAACCTCAGGCAATCTGGCTTCTGTCACCACTGCTCTTCTACTAAACCTCATTTTGCCAAGGATTGCAATGAATGCACCACCATCTATCCAAGGGATACTTCTTATTACTTGTCTCAGGTGATAATTCAGTAAGTATGTGGCCCTGTTAATGTTCTGTCAGGAAGCATTTCCTTAATTTGGCTCCCATAAAACCACACACTTCTGGGTTTCTCCTTTGGGGGCTCCTTCTCTTTCTCTCAACCCCAAGAGTGGTGTTCTGTTTCTCTTTTGGAGTTCCACTTTTCTTCTCCCTCAGTGTATGAGATTTTCTTCTTCAACTGCCATCTTTATGCTGATGATTCACAAATTTCTAACTCCAGTCTGGATCTTTTTTCTGAATTTCGGTCTCAGATACCCACCTACTCACTGTGTAGCTCCTAATGGATGTCCTTCCAGTGCCTGAAACTTAACTTGTTCGTTGTGATTGTTTCTTCCCACAACCCCTAAACTGCTACTCCCATGTCCTTCTATCTTCTTTTTATCTCCAGTGAAAGCTACTACCAACCATTTTGTTGGCCAGGTCAGAAACCTGGGTGACATCCTCAATCCTGCATCTGCCTCGCCCTGCTCCAAAGTAGTTACTGTGCTCCATTCCTGCTACTTCTGTTAATACTTCTGGATCTACCCATTTCTGTCTTCTCTATTATTGCCTAATTTCTCATCTAGACCACTCTAATTTTTCTACTCTCTCCTCACAGATGTCTTAGCCTCTGTTATTGTATTCTCTCAATCCACTTTCCCCACAGCAACTACAGAAATATTTTCAAAGCCCGAATCTAATCATTTTCTTCTCTTTTCAAATTATTGATTTCTCAGTCCACTTAAGCCAGCATCCAAACTCCTTACCATGATTTAAAGTAACCCTCATAATCTGATCCCTGCAAACTGCTGCATCCTAATAGTATGAACTCTTCCTCTTTACTTTCTATAAGTCTTTTGGAATTAATTTTATTTCATCAAACATGTCATGCTGTCTTATGTCTTTAATATAGATACAGTCGTTTATCTAAAGCAAGCACTTTTCTCTGACTTACCACTTGGCCTGAATAATTCCTATTCATCCTTAAGATCTCAGTTCAAATGTTACTTCCATGGAAAGATCTCCCTGAACCTACAGGATGAATATTAAGCACCCTTCTTATTGCATCCTGGCATACTTTTCTTCACATAACTCAAAATATAGAACAAGGCTGGGAAAATAGAGCATGAGAAATGCCACTACTAATGTGAAATAAGAATGAAGAACAAATATGTCATTCTTCCTTTTCTTTGGGAAAAAAAAAGACATTTATTTAGCATCACAATCAGACTATTACATTTAGCAATCAACAGTATGGGTGAAAAAAAAAACTACATTAAAACCCTTTGTTGGAATGCTTTACACTTTCCACAGAACAGAAACTAAAATACCCTGTTATACAATGAGTCACAAATACAGTCCTCAAGTTTTTTGCCCATATACATGAGTATTTGTCTAAAACATGTCTTCTTTGTAGCAGCTAGGCCCTGCCACCACTGTGCTTGGCTGAGTTCACAAATCTGTTGTAACCTGTAGCTTCCCTGTCATTCTTATAACACACTTGTGAGAGATGTTCTATGACAGAATTTCCATCTACTTATGATCCTTCTGTATTTTGGGGATTTCCTGGGCAGACTTCCATGAGGATACAGTTTATTCTGTTTGCTTTTGGTCATGCACTGATTAAACTGTCTCTCTAGAATGTAGAAATCAAAACACAAATGACACATTAGTCTCTTAATATATCAACATAAACTATGATAAATTAGAAACTCGCATTTGAGCAACCATTTATGCAATGGAAAATGAGAAAAACAAGCCTTCATTTCTACATTTTTTTAAACAAAAAAAATCTGTAAATGTGTCCTGACTAGGTTAGATTTTATTCATCTCAAATTCTTTGGTAAGCTCCTCCCTCCTCTCAATTCATGGCACATACCTTTCAGGAGCGAAGCAATTCAAAAGTCCCAACTAAAAGTGGGACCTATAACGATTTCCCTTGTCACCTCACAGCTATGATTTTGAATTTTATAAATTACTACAAAAATTCACATCTTTCCCATTGGCTGCCACCAATAAAGTCTCTCAAAAGTAAAAATGTATGCTACCAAGTAAAGTAATTATTGTTTCCAAAAGCTAATAATTCTATAATAAATACATTCTACATTTGCCCTTTTTCTAAAGATATTGGATATGTAACAAAGCATTATTGCTTGGTAAGCAGCCTTGTTGGAGAACACTATTATTTGCCAGAATTATATGAAATTTGTCTTTTCATAAAACAGTTTAGAGCAAAATGTTTCACTCATTCCAGATTGTATCCATTAAGTTTCATTCTGAGTTTTTGTTTCATTAGAAAATAAGTGAATTTGAAACTCTAAACTAAATCCACCAAGCCCCATCCCCTCCAGCCTTAATCAATAAAAAGGGAAATTGCTTCAATAAATTTCAAATTTTTTTTTTAAAAAAGCTTTTTATAAAACTTTCAATTTATAAACTTCTGGTCCAATGGTTTTTTCTCATTACTTACACACTCTCTCTCTCTCTCTCTCTCTCTCTCTCTCTCCTCTCTCCCCTTCATCCAAACATCTTTCTCAGTAGCTTTTGAGGGGAGAGAGCAAGGAAGAGCTCCAACATTTTGTCTTTCATGCCTTTGAATAACTTATTTTTTTCCTCAGAAATGCTTTTAGGGAACAGATTAACTTTCATCTCACATTTGGAATAAACAGAATTACTATCACAGTGGATGGCCTACTTTAAAAAAAAATACACAAAGCACTCTCTTCCTAAATGTTTCCTTTACTGTAGCATTCTCCTCTATCTGTGTGAGCACAGGCAAGGAATGAAAATGTATCAACCTGAGATACAATGTTACCAGTTGGTAAGAGCTTCTTTTCTGCCTTCAGGAAAGAATTAAAGTTGGCTTATTTCCCTTTAGTTTGTGGAAAGAATACTGAAAAAAACTTGAATTTGAGAATTTTTCACCTGCTTTGTCACCCTGGGCAAGTTCTTAATCTCTCTGACATGCTCCTTCATATATTAAACACATGTTCCCTGGTGTTAAAAAAATAAAATTCAATAAAGTGGAAATTATAATGGTCTTACCTGTTTTCAAGATTACTGTAAATACTAAATGAGATAATGCATTTTAAAAGTTTTTTGTAGGTTTTTAGTAGTGGAGGCTGGACTATAATCTTGGATCCTATCATATACTTATTGCCTGAGTTTAACACCTCCAATAAGTATGTTTTTGGAGTTTCTCTTTCTAAATTTTTTGAATATCTATTTTTGACCTCACTACCTTTACCTTTACAGCAGTTCTCACTTATCAACATTATGACTTTACTGTTTCACCAATTTTAAATTTAGAGACTCTCTAGTTCTTGTTCATTAGTAGACAATGTCTATTGACATTGTGTTACTAAAGGGGTTTCAGAAAACTTCCCTTCATTAAAATATATCATCATCACCCTAGGATCAGCATGTGCCTGACCACTAATCCATGCTAAAGAAACCCTTCTTCAATAGTTCTCACTTTCTTACCTCTTCCTATCCAGTCAAACTAGGGCCAGTGGTCATAAGATTTCAGAGAACCTCAATGAAATGCTCCTTTGGGATTTGTTTTTGCTATTCTGATGAATGTGTGTGTGTGTGTGTGTGTGTGTGTGTGTGTGTGTGTGTGTGTTTTCACCTTCTACCCTAGCCTGTCAGAAACCCCTGTTTTGTGGTCCCTGCTTGGATATAATTTATTCTCTTGAGGATACAAGTCATTGTGAAATGCAGAACAATTGCCTGGCAACCAACCCATGTTCACTTTAGAGGTATGCCTAATTACTAACAGATCAAGGAGGTTTTCTGCCAAATCATAATAATATTGTGCTCTGAGATATAACATAAGAAAACAAATTAAACAGAGGTTGGTAGTGCAGAGCTTCGCAGGAAACTACTTAGCCTCTCATGCTTCCACAGGCTTTGAGTTGGATCTAAGTCAGAGCTCAATTTTCCCACACATCTCCAGAAAATATGAAAACACACTTTAGAAGATTTGAAGAAAATTGGGTATCAACTAATAGCTACCTTACTTCCTTTTTAATTTGCCTTCTCCATATAGGGTGTCTGTAGGAAAGGGAATAATTTAACTTATTGGGGCCTAAAAATTGTTTAATCTCTATAGGTCTTCCTTCCAGGAATAATTGCATTAACTGTTAGCATGATGCCACATAATAACAACTCACACACTATTGCATGACGATTATTTTGGAAAAAGAAAAAAAATCATATTCAACTGGTCTGATTGCCAAGATTATAGGAATGGCTTAAAAACTTTAAAATTTTTGACAAAATTCTATCAGAATTTTCCCATGAGAACAACAACAACAAAACAGAATATTCTTCACACATGGAACTCAGGCAACTTCCAGTACTTCTTTCTCCCCACTGCTTCAGAGCATTGTTCCTGTTACTTACATTTCCCCCTAATCATTCTTATTCACTACTGATAATCTGAGTCATTCTTCAGCTGCTATTTATCTCTTCCTCAATTTTTAAACCTATCCTAAGAGAATTCAGAAATATTTAATCAATATGAAATATCAAAAGAGTTACAGGCAGCTTTGCAGGATCTTTGCAGAGAAAAGAGTTCCACTATACTAAAGAGAGATATACAATGTCTGTTCTTTGTCATGGGATGTTCTATGAAAGATAATATTGTGTGCCTATTAACTATTCATAATAGGTGTAAACACCAAATGTTTTTATTGCATTCTCACACATTAAGCTATCCCAGTGATTTTCAAGCACAGTTTGTACATCTCATTGTGAATCACTGGAAAAGTATTGTCACTCCTGCCCCGTCCCAGACCTCATTAATCAGAATCTCCAAGAGGCCTGTGGAGGTAGAGGAGTGGAACCTAGTCATGCATATTTTTCAAAAGCTCCGTAAATTAGATTTTATTTGTTTTCCCAGTTGAAAGGTTTGGTGCTATCCCATTCTGAGTATTTTATTAATATCACCAAAGACCCATGTCCGATTAACGATTTCAGTAGATGGCGCTCTTTCCACCTGCCAGCTTCCTCGCTTGGCGCAATGAACCCTAAGTCATTCATAAAAGTCAAGGGCAGGTCAAAGGTGTAATTCCACGCCAATATTGAAAACATACACTAGAACTTACCTTTGCAAACCAATTGTTAGTCAGTTAAGACACATGTTAAAGTGGTTGTGGGGAAGGGGTACAGTATCACATTTGCTTATTACATGAATGTAATTATTCTTCTGAAGATTTCAAGAATGTCAACTTCCTGGCACAAAATTAGAAACTAAAGAAACAGAGTAGAAAGCAATGATTTTTTTATATAAAGTAGAGATTTAGACAAAAGAGGTTTCTTTTAATATGAGAAAGACATAGGAAATACTGATGTTATTGCTATAAAACATACTGTGTGAAAAGCATATCATGGGGCAAACATAGATGTCTGTATCTGCCAAATTGGGAAACAATACCAGGTAGCCTGCAAGATCATCAGCTTTAGAGTCAGCTAACCCTGATTGAGAAAATTCAATTATTCCCGCTATTTTATCCCAACCAAGTTACTCATCCCTTAATTCTCAACAAGATATTACCTACTTTACTTGGTTATAATAAGCATTAAATTAAAAGAGAGAATGAATGTAAAAGAATTAGTTCAATGCTTGGTGCATAACCAGTATTTAATAGACAAAATTACTTTCGGAGTACTAAGTAAATGTAGGTGCTGAGTTTTTAATTTTTTAAGTAGCAAAGGACAATAGAAAATTACCATGAGGTTTTGAAGGGAAGATTCCTTTATCAGTCAGTACTAATAATGGTGAGAAAAAAATTAGAGGAAGATAAGCAGGAAACAAACTGAAGGTTAGCTTTGGTATAATAAAAAAAAGCCTAAACCTTAATTCACAAAATCTAGATTGGTAAGGATGTCTGACCCTAAGTAAATCAATTAATCTCATCTTTAATATTTATATGATGGAAATTACATTAAATAAATCGCTTAACCTCACCTTTAATATTTATATGATTGAAATTACATTAAATGCCATTTTTAATATGACATGATTTTGAATATTAAGTCATAATAATGTACATAAAATGCCAAAAAACTATAGAGTCCTATAAAATGGTGCTGAGGTAATTATTAATAGTTAAATTTTATTGATTATTGAAATTCATCATTGAAGTTAAAAATTATTCTTTCAACATAAAATGAGATACTAAGTGAGTTACTAAATTTGGATGAGGACAAAAAGAGCAGTTACTGGATTGTGAAGTCAGAATTTATAAAGAGAAAAAATATTCCCTAAAATTGTGAGAGATTGGTATTAGCAATATTTGCAATAATTGTGGAGTAATTTCCATAATGTTGTCTCACTAATGATTCTAATATTCTTTCATTTTCTTTTTGAGACAGGGTCTCGCTCTATCACCCAGTCTGGAGTTCAGTGGTGCAATCATGGCTCACGTGGCTCACAGTCTTGAATTCCTGGGCTTAAGTGATCCTCCCTCCTCAGTAATATTCCTTCTATAATGCCTTTGCCAATACTTTTCAGTTTATCTTATATTCTACTTTGCCCCATTAAATTAGTACACACATTGGATAGTTCCTGATTTCATTAATTTAATACTAATTTTCTTTATATAATTTGAAAATTTTAAAGAAACATACAAATTATATTAAACCAATGAAATATTAATTAATTAAATATTATTTAAATTAATTATTTAGGTTAATATTAGCTAAATTAATATTAAATTAATTAATGTTAATATTTCATTAGTTTAATATAATTTGTATTTTTTCTTAAAATTTTTCAAATTATATAAAGAAAAATTAACCAGATAAAATCAGATTAGGAAAAAAGTAGAAATCATGAGATTCTATCGAGACTCTCATAATATTATAATCCCTGGGTTTAGACAATAATTTTTATTAATAATAATTTATATTAATAAGCTAAAGTATTATATCTCAATATTTAATCTATTGGAGACTGTTAAAACTTAGTATTCTGTGTTAAATATGTACCTATATATAAAGTGTAGTAATGTAAACAAAGAAAATAAATAAGAAAGCTTCTTCACCGCAGTGACTGCTATGCTGTTTGATAGTCAACTGTCTTTTAAGCATGCAGAGAATCTTTATGTTATACTTTAGAAACATGTTTTTGGAGATGGGAAACAACAGGTCATGATTTTGTTTTTGTTAAACCACTACAATTTTTTCAAAGCAGTGTATATCACAACTATTTCTCTGTGTTGAAGAGAGTATCAAGTCCTTAAAGAAAAATATAATCCCAGAACTTTGGGTAGCCGAGGCGGGCGGAGCACGAGGTCAGGAGTTCGAGAGCAGACAGGAGAATTGCTTGAACCCGGGAGGCGGAGGTTGCGGTGAGCAGAGATCACGCTACTCACTCCATCCTGGGCGACAGAGCGAGACTCCGTTTCAAAAAAAAGAGAAAAAAAGAAAATGCCCTGCCCTGCCCTGCCCTGCCTTGCCTTGCCTTGCCTTGTCTTTTTTTTTTGAAACGGACTCTCCTTCTGTAGCCCAGGCTGGAGAACAATGGCGCGGGCTTGGCTCACTGCAAGCTCCGCATCCCGGCTTCACCCATTCTCCTGCCTCAGCCTCCCGAGTAGCTGGGACTACAGGCTCCCGCCACCATACCCGGCTAGAAAGAACATTTTTTAGTCTGCAGGAGGGGAGGAAATGAAGAATGCACCTATTACTTTTGCGTTAGTACAACATTAAAAAAAATTGCATTGTAAAGCAAACTACCATCATCAGCTCTTTAATGGACAGCAGCAGACAGGAAACTGCCTTCACCCTAAGAGACTTAAAGACTGAGAACTGAGTTAGATAGCAGGTGCACAGGCCAATCAAGTCAATTTTCTAACACAGAGTAGCATGTTGTGGAACTTGTTCTATTAGTCTTTTCTCCATTAAGGAAGCAAGGATCTCTCTGTATGGAAGCAGTGCTGCTATTTCTAGTTTGAGGGAAAAAAATGGTAAGGAATTTGATAATTAATTGTTCTTTAAACAGCAAATTATATTTTAAACATACATTTTCCACACCTATAGGAGAAGGAATCTCAAGAATGCACACGATTAATAAAAGCTAGCTCTGAATTACCCATACAAGCGCACACTGCGTTCAGTAAACAACTGATTATGCAAACTATATCCTTTCTTTCCCAGAAATAGCAACTAAGGAAGAAGTTTTTAAAATCAAAAAAAGAAAAAAAAACAACTAAAATTTTTATACTTGAAGGCCTTCAGAATTTTATTTCCTTTTGCTGTTGAAAGGTCATAACAGCCAAGAGGAGTAATGTATTTTATTTTAAATTTCAAAACGTCATGATGGTTAAGGGTAGAGTGGAGGTGCAGAGAAAGAAGTTGGCAAGAAAATGTTCAGGGCCTGTTGTAAAACCAACAGCAAGCCAAATATGATTCCAAATAGGCAAGAACAACCTGTTACAACAGAGAGCAGTTTTCAAAGAAGAAACGAGAAGGAGGTGACCTGAAAGATCATTTGCCAAATATAACTAAAGGAACATGCGGATACTTTTATATTAAACACATGTTAATATAATATTTTCCATACATTATTAAATGCAAGAAGATATATAATTATATAATTCTATAATCAGAAACAAAATAACTCCTAGAAGTAAATGGTTTGTTATTGTAGTAGTAATAACTACCTGGGCACTTACCTAGTGCTCTTATTAAAAACTCACCACAACCCTCATGTCTTACAGGTTGTTCAACAGATTAAAATAGAAACCGATACCGACAGACTTAAGTAAAATGCACAAGGTCACACTGGAAAAGATAGAGTTAAGGGTCACTTAGCTCTGTAAAACTCCAAAGCCCATGTTTCAACTCTACAATCTGTGCACTATATAAATGTATGTCGTGGTCTTGAGAGAACTTTATTTCCTGGACTTGAAAAATAAGTCACAAGCCGAGCGCGATGGCTCACGCCTGTAATCCTGAGGCGGGCAGATCACCAGGTCAGGAACTCGAGACCAGCCTGGCCAATATGGTGAAACCGCGTCTCTATTAAAAACACAAAAAATGGCTGCGCGTGGTGGCGCGCGCCTGAGAGGCTGAGGCAGAAGAACCGCTTGAACCCGGGAGGTGGAGGTTGCAGTGAGCGGAGATCGCGCCCCTGGACTCCCGCCTGGCTGACAGCGCGAGACTCTGTCTCAAGAAAGAAAGAAAACAAAAGAAATAAATAAAGAAAGAAAGATCACAAAGAACTTTCCAACAGCTTGGATTTTAGAGTGTATTAACAATTGCCAAGACCTAAGTGACACTTTAGTGTACAGCTAGAAAACATGGAATGACATTCCCATAAACATGAAATGTTTAAGGGAAAATGTACTATTTTCCTTAGTTTGTGCAAAATCTGAAATCTGAGTCAACTTTGTTTCAAAATGGAACAAACAATGTTTGATTGGACACACTAAACATTCTTATTAGCAACAATGCGACACTTACAAGGAGTTCCCTTTTTTACACTCTTCGAAGAGGAAATATTTCGATTTCGTAAAATTAGAGCTTCACTTCTAAAGAAAGATAAAAAAAAAGTGTGGTTACACAATGTAACTAGTATTGACTTAAGGGTACTGTGATCACTATGCAGTGATCCCATAAAAGATGTGACCAAAATACTTACTTACAAGTTGAACGTCAGTCATGTGACAACATGTTAACGATGAAGGGAATATTTCAAAAACTACTATCTGACATAATATGATTCTTACGATGATTCATAGGGGCTTTGTTCTTCATCTCATCTTCAACCAAAAAGTTGATGATTAGAAAAAAGAGCATTAGAATGGGAAGTAACACTACTCGACAATAGAGAAAAACTCCGGTCAAAGGAGGAGCATAGTTATAGAGCTCCGAATGTCAGGGAAAATCAAGCATCCGTCATTCGGAATTAGCTCTGTATCGGTAGGTTTCTTCGTTACTTAATTGTACGGGTGGAAACTACTTCAAAGTAGAGGCTCTTAAGAGAGGTAACTTAAGCATTTGAAAGTGCAGGTTTATTTCCTCCTAGCGAGAGAAGGAGAGGGTCACTCGTGAGAAACCCATCTTGAATCTGTGAGACGCCCCCTTCTACTCAGCCCACGTGGCTAAAGTAAACAGAAGGTGGGCCGGGGCGGGGAGAAACAGAACTCGGTCAATTTCCCGATTTGTCGGGTCTTTAAAAGTACAGGCCCCTAAAGCACTAAGGGCATGCCCTCGGTGAACCGGAGGAGCGCTTCTGCTGAATGAGATTAAAGCGACAGAAAAGGGAGAAGATAGCGCCGGCAAGGGGATCTAAAGGGAGATAGAGACGCGGGCCTCTGAGGGTAAGGTGGGCGCAAGCGGGTGTGTGGTGCGGAGAGAGGTGCCAGTGGATGGAGGCGGGGGCCAGTGCGAGGGCACGTGCGGATACACTCTCGAGGAGGTGGGTGCGCGCAGGGGCGTGTGCGCGGGACCTCGAAGTGGTGGTGGAGTGCAGACTAACAAAAAGTTTCAAAGGGAAATCTTGGATGTCACGTCCTTGTCCAGGCACCCATGCCATCCCATCCTCCCACCTCGCCCCGACCTTCGCGCCTGCACTGCGTTTTCTCCCGGGGGTGGAGACCCGCCGAGGTCCCCGGGGTCCCCGAGGGCTGCACCCTTCCCCGCGCTCGCCAGCCCTGGCCCCCGCCCCGCGCTCATCCGGGCGCACCACTCCCTCCGCGCCACTGCACGGCGTGAGGGCAGCCCAGGTCTCCACTGCGCGCCCGGCCGTACGGCCCCAGGTGCCGCCGGTCTTTGTGCTGGACGCCCGGTGCGGGGGGCTAATTCCCCGGGAGCCAGGGCTGAGGGCCCCAAGGCGGCAGCGCAGGCCGGGGCGGAGCGGGAGGAGGCCGGGGCGGAGCAGGAGGAGGCCCGGGCGGAGGAGGAGAGCCGGCGGTAGCGGCAGTGGCAGCGGCGAGAGCTCGGGCGGCCGCCGCCGCCTCCTCGCGAGCGCCGCGCGCCCAGGCCCCGCTCGCATGCGAGTCACGTCCGCCCCCTCGGCGCGGCCGCCCCGAGACGCCGGCCCCGCTGAGTGATGAGAACAGACGTCAAACTGCCTTATGAATATTGATGCGGAGGCTAGGCTGCTTTCGTAGAGAAGCAGAAGGAAGCAAGATGGCTGCCCTTTAGGATTTGTTAGAAAGGAGACCCGACTGCAACTGCTGGATTGCTGCAAGGCTGAGGGACGAGAACGAGGTCAGAGCGCTTCTCTTATGCCGCGAAACTCTCCCTTTCCTCTCCCCTTCGTTTTTTCTCGGGCTTCCAGGGACTGGGGAGCAAACCCTGTAGTGTCACCCACAAATACCAAGAGGGAAGAGGGAAGCTTCACAAATTACTGGAGCCTCTTCAACATGGCTGACAAATATAGTTTTAATTCCCTATACCCCTTTTAAACCTGTAGTTCTGTGTGCTCTTCTCTCCTCCTAATGCTCGTCCCTTCCTCACCCAGAAAACTTACCTTTGTGCCTCCGACGAGCCGGTTTCCCGGCCTTTTAATCCGCAGAAAAGTGATTTTTAAATTTGCTTTCCTTTCTAAAATAGTTCAGCTTTGGGGGGCACTACTTTTCCCTTTAATCCTCTGCCCCCATTTCTCTCGTGTGAGTGAAACGACTCTCCCGTTTATCCTGAACAACCTCAGAGAGAACACTGATACGGTGTTTTTCTACCCTTTTATCAGCTGTAGGGTCTGGGTCTGGGTTGGTGTCTGCCTCCTCCTACCTCCTTATCCCCCTTTAGGGGGCTGTACGAAGTGAATGTCACAGGGAGTGGAATTAGAGTACACTGAGTGGGGTTTTGTGTGTGTGTGTGTGTTTTTTTTTTTTCTTAAGTCCGCGCGTTTTGTTAGCGGCGCTGAGTGAAAGAGGAAAGAATAGTTTCTCCGGTTCCCCAAACAAGACCAGAACTCACTTTTCTCAAGGTACATAAGTCTGCGCTGGGCTGAGCCTTCCAGCCTGGGGTATGTATGTAAGAGAATTTATGGACAAATCTGTGTCCCGGCTTTGTGCTTCTCCCGAATCAGCTTCGTTTGGTTCCTTGGTAAGTGACAGGCAGACACAAAGGCAGGCGCAGGCCCGGGGAGGGGGCGGGAGGGGGTGGGGAGCGCAGCGTTGAGAGTTGCAAGACTGCAAGGTCAGGGGCGCCGAAAGAAATGAAACCCAGTCCCAGCAAAGAAGTGAAGAGCAGATTTGTAACAGTCCCATCCAAATTTTTCTTTTGGCCTCTCTTTGGTCTTTCATCTCTCTGCCTTTCTCTCTGTGTCCCCTCTCTTTTCTTCTCTCTCATACACACACACACACACACAGGCACGCACAGACTCCTCGCATCTTGCTGAATCTTTTCACTGGGACTGCTTGTCTAGTTTTATTAAGCTAACAGGGTTTCTATGGAGAGTTTTCTACCTATGACATAATAAAGTGTGGCCTAGATAGACTCCTGGAAAGGCCGCAAATGAAATATAAGTGTTACTTGCTGGTTATTCCCCTCATGATATACTTTTAATTACATTGAGTGAGTTCTCCCTTCTTCATCTAATGTTTGGGAATTGAGAAAAGGCTTATTTTCCAGCGGTAAAATTTAGTGAAATATTTATATATTTTACCTGTTTAGGGAGTGGAATACATTCATGAATTTAATATCTCAAATCACACATTGTGCTTTTTCGCCTTCAATCAGGGATTATAATGGGAAACCTACATTCAAAGATATTCATCAACAAATGATCCAACATAGAAATAAGATTGTATCTTAAAGGAAGTTGGGATTCACAGAGAAAAGACATTGGTTTGGTTTGGTGTAAGACTGGTGGTATTGTTGCCTGGCTAATGAAATCATTACATTTGCATTTTAATGGAAAGTTGAAATACTAAGGGGAGTTATGTTCTTTTACATGTTTGTATATGTGCTTAATAATGTTTGGAATAGAATATAAATTTAAACACAATAAATATTGATTTTTTAAATGTTAAGCAGAGAACTGTTACTGAAGGGTTAGATAATCAAACTGAAGTTTAGAAGACAATTTATAGGATTTAAAAAAGGATAGAAGGAAAAACACAATAACAGACATTTCTCCATAAGTCGAATTTGCAAAACTATTTGTCCTTGATAGTTCACTTTGTAATTTTCTGTTATGATCTTTGTTAATTTCATGTAGTTAAGTTTGCTTTAATCATTGATACGCGGGGTTCCTTCACATGATTACAAGGGAGAAGCATTACTTATCTCTGTGGAATAGAAACGGTTCATTGGTTAGTTCTTATTTGTCAAAAAAAAAAAAAAAAAAAAAAAAAAAAACTTAGGATTTTACTATTAATGCTGTTCATGGTAAACTATCGAGAAAACTATGGTTAATTATTCCAGCAATTCCGAATTGAAAACAATTCCTTTTGCTAACAAACTAGTATTTACTTTTTGGAGACAACTTTTCAAATGTGGTATATACTGTCTTCAGGCTATTCAACTAATAATAGATGCAACATTTTCCACTCAATAAATAAGAATAACTACATTGGTTAATAATTTTGAATATGAAGGCTTGTTTTTTCCTGTCATCAAATTTAGATTCTTGTTATTTTGTGCATCCTACTTTTATGCTGAAAATAGCTGCTAATTAATACTGTATAAAGTATTTCAGTGATTATAAGGAAGAGATGTGTGTGTTAGTCACCCCTGTGAATAAAAGTAACATCCTTTGTTGGAAAAGAGAAATTATTTTAATAAGTATGGGATAGTTTACAATAAAAGTCATAATCCTCAGTTCTTTCTTATATGTGATCGTACTACCTAAGTGCTCCAAAAATTCCATAGGACTGTCTTGGGTTATTGAATTTTAGGAGCATGAAAATGGACAATAACAAGATAGATAGCTTTTCTTAACTATGACATTGTTTTGCTTATTTTCTTATTGAACTAATCATTAATGAGAAATTAACTTGCAGTGAGAGAAGTCCCTTGCTTTGTTTAAATTGTCATATTTGCCAAACTCTTCTTAAAGCTTTAATTAGGTCTGATGTGCCAGTTTATGCCAGAAGCCAGAGGAATTGATATGATTTCGAGGCAGTGGCACATGGTCCTACTAGACATTGGCAAGTGAACATCACTTCCAGAACAAGTGAAGTGCACCTGCCAAGGAGTTGTTATGAAAGAATTCCAAAGTCCTTACTGGGCACTGGTCTTGTATTAGGTAACAAGAACCAGAGTTAATGTTTTAGTTTCACTTGTTGAAGTTAAAAGTTCCCTATCAATTCTTCTAAGACTCCACCCCCAAATAATGTTAAAAGTCAAATGTCATTATTGAAATGTATTTCCTTATTTGCTGACCTCATTAAGAAGTCCTTCTTATGATTCATAGGCACACCTCACAGAAACTCTTATTTTCCATCCTGCCCAAAGTCTGAGTAGGTCAATTCTTATGAATTCTTATGAAATTACCTTGAAATAAAATACCTTCAAAAGTTATGGACGCTTGACATTGTATGTCAGTATTTTATAATATCTAATATTTAGAAAATATTAGATCTACATTTTGTGCTTTAATTGCTTCTAATGCAATTTTTTTTGTTATTAATAGAATTTCGTAGTCGTATCTGGGAATTTCAAATTGCTGGAAAGAATCATCTTTGTTTTATAAATAACCATATAGACTGTTTTAATGTAATTGTTTCCTACCTTGGGAACAGGCTAAAACTTTGGACCAGCTGTCAGTATTTGTTCATCAGAATAACACTTTGTCAATGATTATTCTACCATTGCACAGTAGTTCTTAAGGATAGTAATGGTACCAAACCCAGCAGCAATAGAGTATCTCCCAAGCCAACTTTACAATTGGAGCCTTAACTGTGGGAAAGACCAGTTGCCAAGTAGAGCTGGTGGTTATCTGGGAAACTGTGCTGAAGAACACAACCACAGATGATTTTGCCAAATATACAGTATTTACTTGGTCTAGATCTCCAATTTCTATTTCGACTCACTGCCAAAACTGAGTGAATACTGCGACATTATTGAAGGAGGTTATGCAGTACATCTGTTGGTTTGGTGTATAGTAGGAGAGAAGGATTCCAGGAGGGAAAGGGGAAAGTGAGAGCATGTTAATCACTGTGACTGCAATCCAAAAAGAATTATGTATATCTGCTTATTTCCAGCATTATTTTTGTCCTATATTGTATATTGCAGAGACTTGCTGACTTAAAATAGATATATAATCTTTTTCTCAATAGAATAGATATTTGGTTATCCATTCCAAATAACAAATTTTGGATGGGCGTGTTGTCTCATGCCTGTAATCCTAGCACTTTAGGAGGCCAAGTTGGGAGATCACTTGAGGCCAGGAGTTTGAGACCAGCCTGGGCAACACAGCCAGGCGCCAGTCTCTACAAAACATTT
Organism: Macaca fascicularis; assembly: GCF_037993035.2. Taxonomy (NCBI): domain Eukaryota; kingdom Metazoa; phylum Chordata; class Mammalia; order Primates; family Cercopithecidae; genus Macaca; species Macaca fascicularis. The sequence goes on from NC_088379.1 coordinate 110,875,106, forward strand.
AAAAAAGTAATGGGGCATGGTGGTACATTCCTGTAGTCCCAGCTACTCAGGAGGCTGAGGTAGGAGGATGGCTTGAGCTCAAGCATTCTAAGTTACAGTGAGCTATGATCACACCACTGCACTCCAACCCAGGCAACAGAGAGAGACCATATCTCAAACAGTAACAACAACAGCAAAACCAAACAAACAAAAGAGCACATTCTATCAGCTTTGATTTATGTTTTCTTCATTTGTAATGACATGTAGTTAAATGTGTCATGCTTCAAAAATAAGGAACAGATAGTAGGTGGATTTTCAATATAATATATATTACATATATTATATATTTTCAATATATAATATATGTAAAAATAAATTTAGTGATAATATCATCCTACCTGCAGTTTTAAGAATTCAGAACTCAGGCTGGGTGTGGTGGCTTACTTCGGGGGGTGAAGGCAGGAGGATCACTTGAGGCCAGGAGTTCTAGACCAGCCTGGACAACATAGTGAGATCGCTGTCTCTATTCAATAAAAAATAAAAATAAAAATAAATTAAGAACTCAATGCTTTATACTCACTGAAAGTTGTTCCTCTAAACTGACTTGAAATCATGTTCCAAATAAACTGAGAATTAAAGTAAGAGACGAGGCTGGGTGCAGTGACTCATGCCTATAATCCCAGCACTTTGGGAGGCCAAGGCAGGTGGATGACTTGAGGTCAGGAGTTTGAGACCAGCCTGGCCAACATGGCGAAACCCCATCTCTACTAAAAATACAAAATTAGCTGGGCACGGTGGTGCACACCAGTAGTCACAGCTACTTGGGAGGCTGAAGCCCAAGAATCACTTGAGCCTGGGCGTGGTGGCTCATACCTGTAATCCGAGCACTTTGGGAGGCCGGGGCAGGTGGATCACCTGAAGTCGGGAATTCGAGACCAGTCTTGCCAACATGGTGAAACCCTGTCTCCACTAAACATACAAAATTAGCCCGGTGTGGTGGCACATGCCTGTAGTCTCAGCTATTCTGGAGGCTGAGACAGCAGAATCACTTGAACCCTCCAGGAGGCAGAGGCTGCAGTGAGCTGAGATGGCTCTGCTGTACCCCAGCTTGGGTGAGACAGAGCGGCTCTGTCTCAAAAAAAAAAAAAAATAATAAATAGGAGAAGAATAAATTGGGATGAAGTGTTTTTGAAGGACAGTCTAGGATATAAAATGAACTGGTTGTTTGACTAAAAATACTACAAATGTTTCTTTCAAATTGCATTGCTTTTTTGTCTATTGGAAGGTAGGCACTGATTTCTATGTCTTTCTATTCCCTAATAGAACCTACTATTGACCTCTCTGTCAGTATTTAATGGATGATATAGAACTAGTGAAAAACCATACAATTTAACTAGAACAAAAAGTATAATCTATTTTCTTTTCCTTTTTTTTTCCCCCGCCCGAGATAGTATCTTGCTTTGTCACCTAGACTGGAGTGCAGTGGCGTGATCTTGGCTCACTGCAACCTCTGCCTTCCAGGATCAAGTGATTCTCCTGTCTCAGCCTCCAGAGTAGCTGGGATTAGGAGCGTGCCCCACGAAACCTGGCTAATTTTTCTATTGTTATTAGAGACAGGGTTTCACCATGTTGGCCAGGCTGGTCTCGTACTCCTGTTCTCAAGTGATCTGCCTTCCCCGGTCTCCCAAAGTGCTGGGATTACAGGCGTGAGCCACTGTGCCCAGTCTAATCTATTTTCAATGTATAAGAGAAAAATGTGATGATGGTAGGAGTAATGGTGTGTTTTCCTTACATTTAATTTCTATAGGCTATGGCAGTTGCCCTATAAAAGCCACCCATTTTAAGCGCAAAAGTGAATAGTTTTTAGTAAACTTATATGGGATCATATATTTTTAATTAAAATATTTATTGAGATAATTATAGATTCATATGCCATTGTATGAAATAATACAGAGAGATTCCACATACACTTGCTCAATCTCCCCCAGAGGCAACATTTTGCAAAACTATAATATCATATCGCAACCATGATACTGACATTGATATGGCCTACTAATCTTATTCAGATGTTCTCAGTTTAACTTGTACTTATTTTGTGTGTTTTGTTTTATACCCTTTAATCACATGATCACATATTTTTAAGCCTTTTTTTTCTCAAAACAGAAGTTTAGCACAAAGGTTTAGCAGCTTATCAATCATGTGATTGTGCCATTATGCCATATTAAAATGTGTGTCAGAATATAAGTTTTTGTTTTCTTAGAAGTCCTTTTTTTGATAGAATGGCCTTTATGTTAAAAATATTTTAAGTTGCTTTGTGACAGAGTAAGTTGATGTCATTTAATTCTCATCACAACCCTAGAGATAGGTATTATTCTTATCCCTGTTTATGAATGAGGAAACTGAAGCCCAGTGAGGTTAAATAACTTCCTTGAGTTCATACAGCCGATATATGGCTTAGGCTTAGCCAGCATTTGAGTTAAGCAGTCTGTCTCTAGGGCCAAATCTTTTAATCACTATATTATACTTCCTCATTATCATTGATAGTTGTAAAAGTGTATAATGTGGACTATGTAGAACAAGTCATAAAAGGAAATTTAAAATGCATACAGTTGTTCACATGAAAACTTGTAGCCAAATGTTCATTACAGCATTATTAATAATGGTAAAAGATGGAAACTACCCAAATATCTATCAGGTCATGAGTGAATAAACAAATTGTGGTATATCCATACAGTGAAATATTATTAAGCAATATAAAGGAATGGATTATTGATAAATGCTGTGACACAGGTGAATCTGAGAGGCATAACAAAGGCCCCATATGATATGCTTTCAATTTTAAGTAACATTCAGAATAGGCAAATCTAAGGAGACAGAAAGTTAGCTAGTTATTACTAGGGGCTAGGGGTGGGAGGGAGGTGACTGCTGATAAGTATGAGATTTCTTTTGGGGATGATGAAATGTTCTATAATTAGATAGTAATGATTGCCCAACTCTTTGAATATGCTAAAACCCACTGTATTACATGCTTTAAAAGGATGAATTTATTGTATGTGAATTATATTTCAAAAAGCTGTTGTTATAAAAATGAATATAGTTGAGTTATTTGGTTTATGTTATGTCAGAAAATGTCTTACATCTCATTCAAAAGAAATGCAGGAACTGTTTGGATTGAATGAGGCTAAGCGTTATCTTTCTAGGAAGATGGCATTAAGGAGTTTTATTATGCCTGTAATCCTGGCACTTTGGGAGGCCAAGGCAGGAGGCCAGGAATTTGAGATTAGTCTGGACAACATCCTCTTATAGATGAGAAAGATACTTAATCACTCAAAAGTTGGCATTGTGTTTCGTGATAACAATAGCCTTTAGAGTTTATATGGGAAGATTCAATAGATAGTGATAGGTTATATGACTTGGTAAACAGGGCTTAATGTATAGGTGCAAGAAACTTTTTCAGATGTCTTTAGTTACCCAGCCATTCAGTTCAGGGGATGTAACCCAAGTGTTAAAAGGAATGTGACTGGGCGCGGTGGCTCACACCTGTAATCCCAGCACTTTGCAGCCCAAAGTGGGTGGGTCTCTTGAGCTCAGGAGTTGGAGACAAGCCTGGGCAACATGGCAAAACCCCATCTCTACAAAAAATGCAAAAGTTAGCTGGGTGTGGTGGCACATCCCTGTAGTTCTAGGTACTTATGGGGCTGAGGCGGGAGGATAGCTGGAGCCTGGGAAGTTGAGGCTGCAGTGAGTCATGTTGGTGCCCCCACACTTCAGCCTGGGTGACAAAGTAAGACCCTCTCTCTCACAAAAAAAAAAAAAAGGAATATCTATAAAAATTGCTGTTCTTGTTTGAATTGCTACAAAGTGCAGTTTAATCTACAAATAATAACAAATTACTAGATTTGGGGGGGTACTAATGTCTTATCTATGCGAAAACAGAAGGGCAATGCAGGGCAGAGAATAAACTTCAAAACTTTGAGTTTGTTAACTGTTGATATCTCCACTTGTCATGTTTCAGATCTTAAAATTAAAATGGCAAAGTATCTCATAGGGCTTAAGCAAGTGACTCTTTTTCTGTTAACTGATGTTGTGACATGTTGAAGATGTAAAATAAGGTTGAAAAGGGAATTGCTCTGCAGCAGTCTTCATAATGCCAGGACAAAATGAGAAATGGTTAGGGCCCGAATGATGATGGCTTTCCATCTTTGCTACGCGTGGCCACAAGTATTTACAAATACCAGCAGAACTTCTACAAACCGCTTAATGGTAAAATGAGTGCAGATTTTTAGCACTAGTCCCTATGGAACTATGACTTGTAGTTTTGGACACACAGGGTGAATTACTTGGGGTTGATTGTATTTGAATTTCTAACCTTATGTAATTCTAGATACCAGACATTCTTGTTTTGCAATGCTTCTCTCCCTTTTTATTCTCATGAGAACGTTGGGTTGCAGCCAGTTGGATCCCATACCTTGGGACCATGACTGATAACCAGAATGGAGAAAATTCACTGATCTGGAAACATTGAGCTTTAGGCTAAGGTTCAGAGACATATTTAAGATAAATATGTGATTGTACCCTACAAGGAAGTATATTGTCTTTATATAATTGTTATGATCACTTTTTCAATGAGTAACTATAGAATTTTGCTTTTTAAGAGTATGATCATAGCATCTATTTGTAGATTTGTTGAATATGTGTGGCAAGCCCAAGATAGATGCTCATGTTAGACCCCTCAAGAAGTTGGTGTAGTGATGGTTATGGAAAGCAGTAAAATATAATTTAGGTTCTGTTCTCCTTACTGGAGAAATGAGTAGCTTACTTATCTTCACCCTCTCTTGTTTCTCTTAAAACTTTGGGAACCGCCTCAGCTGACTATAAATTTTTGTACTAGTATCTCTATAATTCTAAAAAAGTTGTTCACAAGTTTGAGTGTCGTACTTCATCTTTGCTTTTTAACGCCCTTCCAAAAAATGTAAATCTGTTCTCACATATTAGGAATATTTTGATTTGTTGTTAATTTTTAGCTTTGCTTTTTATAAGTAATTTATACGGAAGATACACCATATTCAAAAGAAGAAAAATGGGCTGAATTTTTGCTGATGTACTACTCTCTTCAAAGGGAATTGCCTATGTTCAGGCATAGAAATGCAGGCAGTCTGACATTTAGGTATGCCATACAGAGTATTGATATTTTTAATTTGCTACTTTTAACATTTTGAGATTTGTCACAGTTTGTTCTGTGGGTGGGTAAAAGTAATGGTAATTTTAATTACAGTTGTCGTGCCTCATTAGCCATTGCTAAAACCTGCCTTACCAAATCACTTATTTTCTTGATGCAGTGTTAAATCTAGCTTCTATGTCCACATTATACATTAATGAGAACATTCATCCATCTCTCAAATGAGTTATTATTATAGTAGTTTCTCCTGAAATAGATAATGCATTAAAAAAAAAAAGCTTCAATAGGGATAATGAAAGCCAGATAACATAGCATGGTATCTGAGTTATTCCTCCTGTTTTTCTTACCTGGCTGCACTAAGAAGGGCACTCATTAAAAATTACCATAATTATTAGTTGTGCTGCCTCTGAAGTAGAGCACCAGAATTTGAGAGTAATACAGTGATACCACACCCAGATTGTATCCATAATATACTGTCCTCGTCTTATTAATTTTTTTAACCTGTTTGTTCTTTTAGCACTTTTCCTGCTTTTGTTTGAAGTCTCTTGCTTTGAAGTTATAGAATTTTTATATTTTCCATTGACTGTAAAGTTATCTCAGCTCTTTTATAACTTTTCATGATATTTGCATTAAAAGGATCACTTTTAGCAGCCTGTAATTAGTTCAGATGATTATTAGCTTTTTGTTTGTTCTACTGTGTACTCTACTATATACATTATAACAGAAGAAGAAACCATTTTGACAAATACAGTATCTGATAGTTCATCAAATCAGAGTGAACATCTTAAAACGTGAATTGAGTTATTAAAATATTAATTCATTTACATTCCTATTTTAATATACCAAATGTAACTGATGAAAAGAAGAATACCATAAGTGGGTACTTTTCAAAAATGAAGGAAGAAAAAATCTCACAACTAAAGATTCTTACCACATAAATTATTTATTTTAGTAAATAATTATTTTAGTACAAACAGATACATTGTAGCAGGAAAAAACATACTTTAAACTTTGTCTTGTCAATTTTATCTTTCTTCCAATTTAGCCACTGAAATGTTTTTTTCTCCAGTGAAGTTATATTATCTACCTAAGTTGAATGTAAAACAAGGTTGTACTTTACTTTTGGAGTTGTCTCCCACATTACAGCTTGTGGAAAAACACTGGCAGAAAGCAAATCTAATAGACATTTTGCTTTTGGCTCACCTTATTAATGGCTAAGATTTAATTATGTATTTCTACTGAAAAGCAAACTTGAAAAAGACATTTGGTTAGTAACTGGGAACTAAAAATTTGTTTGTTTTTTTAATTTTATATTTTTTGGTAGAGTCTCACTCTTTTGCCCAGGCTGGAGTGCAGTGGCATGATCCTGGCTCACTGCAGCCTCCTTCTCCTGGGTTCAAGCGATTCTCCTGTCTCAGCCTCCCGAGTAGCTAGGATTATAGGTGCCAGCCACCATGCCTGGCTAATTTTTGCATTTTTAGTAGAAACAGCATTTTGCCATGTTGGCTAGGCTGGTCTTGAACTCCTGACCTCTAGTGATCCACCCACTTCCACTTCCTAAAGTACTGGGATTACAGGCATGAGCCACCACTCCAATACCAACTTATTTACTGTTACAACTTATTTACTTTGAAACAACTTATTTACTGTTAAAAAAAATGTGGTTCTTGTTTCAAATAAGAAATTTTGTGGACATCAACTAATTTTTTAAACATATATTGTAATTTTAAAACATTTTTATCAACATGTTTTTCAAGAGCATGGGAAATCTAGGGTATGGCATTTTAAAGTGACTTTAAAGACAATTCTTGGGTTTTGTTGAAGTCAGAATATTTTTAAAAATACATTGAGTTTAATTTACTACTGACAGTTTTTCTTCATTTAATTTTTTTTTTTTTTTGCATTGTTATAATTAGTCATGCCTTAATCCTCAGGGTTTTTTGGAAACTCTTTATATTTAGGAGTTAAAAACTTAGTTGTTGACATTGAAATTTTTCTCTAGTATTGATAAGAATTTAAGTGTTTAAGGAATGGAGTTTACTTGTTTTCTGTTCACAAACCCACTGTAAAAGATATAATAAATGTAGATGAAGGTGAAATCTGAGATAGGAAGAGAGGTAAAATACTTTTTTTTTTTTCTTCACCCATGGAAAGCCATTGAATGCTGAATAGGTCATGTTGTAATTTAATTGGGTGTAAATTATAACTTTGTAAGTCATTTGCCTACTTAGTGTATATCTCTGGTTTTTATGTAATCCATCTCTCATATCCCAGTTTACACTAAAGTAAATGAGCAAGCAAGAATAAGTCTTGCAAATAGAGGAAGTAGAAAGTGCATTCAGAATGGATTGCTGAAATTATAAAACTGATCCTAAATTGAATTAGGTAGAGCAGTTAATTTAGATTACAATAAATGCAACAGGAAAAAAAAATTCCAGTTCTTCCTCTTTTTTTTTGGAAAGAAAGAAAAGAAAAGAAAAATCACTCTTAGTTAGAGATAATTCCTTGACATCTGTATGATCATTTTTAGGGCCAAAAAATAGTAGGTTTCTCTTTGGAAATTGTAGAAGCTTTCTCTCCTTCCAGTTACACGCGGTCACATCAACATTTGACACGTGGGTACCGTGCACGTGGCAGCACTATTTACAAACACTATCCTAGGATTCCAGAGACTCTTATGTAACAGTGGAGAGAGTAAGCTTTGAGTGTCTGTGGGCGGAGGAATCAACACAGTTTAATTCATGGTCAGCGAGCCCTTGTCTGACTCTGATAGGGTCATGAACCAAAGATCAAGGTGTTTGGGTCAGGATCTTCCCTAACGCACGGTTTTCCTACAAAACCCTCAAAAGCTGTGCCTAAATACAAGATTAATCTTTTTTATTTTTATTTATTTATTTATTTTTATTTTTTTGAGACGGAGTTTCGCTCTCGTTGCCAAGGCTGGAGTGCAATGGCGCCGCGATCTCGGCTCACTGCGACCCCGCCTCACCGGTTTAAGCGATTCTCCTGCCTCTGCCACCCAAGTAGCTGGGATTATAGGCATGCCCCACCACGCCTAGCTAATTTTGTATTTTTAGTAGAAAGGGGGTTTCTCCATGTTGGTCAGCCTGGTGGTGAACTCCCGACTTCAGGTGATCCTCCCGCCTCGCCCCGCAAAGTGCTGGGATTACAGGCGTGAGCCACCGCACCCGGCTAAGACTAATCTTTTTATGCCCTGCAGCAAACAGAACTAGTCATGCCAAACCATTTTTGTGATGTGGGGAAATGTGAGCAGATGATGCTTTGGATCTGATTATAATTCACAGTACCCTTGTTATTTCCGTGAGGTTTGCATACCTGCCTCCCAGCCTCACAAAATGCCTTTAAAAAATTACATCTTGGCCGGGCGCTGTGGCTCACGCCTGTAATCTCGGCATTCTGGGAGGCCGAGGCGGGTGGATCATGAGGTCAAGAGATCAAGATGATCCCGGCCAACACGGTGAAACCCCGTCTCTACTAAAAATACAAAAATTAGCCGGGCGTGGCGGCAGAAGCCTGTAATCCCAGCTACTTGGGAGACTGAGGCAGGAGAATCGCTTGAACCGGGAGGCGGAGGTTGCAGTGAGCCGAGATCGCGCCATTGCACTCCAGCTTGGGCGACAGAGCATGACTCCGTCTCAAAAAAAAAAAAAAAAAAAAAAAGTTGATATTTGTAAGCATCTTAAAAAGCAAGAGAATTCATGAATGACTTCCCAAACTAAACAATCGGAACAGAAAACACTCAAGAAAACTCTTGGTTAATCATGCTCCTTAGTATACTATTATACCTGTCTCTCCCCTTTCCGCATCCTCGGTAAATTCTCTCAACCCTCCTTCATTTTTAATTTCATATCAAGACCTAGAGCTAAAACAACGACAACAAAGCCTTAAGTCTCTATATTTAGGAAATGTGTCTTCTATCCCAAATTGATTTTTAGAGCTTTTCATTTATTTTTATCAATACAAAGCAAGTTGAAATTAAAAAAAATAAGGCATCAAGAATTTAAATGTCTAACCATGTGTATTTGATGTATGTGTATTGGTGCTATCCTTTAGCTGTAAGCAGACTGGTTTGAATATTTAAAGTATGAACAGAATTTGAGTTCTTTTTGTATTGCATCTAAGGATCATTTGAGATGGATGTCATCATTGATCATCCAAAATAGAAGGCTTCTTGCCTAACAAAGAATTGAAATTAGATCATGAAAGATGAAATTTATAGTTAATTGAAAAGTTAGCTCATTTGACTGCTTCTTTCATAGAATTTGCTTTTGTAATTACACTACCTTTCTAAAGATAGGAAAAATCAGTCTTTGAAATGTGATACTATAAATGACATATTTTTAAAAAATAAAGGATCTTTTCCCAAGAGCTAAACCAATCACCAAATCTGTTTTTTTAAATTATTTTTATTTTTATTTATTTATTTATTTATTTATTTATTTATTTATTTATTTTGACAGAATCTGCCTCTGTTGCCCTGGCTGGAGTGAAGCAGAGCCATCTCAGCTCACTGCAACCTTCACCTCCTGGGTTCCAGCAATTCTCTGCCTCAGGCTCCCGGGTAGCTGGGATTACAGTCACTTGCCATGACACCCGGCTAATTTTTGTATTTTTACTAGAGACGGGGTTTCACCATCTTGGCCAGGCTAGTTTTGAACGCCTGACCTCGTGATCCAGTCGCCTCAGCCTCCCAAAGTGCTGGGATTACAGGTGTTTTTCTTTAAGTAATATTTGGTATAAGAGAACTTTATATTTGACATAATTTAAATATTATCTGACCAAATCTTTTACATATGGAAACTCAGGTTTTAGCCATTTAACATCTAAAGCTGTTCTCATTTAGAAGAAATTACCAAAAGAGTGACTCATTTAACAATGAAATCTAAGGATAGATTTTTTTTCATTCTGTTGCAGAGCAAAAACAGCCTTCTGGGTATGAAAAGATATTACTTATTTAGTGTTTATCACTTACAATTTATTATTGTACATTTCCGATACATTGAATTAAGATATGGTGAGAGTAGGTTGTAGATTTTTAAAAGTTCTTATTTGCTTGATTTATCAACTTGCTTTTTTAGTGCCGGACTAGAAATGATGTATTTCTCTCAATTATCCTCGGCCTAAATAGTAAAAGCTTGGGTGAAATTACTTATGGGTGTACTTTTCCTGCACAGAGCAGAGCCGTGACTGAACACTCTTGAGCATTAACAAAAATCATCTTATCTTATATTAGAACATTAATATTTTCCTTCTTTCTCAGACCTCCATTTCACAGTAAATCATATATGGATATAAGCTGCAAGTGCTCAGAATTTGATTAAGGCTATAAGTTAATGAATTTCTGCTAAAAGGATTTAAATATAACTTTCATTTGACTGTACTTTAGTTTCACTTGAAGGAGCAAGCAGGCAATAAACATTGATGTATTCAGTGCATAGACTATCTTCATAAAGATGAGACTGAGTGACAGTTGTCTCTGTATTATAAAATATCAAAATGGTAGATTGAATGTGATGCATACCAAGGAGCAATGTGGAAATTTTAGGCTGTTCATCTTTTTTCAGTTACTACTAAGTGTGTGTATGTGTTTTGAACTTTTCATATTTAAGCTGAATCCTCTTTGGTAGAAGTGGTTAAACAGACTATAGTAAAAGTCTCTGTCTAGAAATATAAAACGAAAATATACTGATGTCTTGCATTTTCCCTAATATCTTGAAGGTGCACAAAACCTTCGGGGTTTTTTGCATAAACTACTTTTATATGGTTCCTGTAGAAGACAACTGAGGCACCAAACACACAAAACAAACAGTTTGCTTCGTGATGGTAACATTCGTGCGAGGGAGTTCTCTCTTGCATAGGAGTCCCAGGTTACCCTAATGCCTTCCCACATGGGTCAAACACATGGAGCTTTCATATTTACACAGAGCTCCAGAATTCTGAAGCCTGCAGTTGTTTAACAGTGGAGTACGGGGATAAAGAGTGGTGTCTGTCTCACTAACTGTTTAATGACCTGGATCATGAATATTGATACAGAATAAGAAAGCACTGTCCTGACTGAAGGGGAAACATGGTAGATGCCTAAAGGAGGCTTTTACCTGCCTCACATTGTTTATTTTAAACTATCATTACCACCTGAAAGGAGCTTTTCACTTTGAACTTAAAATAGTAGCTTTTAACCCTGACAAGCAAGTAAGCACTTTAGTATTCAAGAACCGAAGGTGACAAGCCCTGAGGAGTGTTACTGTCTTTCATAATCAAGCTGACTCAAACTCTTTTAGAAGCTAGTATAGTAACTTCACCATCTTTATTAATAACGTTGCTGCATACCTTCATATAAACAGAGAGTTGGAGCAAAAGCTGCATTTTCTTGTTTTAAGTGTGTATCTATTGTTTACATTTTATTTGTGAAAATATGCCATTCGTATTACATATAGAAATACTTTCCAAAATCACTGTTTGTATAGAACTATTTTGCTTAACATTAGGATTCTGTTGAAGAGCCTATATCTGCAATAATATGGGGAGAGAATCCCCTTTTGTGTGATAGCTTAATGATAAAGAGAAGGAAAAGGTGAGAAGTAATTTTGGAAAATATGCAATGATAAACTAGTGGTATTTATTGAACTAAACACCAGCAACTGTGCTTAGCATGGATAATTGTCTAAAAGGATGAGAAAAAAATGTAAAAATCAGGAGACTATAAATTTTTCAATTAAGAATAAATTTTCTATCACAAATTATGAACGTTTAAAATACCTGTTTTAAACTCTTTTTCCTGCTTGTAACAAATTATCAGACTTTTTAATCTACCTTTTTTGAGCTTTTCATCTTTTTCCCTGAATTACAGATTTAATTCTGTGTATGTATGTGTGTGTTTGAATATATTTTTATATTTTAGATCTAGATTTGTAAACTAGAGCTGTTTCTAACTGCTTATAAGACACTGCCACCTGGATTGCCACCACCTTCACTTCAGTATTTCAGTAAACAATTAATCAAAAATGTAGTTTATTTTCAAACATACAATCATGGATTGTTACCAGCCGAAAGGACTTTAGAGACTCATTAATCCCATTCCTTGCATTCACAGATGAGAAAACGAAGGCATGGGAAGGTAAAGTCAGTTGCCTCAAATAGCATAAAAGCCATGTATATTTCTAGTAATAGCTACTATTGATTAAGTTCTTATGTTGGATTAAGTACCATGCTAAGCACTTTCCAGAGATTATCTAATGCTTACATCATCTATATTTTTGTTGGTGCTATTTCTCTCCCCACTTTACTAAGGAAGAAACCAAGACATGGGGTTAAATAACTTCTCTATAAATTTTGAATTATCTATGGCATCTCCCTATTTGTAAATCTCCATTGTCTTTGTTCATAATCAATGTAAATCAACTCTTAAACAGTTGTATGCCAACAAATAGTCTGGTGTTTGGAGCTAGAAAGATTCAAGAGTGTATATGTGTGTGTTCCAGCTTTATTGAGGTATAATTGACAAGTAAACAGTGGACAAAACTGTACATATTTAAGGGATACAATGTGATGTTTTAATATACATATACATTGTGAAGTGATTTTACAATCAAGCTAATTCACATGTCCATCACCTCTCAGTCATTTTTTTGTATTTATGGTGAGAACACTTAAGAGCTACTCAAATGTAGTCAAGGATACCAAACAGTAGTAACTGTAATCACTATGATGTACATTAGATCTCCAGAATATATTAAATATTCGTCTGGTATAACTGAAGCTGTGTACCCTTTGACCAACCTATTTTCCCTACTACCCAGCCCATGGCAACCACCATGTTACTCCCTGCTTGTATGAGTTTGACTTCTTTAGATTCTACATGTAAGTGAGATCATGCAATAGGAAGATCTAGTTTAGAATCCTGACTTTCTCCACCTGTAAAATGAGAACAACTAATAATTCTTATCTCTTGGATTACTGAGAGGATCAGATGAAGTAACATAAATAAAACAGCCAGCATGTTACTTGGCAAAATTGTAGTGATTGAACGAATATTTGTTTACTCTTCAAGCATGTGTTGAGCAACTGTGTATCAGGCAAGAAGAAAGCCATTGTCTTTACCCTTCTGGAATATAGAGGCTCATAGGAAATAATCAATACTTTGATTTTTTTAAAAGCATAATGAGATGAAAATTAATAGGACTCATAGACCGGTCAGTTGAGGAATTTCCCAGGATGCTTCTAGCCTCTGCTCAAAAGGTGTGAGTTCCCAGTTGCCTGAACAGGTGCTAGAGTTGGCATAGCTTTCTCAGTATTGGGACCTGACAGGGAGATTGCACAAGTGTAACAGCACAGCCTCTGAAGATTGGCTCACGGGGGAGAGATGAAGGATTACTTCCATCCCTTTTATTGTTTCAATCAAGATATAAATTATGAGCTCATAGTACCATCCTTTCACCATCATCCTTTATTGTCTTTATTAGATACAATGAAAGGATACAAGTTTGTCCATAGAAATATTAAACGATAGCAGGCATTATTTAGAAAGTACTAAGGTCTGTAGATATTACTGGTTTTTCCTCTATTTTATATCATATTTTTAGAAAGAAGAGACAAAATTTTGGCATACCTTGCTTAAAGATAGATGATAGTCGGCCGGGTGTGGTGACTCACACCTGTAATTCCAGCACTTTGGGAGGCTGAGGCGGGCAGATCACCTGAGGTCAGGAGTTTGAAACCAACCTGGCCAACATAGCGAAACCCCGTCTCTACTAAAAAATACAAAAATTAGCCAGGTGTGATGGCGGGTGCCTGAAATCCCAGCCACTCAGGAGACTGAGGCACGAGAATCACTTGAACCCAGGAGGCAGAGGTTGCAGTGAGCTGAGATCATGCCATTGCACTCCAGCCTGGGTAACAGAGGGAGACTCCCTCTCAAAAAAAAAAAAAAAAAGATAATTGTCTTGGTGTGCTAATCAGGAGCTTCCTGTGAGAATGGAAATTCCTTACATGGCAGTGTCACGGAATTTTGGGCCCATGTGAAAGATGTTTTTGAGTGTCTCTTAAAATAGTTAATGGTTTAAAAATACATTATTTATATGTCAGAAACTGTTAGCTTTCATTGAGATTGAAGTTTCTTTGAGATCTAGGATCACATCTTGTATATCTATTGAATTTCCCACAATAATTATCGTGCAAGCAAATGAATAGCAGACCCTCAATAACACTTACTGATTATTGCCATGTATAAGTTGGGAGACTCTTGAGTACCTTTCTAAGTTTGCACTTAGGGAAATACAGAACACTAAATGAAATGTTTGATTGGTTGCTTAGTTTCCACAGTAACTTTTCAAAATACATAGGAGCATGCTAACGAACAAACAAAAAAAAGCTATTTTAAATACTACAGTCATAAGTATGCCTTTATTATTCTTACCCACAATAATGCATTTGCTTTAAAAAATTATTTATCAGTGTCAGACCATACCTTTCTGAGTCTCCACTATGTAAGATGTGAAAGTTAATATTCTTCAATTCCAGCTACTTTTCTTGCCTTCTGTGAACTCCTGTATTCCATATCATTACTTCCTATTGCTAAATTTATAATATTTATATTCTGGTTTGCATCTATAGTTAATTCTCTTGTGCTTCATTTCTCAGTGCTAATTGAAGAAGAAAACCCATCAGTTACAATGTCATGATTGTAATAAATAAAATTCACTGTAACACCAAGCAGTATGGTTGAACATGTAGAAAAGGAAAAACTGATCCTGTGACACTAAAACTTAGCTTGTTCTAAGGATGCTACTTTAAGCATTAGGGTAAAATGGATTCCCTTTTGCTAAATTCTTTCAGTTCCTCAAAATTATGCCACATTTTTGTTTCTTTCACATTTGGACTTAGATTTTCCTGTAAGCATTCCAGTTTTCTTGAAATTTTTAATTGCATTTTTTGTTCTTGTTGACAGAAGAAACATTTTCATCATATCACAATGATTTTTTCAGATTTCTTAATTATACCATTTGATGAATGAAATACACTTTCTTCTTGAAGTCTGATTTTTCTGTTCTAATTTAGAGTTTCTTCTCATTTTTCTCCCGGCTATGTCTATTATTGCTTTAGTCTCATGTCTTTGTATTTGATTATTATTTTTCTTTTTACTACTGTTTTTCTTCTTAAAAAAAAAAAGGTTTTTACAAATATTGTGCTGAGTCCTTACATGTTCAAAATACCTTTTATTTTTCCTCATAGTGCATTCATAAATTATTGTGATTAGAACCGTAAGTTCAAAGTAATTTTCTCTCAGAACTTGGGAAACATTGGTACATTGTTACCGTTCATCTAGTATTGCTTATGAGATAGATATCTGATGCCAATCTGATTCTGTCTTTCTTAGATAACTTTTTTCCCTATTCACACGTTTATTAGGATCTTTATCTTTTCACTTCTGAAATTTCTCCAGATATGGCTCTGTTAAAATGTATTCTTCTCAGGACTTCATGATTCTGTACAATCTGGAAACAACTGTCTTTATTTAGCTTTAGGTACTTTTCTTCCATTGTACCTTTGATCATTTCTTCTTTTTTTCTCCCTATCTTTATGAAACTCATGTTAATGGTGCATTGGAACTTGTGAACTGATTTTTCTTATTTATTAAGTTCCCTCACATATTTTTAATCTGTTTATCTCTGAATATTTTATTTTCTCAACTTTTGATATTTTTGTTAGTTGAAATTTAATTCCCAAAAAGTCAATTTTCTATTCTCTGATTGTTTCTTTTTAATGGTAGCCTATTTTGTGGCTGAAATCCTATAAAATGTATTAAATTTTGTGGGAAAATTAGGCAAACAAAGAAAATTAAATTTTACCTAACTATATCTGAAAACAATACAACTAAAATTAAGAAAAGTGCATATATGTGTACACGTATACGTACGTGTATATAGGTGTACACATATGCTACGTATACATGTAGTATATGTAGTATATGTACATGTAATATATGTAGTACGTGTATATATGTATATACACGTATATCTATATACATGTATATGTACAAATACGAAATATGTATATAATAGTTTCACTGTACTTTATTTGCTCCCCTTTTAAAAATAATAGTGCTGGAGTTCATGATTGACTAATTTTCAGAACTTGGTGTGTGTGGTTGTTTATTAAGCCCTCAATATTCCCATATAATGCTTTAGTATTATAGTGCCCAGGCAGAGTCGACTGTGCTAATAGTCCTAGCAGTAGAGGTTCATCCTGTACAGATCTAAGGTGTAACTATTTTCATTTCTGGGCCCTTGAAGATACTTTGCTAGTCTTCATATCTGTTACCTATCTTGCTGTTCAATAATAGGTAATAGAAAAGAGATAAAACTTAAATGTCATCATTTTCCACTGCTTAGCAATCTTTAAAAATAAATGTGAAACCCAAAAGGACATAATCTTGCCTAGCTTTAAGGAATGAAGGAAACACTAGAAACAACAGAGAGAAAAGGAATAACCAATCCTCCAACACGTTCTGTTGACTCTACCTGTATAGTCAGGATCTGACTACTTCACACCATTTCACCAATTTCCATCTCTGTTCAAACCACCTTCATGTGTTACTTTGAAAAGTGCAGTTTCCCTGTCGTGGGTTTCCCTGTTTCTAGCTTTGCTCCCCCTTCTTACCTCACTGTGGGTTTTTACCCAAACAAAAATTCAAGTGATCATTTAAAAATTAAGTCAGGTCATGCCTCTCCTCTGCTTAAAACCATTAATGGGTCTCTGTTTCACTCAGAATATAAGCCAAAGCCCTTTTCATGACCCACCGGTCCTTGGCTGCTATTTGTGTTTCTGATTCCATTTCTTGCCACTACTGTCCCTCATTCTATTCTAATTTCCTTGGTTTTCTTGCTGTCCTGGCAACAAGAAGAGCATCCTTTTTCCTCTAGGCCTTTACACTTGCTGTTCCCTCCTCTTGGAGCACCCTTCCTTCAGAGAGCCACAGGTATTGCTTCTATCTTTCCTTCTAAAATCTCCTTCAGTGTTACTTTTTCAGAGATAAATTCCCTAACCATTCTGTCTAACAGAACTATCACTCTTGACCTTGCCTTATTTTCTCTCTCTCTTTTTTTAATTTTATTTTTTTATTTCCATAGGTTATTGGGGAATAGGTGGTGTTTGGTTACATGGGTAAGTTCTTTAGTGGTGATTTGTGAGATCTTGGTGCACCTATCACCTGAGCAGTATACACTTCACCCTACTTGTAGTCTTTTATTCCTCACCCCCTTCCCACCCTTTTCCCCTGAGTCCCCAGAGTCTATTGTGTCATTCTTATGCCTTTGCATCCTCATAGCTTAGCTCCCACTTATGAGTGAGAACATACGATGTTTGATTTTCTATTCCTGAGTTACTTCACTTAGAATAATAGTCTCCAATCTTATCCAGGTCATTGCAAATGCCATTAATTCATTCATTTTTATGGCTGAATAGTATTCCATCATATAAATATACCACAGTTTCTTCATCTACTCACTGATTGACGAGCATCTGGGTTGGTTCCATATTTTTGCAGTTGTGAATGGTGCTGCTATAACCATGTGTGTGAAAGTATCTTTTTCATATAATGACTTTTTTCCTCTGGGTAGATACCCAGTAGTGGGATTGCTGGATCAAATGGTAGTTGTACTTTTAGTTCTTTAAGGAATCTCCACACTGTTTTCCATAGTGGCTGTACTAGTTTACATTCCCACCAGCAGTGTAGAAGTGTTCTCTCTTCACCAAATCTATGCCAACATCTACTGTTTTTTGATTTTTTAATTATGGCCATTCTTGCAGGAATAAAGTATCGCATTGTGGTTTTGATTTGTATTTCCCTGATCATTTGTGATATTGAGCATTTTTTTTCAATATGTTTGTTGGTCATTTGTATGTCTTCTTTTCAGAATTGTCTATTCATGTCCTTATCCCACTTTTTGATAGGATTGTTTGTTTTTTTCTTGCTAATTTGTTGGAGTTCCTTGTAGATTCTGGATATTAGTCCTTTGCCAGATGTGTAGATGGTGAAGATTTTCTCCCACTCTGTGGGTTGTCTGTTTACTCTGCTGACTGTTCCTACTGCTGTGCAGAGGCTCTTTTGTTTAATTAAGGCTCACCTATTTATCTTTGTTTTTGTTGCATTTGCTTTTGGGTTCTTTGTCATGAAGTCTTTGCCTAAGCCAATGTCTAGAAGGGTTTTTCTGATGTTATCTTCTAGAATTTTTATAGTTTCAGGTCATAGATTTACGTTTTTGATCCATCTTGAGTTGATTTTTATATAAGGTGAGAGATGAGGATCTAGTTTCATTGTTCTACATGTGGCTTACCAGCTATCCCAGCACCATTTGTTGAATAGGGTGTCCTTTCCCCATTAATTTATGTTTTTGTTTGCTTTGTCAAAGATCAGTTGGCTGTAATTTTATGGGTTTCTTTCTTGGTTCTCTGTCCTGTTCCATTGGTCTATGTACCTATTTTTATACCAGTACCATGCTGTTTTGGTGACTATGGCCTTCTAGTATAAAGCCAGGTAAGGTGATTCCACCCAATTTGTTCTTTGTGCTTAGTTTCGCTTTGGCTATGTGGGTTCTTTTTTGTTTTCATATGAATTTTAGAATTGTTTTTCCAATTCTATGAAGAATGATGGTGGTATTTTGATGGGAATTGCATAGTTTATCAACCCTTGGCAAAATGTTTCTGCTTTTCTTAAGACATTTTTATTGTCTGCTGTCCCCAGTAGATGTGAGTACTATGAAATGAGGAACATTGTTTGGGTCACTGACATGTAGCGTCAGCATACCAAACAGTGGCTAGCACATGGTGGGCACTCAATAAATATTTGTGGAAAGTTGGAGTGAATGAAAATGGTTTCTAAAATGGCAATGACTGTCCCAGCTACTCGGAAGGCTGAGGCAGGAAGATTGTCTGATCCTCAAAGTTTGGGGCTGTAGTGCACAATGATTGTGCCTGTGAATAGCTACTGCACTCTAGCCTGGTCAACACAGTGAGAACCCATCTCTTTTAAAAAATGATAATGAAATAATCTTATTTTTACTGCTTTTTTCTTTAAGGCTGCCAGTGTTGTCTTGTCTTTACTGATTTCTCCTCATTGGAAATTGAAGATAGATAAAATATCCATTGATTATTTATAGGTAAAATTAGGCTTTTGGATCCATGAGGTATAGCTGAGACAATCTTCCAGGAGCTTCTGGAGCCAAGGAAACACTGGTCACTAAAATACCATTTATATTGGCAACTACTCTTTTTTGATGCTAGTGTTTCAATTACATTGTGTGTTTACAAACCTGTTGTGGCTACTTCAAAATATAAACATGATGTGCGACACTACTTGTTAGTTTTGAATAACTGATTTATAAATAGACTTAGGGTGTGCAAGCCTCCTGCAAGATGAGCACTGCCTGTGTTCTTCCTTCTGCTTCCTTTATTTCAGTTGTGTGTCTACTAACTTCCTCCTCTTTCTGCACTAGGAGAAATTGCACTGTTTCCGATATCTTTAACATCTGCTATCATGATGAGAAAATATCTTTTCTGGGTTTGAAATACCTTCTTCATTCATTTTTTTTAATGGCGGAAATAAATTCAGAGTGTTTTGAGCTCAGTTTTCTTCCTGCTGTTATTGCTGGCTCAAAATCCAGGAGAATTTCAATGTTATTTCTGAGCTCCATGATGGGAGTTCCATTTCTGTTTTATTCAAAGTGTTATCCCCAGTGTCTAGCACAGTGCGTGGCACATTATAAGCCTGTAATGTTTATTTAGTGGATGTAGACCAGTACTATTAAAGAATTCTCATTCCAAAGATTTAGTGGCATGAAAAAATGATATTGATTAATGCTCTACTCCATGCTAAGAAAATGAAGTGCAAATTGTTACAGTAGTTCTTTATTTTGTTTCCAAGTATAGGGAACTTTCTGAAATTAGAGAAGCATTGATTAATGAGTTTTAATATATGTTATTGATCGAAATAATATGTAATCATATAACCAAATAAGATAACACAAGCCAGTAGTTCCTCATTCATCTTTTGTTCTTTAAAAAATGACAGGAAGATTAGAATAAGACAAAAAATTAGAGGTTAAAACAGTTTTCTTCGAACCAGCAGTGTAACTTACTTCTGTAATCCTTAAATTCTGTATTGGTGCTACCAAGATGCAACTCTTGAGCTACAACTGCCTCTTTATAAAGGATGCTGTTCTCTGCTGCCTGTGTAATGATTGCCCATTTACAGTCAAATGAACAATACAGTACCTGGGATGGTGAAGAAGGTGAAGCAACAACTTTAAAATAGCTGTGGGTAAACCTACAGAAACAGACTATTCTCTTTCTTCCAGATTGCATTATTCATTTTCATACGCCTGCCTTTATCTGCTCTGGAAGCCTATTTCCTAATCTTCCGAGACTTATCATCACCTTCATATGTCCATAGCATGCATTTCTCGGACAGGTAAGATAGAATTGGTATATATTTGGTATAGCAAAAAGTCATGGTTGTCTTTAGATTATATACTTGGTGTTTTGTGTGATACTGGGCAGAAAGCTTACTGTTTCTTCATCTATAAAATGAAGGACCTGGGCAAGATAAAATTTTGTGAAATTTCACTGAACTTTGAGCTCAGCAAAGTAGATGTGTGTGTGTGTGTGTACGTGCATGTGTGTTCGTGTATGTCTATTTGCAATGCATCACGGACCTTAAATAAATACAGTTGACCCTTGAATAACATGGAAGTTAAGAGCACCAACCCCCTGCACTGTCAAAAACCCACATGTAATTTTTGACTACCCATAAACTTAACTACTAATAGCCTGCTCTTGACTGGAAGCCCTGCTGATAACACACACAGTTGACTAACATGTATTTTCTATGATATGTATTATGTACTATATTCTTACAATAAACTGAGCTAGAGAAAAGAAACTGTTATTAAGAAAATCATAAGGTAACGAAAATATATTTACTATTTATTAAGTGGAAGTAGATAATCATAAAGGTCTTCATCCTTTGTTGTTTTCATCTTGAGTATGCTGAGGAAGAGGAGGAAAAGGATGGGTTGGTCTTGCTGTTCCAGGGGTGGCAGAAGTGGAAGAAAATTCACATATAAGCAGCCCATGCAGTTCAAACCTGTATTGTTTAAGGTCAACAGTATTTGTTAACGTTGCATTTTGTAAGTGACCTTGTTTTTTTTTTTTTTTTTTCAATGAAAAAGAATAGTGTTCCATTCAAATGCCTGTATGTTTATGAGAAACATTTCAGAACTATGAAAGTTGAATTCAAGGTTTCTCTTGCAGATTGTTTGTATACTTTCTGTAATACAGAAAGTATTGTAATGTACATGTAATGTAATACAGAAAGTATATGTAATTTTGTCATATAATGAGAATACTAATGGTCTTAAGACTTGAAACTGATTAACTGATAAACTCTTTACGCAACTTAAAAAAAATATTTCGGCGAGGAAAGAGTATTCATCATAAGTATTCTAGTAGATGACATACTTTTGGTAATAAAATTGATATGGGCAGTTAACAGCATTTTCCAAGTTGGCTGTGCTGCTACTCTCTTATTATACAATGATACTATTTTTCAGAGCAGAAAGCAAATTAGTTTTATTTTTATAAACCAAATTTTAAATATCCCTTTAGAGAATAGAACATATGAAAAAGTATCTGCTTCTCAGACCTCTCAACAATATAAATTTTCTTCTTAAGAGGAAATTTATTCCTGCATGCCAACACAAAGGATAAAAAATTTACCTGTCCTTAGTTTCTAAGAGGAAAATGTGCATAAAATTTCCATCCGCTGTGTGCCAGTTACCAAAATAAGTTCGTAGACTAATCTTTTAAGAAAAACTCAATCTTGGTTAGGCGTGGTGGCTCACGCCTGTAATCGCAGCACTTTGCGAGGCCGAGGTGGGCAGATCACGAGCTCAGGAGTTTGAGACCAGCCTAATCAGTATGGTGAAACGCTGTCTCTACTGAAAATACAAAAAAAAAAAAAAAAAAAAAAAAAAAAAATTAGCTGGGCATAGTGGTGCGCACCTGTATTCCCAGCTACTTGGGAGGCTGAGGCAGGAAAATGGCTTGAACCCAGGAGGCGGAGGTTGCAGTGAGCTGAGATTGCACCACTGCACTCCAGCCTGGGCAAAAGAGGGAGACTCTGTCTCAAACAAACAAAAAAGACTCAATCTTACTAAAAATCTGCAAATAAGAATGAGTCATTTTAGTCAGTAAAGGAAATAAAGAAATTCTAGTTTTGAAAATGACGTAATTTGCTACAAGAATGCAAAGGTGATGACATGAGGAGAAAAGGGATTTGCTGATTTGTTTTCTCTACTACTTAGCAAATGCAGACAAAGAACTCATTTATTCAAATATTTATTACATGGTAAATTACAACATTTATAAAATTAGGCTCATATTCTTAGGATTCCTGTTAAAAAAGTGACATATAAACAAGATTATAATCTAATGGAGATTAATATTGGTTGAGAAAAATCTTGAGACTTCTTGAAGGCTTCAATTTAATAAAATATTGACTTAGGTAGATATATGTGAGGAAATATATGCATGCAAAAATGTTGTATATATTTCTTAAAAGAGTAGGTAGCAATGACTTCAAAGAACCATAGCAGTCCCTATCAACATATATATTAACAAAACAATTATAAACATGAACTTAGTATGCTAATTATATTTCTACCCAAAGCCTCAATTTGTTCTATAGCTATACTGTTCATATATAAATAAAATTTTAGGGGTATCAGAGAGAGTTAGAAAAGAGCAAATACATGTGTGAATTTCATAAGCCTACCCCTTATTTGATAGATCTTAAAAGATATTTTATCATTGTGTTCTTCTAAAGAAATGTATTTGTACATTGCAAAACAACCCTTTTCGAGAACTAGACTATGCTTACAGATTTTCTTGCCACTATTATTTCCTAAAATGTATTTGGAATAGGAGATCAATATTTTTCTGGGATGACATATGGTTAAAGTAAAAAACGAAACAAAACAAAACAAAAAACTTAAAAAAAAAAAATACTGAGACTTTGGGTTTCAACCTGGCATGTAAGGAGCTTAGAAGCCACCACTCCATCCTAACAACAAGTAAAAAGCTGAATAAATTGGAAAATTAACGACTCTTCTTAGATCTGTCAGAAAAATGAGATTATAGGGCAAACAACTGCATCAGATATTAGAGAAGCAGACAGGTAGATATAAAGAATCACAACTTACTGGGGCAAAAACCTACAAGGAAAATTTTTGTGGGAACGAGTGCCAGGTAGGAAAACTTGAACCGTAACTGAAAAATTGCTCAGTGTGGGCAGTTGTTCAGTGTGGGCAAGTCGGAGGGTTAAAAACTCCAGGAGGACTCAGTTATGGAAGGACCTGTATTTTTGTGATTTTAACCTCTAGAAGTGTTCACAGTGAATACTGGAGAAAATTCCCTAAGGGGAGAAGAAAAGGAACCATCTTGAAATATGTCAGAGCATTTTGTTGGACTCAAGCCTGCCCTCAAGTGAAACTATTTTATCAGAGCCTAAACTTTTGGGATTTTTTAAGAGCCTAACCTCCCACAGGGAAGGGAAATACCTAAGTTCAGCCCCCTTTTAGCTTTCCACATAGAGAAGGAAAATATGTAAGTGTAGACAACTCAAACCATCCTGTGTATGTTAGGGAGCCTAGGGGAACTGAGAACACTGGTGAAGTTCATAGTCCATGGGTAGTTTCACCACAGAGTGAGACCAAATCATAAGGCTAAAGAATGCTTCCCTTTCCCACACATTTTGCTATCATATTACTAAAAGCCTATTTACAGCAGTTTCTTTTACTGAGTATATCATGTCTGTCATTCAACCAAAAAATTATAAGGCATGCTAAGAGGCAGGAAATGCAGTTCGAAGACACTGAATAAGCATCAGAAGCAGAATCAAATATGGCAGTGACATTGGAATTATCAGACCAGAAACTTTTTAAAAACTATGGTTAGTATGCTGAGGGATTTTTAAAAAATGACATACAAGAACAGATGAATAATGTAAATATGGAGATGGAAATTTTAGGAAAGAACCAAAGAGAAATGCCAAGTATCAAGCATAGTGTACAGAAATGATTAAAAATGCCTTTGATAGGCTCATAAGTAGATTGAACATAGCCGAAGAAAAAATCTTTGAAGTTAAAGATATAATAATAGGAACTTCAAAACTAAAATGCAAAGAGAAAAGAGACTGGGGAAAAAAAAACCCAGAATATTCAAGAATTGCAAGGGAACTACAAAAGGTGTAATGTACATGTAATGGGCATACTAGAAAAAGAAAGGATTAGACGCAATATTTGAAGCAATAGTGTGTGAAAATCTCCCCCAGTTAATGTCAGACACCAAACTACTTCTCCAGAAAGCTCAGAGAACACCAGGCAGGATAAATGCCCCAAAACTGCACATGGGCATATTATATTCAAACTTTAGAAAATCAAAGATTCTAAAAAAAAATTGAAAGAATCCAGAAGGAAAAAACACCTATAGAGGAGCAAAAATAAGAATTTTATCTTACATATCCTCATAAACCATGCAAATAAGAGAGTAGAGTGAGACTTTGAAGATGTTGAAAGAAAAATCCAGCTGTTTACAATTCTGAACCTTGCAAAATTATCCATCAGAAGTTAAGAAATAAAGACTGTCTTAAAGAAACAAAATTTCAGGAATTTGTTGAAATTCAACAAATTGAATTTGGACACCCTTGAAAAAAATGTTTAAAGTTCTTTAGAGAGAGAGAAAATGATATAGGCTAGAAACTCAGATCCATGTAAGGAAAATAAAATTAGGGATATGGTAGCATTTCCCATCTTCATAAAGAAAATACACAATAACCTATAGCTTACATCATACTTAATTTTTAGAAACTCAAAGCTTTCCTGCTAAGATCGAGAACAAGATAAAGGTGTCTCCTCTTACCACTTTATTTCCTACTGGAAGTGCTACCTAGTGCAATAAGACAAGGGAAAGAAAATGAAAAGCATACAGATTCAGGAGGAAGAAATCAAACTGTCTTTGTTCACAGATGTCAGTTGTTTATATAGAACATCCGAAGGATTAGAAAAAAAAAAAAAAGCTGGAATTAGTAAGTGATTATTGTAAGGTTACAGAATACAAATTTAATATAAAGAAAGCCAACCACTTTCCTATATACCAGCAATAAACAAGTGTAATTTGAATTAAAAACACATTACCATTTACATTAGTACCCCAAGTAATGAAATACTTTTGTATAAATCTAACAAAATATATACATGATCTATATGAAGAAAACTACAAAAGTCTACTGAAAGATACCAGTGAACTAAAGAATGAAGAGATGTTACGTGTTCATGGATAGGAAGGCTCAACATTGTCAAGATGTCAGTTCTTCCCAACTTGATCTATAGATTTAGTGCAATGCCATTAAAAAACACAGCATGATGTTTTATGGATATCAACAAAAGGATTCTAAAGTTTATATGGAGAGGCAAAAGAGCAGAATAGCCAACTCAGTGTTTAAGGAGAACAACAAAGTCAGAGGACTGACACTACCTGACTTGAAAGCTTACTAGAAAGCTCAGATAATCAATGTAGTGGGTACTGGTGAAAGAATATTCAAATAGACCAATGGAATAGAATAAAGAGCCCAAAGAAACCCATATAAATATAATCAAATGATCTTTGACAAAGGAGGAAAGGCAATACAATGGAGCAAAGATGGGCTTTCAACAAATAATGCTAGAAAAACTACTCATTCACATACAACAACAAAATTTTTTTAAATCCAAAATGAGTATAAACACAGATCTTATACCCTTTGCAAAAATTAACTTGAATCATAGACCTAATGTAAAATGCAGAACTGTAAAACTCCCAGAAGATAACATAGGAAAAAACCTAGATGACTTTGGTATGGCAGTGACATTTTTTAGATACAGCTCCAAAGGCACGATACATGAAGGAAATGATTGATAAGCTGGACTTAACTAAAATTTAAAACTTCTGCTCTTTGAAAGACGATATTAAGATAATGAGAAGACAAGCCACTTCTGCTCTGTGAAAGACAGTATTAAGAGAATGAGAAGACAAGCTACAGATGGAAAAATTATTTGCAAAAGATACTTCTCATAAAGGACTATTGTCCACAGTGTGCAAACAACTCTTACAACTCAACAATTTGAAAATGAACAACCCAACTTTAAAAATGAGCAAAAAACCTGAACAGACACCTCACCGAAGAAGATACACAAGTGTCAAGTAAGCATATGAAAAGATGTTAAACATCAAACATCATTAGGGTATTGGAAATTAAAACAATGAGATACCACTATATACCTGTTAGAATGGCCAAAGTCAGAACACTGATGAAACCAAGTGCTGGTGAGAATGTGGAGCAACAGGAACCTTCATTCATTGCTAGTAAGAATTCAAAACGGTGTAGTCACTTTGGAAGACAATTTGGCAGTTTCTTACAAAACAAACATACTGTTACCGTATGATTCAGCAATAACACTCCATGGTATGGACTTGAAAACTTATGTCCTGGCCAGGCATGGTAGCTCATGCCTGTAATTGCAGCACTTTGGGAGGCCGAGGCAGGTGGATCATTTGAGATCAGGAGTTACAAGACCAGCCTGGCCGTCATGGTGAAACCCCATCTCTACTAAAAATACAAAAAATTAGCTGGGCATGGCAGTGTGTGCCTGTAATCTCAGCTACTAGGGAGACTGAGACAGGAGAATCACTTGAACCCTGGAGGGGGAGGCTGCAGTGAGCTGAGATCGTGCCACTGCACTCCAGCCTGAGTGACAGAGCAGAACGCCATCTCAAAAAAAAAACAAAAAACAAAAAACAAAAAAACCCAAAAAAAAGCAAAAACAAAACTTATATCCACGTAAAAACCTGCATACATTGTTAACAGCATTACATAATTGCCAAAACTTGGATGCTATCAATATATCTTTTAATATGTGAGTAGATAAATAAACTATGGTACTTCCAGATGAAAGAGTATTATTCAGCACTAAGAAATGAGCTATCAAGTCATAAAAAGACATGGATGAAACTTAAATGCATATTATAAAGTGAAAGATGCTAATCCGAAAAGGCTAAATACTGTATGATTACAACCACATGACATTCTGGAAAAGTCAAAATTATGGAGACAGTAAAAAGAGCAATGTTTTCCAGGATTTAGGAGGAGGGAGAAATGTATAGGCAAATTTTTAGAGCAGTGAAATGGATCTATATAATAATACAGTGGTAGATTCATGTCATTGTACATTTGTCCAGAAACCTAGAATGTAACCACCAATAGTGAACCCTAATGTAAACTATGGGCTTTGGGTATCAAAATGCGTCAATGTAGGTTTATCAGTTGTAACAAATATACCACTCTGGTATGGGAGGTTGATAGTGGGGAAGGTTGTGGGTCTGTGGGGACAGGGGTATATGGGAACTTTCTACTGTTTTACTGTGAATCAATTTGACTATAAAGTTTATTAATGTTAAAAAATGTAGGCAATCTGAAAAAATGTTAATAAAAAAAACTAGTTGAATATATCAGTTCATTTTCACACTGCTATAAAGTACTGCCTGAGATTGAGTAATTTATAAAGGAAAGAGGTTTAATTGACACACAGTTTAGCATGGCTGGGGAGGTCTCAGGAAACTTACAGTCATGGCAGAAGTCGACTTCACAAGGTGGCAGGAAGGAGAAATGAACACAGAAGCAACTACCAAACACTTATAAAACCATCAGATTTCATGAGAACTCACTATGATGAGAACAGCATGGGGGAAACCGCCCCCAGGATCCAATTACTTCCACCTGGTCTCTCCCTTGACACATGGGGATTATAGAGATTATGGGGATTATAATTCAAGATGAGATTTGGGTGGGGACATAAAGCCTAACCATATCAGTGATAAAAGTATGTCTTTTCTTTTATCGGGTGCTATAGTGTTTCATTTTGAGTTGTCTTTTTGACCTCCATTTTCCAATTTGGGGTTAGGAAAAATAACTTCGTCTCCTTCTTAATTGACCTACAACCTTGTTTGCAATGAAGAATCAACACTAATCTTTCATTAAAAGAAGTAGGGGAGGTGATCGGGATATCCCTTAGAGTCCATGAGCATAATTCAGTTGCCTTCATTCAATGCCAATGATACTGCAAAGGCTACAAGGCAAATTCGTGTACCTACAGACAGACTCCATCCTTTTTCTCAAAGTATTCAAGATAAAAAATCTTGTTTAATTTTATGTGAGGATTTTTTTCACCATCCTCAAAAAATGAAAAATATCCTCTTCATTTGGGAAATAAGCGCTTATAATAGAAAGTAATTTGTAGTCAGCTGTTACACTTAGATGATTTGTGTCACCTCTGACATGCTTTTTGATAATGCATGACTTCATTCATGGCTCTAGGTGACCTGTGTACCCTGACCTGGCATAAACCTAGAGTATTAAGTCATTTCAGTGGCACATGTTTGAGGGAAGATTGACATCCCACTGGAAGACTATCTACAGTGAGATCCTCTAAAGCAGCTGCATTCCTAGTGAGGCATGATTAAGTTTATCCCACTATTAGGTTCTTCAGTATTACTTGTCTTGCCCAAGAGGAAAGTTTTTCTAGCATGCAGAGTATCTGGTTTTTAATGGCTACTGGGCTGAAATAAAATGTGTCTGCTAAGGGTTGTTCATTTGTCTGTCTCCCTGCTTTCACTGGTTTTTTCTTGGAGGTTGCAGTAGTTATGCCTTTCTGGTCAGCTGGCTGTTAACCTATCATAGAAATGACACTTTCACATCTCCAAGTGTAAGGAATTAGATGCTCCAGGCTTCACTTAGTTTCTCATCCAAAATCAATGACAAGACTTTCAGTATTGATTTCTCATGGCCTATGAACCTGAGTCAACTTGGCATGAAGGACTTTTCAGACAAGCTTCTTTAAACACAGAGTCAGTGGCTTCTTTTTGCCAAATTCTACTTTGCTCAGTGATAACATTAAAATGGTGATTTGATTCATTCCTGGTCTAAAAATACTTTCTCATATTCCAAATTCTTAATCATTAATACATGGAGGAAAATACAAATTCTTACATGCCTGTGCTTCTCTGATGTTGTAGATATATGAAATATATACAAATGTGTTTTACAATTATTGAGTTCTTTTAAATTTTATCTTTTTTTTGTTTTACTAGGAAGCAAAATTATGTTTATTTCAGAGCTTACTTACTGCATTTAGAATCTTGTGACACTTAAAAATCTTTCTAAAATGTAAATATTCTCCATGATCTCCATGGTCACAAACAGTATTTCACATTCTAATTGATATTGCCCTTTTATCTTTTTTTTTTTTCTTTTTTTTCTTGGAGGCAGTCTCACTCTGTTGCCCAGGCTGGGTTGCAGAGGCACGATCTTGGCTCACTGCAACCTCCACCTCCCGGGTTTAAGCAATTCTCCTGCCTCAGCCTCCTGAATAGCTGGAATTACAGGCACGTGCCACCACACCTGGCTCATTTTGTGTTTTTAGTAGACACAGGGTTTCACAATGTTGGCCAGACTGGTCTCGAACTCCTGACCTCAGGTGATCCACCCACTGCAGCCTCCCAAAGTGTTGGGATTACAGGTGTGAGCCACTGTGCCTGGCCCTTTTCTCATTCTTTTAACTCAGATCCTCAAATTTATCCCTCCATGTGAAGTTGCCTTCCCTAATTATGTACTGTCCTAGTTTAATCTTTATTCCTTGTTTGCCTCTGTAAAACCAAGTTGAAAAATAGTCTCTGATTCTATAAATCATCACTCTTATGCTCATTTATATTTCTATCTCGAATATTTTAAAGCCTTTAACAAAGTTTCTACTATGCAGTCTCCCTTTCTAAGCTACGATCTGTATGCTTCTTGGCCATGTCTTTTATTATTGTGTGTGTTTGTCTTTGTGTGTGTCTGTATGGTAGTGGTTTGTAAATTCTCCATTTAGTCACAATATGCTTTTGGAGGATTTTCCTTCTCCTGGGAATTTCTTGATGATTTTTATTTTGTCATGTGATGAAGAATGTATGTCAAAGCACCATTGCAGAAATAGTGCTTTTCTATTTACTTGCACTCTTCCATCTTAGAAGAGCTGGTGATAGACAACCAACTCTTCTTTTATCTTGGTTTCTACAACACAGAGGTTGCTAAGCGACTTTAATCCCTTTTAACACTGGACAATCAACAACAACAAATTCCTGCTTTCTTTAGATTCAGATATTTCACTTAGAAAATCTAGCAAATAAAAAAATGGTTTAAAACTTTGTATTAATGTGTAATTCTCTACAATCTCACATCTGCAACATTGCCCTAAATATTTTTTACTTATGCTGCTGTTTCTTGAGCATTGTGATATGCTTATTCATAAGCAGTCAACTTGTAAGTAGCAATAGTGTACCTGCCCCCTTCTAGGAAATTGAAGATGTGAAAATCCAGTTTAATATGATAATGACAGTTACTTTGATGAAAAATATGTCACAATTTGTTGTAAAAATACTCATTTGAATTTCTGATTCATTTATATCACCTTCCAACCTTAAGTATGATTGAATTTATAGCTTTTTATACTACTTTATTTAGGGAGAAGTGTATTTAAATTATGTTATCTTGGTTATTACTTGAAAGTTCAACCTCATACCTTCATTTTTATATAATTTTAATATTATGAAAATATTTTATGTAATTTTATGTGTAATTCAAAAACATTTTTAAATATTGCATCTTTAAATTTTAATTTCTTTTATCAAATTTTCCCCATCATTTCTTCTCTAGCTACAGCCAAAGTTAATAGTTACATTTTTTTCCAGTGACAAATGGTAGATTTGCAAAGACTTGTAACAGTTGCTTAATACTTTTTTTTAATCCCTTATTTAAGAATCATGCAAACAACTGGAGCTGATAGGCAGCAGGTGCACATGAGTGTGGCTGTGCTGATGGTTACTGAAAGATTTCCAAGGTAGCTAGTAATTCTGCTACCCTAAGCCACTATAGCTCCTTCCCCATTACTCCCTGGGTCTACCCACAATCCTGCAGCTAGAATAATAAATGGCATGTAGGTTCCTCTAGGATCCTCCTCCAGCACTATGTCCCATGCCTTGACATATGAGCTGTTAAATATTTTGATTATCACTCCTGTGTGGCAAGAGAGACATCTATTTGTCATAACTTGATGTTTACTAAACTGCTTTTAAGAATACCTTATGATAAAAGTAGACACTTGCAGTTTTGCAGAATGCATAGTTTGTTTTTAACAAACCAGGTAAATATAACTGCAGAGTTTTCCTGTATGTTTTGAAATATTTTAAAAAGTATTTTTTATTTGCCTTTCTATTAGAAGTAAAATTAGATAAAAATTTCCTTGTTTCAATTTTTAGATGAAAATTAGAGAATATTGTTAATGAAGGAATTTTTTTTTAAATAGTGGCTGATCAAATGTCAGCAATTTTATACTATAGTGTAAAATTGTATTTTGTAGTTGGCCATCCCATTAAGTGTTAGAATTTTTATAATTGATCCTTTGATATTTATATTGATAATATTAATGTAATGTCTTTAAACCTTAGCTCATGTAGGTCATATGACTTAAAGCATCCTTAGATGATGATATTATTTGGGCTATAAATAATTTATAACATAAGTGATTTAAAAATTCATTCTTTCCATCCATTTTTAAGAAACTATAAGGTAGGGTTCATGTGTACCTAATACTTATCACCCAAAAATAGGAAAAATGAAATCCTTTTAAAAATACCTGGGTTAATGTTATAGATTGGAAGCAGTTTTTAAAATGCACTTAAAGTCTACCAGTTTATTGATCCTCAATCTATGTCTGTCTTAAATGGATGCAATTAGCAGTTCAATCTAAGAGAACCATGGTAGTAGACTCATTACTCCCAAGAAACCATTACATCATTTTGTAATATGAAATTACTAAATATAAGGAATAGAATATATATTGTAAAAATTCCTTTGGAATCAATAATAAGCATTGTGGCTATCAGTTATAGTTATATATTACAATGTAAAGGATATCCTTTTATAAACTTAATATCACACAAGTAGACTTAAATTAGAATAATTCCATTAATATAATTTTGCTTGTGTTTTTATACCTATTCATTTGTTCAATAACTCTTTTTCCTATATATATATTTTTATCTCAAATTCGATAGTATCTAAATCATGGAATGATGAAACCTTAAAGCTGGGTTGGAACAGAAATAATACAATTTAACATCTTACAGGCTCTCTAGTCCTCGGTTTCCTTAAGTGATCAGCTCAAGATCATGAAGTTATGAAGGATTAGAGTCAGAATTAGAACCTGAGATTAGTTTGTACTTTGTTAACTCTTCTACAGCCTACCCCCTTAGTTTGCCTATGGGTTTCTGGAAGTTACAGGAGAGACATTCTGAGATTCAGCTAAAAACCTAGCTCCCAATATAATTAATTGTCCTGCAATCAGCCACACAAATACAATTACAAATACTTGAAGTTCTTTGTGTGAAGAAAAAGAAAATGACTAATAAAGCATTCAAATCAATGCAAGTTACCTTTCTTTGCCCCTTTCTTCCCCTTTCACTCCTTTCTTCTCTTATAGTACTTGAAATTTCTAGTGTGGATCTCTAAAATGCCTGAATGTTAGGAATGGTAAGTGTATTGTAGAGAATTATATTTTCTATTTTAGTGGATGAAAAATAAACCATACCCTTAAGAAGCTTTTCAAAGTTAAGATTTTGAGCACACCCTTCATTGGCCCAGTCTCTGACCAGTGAGGTCAAGTATTAGCAAGTGCCAGAATGTCATGTAAAAGTTTGTGTTTCAGATGCGGAATTTCTTTTGCTTTTTGTGTGTGATGTTTACACGGTATTTTCTTCTGATGTGTTTCCATCTTGGTTTTTAAAAATAACTATTATTTTAAAAAATATTCCCTCATAACTTCTTTTATTTTTGGAAACTATATAAATTGATCTGATAATCTATACACAATGCCTTGTGACTTTATACCTGTACCTCTCATGTTCCAGGGTTTGGTTCTTAAATAATAACTTTGTGTAATGGAAATACTATGTTAAATAGTTTATAACTGGTGGTTGATATTTCAGCCTTGTTTGGCAATTGTAGTTATATAAAGACTGTTGATTAGAAACAATCTCATATGGTGTATACTTGTTTTTATCTTCATGGAATTTGTTCTGCAAACACTTTCTGAGATCTTCACTGGGAGCCACCACTTTGTCTATGTTAGGAGGAGCAGGAAGTGAATACATTTAAGGTCTTTAATTTTCTTCTTAAAACTTTGACTACCGTAGTGATTTTTTAAAATGTTAACAGGAGAATAGCCATCACTGCCAAGTAGCTGACATTCTGAAATAGCACTTCCCTTTAGGCACTGTACAGTTGGGATCATTTACTTGCAGAGAGAGATGTGTGTGTGTGTGTGTGTGTGTGTGTGTATGTATGTATGTGTGTACACATGTGTATAAGAATAGGAGAACTACTTTGTGGGCATATCCTGCTGAAGTGAGTAACGTGCTGTTTAGTGAACTCCAGTCTGACCCCATTTAAACCTGGAGGAGAATCACATCAAGCAGAGAAGCAGCCAAGGCAGCATTTCAACAGGAAGGAAACATCTATTACTGGGGCTTTGAAGAAACATGCCATGAAGGTGTACTAATATCACAAAGGGAAGGGAAGGACTAAATCCAGCATGATAAACAAAGTCCCTTGTTTTTAACGGAAGTGTTTGATGATGTTTGATCAGTGGTGGATCTATCTCTTGAAAGGAAAATGCATATAAAACCCAAATGGAGGATTCCTATGTAAGGTGCCTAGCTTGTAATGATATATTCATGTTTATAGGTAGAGTGGTTTTTAGAGAAGAGGTTGGTTTTTTTTTTTTTCATTTTTCATCTTTCAGAAAGAAAACTTGTCTGTTTCTAGGCTTTGAAATACAGAATTACTTACCTTTCACCAAAATGAAATGTTTCATTGAATCTCCTACAAGCTTGTGGAGGGCATGAAGCGTGTTGAATAAGAGCACAGGCTCTGGAGGCCCTGCCACCTGCAAAGGTGTGCTAAGGTAAACAATTGATAGTATTTTGAAAATTAAATGACTTAGAATGCATTCAATAAATTTTAGCTATTGTCTTGTTTTTTCTAAATCTATTTGGAAAATATTGCAGATAAAGTATATAATACCTTTCTAAAACACAGTGAGGCTGGGCGCGGTGGCTCACGCCTGTAATCCCAACACTTTGGGAGGCCGAGGCGGGTGGATCATGAGGTTAGGAGATCGAGACCATCCTGGCTAACACGGTGAAATCCCATCTCTACTAAAAATACAAAACTTAGTTGGGCGTGGTGGCGGGCACCTGTAGTCCCAGCTAGTCAGGAGGCTGAGGCAGGAGAATGGCATGAACGGGGAGGCGGAGCTTGCAGTGAGCCAAGATCATACCACTGCACTCCAGCCAGGGGGACAGAGCGAGACTCTGTCTCAAAAAATAAATAAATAAATAAATAAATAATAAATAAAAATAAAACAGTGAATAGTTTATAAAGATAAAATAGAATATGCTTCAATTTAGGGAACAAAGGAAAATATATTTAAGAATGATATTATGCTCAAAATGATTAAAACTTTGATGGTGAAGTATATTTTATTCAATTAAAAATGTAGCTATGCCTGGGCATGGTTGCTCACGCCTGTAGTGCCAGCACTTTGGAAGGCCAACGCAGGTGGATCACTTGAGCTCAGGAGTTCGAGACCTGCCTGGGCAACATAGTGAGACCTCATCTCTACAAAAAGTACACAAAAAATGTGCTGGGTGTGGTGGTACATGCCTGTAGTCCTAGCCATTTGGGAGACTGAGATGGAAGGATAGCTTCAATCTGGGAGGTCAAGGCTGCAGTGAGCCGCGATTGTGCCACTGCACTTGAGCCTGGGTGACAGAGCAAGACCCTGTCTCAGGAAAACAAACAAACAAACAAAAAAAACAGTAGATATGTGTGTGGGAATGAGAACATTTAAATGTGCTCATTGGCTTAGTTTTTTTTTTTTTTAACCCTCTTCATGGCCCTTTTCTTAACCTCTGTCTTCAGCAGTTACCCTTCATATGTTTGTTCTGTTTTATCTTCCAAGTGCTTTTTTTATAACTTTCAATATATCATGACGGAAGGAAAACTCAATAAGCTGAGTGTATTTTGCATTTTCTTTGAGAATTTTTTTTTTTTTTTTTTTTTTTTTTTTTGTGAAGTGGAGTCTCACTCTGTCGCCCAGACTGGAGTGCAGTGGTACGATCTCAGCTCTCAGCTCACTGCAACCTCTGCCTCCTGGGTTCAAGTGATTCTCCTGCCTCAGCCTCCCAAGTAGCTGGGACTACAGGCTTGCACCACCATGCCTGGTTAATTTTTATATTTTTAGAAGAGACGGGGTTTCATCATGTTGGCTATGCATGTCTCGAACTCCTGACCTCAAGTGATCCACCCACCTTGGCCTCCCAAAGTGCTGGGATTGCAGGCATGAGCTCGGCTTCATGATCCAAAATAGCCTCATTAAGCTTCTCTTTCAAAACATGTGTATAAGCCTGTGAGTCATCACTGTATTTATTCCTGAATATTATCATATTGGAGACTTTTCAAAGCTGAACAAAGCCAGAATTATTGGCTACTGAGGAACTATATTCTAGCAAGAGACTATTCTATTTGTTGGGGATCACCTCCTTTTACTAAAGGGGACTGTTTTGGGCAAATAAAACTAGAATTCATGGTTTCTCCTTGATAGTTTGCCAGCTTGATTCCCAGCCAGCCAGATAACTGCTGATAGTGACACTCATGTCCTCTAGGACTTCCAATCTTGTGCCAGCTCAGAGAAGGAAATCCCCCTAGAACTGCTCACATCATTCCCAGAACCACAAGCACCACCTTGGTATAGTTAAAAATGTGATACCAACTCAAATTCTGATAAAAAACAAGTACTATAAAGCTGAATAAAGATATATTTTTTACTTTTGAAGTTTTGTTTTACTATTTTAAACAGAAAACAGAAGGCAAAAACTCCTCTGCCTTCCTCAGTGTTTGGTTTATCAGTTGCTGAACTCAGATTTAAGAGTCTAATCATATACAGGAATAACCCTCTTCTAATCTTAATAATGTTTCTTTGATCATTTCTTTCAAAAGAAAAATAAAATAGCCTATTGACTCCAACCCTGACCTCCTGTACTTCACCTGCCTGATGAATATGTCTTTGGAATACTAAGGTTTTTCAAATACATCATGTCGAGAATTTATTTTGTCATTTCAGATTCCTTTCTAGAATTATCTATTTATCTGATTAATACCATCATTCTTCCAGACAACCAAACTCAAAAGCTTTATCACTATAATTGAATCATTCTTTTTTCTCCCTACATTTAAAATGTTACTAAATGTCATTCATTTCTTTATCAGTAATATTTCTGTTTGATCATTTTATTTCATTTATTCTGCCACCCTCTTATTCCAACTATCACTTATACTTGAGTACTGCAATAAGCCAATATCTTGCATATGATTATTTATAACGCCTAAATCTTCTACCACTTCACACTCACTGGGATGGATATAATTTTTAAAACATACAATAACAGATGTTAGTGAGGATGTGGAAACATTGGAACCCTGACACATTGCTAGTAGAATGTAAAAAGGTGCAGCCACTTTGCAAAACAGCTTGGCCGTTCATCAAAAGATTAAGTATGGAATTACCATAAGACCCAGTAGTTTCACTCTTACGGATTCCACTCTCAAGAGAATTGAAAACATATGCCCACACAACAACTTATAAACATTATATATCCATGTTTGTTGCAGCATTATTCACGATAACCTAAAGGTAGAAGCAACCCAAATGCTTACAGATGGATTAATGGATAAACAGAATGTGGTATAGACATACAATGGACTATTAAAGAGGGAGAAAATTCTCACACATGCGAGAAAATGGATGGATCTTGTATACCTTATGCTAAGCGGAATAAGCCAATCACACAAGGAAAAATATTATATGATTCCACTTGCATGAGGTACTTAGAATTGTCAAATTCATAGAGGCATACAGTAGAATAATGATTGCCAGGGCCTAGGAGGAGGAGCAAATAGGAAGTTATTGTTTAATGAGCATAGAATTTCTGTTTAGGAAGATGAAGAAGTTCTGGAGATGGGTGGCAGTGATGGTTGCACAGCAATGTGAATGTACTTAATGCCACAGAATAGTATACTTAAATATGGTTTGAATGGCAAACTTTATGTTACATATATTTTATCACAATTTAAAAGTTTGAAGTGAATATCCAAAGAAGCATTATTTATGAGGCTAAAAGTAGAAGTAACCCAAAAGTCCATCATTGATAGCTAAAGGAAATATGGTATATCAATACAATAGAATATTAGTCATAAAAAGGAATAAAGTACAGACCCATGCTACAACACAGATAAACCTTAAAAACATTAAGTGAAAGAAACCAGACATAAAAGGCCAAATTTTGTATAATTTCATATATATAAAGTCGTTCAAAATAGGAAAACCCATAGAGACTGAAAGTTGATTAGTGGTCACCAAGGCCCAGGGGAGGAATGAATGAAAACTGGCTTCTAATGGGTACTGGGTTTTTTGGGGGGAAGGTGACAGAGTGATGAAAATATTGTAGAATTTGATAGTAATGATACGTGACAGTGGCATAATTTTTTTAATATAGTAAAACCCACTGACTCATATTCTTTACAAGGATGTATTTTATGGTATGTGAATTATATCTCAAAACACCCCTTAAATCTTAACATATGACTTTTATGATGCCATGGTTCTAAAAAAACAACATGTCCCAGTCTCAGCTTACTATTTCTAGGCATGTGACTTTGAGAAAAAATTAAGAGACCTCGCTTCTTACTCTGTAAAATGGGAGTAATAATGATGATGATAATGATGATAATGATCTCACCAGAATTTTTTGAGTGGTAAATGAGGTAACACATGTAGTGCATCTAGAATAGTGTCTAGCATTTACCAAGAACCCCTGGAACCTGAGCTTCAACAGCTTCCAATACTATTCCAGATACTATTTCAGGATATTCCAGTACTGTTTCCATATATTCAGGAAAATGGACCAACTCCTTTAGCCATTTTATCAAAACTCTTTAGATTCTGTTTCAAATCGGTCTTTCCAAATTCTTCTTATGCGTCTTTGTAGACACTCTGCAGTCAGAGAGAGCTTTTTAATCTCCTCCAATTTGCTGCAGCTGTATCTTTGCCTCAAAACAATGCTTTCTCCCTGTTCCTCTTTTCTCACTGCCCTTGGAACTCAGTGAACTTCTCTTATGTTTTTAACCTACTCCCTTGTTTCAGTGCATAGTCATTTCCACTTATTTGTAGCACCCAATGTTTTTACTACATCTTTGCCAATTAAGTCTTACTTGGGTTATGTTTTTAAAGGAGGTATCTTATTGGGTGGTCCTTTTAAAGTATATATCCAGTCTCTCCAGCTAAATTAAAACCCTTGAGCACAGAGACCACATGTTATAATGTTTTACCTTTTCCATTGCACTTAGCATATTACCTTGACATGGCATATACTGAATGAATACTTGCTATTTATGAGTTTAGTTAGTGCCACATCTTATGAAGTACAGGGACTTAATGATTCTCAATCCTGACTTCATCTTAAAGTCACCTGGAGAAAAAAGTTTCCTCTTAGCTCAACAAGTCAGAATCTCAGCAAAATCCTCAGCTTCGTACCTAGGTGATACTCTTGTGAGCCACACTGTGAACCACTGTATTCAACAGATGAAGTAATATAAGCCACTGGCCTTAAGCTTCATTGATTATTGCGGTGAAGATGTGAAGACTAAAGATGCTTTAGGCATTTCAAATGCTCTACAAATATTAGAATTTTATTATGGTACATTTAAGAGTGTCATTGCTTTGAGAAAGATCCTCTAAGTTTTTTAACAGCCACTGTGTAATGGAAATATCCAATTATAGGTATCTAAAACCTTTAAAACTCTTTATATCAGGTGTATATACCCTGTTCCTTTTTGCTAACTTAAAAATGTTCAAACTCTGTCTTCTCTAGGCTGGCAAACATTCAGCAGCACACCCTCTCAAGATTGTTTACTTGCCTTTGCTCCTGTTGAGTTACGACGCTTGGATGCAGGAGATGGGCTCAGCAGCAGCCAACAGGACATGATCCAGGAAGAGCAGTAAGGGACTGAGCTGCTGGTAAGACAGTGGAGACAGTTGACGCTTGTTTGTCAAGTATAAATTTATTCCTAATTTAATGGTTAATCTCTCTCCCAAACTTCAACTCCAAGTCACCCTACACCCTCTCAAATATTTTCTTTGTTGTCTATGCTTATG
Organism: Macaca fascicularis; assembly: GCF_037993035.2. Classification (NCBI taxonomy): domain Eukaryota; kingdom Metazoa; phylum Chordata; class Mammalia; order Primates; family Cercopithecidae; genus Macaca; species Macaca fascicularis. The sequence continues at coordinate 110,914,739 of NC_088379.1, forward strand.
ACACATGGATTAGATTGTTAAAATTTGTGAATTTGCTAAAGTGATGTGCTGACTTATGTATAGCTGTATTTTTCTGGAGATAGATTTTTATCAATTCTCAATGTCTATGGAGTTTTTAAAAAGAGGTAAGGATTATTCAAATAGAACTATAAACATGAGAAAATGTGATATCTATAACCAGTTGTTACAGTATTTATCTCCTCCATTTTGATTCACTTGTAACCACTTTGTCTGAATCTTGTTAAGGACCAAATAAATGGTATTTGTGGTTACTTGCTGGCCTGACAAGTGAGTACCTCCTGCATCTGGCTAGTCAGTCGTGTGACAATTGGGTGCCATAGAACTAGCAGAGAACTAAATTATGGAATGGCAGATCTCAGGAACAACTATGTGATTTTACATATGGTTTGTTTTTAATAGATAGAGACAGAGTCTGGCTATGTTGCTTAGGCAGCTCTCAAACTCCTGGGTTCAAGCCATCATCCTGCCTTAGCCTCTTAAGGAGCTGGGATTACAGGTGCATGCCCCCAGGTCCAGTTCATATGGTTTTCTGAAAGTACAAAAGAAAGAGGGAGACACAAAATACTTTTTAAAATCATGTTCTTATAATTATCTTAATAAAAATCAATTTGCTCTGAATGCCATGACCTGCTGAGTGTCCCAACCTAAGGGTTGCCAGACCATTTTCTCATATATGCATGTGTAGAGGTAGGGAACTAATATATTTTTGTCTAAAATGTTTAAAATGAAGATGAGACTGAATTGTACAATATATAATTTTGCCTGTGCTACATAAGCCAGTTAAAATTATAGAGACATTGCAGGAAAGAATCTGGATTAGGTAGAAAAAAGGAAGAATTAGGCTTTTTTTTTTTTTTTTTTTGGTCTATAACCCTTTTAGTAGGTAATTGAGCTTCAGTTTCACTACATCTTGTTTATGCATTCAGCATAACAAATATTCTAATAAGCCTTTATAGCTCTAATCTCTGCCTTACTGCAGACACCTGAGGATATAAGTATCCACTCTGCCACTTGATATTTCTTAGAGACTGTCCTGGTGCTGAGAAATTCTTTCCAGGGTGTCCTCGGTTAAACTCCCATGATTCCTGGATGTTGCCATTTTCAAGACACAGGGCAAGTGCATCTGTCTAGATTACCTCTCTACCCTGGGAATTTTAAGTCACTCTGTGAGGGAAAGAGAACTCAGTATAGTAGTAACTCTCAGAATGAAAATTTTCCCCTTGCATGTTAATATTTTTAGAGTAATCATTGTCACTGAAAATAGACTTCCTCTTTCCCCTCTCATGCTGGAAAATGTTAGGTAATTATGAATAAAGCATTCTTTACTTTCCCCCTCCTCCCTTGATGATTGCTTTACCTCACTCTGTGAGAACTGTGACTACTCATTCTGCTCTTGTCTTTTACATGAGAACTGAGAACTCATTTTTAAGATGGAATTTTTACTCCTTAATGAAGTCATAACATTAGTCAGAAGATTTTCTCTTCTTGAACGTTAAGCCTGGGTAAGGAATAAAGTGCAGAAGTTTATGGAACATTATAAGATAACTTACACAAAAAAGAGGACAACAAATTAAAGTATTAGCCACTGGGGGAAAAGGTTTTACAGGTAGCTGTCTGAGGAGTTCTTCCCTCATATCTCCTCAAAAATCTTGTTTTGCATTTAGTTTTTTACAGTTGGATAAGCTCAGCCTTTGACATATTTTCAATAGCAAATAAGCCTAGAGTTTATTTTTAGTACATTTATTAAGAATGTGTTCTTGGGAAAATTATTTAACCTTTGTAAGCCCTGCTTTATATGGCAAAGAAGAAAGTAGGTAATAATAGATAATAACAGGATTATTTTATGCATTACCTGTACATTGCCCAACATATAGTAAGTTCTTAATTGTATATTAGTATTTGTTTTGTTATTAACCACTTTTATTAATGTTGCTTTCAGTTTTTAAAATATGAATTCATTCAAAAATATTTCTTGAGCACCTGCCAAATACCAGGCACTCTTCTAGGAACTAGAGTGGCATTAATGAGCAAAAGAGACAAAAATCTCTTCCCTTGTTGAGCTTAGAATCTATTAGAGTAAGAGACAGACACACTACAGAATAAAATGTGTAATATACTAAATACCAGGAAGTTGTAAGTATAAAAATATAAAAGAGAAAAAGGAAATTGAGTGCAGGGTTAGGTAGTAATTGAAGATATAGTAGTCAAGTAAGGCAGCTTCAAGAGAAGATTATATCTTAAATAAAAATCTGATAACGGTATAGAAACCGTAAAGTTATCTGAAGGAATTGCAGGTAGTGGAGAAGAGCCAGAAAGACCTGGAGTAGTAAAAGGTTTCATGCAGAGTGATTTAAAAAGAATCACGGTATTTTATACATCAGTAAGTAAATACACTTAAGTAAGTGATATGGACAAGAACTTTGGAAGTTGAATAGCAAGGTCCATCTGGACTATAAGAGAGGAGGCTTCACAAAGGAAGGTGACCGGGCATGGCCTGGATCCTGAAGGATAGGAAGAATTGGCATCGATAACAAAGAATGACATCCCAGTGGAGAGAAGTGGAGGGGAAACAGCATGAAATGGAGTGAAATGAGAATGTTGGCTTTTTGGGCAGGAATGGGCCAGGCACAGGGCAAGTGGGAAGCAGGAAAAAAGCGACATTGTATAGAGTTCATGTTGGCAAATAGAGAGAAGATGGAAGAGCAGGGTAAGGCCAAATTTTGTAAAATCCTCAAGTCAAGCTAAAGATTACTGCATGCTATCCTGAAAATATTGAGGAACAGTTAGAGCAGATGAGTACAAAGGTGAATTCTTGTATTTAGCAATATCATTATTTTTACAAATTTAAACAAATAAGGAAACGGAGGCATAGTTGCAGTAATTTAGGAGATAAATTGAAAGTGGATTTTGATAAGAGAGAAGGGAAGATAGATTTTATATATTTTAAGGAAAAATCATGAGGATTTATTTGCTGACTGCACATGAGAGATAAAAAAGAGGAGTCAAAGATTTCTCTAAAATTTTCAAAATGATTGATTACATGGTGGTATTAAAAGAAATAGGGAAGTTGGGACATATGAGTTTGAATTCAGCGTGAGTCAGTTAAGACAATCAGATGCAGATATTCTTAAGGCAACTAAAGTTCATTTGATATTTGTCATATAGGCTAAATTAAGTTTCTAAGAGTTGTTTTTACTATGCATTAAATCCATGTAATACTAACATAGTACAAAAATTGTTTGCTATCCAAATTTTATATTTTTATGACAAGTTGGAGAGACAGAGAATCAAAACATTATTGATTGGGAACCATTAGACATCAGCTAATCCAATTAGTTCATTTTGTGGAAAGAAAAAGGATACCCAGAGATGTTACATGACTTTATAGCCATGCCTCTAGCTATTACATAACTTAGTCTAGCCCAGGTCTTCATATTGAGACTCTCCTCCTGCTGTCTATAAAAAGTATTCATGATTTGTATTTTGCCAGCTTGCTTGTGGAGAATAGGATTAGAAGGCTTGACTTGCCTGTTAGCGAGCTCTCTTGTAGCCGTTTTTCTAATTAACATAGACACATTTTATCCTTTCTCATGAAACAGATCTAACTTGTATAGAAGCTTGAGTCTTCTTGATTTAATTAATCGCTTTCTCCCACCTGTAGTCATTGTTGAAGTTTCCTGATTTGCCATGTTATCTTTTTATCTCTTCAGTAGTTTAAGGAGGAATAGCATTTCTAATGTACTATTTTTCTGTTTATCTTTCAGAAGAAAAATGATTTTTCTTATTGGCCCAAAAAACCATCACCCTACGGGAAATAAATCACACTCTTTGCTTGATTTTCCTGATCTGGCTCGTGATTTCTCTTCAAATTTAGGTCAATACTTAGACTTTAAGACTTCATTGTTACTTCCTTACAAGTCATTCTTATGAACTAAAATCCATAGTCATTGTTTTAACAAGCCTGAGCAGTTTATTCTTTGAGTCACGGGATTGTAAAAGAAAAAATAGGCCTTAAAGATCATCTAATACAGTGCTCTTCAAACCGTACTCTTCAATTTTTCTACTACTCATCAGTTGTTTTTTATTCTAATAAAATATAATTACCTAGCAAGTGAGCAGACATATATTTACAGTAGCTTTACAATTCTTTATACACTTCTTTACTCTCTCCATTACACATGCCACATGGTATGATGCAAGTCATAACTCAACTATGGGAAGCAAAACCACTCTTATATACGGTGTCTTGCATATATTTTAAGCCCAGAGTCATATCAGTAGTCTCTGTGTCCCAGGAGACTGAATTAAACAAGACTGTTGACATTCTTGTGGCATTTATCTGACAACCTTGGCAATCCCTAAATTCACAAATAGCTGTATAGCATTTTTTGCATTTGATGCATATCCACATATGATGTGTCCTTTGATTTTAGAACACGTAAAGCATGCTAAAATAGATTGCACCTTATGAAAGTCATTTTCACTATTCTTGTGTTTCAGTTTCCTCATCAAAAGGTGAAATATCAGGTGCCTCTATTGATCTCGGGATCTTTTAAGCAGAAATGGAAGAGTCTTGGTGAAAACAGCTTGTATTCTGAAAGAAAATTGTAGTGTAAATACAGGCACTAAAAACATTTATTCATCTTTACAGATGCTAATCTGACCAGACATTTTTCTCAAAATGTGAAAATAGTATGGATTTTCTTAGCTCATTTAATATTGAAAAGACTAGAAAAACAAGTAATGATGCTCTAGAAGAATCTATGATCATATAATTACAGTTGTCCTTCAGTATCTATGGGAGATTGGTTCCAGGACCCCCCATGGATATCAAAATCTGTGGATCCTCAAGTCTCTTATATAAAATAGTGCAGTGTTTGCACGTAATTTACATATACCCTCCCATATACTTTGAATCATCTCTTGATTATTTATGTTACTACAATGTGAATGCTATGTAAGTAGTTATTATACCGTATTGTTTAGGAAATACTGACAAGAAAACTAATCTGTACATGTTCAGTACAAACACAACAATCCATTTTGTTTTCTGAGTATTTTGATCTGTGATTGACTGAATCCACAGATGCTAGAATCCATGAATACCCATGCAGGGCTGACTATAATGTTGTCTATGTGTGTAGCAATTTTGTAAATCTCAACCAAGGACATGTATAGTCCTTGAATCTTGGTTGGAGTCATGGGGACTTTTCTTAAAATACTTGGACCATCTTCTCAAGATCTTGACTCCTACCCCCACTTGCACACGTGCACATACTTGTGCACACTCACACACAATACCCTTCCTTAACTGCTGCTCACCAGCTTGCTTCCTGTTGCATTGAGAGCATTCAGCTTGTAGACCAAGAACTTCTACCATTTTTTTCCACTTTTACCCAAAAACCCAGTTTAGACATGCCCATTCTTTTCACTCTTCAGAGTCATCTCACCACTTCCAAAAATTATTTCCTGATTGTTCCCTCTGCCTCTGTTCTTTTTTTTTTTTTTCTGATGATCAGTTTAAAGTACCTGTATGTTCATTCTTAAGTGCAAATCTGACCATCTACACCCCTTCTTAATATCCCTTCTTTTATGGATACCTATTTCAAACTTTATTAAAGGAGTGGAAGCTTCCCCCTCCCCACCTCGCCACTTGAAGTTTGCAGTTAAAATGGAGTTTATCTGTTTAATGCAAAGATAGATGTGATGTAGAATTCTTGGGGACACCTACTTACCCCTCTTCAGAGTGGCCCTGAACAGCTCTGTGAACCCAGGAATCTGAAGAACTCAGTACAGAAAACCATCAGCCTACAGAAAGTAGATCAAACTCTATGCTTGATATTCCTGATCTGGCTCCTGGTCAAATTCTCGTCTTCAAATTCCTCCTTACTATAGTGTTCCTTCAGATTTGTAAATCTTTACCATGACATCATATTTCACACATCTGAGCCTTTGTACCACTGTTCCTCTTCTCATGAACTGCCCTTTTCTCTTAATGACACAGCTCAGATTTCTCGTAAGGGAAGCTTCATATTTGTTGTGGCACTGTTGTTCCTCAGACATCCCACGTACTGTAATCATTTGTTTGTGCTTGTCTCCTCTTTAGATTCTGAAATTCCTAGGACAAAGGCTGCATCTTGTCTTCTTATTCCTAATATTTTACACAGTATCTGGTTACATAGTAGGCATTCAGTCATACAATTTAAAAGAACAGGTTGACTTTGTGATCTTTTTCATATGTTTTATTTTCCCTCTCCCCCTACTGGCAGCTTCTTCCTACTTGTTAAAATAGATACAGCACTTGCCCATTAAGTGGAGGGAAGAGGTGTGGGAGTTGAGTAGTTGGAACTTCAAGTGTCAAAACATGATAATCTCATTTGCAAAGTTACATTATATCAGAGCTTGAACCTCAGAGATACTTAATTGTAAGTAACACTTGTGGAACATTTGATACCTATGTTTTTTTTCCCTGAAGTATCCTATCAAAATTAAATGTGTTGCAGTTGAGATTTGTGAGGTTTTAGCTATTTGGAGACTTTAGGGATGTGTTTAGTGTTCTAATTCTAATAGTATTGATGAACATAAATGTTTCACTGTAGAAAGAGAAATTTGAGAGCTGTTGTGAATGATATTTGATGTCTATTGGGTGATAATTTTTGGTGACTAAACATGCGCAAGAGCTTAGTGAGAAATACATGAGTACAGAAAATATTTTGAAAATTATGACAAGTTTAATTGATTATAGATTATCTTATCGAGCAGTTTTTGGTTGTGTTCTGTTTTTCACTGTCAGAGAAGCAGAAAGTGGTCAGTGGACTTTAGAATGTAGGCTCTTGTAGGAGGCCATATGTTGGAGATTGCTGTCCAGGTGCATTGTGATGTGGCTGAGAATGGGTGCAGGCTTGCAGGGACAAACTAATATGATAGATCTTGAGAGAGCATTTTAGGAAAGACCTCTAAGCTTTAGGTTCCCTGACCCAAAGAGTAAAAAGTGATTCTTAATATCCATAGCTGTAGAGGAAAGTAAATACACTTCCCACATCAAATTTAGAATTGAATATTTAGGCATTTCAAGTGTATTTAATTTAGAACAAAATGAAATCATATATTCATTAATGAAATGTAAAACCAGATGGCCTCTGAAAAGTTTTTCCCTTTACTCACTTTCAGACTTTAAGGCAAGGAAGAGTAGTTTTCTTTGTTTTTTAATTTATATTTTAATTGTCCCTTTCTGTTTTTCCAAAAGCTTTATTTGTTGAAAGTGAGTCACGTTGTAGACATTTGAAAAATTAGAATTACTATGATGTTTATTCTATTAGTAAGTCTTCCTAGAGTAGCAAGATGGAAAAGCATCTCTGAATTCCTACATAGTAAAGTATTTAATAAATGTTTTTTTGGGCCAGGCGCGGTGGTTCATGCCTGTAATCCCAGCAATTTGGGAGGCCAAGGTAGGTGGATCACCTAAAGTCAGGAGTTTGAGACCAGCCTGACCAATATGGTGAAACCCTGTCTCTACTAAAAATACAAAATTAGCCGGGGGTGGTGGCGCATGCCTGTAATCCCATCTACTCGGAAGGCTGAGGCAGGAGAATCGCTTGAACTCAGTAGGTGGAGGTTGCAGTGAGCCAAGATTGTGTCATTGCACTCCAGCTTGGGCAACAAGAGTGAAACTCTGTCTCAAAAAGAAAATAAATATATTAATAAATGCTTTTTGATTTAATGAAGGTGCCATTGTCCTATGAAAAGGAAAATAATATCAAAATATATAAAACTTAGCTTTTAATAATGATATGGAAGATATTTCTCTTAATTAACCTAAGTCAGAAACTAAAATATGTTCTAAAATGCTAACATCAAATATTTGAGACCAGTTAAAGGAGACAGAAGGAAGTTATGGAGAAGGAAGCAGTAGCCAGAAAATAAGGGCACGAGAATATTTTCTAAATTTATGAGAATAAAAATGTTTACAAAATTGCTATTATTATCATCTGGAAAAAAATATGCATTGTAGCCTGAAAAAATGAACATTCCCTTTCCATACCACGCAGGAACCTTCTTTACTGCATTCCTAAGAGGACTAGTCTAGCACCTAACTGGATACTTGTGGTAATAATTGGGAATTCACTGATTCGGTACATCAGTGTGGGAGTCCAGTAGTTGGAACTTCAAGTGTCAAAACATGATAATGTTATTTGGAAAGTTACACTATGTTAGAGCTTGAACCTCAGAGATACTTAATTATAATTAACACTTGTAGAACATTTGATATTTACTTTTTTTTCCCCCTAAAGTATCCTACCAAAATTAAATGTGTTGCCGTTGAGAGTTGCAGAGAGAGTTTTAGCTATTTGGAGACTTTACGGATATGTTTAGTGTTCTAATTCCAATAGTATTGATGAACATAAATATTTTACTGTAGAAAGAGAAGTTTGAGAGCAAGTTGAGCAAGAATCTGTCACTCTAGGTATTCTACTCTTTATTAAAGAATTTTAGATTCATTTATAACTTATTGGTCCCTTAAATATTAAAGTTTGGTGTTTGGTATCTTAAACATGATCATATCCTTATAGAGCTCTCTTCTAATTGCCTGGATACTGCACATCTATTAATACAGTCCCAAAGCACACTTGCTTTTTTGATAGTAAGAGCATACGATTTAATCACATTGAAGTTACAGTCTGCAAAAGTGTTTGTCTTTTTTCCAGGCAGGCAGCTGATAAATGAGTCTCTTCTATCCTTCACTTTGTGACTGTGATTTTCTAAATAAATGTTGGAGATTTTAACTTATAATTTATTAATTTACATCTTGTAACTTCAAGTTCCTCCTTTAAGTCTAAGGAAATTTATGGAAATCTTTTTCCATACCATCGAGTGGCTTATTTCTTTTTAACTTTTTTTCCCTTAAGTTCAGGAGTGCATGTACAGGTTTGTTGCATAGGCAACCCTGGGTCATGGGAGTTTGTTGTACAGGTTATTTCATCACCCAGGTATTAAGCCTAGTACCCATTAGTGATTTTTCCTGATCGTCTCCCTCCTCCCACCCTCCACCCTCCGATAGGCCTCAAGTGTCTTGTTCTCCTCTCTGTGTCCATGTGTTATCGTCATTTAACTCCCACTTATAAGTGAGAACATGCAGTATTTGGTTTTCTGTTCCTGTGTTAGTTTGCTATGGATAATGGCCTCCAGCTCCATCCATGTCCCTGCAAAAACATGATCTCATTCTCTTATATGGCTGCATGGTGTTCCATGGTGTATATATAACAGTTTTTTTTTTTTTTTTTTATCCAGTCTATTATTGATGGGCATTTAGGTTGATTCCATGTCTTTGCTATTGTGAATAGTGCTGCAGTGAACATATGTGTACATGTGCCTTTATAATAGAACCATTTTTTTTCCTTTGCTATATACCCAGTAATGGAGTTGCTGGTTGAATAGTATTTCTGTCTCGAGGTCTTTGAGGAATCACTACACTGTCTTCCACAATGGTTGAACTAATTTACATTCCCACCAACAGCATATAAGTGTTCCTTTTTCTCCACAACCTCACTAACATCTGCTATTTTTTCACTTTTTAATAATAGCCATCCTGACTGGTGTGAGATGGTATGTCATTGTGGTTTTGATTTGCATTTCTTTAAAGATCAGTGATGTTGACCTTTATTTCACATGTTTGTTGGCTGCATGTATGTCTTCTTTTGTAAAGTGTCTGTTCGTGTCCTTTGCCCACTTTTTCATGGGAAAATTTGGGTTTTTTTCCTGTAAATTTAAGATCCTTATAGATGCTGGATACTAGACTTTTGTCAGATGCATAAATTGCAAATTTTTTTCTCCCATTCTGTAGGTTGTCTGTTTTCTCTGTTGATAGTTTATTCTGCTGTGAAGAATCTCTTTAGTTTAATTAGATCCGATTTATGAATTTTTGCTATGAACTGAGTCTGATATGAGCATGTTTAATTTTAACTCCCAGGTCTTTTTGTTTGTTGGTTTGTTTGTTTGTTTTTGGAGATGGAGTCTCACGCTGTCACCTGTCTGGAGTACAGTGGTGCAATCTTGCGTCACTGCAACCTCCGCCTCCCGGGTTCAAGCAATTCTCCTGCCTCAGCCTCCTGAGTAGCTGGGACTACAGGCATGCACCACCACTCCCAGCTAATTTTTGTGTTTTTAGTAGAGACCGAGTTTCACCATGTTGTCCAGGGTGGTCTCTATCTCTTGATCTCGTGATCTGCCCACCTCGGCCTCCCAAAGTGATGGGATTGCAGGCATGAGCCACCATGTCCGGCCCCAGGTCATACTTTTATTCAAAATGAGAAAAAAAGATTGACTTCACTGGAGCGCTTATGTCTTGTTCTATATTTAAGTTTATATTCTTGAGATTATTACATCTTTTTGACAATACCACAATTGAAATCCATGTTGTTGAATCCTTCAACCCCTTGAGGACTGAGAATTCCCTTTAATGATATGTCTGAATCATTTAAATTCTTTTAAATCAAGAGTTCAATTTAGAAATATTATATTTGATACATTTTTTAAAGCTGGATAAATTAACTTATTAAACAAAATTACCTCTTCTTCAAAAAAAGGCATCACTTCCCCCACCAGATGTGTAATTTAGGAATTGTTTTCTATTGGAGTGGTTCATGCTTATATATTTTAGTTGCTCTAATGCAAGGTGTTTCCTAAAAAGTTTAAGGAAAGTATAACTTTATTTTCATGTATGATAGTAAATAATACAGTCGATGTGAGACAAAACAAAAGATTTAAAAGACTGTAAATAGGGGGTGCATTTGTGCTATGCTTGTTTTTGTTCCCATTTCAGTGCTCAATTACTGTAGCTTTTAATAAATAAAATTATCAGTTGCTAACATTTAAATCAAACAGTTCCATAAGTGGAAGTATTGCTTATTTGTTAGAGTTGTGTTTTTTTAAACTTAACATTACTGAGGGGTTTTAAGGACTGCTAATTATAGATTGTACTAAGCAAAGTATAAAGTAATAGAAGGTTACTAAGTTGAGGCTAGAATTCAATTGCCAATATAGTTAAAATGGTATCATTAGTGGAACATCTTCATCCAGGACCTTTTTTTTTTTAAGACAGGGTTTCACTCCTGTTGGCCAGGCTGCAGTACAGTGGCTTGATTGAGGCTCACTGCAGCCTCAACTTCCTGGGCTCAGGTGATCCTCCCACCTCAGCTTCCAGCGTAGCTGAGACCACAGGTGCATGCCATCATCCCTGGCTAATTTTTTGTATTTTTTGTAGAGATGGGGTTTTGCCATGTTGCCCAGGCTGTTCACAAACTCCTGGCCTCAAGCGATCCACCTGCCTCGGCCTCCCAAAGTCCTGGAATTATGGGAATGAGCTGCCACACCTGGCCTATCCAGAATCTTTAGATTACCAACTTCTGTCCTCCAGGTTTTCATGCACTTGGAAATTTCTGCGTATTTTTAGAGGTAAGACCCGTCCTCACCTTCTTCCTAATCCTTGATATATTATGAACACAGATATATATCCAATTAACTAGTTCCCTGAGTTACAAATATATTTAAACATACTTTAACTTATTATGGAAGCCTTACAAAAACTGTGGATAAATAACATATATTTATCTTAATGAATAACTGATGCTGAAAATAATGTGAATGTCAAATTAGTTCTGTTTTTTTCTAACCCTCACCTTTGAAAAGCCTGAGCCTCTGAGAGATGAGATGACTGCTCTAAAGTGAAGCCAAGTGAAGCTACGTACTACCCTAAAAAAATCTGTAAATCACAATTTTATTTTTTAATCTTTTTCCATAACTTATTACATTTTTATTGAACAAATACAGGAAACAGTTTTAAATTACTCATTGCTCTTGAATACATTGGTGATTATTTTCCTCCTCTGAAATTCTGTTTTCCTTAAAGGCAGTCGATTTTTGACCTATTCTAAATGATGCTTATTATTTTTAGTAACATCATAACTTCAGTGGCCACAGTGAGCCCTCATTCTGCAGCATATGCCTACTTTTCATATCAGGCCTGCCTTTTGTTCATTATTTATAATTTAATGAAAAGAAAGTACTACTCTTTCCATAGTTTTGTAATGGAATTGCTGTCAAAAAAGTAGTGGATGCACTATGTTATAAAGATTTCATTGTGGAAACATGAAATGGCAGTTAACTATATAACAGGCAAAATAAAAACAGGAAATGTAAACATTTCCTGGAACAGGGCAGAGTATGAGTAAATAAGGTATCAAATATAATTGGATACCTGACCAAATGTTTTTAAATATCTTAAGAAATGTCACTGGAAAGACTGGAGTACTTGGACTTGTCTCTTATTCTTATTTTGATTCCAAACACTGTGCTTGGCACATGGTAGGTAATTAACAAATGTATGCTGGATGAATAATGATTATCATTTAATTAGTGACTAAGAGAGTTGGGAAAGGGCTATCAATTTCAAATTGGTTCCTTTAAAACATTTTTACATAAGATTTGAGAGACAAGTAAAAAAGCACCATATGATTATGCTTTACTAAGAGCTACTTCCATTCCTACATTGACCAAGTGGATTCATATTTGGCCTATATAATTACATTAGAATAAACAAAGCACCAAAAGTTGGAAAAGGAAGTGGTAGTAGGAGAGGGTTTTAAGCTGTGTATTTTCTGGGAAAAAAAAGTCATATTTTCTTTTTTAAAAATATAAACAATACTGTAATCGGTTGGGAATTGAATGTGCTTTGTGTCAGAGAAAGGTCTTTGTATACAATACATTATGTTTTGTATACAATACATTATGTTTTGTATACCAATACATTACATTACACAGAAGGGAGTGCCTGGCTTTGGGGAACATATCTACGTAAACTCTTAACATAGCACTGATGCTGCCATACAGTAGGTAATATCAAGACAAATCAGGCCCGTTATTAACAACCTTGAGGAAATGTCTTGGGAAATATTTAAATAATTTTTCTTTAATTATAATAAGGAATATACAGCCTCTGTGAAGTCATTCCAAACTCTTCGAGGCAAATCTAGTCTCCTCCCACCCCTATTTTTTAATGTTTCTAAACATTAAAAATATAGTTATATATAATCTATTAGAAAACTGGCCAGGTGTAGTGACTCATGCCTGTAATCGCAGTACTTTGGGAGGCCAAGGTGGGAAGATCACCTGAGGTCAGGAGTTTGAGACCAGCCTAGCCAATATGGCAAAACCCTCTCTACTAAAAATACAAAAATTAGCCAGGTGTGGTGGCAGGTGCCTGTAATCCCAGCTACTCAGGAGGCTGAGGCAGGAGAATCTGTTGAACCTGGGAGGCAGAGGTTGCAGTGAGTTGAGGTCACATCACTGCATTCCAGCCTGGGTGACAGAGAGAGACTCTGTCTCAGGAAAAAAAAAAAAAAAAAGAAGAAAATATATATATATATATAAAATTATATATATATTAGAAAACTAATTACATTGTTTTCTTAAAATGTTTTAAGCATCTCTCTTCCTCAGGGACAAGAATCTTGAATCATTAGTGCATACCAGGTACTTAATAGATATTTAAATGAATAATGAGCTACTATTGCCTAAAAATATTAGATATCATGTAATATCAGGCCTACAGTTGATAGAAAAAAGTATTCTCAACTACTCAGAATAATTTACCAATGGAGAAAACTGTTAGTTTTCCCTTCTTTTTCTTTGCTTTATAAAATTTAAATGACATTAAGAGTTAGGTTTCTTGGAAAATTGAAAAGGGTATCTGTGGGAACAGTGAGCTCTGGGTGCAATTGCAGAATAATTTGAAAAGTTTAAAGAATATTTTCCATAGGTATATGTTTATTTAGGCTCTATGTCTCCTCTTGAGATGACTTTAGCAGTATATATTTCCCTGGAACACCATTCACTCTAGGTTTTCTAACTTATTGGTTTAAAATACATGACTCTGTAAATATTCTCTGTATCTGTAGGTACAGCATCTCTGTGTACACTAAGTTAGTTTATGTATTTTTTTTTAAATTGCCTTAGTTTTGCTGTTTACTAGATTATTTTCCAAGGAACCTACTCTTAGATTTATTAAGCCTACTATATATATTTTTGTTATTAATTACTTCTCTTATTTCAAAAAATTACTTTTCCTTTCTTTTCTTAAATTTGCTTTGTTTTCCTACATTAGTGAGTTGGAATACTTTAATTATTTTTATTTTGTTTTGTTTTGTCAACAAAAGAGTTTTAAGACTCTAGTTATACTGTAGCTATAGCCAATGCATTTTGAGAGGTGTTTACATATTAACAATTATTTTCAGAAATTCCTTATTTCAAAGCTTTGCTTTCTTTGAACAAAGAGTTATTTAGAAAAAGAAAGAAATAAAAATCTCTTCAACCTATTCTCCACTTGACTAGCTTTATTATTTGCAGTATTCTGTTTTTTACTTCTTGTAATACTTCTTTATATTCTGTTGTGGAATTATGTCACCTAAAAATAGTTTCCTTAACTTCTCAATTTTAGCCTGTTTTACAAGTTAATCATTTATCTGTTGTTTCAATGAATACCTAAGAAAACTGTCTTTGTCACGATAAGGCACATGAGCTCTAAGATTTATTTCTAGAACAGTAAGCAAATCATTTCTGAAAATGTGTTCTTCTACTATTAAGTAGCATGTTTATTTTTGTCTTTTAGTTGAAGTCCCCCCACCCCGCCAATAGATACTATTCTGATTTGTTCTCCTATTCACACATTCCTGAAGGAGGACTGATTCATCTGTACCCACAAAATTATAATTTTCTCAAAGTATTCAAAACATTTTTTTTTTTTTTTTTTGAGACAGAGGTTTTCACTCTTGTTGCCCAGGCTGGAGTGCAATGGCATGATCTTGGCTCACTGCAGCCTCCACCTGCCAGGTTCAAGAGATTCTCCTGCCTCAGCCTGCTGAGTAGCTGGGATTTTAGGCATGCACCACCACTCCCAGCTAATTTTTTTGTATTTTTAGTAGAGATGGGGTTTCTCCATGTTGGTCAGGCTGGTCTTGAACTCCCGACCTCAGGTGATCCACCTGCTTCGGCCTCCCAAAGTGCTAGGATTACGGGTGTGAGCCACCGCGCCCAGCCCAAAATATTATCTTAATGGAGCATTTAGACTGTTACCACCGACTAACATTTTTCTATTGAAAATATTGCTTAAGAGATCAGGTCATGCCCACCCCCACCCCACACCCTTTGTATTTCTCTTTTACTTCTCATGGCCTCTAGTTCAGATTTATAGTTTGGTAATGTCTGATTTTCTTTTTTAGTGCTGCAGCCCATCTGGTTGGGAAACAGCTCTATCCCTTTGTACCTCTCCCTCTCCCCATGAGTGAAGCCAGGGTCCGCTGCCCCTAAGCATTCTGTTTGCTGAGTTTGTATATATTTCTTTTCCGCAGCTTTGCTGCCTTTGGCTGCTTTGTGGTTAAATAAGACATCCCCATGTTTTCTAAAGCCTCCTTTACCTTTAGTCCTTGATGCTGGGGACCTTTTGGTTGGGAAGACAGCTTCCTTATGTCAGGGTGAGCCTGCTACACAAGTATGTAGCTCAGACAGTGACCTACTGTTGAGTTTCTGTTTAGTGTTTCTATGTCTCCCTCAAATGGTACACATGTGGAGGGCTTCAATTTCAGTCTCCTACTCTCCTGTTAGTTTTGTCTACCCCAACCCATGCCCTCCAAATAAGAGGTGATGGAGCAGTCTTTACTTACTTTGTGTAGCACTCCACAACTGACTTTAGAAGAGGGACTGTGATTGGGCTCTTCGTGACGACTTTTAATGTGGATTTATCTGCATTTTCTCTAGAAATTCTTTAAACTTTCTGCCTCTCAGCTGGCACTATTCCATGGTATTTTAGTGCTAATGGGGGATCTTTTCTAATTTTTGTTTTTCTTTGACTGTTTAAATCATTTACTGGAAAGAGGGCTTAGATATCTGCTCATATGTTCCTGCTAGTCTACAAGTCCTCCAGCCTGATTTTGTTCATGAACATGATGGAAATAAGCTTCTTAAATGCCTTTAATATTGGATACTGCTTTCAAGGAAATTTAAAATAGCAAGCAGGCTTTCAAGAAGAGAGAATAAATTATCAACCAGTCTCGCAAGAACAAAAATAAGCCAAATCATATAAAACAAGTTTGGAGTAAACTTGTTTTTACATTTCAAATTCAAGTTGAACTCTTCAAGTGAAACTTCAGAGATATAAAAATCTTTAACTGATAAAGATTCCAAACATTAATATATGGAAATGTGTGAGCTCACTGAAAATTTTACATAAATTTTACTAGAAGAGGTGACTGACCAGTTGCTTTTATAAGATTCTCAAAAAGATCTCAAATCTTAGGGACTAATACTGTAAGTATATGGGGAAATTAAGACAAAGATTTACCATCTTTTGAGTTTCTAGTTTGGATAATACACTTAATTTCACAAGAAATTGCTTTAGCACAAATATGAAAATCTTAAACATGACAACTCTCCTTTTGAAGTACAAAGGGAGACTAAAGTGCATAACTCAAACTGGAAATGTAGAAAATTGAATTTGCTATGATTTGAAGTCCTTTCAGAATAGCCAACAGATCTTAAACAAGAGTTTGTATTGCATAGTTTCTTTGAGATATATATTGAAGGAAAAAGGAGGAGGGAGTTTTAAAAGACAAGTGGAAAGCCATTTCTGTGTGGGTTTTTTTTCCCTATGGCTTCCATTTCAGTGTCTGTATTTAAGGGATCACAAAAGGAACTGAAAAGATAGGCCATAATGGCAACTCTGTACCGGTATGATTTTGGATGTGGAAAGAGTTCAGCAATTTCCCTGTTAACCTATATCGCTGTGGAAGTCATTCATTATGCAGTTAGGTGTTAGCAGAATAAATAAAGTTCACAGCTCTAGGAACCAAATTTAACTTTATCACTCTTCTGATTTAGAATATTTTCATATGCTTTCATATGTCCTACAGACAATTAAAAGATAGAATCAATACTTGGTGATCGATAGGTTATTTTTTAAACGGGAAGAAAGAATTAAACATCCGTGGTTTCTTCTTAAGTAACTGGATGGATGGTAGTACCCCTCACACCAATGGGGAGTATAGATGACAGGTTTGGAGTGAGAGACGATGAATTCCATTTTGGAGAAGTTGAGTTTGAAGTGCCTGTGGGACATACAGGTACAGATGACTAGGAGACAATTGAAAATCCGAATTGTGAACTCTGCTGAAGGTTAGAAGTACAGGTCTGAGATTGAATTGCTACTTGAGTTCATGGGAATAAAATAGGTCATTCTGCAAATGGTTATTTTAGTATCTTCCTGGCCATTTCTTGGGTCACCTTGCCGACTTTTCATTCTCTTTACAATCTCTAAATTCTCATGTTTTTAAGGCTGCAATCTTAGGCCAGCTTTTCTTGGGTCACCTTGCTAACTTTTCATTCTCTTTACAGTCTCTAAATTTGTGTTTTTAAAGCCCCAATCTCAAGCTGGCTTCTCTGTTTTGGTGGGAACTGGTAGAAAACATCCATTTGTAAACAACCCAAATGACTAGCATTGAGCAGGACTCCCCAGCATACTTCTCTGAATTACATTTTGAGTTCTCTGAAGGATCAATATCCCAAACTAGGAAACTCTAGCTTTCTCATTTATTTTTATCATCTAATTATTTTTCTTTCCTTTAAGTATAAGGGATAGAGACTTGATTGATTTTTATGTACACCAAGTTAAAAATTAATTAGGCATCTTTGCCATTTAATCTGTTTATATGTCTTGAATCTTTTCCAGTCATCGAAAAGTTGCTGAGCATGCGCAGCTTTACTTACTAGCTTATAGCATGAAGAAGAGTAAAATAGGAGTGGGTAAATTCACAGTGGTAAGTAGGCAGTGTTTCCAATTAATCTCAAAGTTTGGGATTAATTTAGCATGAATTCTGTTCTTTGGTGTCTTCCTGCTTTTTGACGTGGTAACCTGCCATAACAAAAGGAAACAGCAGGGAACTTGGTTCCAATTAAAACAGTCTTCTTCCACCAAAGAACGAACTGTCAGCAAACAATCTCAAATTCAAAGTGATAAGTGTTTTAGAATGAAACAAGGATAAAGAGACAAAGCTATTAAATTTTAACATCTGCTAGAACACAAAGTGCATGCCAGTTGAATTAAGTTGGGCATTTAATAAGATACAATTTGCACATCAGAAATCAAATAGATGCCTCAAGGCATGGTGTATATGTTTGAGCGAGGGGAACTTCTAGCGAAACTGAATACGCTGGTATAAATGTCTGCGTGAATATTTTTTTATCCACTCACTTTTGGTGTGTATTCCAGCTATGAGTTATTCAACCAGGCTCACTAAGTTGGAGTCTGATTAATAACGTTTAAGGTTGCATCTGATTAACAGTATTTGAAGTTTGAATTTGTTCTAAGATGATTCAAGTGCAATAACATTTTCTATATCAAAATGAATCTCCATCCAGATAGGGAAGAAATCTGAAATTTCTGTTCCTATGCTGACTGAGATGCTCTGGATGAGCCTGAACTCAGAGCCCACCAACTTGGATCTTTATATTAAATAGTCAGTGGGGTTGACTTCTAGGACTAGAGATCAAAATGTTCTACACCTCTTGATATAGGTCAGTGGCTGATATAATGTGCTTCCAGCAACTTTCTTTGAACTAAAATAGTACATATACCTAGTTGGTTTGTGACAATGGAAAAAAACAGAAATCTGACAACAGATTTCTCTCATATTTTTTGTGTATGTTTCTGAATGGAGCTAAAATACATAATTTTACTCATCCTTGGTGAAGATGCTTTTATAAAAGAGGGCGTGTTTAAGAAAATTAAGAAGTCTTGTAGCTAGCCGTGATAGAATTATTTTAAACAGAATTAGTATTGGGGTGTGAAGATCTACTGAAGGGTGATAAGTAAGTATGGAAGAGATGGTGTTCAGCATTGGGCTTCAGTATGAAGAATAGGTAGGAGATGAGCAAAGATTAGAGGCAAGAAGTTCGTTCAATAGGCTGTTGCAGTAATCCAGCAATGAGATGGTGACAGCATGAGCCATGGTAGTAAAAGTAAGGACATGGATAATTTATGGGTTCTACAGACAATAAGAAGATAGAACCGATAGGTTATTTTTTAAACGGGAAGAAAGAATTAAACATCCATGGTTTCTTCTTGAGTAACTGGGTGGATGGTAGTACCCCTCACACTGATGGGGAGTATAGATGACAGTTTTGGAGTGAAAGACTATGAATTCCATTTTGGAGAAGTTGAGTTTGAAGTGACTGTGGGACATACAGGTACAGATGACTAGGAGACAATTGAAAATCCAAATTGTGAACTCTGCTGAAGGTTAGAAGTACAGGTCTGAGATTGAATTGCTACTTGAGTTCATGAGAATAAAATAGGTCATTCAGTAAATTGTTATCTCGATATCTTCCTGGCTATTTCTTGGGTCACCTTGCTGACTTTTCATTCTCTTTACAATCTCTAAATTCTCGTGTTTTTAAGGCCCTAATCTTAGGCCAGCTTATCTTGAGTCAACTTGTTGACTTTTCATTCTCTTTACAATCTCTAAACTCTAGTGTTTTTAAGGCCCCAATCTCAGGCTGGCTTCTCCAACTGTACTCTTTCTTGGGATGATCTTATCCAGTCATGGGGCACTAAATACCATTGGTAGGTTAACACAGTTCACAGTTACTCCAGCTTAGACCCCTTACTGATTTCCTGACTTGTACACTCAACTGCCTGCCTAATATACCTGCTTTGATGATAATGTATATCTCAGACTGAGCTTGTTCAAAATAGAAGTCTTAATTTTTCTATCAGTCATATTATTCCCATTTACCCGTCTCAACAAATAGCACCATATCAACCTTTTAGCTCAAGAAAAAACTCTAGGCATTATCCTGCTTTCTTTCCTTTCATGTACTTTCTCACATCTAATCCATTACCACATTGTTCTGTTTCTACCTCTAAAATGTGTCCTAAATTTATCCATTTCTCTGCCACTGCTATTCTCTAGTTCAGGACATTATATCCTTTCTCTTGGATTACTGCAGTCTCTAAACTTCATGCATCTACTTTTTATTCTTTTAATTCATTGTCTATACAGCTACCAGAGTGATCTTTTAAAAGTCCAAATCAGTTCATGTCACTGCTTTATATATAATGTAATGATGGCTTCCCACTGGATTTAGATAATAATCTTAACACTTTACCCCTTCCTGGCCTTTATATACTTCTAACCTCACCTTAAAACACTCCTCTTGTTTACTGAGAACCAACTAGAACAGTTTCTTTTCTCCTCAGCTATACCATGCTAATTTTTGCTTCAGTGCCTTTTGTACTTTTGTTCCCTCCAGCTGGATCGTTCTTCCAGGTCATTCTGTCATTGGCTTTTTCATTCAGTTCAGATAGATATCAACAAATCAAGAGAGTCTTTCCTTACCTGCTCTATCTAAATAGTTCTGTTTTAGTCCTCTCTGTCTCATCACTGAGATTTATCTCCCTCATAGCACTTATCAGTCTGAAATTGTTTGTTTGGCTAGTTTGTATAGATAAACTTCACTGATGAAGGAATCCAGACTATCTTGTTCACCCCTACAACCCTAGAACCTAGAACAGTATGTTAAAGATAAATAAATAAATAGATGAAAGAATGTTGAAGAGAAGAGGGTCCAGTCCAGCCCTGAGGTGACCAGAATTTAGGGAATAAGCCGAGGCAGAGGGAGGGACGTTACGAAGGAGCAGTGAGACATAGAGAAAAACTAAGAACAAGGTGTCGCTAAAGTGAGAGTGTCCTAACACAGGTCTAAATGAAAGGATAGTTCAGAAGAGGGCACTGCAGCTGGCTGAAAGAGAACAAGAAAGGCCGTAAAGTGGAGGTGAATTTTTAATTGAGCCGTGAAAGATAGGGAAATTCTGTGTGAAGCAGTAAATGGAGGCACAGAGGCATAGAGGCAGAAGATACATACCTGTTTGGGGAATAGAGAGTCATCCCGTTTGTCTTTCACATATCTCATTTAATACTTCTCATTTAATCTTTTTAGTGTTAATGTTGTCACTAGATTAAAAAACAAAGTCTCCATCAGGATCACACAGTAAACAGAAGAATATGGATTTAAATGGAGATCTATCTGACTACAGAGACTACTTACGGCAACTTAAGTCATTGAGATTCCTTATGGGCACCTCATATTCACCCTGCACATAACAGTATGCCAATGTTGGAATGAGGTGTGAATAAGCAAGGCAACAATAGAAACAGATATGCTTACCTTGATTATTCCTTTGGTAGTTTCAAGGAAAATTGAGTTTGAGAATAAAGTAACTCTTCCCATGTCAGCACTTTATCTGTCCTGAAACATGAGAAATTGCAAATGTTCAAGCCATGCAGTTTTCATCTAGTCAGATGGTTGAGAAGTCCAGGCTACCCATAACTGTAATGAATACCTCCTCTTTATCTTCTTAATGTTTTGCTCTGCCAAATGATCTATAAAGATTACTCAGTATACCTTTCAGATTGAGGTACAGCAGACTTTCAGAACATTACATTTAATTACAAAAACCCAACTAATAAAACAATAAGCTCATGTTAGTTTCAGGTGTTGATTTGTTTTTAATGTAGTCAATAATATTTACATATAACAATTGGCAACTTAAGAGAGTTATAATAGATTATTCACACATTTGTGTGTATACACACATATATATACTCTTTAAACTATAGTAAAATCATTTATGCATACTAAGTCAGATTTGAGAGTCCCAAAATTTCCAAATTGTATATGACTGGTCTGTATTTTCTAGGACTGTCCTTTCTGGTTTAAGTGAAATTAAAAATTTAATTAATGGTATTAGTCTCTTTTAATTTTCTATTATTTCATGATTAAGAAATTAGTTTCCAGCCAGGTGCTGTAGCTCATGCTTATAATCCCAGCACTTTGGGAGGCTGAGGCGGGTGGTTCACCTGAAGTCAGGAGTTCAAAACCAGCCTAGTCAACATGGTGAAACCCCGTCTCTACTAAAAATACAAAACTTAGCCAGGCATGGTGGCACGTGCCTATAGTCCCAGCTACTTGGAAGGCTGAGGCAGGAGAATCACTTGAACCCAGGAGGTGGAGGTTGCAGTGAGCCGAGATCGTGCCATTGCACTCTAGCCTGGGCGACAGAGTGAGAATCTGTCTCAGAGAAAAAAAAAAAAAAAGATTAATTTTCCCCATTCCCCCACCCACCCCCAAAAGACTCCATCGGAGTTTTATTTTACAAATGCATCTGCTCATCTACTTCTTTTTAAGTGCATAAACTAGTTTTACAAGCCTGAGTTTAAATCTTAACTCCTCAATTCTTTTTCTGACATAGAAATATACAGGTGCATTGTGAAATAGCTAATAGTGACTATTTTCTAGGACTGTAGCTCAATATTTATAAGCATAATGATACTGCTGAAGTTTGACACGTCAGTATAGTTCTTTTGTTATCCTAAGTCATAAAGGCAGAATTTGGGAAAATTCACAGCTTTTCAGATATGCAGAAGAGGAAAAATTGAGAGGAAGCATCCTAAAATTTCTTTAGCCAATTTTAATCAAGTTGAGTTTGAAACTTACAGGATTATGCTTCAAAGCTTGTAATGATCATCACAAATAGCCTTATTCAAAATGACACACTAATTTCTACCACATCTGTACTCTTCTTATTGTAAGATGCTGCATATACCTATGCTTGACCAAATGGACTTCCTGCTATTTTAAGATATCTTTCTGTGTTTTAAGTCTTTTTACAAATTTTCTCAAGCATTTTCCTTTATCTAGGATGTTCTTCTTTCACTGCAAGTGAAGAAATTCTAAAAATTCTTAAAGCACGCTACCAAAAGCCCTTCATTTGGATGACCCACCTTCCTATGAGTCCCCATAGTTGCATGTCTGATGCCATTTATTTTATTGTAACTCTATGATCTGCTTCTAAATTAGATAAAAACTCTCAGAGAGGACTATGACCAATTGTCATTCTGTTTCCCATGGCACCTAGTGCAGTACTCAGCTCACAGGCTCGGTAAGTAATGAGTTGAACTACGTTTTTTTGAGGCAAAGTCTCCCTCTGTCGCCTAGGGTGGAGTACAGTGGTGCGATCTTTGCTCACTGCAACCTCTGCCTGCTGGGTTCAAGTGATTTTCCTGTCTCAGTCTCCCAAGTAGCTGGGACTACAGGCCCATGCCACCATGCCTGGCTAATTTTTAGTAGAAACAAGGTTTCACCATGTTGGCCAGGCTGGTCGCGAACTCCTGGCCTCAAGTGATCCCGCTTGCCTTGGCCTCACAAAGTGCTAGGATTACAGGCGTGAACCACCATGCCCGGCCCCTATTTTTGAAAATATATGTAAAAAAATATACCACAAAAGTTTGCCATTGTCGGGTTATGATATATATTGGTTTTTGTCCATGGTTTCTGGTTCATAGCTCCCATATCCCTTGTTACAGTCTTTTGTTAGAATGTGGGATGTGTTGGGCCTCAGGGTAGGCCTCAGAAAACACAGAAAACCGAATCTCTCCTGCCTTCCTTTCACTTGCCCCAAGGGAGAATTTTTTTTTTTTTTTTTGAGACAAGATTTCCTTGTGTCACCCAGGCTGCAGTGCAGTGGCATGATCATAGCTCAGTGCAGCCTCAACCTTCTAGGCTCAAGCAATTCTCCCATCTCAGCCTCCCAAGTACCTGGGACTACAGGCACGTGCCACCACACCTGGCAATTTTTTTTTTTTTTTGGAGAGACGAGGCTTCACCGTGTTGCCCAGTCTGGCCTCCAGCTCCTGAGCTAAAGTGATCCACCCACCTTGGCTCAAACCACCACACCCAACCCTGAGGCAGATTCTAAATCATCCCCACCCTTCTGATTTTAAGTCTTAAAACACCAGAGAAGGACCCACCCTTTGCACTGGGGAAAGGAATGCTGATGATCGTGAAGCCTCCATAAAAACCCAGGAGGATTGAGTTTGGGGAGCTTCTGGATAGCTGAACCAGTGGAGGTTCCTGGAAGGTGGCTCATCCAGGGAGGACTTAGAAGCTCCATGCACTTTACTTATACCTCACCCTACGCATCTCCTCATCTGTATCCTTTGATAAACCAGCAAATATAAGTAAGTGTTTTCTTGAGTTATGTGAGCTGCTTGAGCAAGCGTATTGAACCCAAACAGGGTGTTGTGGGAACCCCAACTCAAAGCTGATTGGTCAGAAGTTCTGGAGGCCTGGATTTGTGACTTGTGTCTGTGGCAGGGGCATCTGGGGACTGAACGTTTAATCTACGGGATCTGACACTATCTCAGGGAATTAAATTGGAGGACACCCAGCTAGTGTCTGCTGTTTGGTGGTGGGGAGAAACCCTCACACATTTGGGCAAAAAAGAGAAGTTTTCTGTGTTGAATATTGTTGTGATGTGAGAGCAGAGGAAAAATGAATTTTGGAGAGGTTTTGTCGTACACAGCCACATACAGTGATAAGAATATGATTCTTTTTTCCAGAAAATGCTACATGAGACCTTTTTATAAAATCTAATTGTCTTCAACTGAGTAGCATTTAAACTAAAAAGAGGTTATTTCAGTGTCTCTCTGTAATAACATCTTACAATCACTTGTCAGACCATGAAATAATGTTCTAGAAAATTAATGAAAGAGCTTTTTAAACTTTGTGACATTTGACTTTTATTTATTACCAGAAAGCCTGAATTATTATTCAATACATGATAATTTTACTTAAAATTTAAATTAGAGATGAAATACTTTTAAATGTTTATAAGATTGGTAGCTGTGTGGGCTTCCAGAGTTAGAAATGCCTCTGAGGAAAAATTCAGAGTTTTGAAAGTATTTTGAAAAAAGAAACAGAAAGGAATATAACATTTTCCCAGCACTGCTTCGATAATGCAATCTTCAGCATCATCTCAAAGCAATAACTGCAGTACAGATGAGATCAGCCAGTTTTTTTTTTTTTCCTTATCTGCAGTGATTTTACCGTCTCTTCATGCTACATCTTACCACAAAGAGAACATTGAAACATGGGAAAGAATTTGCTTTGATTTCAACCAGAATGCCAACTCATTTCTGGGGTTCTAAACCATAACCTTTTTTAGCAGAGCAGTGTAGAATTTTTATACAATACCATAAATGGTTGGCCTGAGTAATGTTTTAACTGTAAGTCAGTACCTTTGAAGAGACATGTCTGACAATTCAGAGTTCTGTTTTCTCCATGTGTGACTAAAGTACCTTTTCTATTCAGAGACCAACCACCATTTCCTTCTACCCTTTGTTCTCCCCTTAAATAAAGTTAATTCAGCTTCAGAATATTTTATGATCTTGATTACTAACTGTGGGTCTTTAGAAGACAATGTAAAACATTTCCATACTGTGAACATTAGAGCTAGTATACTTGGAGTTTGACTAGTATTTCGGCGGGAGGTAGAAGAGGACAGATAGAGTGCAAATGAGTATTTTTAAAGCCACACTGACTAAAACAAAAGGAATGTTTTATACATGTTTATTTCATTGTACTTTGAAACAGGTCAGGGGGAGGAGAGTTAAGTTAAATATTGCTTTGAATTTTAATCGAAGTTCTTTCATGGAATTGTTGGTGCTTCTGGTAATAACATTTCTGTAATCTTTGTGAGTTAATCTGACATGTTCTTTTTCTTCATCATAATTCAGTGCTTATCTTAACTGGTAGACTTATTTTATGGTACCATGTTTATAAGATGGCACTAAAATCAGATTTTTTATACTCCTAAAAGATCGATATGATAGAGGGGAAAATGGGTAAGCTACAACTTTTAGGTGGTTGGTGATATTTGAAGTATTTATTGCTTCTGATTTACATTTATATATTATATTCAAATATAAAGTTTAAGAGTAATGATTTGCCACAGGTTAAAGCAGAACATTTATGTGATATTTCCTAGATGTTTTTCTTTAGAATCCTGTTCTTGTTCTATGAAAAATGCCATAAACTTGGATCATTCACTAATTAATTTGAAGCTGTTTTCAAACAAAAAGCTAATTCATCTTTTAGCGGATTTAGTTATAATCATGATAACAGATGTATAACTAAGTCTGTTGGACAAACTGTTGGTCACATCAATCTTAAATGCATCATACAGTATGATGTGAATTTATGATATTTCGTAGGTAATGCTAAGGTTATATGGAAGTTTCTCTGCAGCTAGTTAAGTCTCATTTTGAATTCAAATGTTATTTTCAATACATTCTTGGAAGTATATTTTTTGTTTGTCCTGAATGGTTTAGATTTTCTGAGTTTACAATTTTTTTGTGTGTTCTTTCTCCGTTCTTGCCCCTCCCTGCTTTCCCTATGAAGATATGTATCAGCGCTGTGCAACACTAAAATAACAATCAGCCAAATTATATACTATGAACAGACCTTTCTCTTCATTTTAAAGGCATAACTTGGATGGTCTGTTTAGCTCACGGTGAAAAAAAAAAATAATGATTTTGTATCTGGGCAAAGTACAGGTAAAGAGCGTGAATAATTAGAACAGCAATATAATTGGAAGATAGTTTAGTTTTTACAAGTTAAATTTGACGCTAAAGCAAAACTTGCATAGGTACATGTCCTTTGCTCTTGAAGATGAACTCAGAACTCTACATCTGAGTGGTTATATGAATTTTTACTCTCCTAGTCCACGGGTTCTCATCAGTGCCTCAAGATCTATGCACATATTAAAATTACATGAGATACCATATACTACATTTGAAGTAGGGTTTTCCAAAGTATGCTATTCCATGGAAATACTGTTTTTTCAGGGTGCTCCGTAAACAATGATCACATACGTCATTATGTCCAGGAAATGCCACACAGCACCTTTCCAGACATTCCATCATCATATTAAAGACTTTGAGGCCATGCATTAAATAAAGTTTTAAATTAAAAAAAAAATAAATTTTCTTTCTTGAGCACAGAACTTTATTTTCTCTCAGGCTTGTCCTCCTTTTTTAAAATTACACGTTAATATCCCAAAGAACCAGTGTCCCATAGATAGATATCACATATGATAAGAATTTCTTTCAATAGTGTTGGTGTACATGTGTGTTCAGGTACCTACACATTAGGACACATCTCTAGCTTATTAATACTGTACTTATAAAGAGACATTATAGAGACATCAAGAAGACATCATTTTAGGGTGGACACCATTGCCTAGGACCTGCGTCTTAATGTTAAAAATTCAGAAACCCAATTTTATCTCTCCCACAGAGTTGATTGGATTGAAGGAAATTGAGTTGTTTTAATTAAACTCACATGAGACTGATGTTTAAACAAAATTGTAAGTTTCTCAGTTAATAATCAGGAATTCCCATTTTTAATTTTCAAAATATTATTTATGTCCACTGTCCAGGGTACTTGCTTTAAGGGCACCCAGTGTTTCTTGAAGATGAAGAGTCTTAAGGAATATTTATTATCTAGACCTCAATGAAGAAAGCTTTTTAATCATCCTGCCCCATAGAAGAATTTATGTGCCTAGTGATGTAATCACATTGGCCAATCCAGTGTTTATTTTCCAAGGACAGTACTAATAAGGAGCACCAAATCTGCCTCTTTGTCCTGAACAGATCATCTCTGTCTATTCATAGTTTGACTCAGAAGTTGGACAGGGCTGCATTTTATATCTACTTCTTCCTCATGTCGGCTATGCCATGCCACTTCATTCTTTTAGCTTCTGTTTACTTATGTGTAAAATGAGGTAAAAATTATACCCTTCAAACTGAAAGTGGTCTTTGTGATGACTTATTTAATTGAAGCCCTAGTAGATGTTTATCATTGCCACTTTTAGAGAATCATAGCTTTTTAGAACACAAGATGACCTTAGATGTAATCTTGTTCATTCCCCTCATATTACATTATAGATTTTTAAAAATGGAGATGTGGGGTGGTTATGACTTGCTCACAAATCCACATTTAGAACCAAAACTCAGCATTCTTATTCTGACTATGTCTATGTCCTGTATGTATGTGTCTTGTCTTCACAATTAAATAATTAAAAATTCTTAGAGACCATATTTTATGCAACTTCTAGATCCTATAGATATGTTTCTAGAAGAACCTTTTGTAATGAAAAATATATACATATATAGTCTTCCTATTACTATTTAGATAATCTAAAACATGCTCTATAATTTTAGGCGATCTTAACCTATTTATCAGAGCTTTTCAGATCAAATAAAATTAGAGTAATCTTCATCATGTATGGGAACATTAATGTGTTTTTCTGATGAACACGTGGTTATATGATACTCTTTTAAAGCATCTGTATAGTTGAAATTTGTCATTTTCCTAATATTTAACCTACTAGAGAATTTCTTCTACTCTTTCTTTGGATGGACTGAAATTATTTTGTTTATTTTATGAAATAATGTTGGCAGTTTTTCATTAGAACTGGCATATATTGAAATTTCTTAAATTGATAGCTCATGGATGTGCAGTTGGTTTAATGGCATCTCCATTATTAATGTTCAAGAAGATCTTCATCTTACTCTCAAAAATAACTGTAATATCCTATAAATTAACTAAAACATGATCATTGCTAGTTGTTCCAAAATAGGAAGAATAGGCCGGGCGCGGTGGCTCACGCCTGTAATCCCAGCACTTTGGGAGGCCGAGGCGGGCGGATCACAAGGTCAGGAGATCGAGACCACGGTGAAACCCCCTCTCTACTAAAAATACAAAAAATTAGCCGGGCGCGGTTGTGGGCGCCTGTAGTCCCAGCTACTCGGGAGGCTGAGGCAGGAGAATGGCGTGAACCCGGGAGGCGGAGCTTGCAGTGAGCCGAGATCGCGCCACTGTACTCCAGCCTGGGCGACAGAGCGAGACTCCGTCTCAAAAAAAAAAAAAAAAAAATAGGAAGAATAAAAATGACCAGATTGTTATGGTAACCAGTTGATTAAGACTAGATCAATAAGAAAATGAATTTGTTCAAGTCTGTACAAAACTTCTCCAAAACATCGATGGCATGCCTTTTGAGGCAATGGTAGGGAACAATGTATTTTTTAGAAGGAACAGGTTTTAGGGATACAGTACAGTACATAATTGTCAAAATGCCTGTGTTTCAAGGATTCCTGGTACAGAGTTTTTAAATAAAATGCTAGGTATGTCATGTTTGTTTCACATTAGTATTTTAGAAACCCCTGGGGATATGACAATTTAGTTGACTCTAATATGGTTAATTTCTACCTTTTGATAGCTTTGTGGGGTTTTGTTTGTTTGTTTTCTGTTTTGCTATTCTTGATTTTAGGGCTGAAGATATGAGACAGTGTATCCAACAATAAAGAATTATGCATTGATTAATTAAGATCATCTTGGTGAATTAGATGTTTATTATATAACTCAACTTTAAGACTTTGTTCAGATCTCACTATCTTAATGAGATTTACTCTCACTATATAGTATTTAATAGGGCAGCCACTCCCCAATACTCTTGATTCCCCATTAGTTGCCCTATTATTTCTTTGTTTTTCCCTTAGCACTCAACATTTTCTTACCACACCACATAATTTACTTTCTTATTGTGTTTATTGTTGTTCTCCTCATTAGAATATCAGGTCAAAGAAGACAGGAATATTTGTCTCTTTTGTTCAGTGGTGTATTACTGGTGACTACTAGAGTGCCTGACACATAGAATATGTTCAATAAATATTTGTTGTGTGAAAGAATGGATACCTTGACAGATTATTTTTATAACTCTACCAGTGTCATTATATAACTACATTGAATGATTATGAAACCTCCTAGAAATTACATAAAATTCATATATATTGTTAGAACCCATTTGTTGGCCTTATGTAATGGTTCTATTGGAAAAATCATACCTCAGTATATAAAAATGAAAGTATTTTTTTTCTACAGTTGCCCCTCAAAAATACTATTATAGTCTCCTTCACCCCTTCAGCCTCTGGTGTCTTCTTGACCAGATAACATAATTTTTACAGCACCTTTTGGTTATTAGAACAATTTTATTTTAGTCTTTGAAACTCAGTCCTATTCATTTTAAAACTCCCAACTCAAGCCTGAGTCAATGTTCTTCTTCTCCTAGCACAAACTTAAACACTGACTCCAACCCTTGGAGTTGAGAGTAGGGGAGCCTCCCTCCTGATACTTCCCCTCCCTCTCTACCTTGAACACCAGTGTCTCGGAGATTGGGCAGGACTGAGGAAGGATGAAAAGGAGCTCAGGGCTCCTTAAGCTCCTAAACAAGACTGCAGGACTTTGGATGTTGCTGTTTTTCTGCCAGGCATTGACTGACTATTGGACACCCTCTATGAGGCAGGCATCCAAATACTGGCTCTCTCTTGACACACATGGAGGGTTCTTTAGAGAGGCCTACAAGGGCTCTCACTGCACAGTACCCTGATATGAGAGATCTGCCCCTATCTCTTCTATCACTATAGCTACTTTAGCTTTGTCTGCTGAGTCTACCCCACAGTCTCTTTCTGCTGGGGCTTCCTTGACCCGGACAGATTCTTAGAGCATGACCAAGCCTAAACAGTTTCTGCAATTTTTGTAAGTACACTTTTATTTAATTGACGGTTTCAAGCATTGGATAATGTAAATGTATCCTAGACAGTGTTCCAGTAAGGACAACCAGCTCACAGTTATCCATTCTAAAATGGGACTCAACCGAAGTGGAAAAAATCTAGATGTTTAAAATAATTTATGAGAAACAATATTTGTGACAAGTTACATTTCTAATTATGTTTCTCTTTTTAAATAATAATAATAATTATTATTATTTCCTTCAGTACACACTAGTTTGTTGAGACTTGGAGAAAGGCCAGGAATAAGCCAAATTCAAGAAACAATTCCAGGATTAACAGATACGTGGATAATAGAGAATTGACAAAAGATCATGCCCATTTTACCAATGAGAAACTGGTTGGCTAACTTGGGTTGCAAACGGAAAGCAGATTTATACTAAACTGGCAGGTGTCTCCAGTTCTTAAATGCAGATCTCTATCTCTGAGCTAATCTGCTTCTAATCTTCAGTGGCATTCCTCTGAATTTTTCTCCCTCAAATAATCTATATGTTATTAAATTTTGTTTATACTGCCATTTTAAGAAACACATTTTAAAACTTTAAACATGGGAATTAAAGAGTCCCTACTGAGGATTATGAAAAACCTGACAAAGCCTCCTGTGCACATGATTTAGATTAGAAGCAGTGCACACGCTGTATGTGTATGTGCAGCTACTTGTCCAATTAACACCTTTTCAGAAATGGAGGAACTTTCTCTGAGGACTTTAACATATTTGTGTGTTCAGCAGTCCTTTTTCAAGAGATGTGAAGTACATCTTCACAGATTTTTTAATATTAAAATAGAAAGTTCTTACAAAATGAGAAATAGAAAAGTTAGCTTTGCCTTAAAAATATTAATTCACCTTATATTCTCCATACTTAATCCATATAGTAAACACATTATATTCCAGGTCTAACATGTAGCTTGGATACATTAATTTTGCTGTTGAAAAATACGTGTTTTGGATTATGTTTTTAAAATTTTAGCTTTAATATTTAAATATTAAATAATGTTAATATTAATGAAGAATAGTTTCTAATTTTGTAAGAAATGCCCTATAAAAAAACACTGTCTTTACCTCAAGAGTGAGACTTGGCAACCATCCCAATATTACATAGTAATTTTAAAAGTCAAACTAAATGGAGAGAACTTAAAAGATACAGAAGATAAGAATTTAAACCAACATGTTGCTTGGGATTTTAGAACACTATCCAGAGGGAAATTTAGTAGACGATAATGAAGTCCATTGCATTGCACACATCTTGAAATAAGTGTATAATTGACACAAGCTATATCCCATGTTGATAGGAAGAATCCAAAATAGTTTTAGAGAATAGTGCCATCTGTGCAGGAGGTGTGGCCATATACATCATCTTTACTTAGTGTTTTCCGTGTCAATAAACATTTAATTCCTAACACCCTGAATCACTAATAGAGTTAAAGCCTGTCAGTGGAAGTCACAGGGAGATATACAGTGATTCCCATAAGTTTGATCCTGAAACACAGTGCCTTTAGCAGATATAGTTCCCATAAGTAAGCAGTCTGAAGTATTTACCCTCAGTAATCTGAATATATAAATAAACAGGATTCACGATGGTAGAGTAATGTATATATACATGTAGTATTAGGACATGCAAAACTTTTTTATAGAAAAAAATAATTTACTACCTTATAGAATGGCAACTATACAAATCTATAAATTGACTCTTTTGTCTCCTTGAAAAAAAGCTGACATAAAATTTAAATGATGTGTATTTTTTCTCTTAGAGCAATAAAAGATATACCCCCACCTAGAAAATCAGTAAACCAAAAAATAAAACAAAAGCAAAATCAAGCCCTCTTCACAAATTTGAGCGTATCTACAGCTTTATGTGGTGAGAGATACAGCTACCATTCTTGAGTAATCCAAAGAGTCAAATGGTATGGAGCAAATTACAATCCTAAATGCATATTGGTGAAATGAGATGCTGATCCATTTGCACACTAATGTGCTATTTTTAAGTCATGCATCATAGCATCTTCAAAGAGGCCTGTCATAATTATGATGGATTAGACTGCAGAGTCAGTCCTAGATGCAGTAATTGTTTCACAGATGCTGCCTATGCAACTTGAATTTATAATAAATTATTTTCAGAGAGGCGGGAGAAGGAACAAAATCAAAGGAAAACTGCTGTGGCTAAAACCTGTTTTGGTCTTAGGAAACCAGAATGTTAGCTAGTAGTCAAAAGGCCAGTATTTTCTGTTGAGATAAACACGCTTCATTAATACATGCCTCTGACATAGAAGATGAAGGTTAACATAATTGACATCTCAGCCACTCTTTCTCTCTCTCTCTCTCTCTCTCTCTCTGTCTCGTAGCTTATAAAAATTTATTCTGGGGCATTAGCTGAAATTATTGAGTGGCCATATAATTGTTGCATGTTTCTATTTATGTTAAATTGCCTGGTTATAATTTGACCTTTAGAATTTCTGAAAAAAAAAAAGGTGGCATTTATAGTAAATAGAAATACTCTTTTTCGTTCCTTGGAAGTCCATGCATTGCAAAGAACATTAGATTATTGGAATAAAAGGATAGACATACATAATATGACTAGTGGGATCTTTATTATGACATTTTAAAATTGTGATTTAATTAATCATTTAGGCAAATGATAATTTCTAAAACTGCCGTTTTAGACTTAAAAAAATACCAAAGTTCTTACAACTTTAGCATTATATTTTGTTCATTCTTAAAGTTTAATTCACTTTGTTGTCTTTTTGGTAAACCTATGAAGAAATCTCATGCTGCACCATATAGTCGAAAATCGTGTGTGTCTGTGTGTGTGTGTGTGTGTGTGTGTGTAGTTTGAATAATGAGCTATATGTTGTATTTTGATAAGCAAAGATAAGTTTATAGTGAAGCATATAAACATGTCATGTATTTCCTAGGTTAAGGGTTCAATAATCAGAAGAGCTTCCACAACTCATTTGTTGTCTTAATAGTTTTTTAAAAATTGCACTGTATTGAGTTTTTTATGTGGTGTTCTCTGTACCTGATGACTACTGATGCACATTTCTACTTAGGTCACTGGTTCTCCTCCCTCAGTAATGTTGTAGGTAGCTTTGATGAACATTTGTTGTCAGCCTTTTACCTTTGACTTAGTGTTTTTCTCTCATACTACAGCAAGAAGAAATGAAGTTAAATTTTACAAGAGTGACTTGGGTGGCTGATATGCCCACATAGACAGGGACAAGTGCTCCACTCTTCCCCTCTCCTGTATTCCCATGGCACTTCAGTAGTCTCATTGCCTCAGCATAACCACAGTTCAGGGCAGTAGAGGATGTATGCATCTTTGAGTTAGCTCCATGCCATAGCAACTGCACTGAGTGAGGATTCAACTCAGTGCAACAGGACTGAAAAACTAAATGAACTAATGTGTCTTGAGCTCCAGTTCTCTTAGTGATACTACCTGGGGAGATTTATAAATCATCGTTAAATATTCTAGAGAAAAATCATCAGCAGTCCAGCATTGCAAAGATAATCTGGGAATGTGGCAAAGAAGGGATCAGAATAACTCTGTGGCAGCTTCAAATTCCATGTCCTAAAAGTTTACATTTTCTTTTTTATTCTATCCCAAACCACATAAAGAAGTGATTTGTTGGTAAAATACATGCAGAATGCCCTTAATCATCTTAATAATTACAGACCTACGGATACGTAACCAAAATACTTTGTTTTTTTAAAAAAAAGCTTAAATTGTTGGCTAAATGTGAATTTAATAACAAAACTTACTCCCTGAATTATGCATTTTCATAGTATTATGTGGTGGGAAGAGCTTCAGAGAGCTTCCAGAGTGCTTAGGCCTACCCCCTGTGGGAGCCTCTGTTTTGATGCTTCACCATGGGCAGATTCCTCAGTTTTCACATCTTTAAAATGAGAAAATGGTACTAGGTCCTTGCTGCTACTCTGAAATGTTTATACATTGTTAAGATCATTGTTACATATTATTACTCATATTTGAGTGTCAGTTTAGAATTTCTTAGCCTTGTGATATGGTTTGGATGTTGGCTCCTCTAAATCTCCTGTTGAAATATAATCCCCAGTGTTGGAGGTGGGGCCTGCTGGGAGGTGTTTGGGTTATTGGAGCAGATCCCTCATGCCAGGGTGCTGTCCTCCTAATAGTGAGTTCTCAGGAGATCTGGTTAAGGGTGTGTGGCATGTCCCCCTCCCTGTCTCCTTCCCTCCCTCTCTTCTTCCCTCCCTCTTCTTCTCTCTTCCTCTCTCTCTTGCTCCCACTCCCTCCATGTTAGGTGCCTGCTCCCCTTTTGCTTTCTGCCATGATTGTAAGCTTTGTAAGGCCTCACCCAAAGCAGATGCCAGTGCTATGCCTCCTATACAGCCTGCAGAACCATTAGCCAATTAAACCTATTTTCTTATAAATTACCCAGACAGCTATTTCTTTATAGCAGCTCAAGGACAGCCTAACATACCTTTCAAAAGGTTAAAATGCTATTTAGTCATTCTAGAAGCAAGAGCTTCTAGAATTTGTCCAGTAGAATTCTGAAAATAAAGATGCCAAAATAATATGGCATGTATTTGATCTCAGGGAAATTTCATTTGTATTTTCAAAAGGAGGAAAAAAGAGTAATATAATTTATTAATATTTTGGTAGCTCTGACAGTGCTTAGAACCAGTTCTCAAGAGCACATTGTGAAATTTTCAGGAATTGCATGAGCTGTAGGTTGATAACATGATACCAGCTATATCCCATAAGAGCATCTCTTAAGGAATATGTTAAAAGCTATATTCATTCTTAAATTTTAACTAAGTGCAATGAGTGAAGTATTGACATCATGAAAATCATCCCTGGGTAAACAATTAGTCACTCCATGTTTTCCCAAAGGTTCTTCTGTCTCTGTTCTTGTATATAAACTTCATAACCAGTTTAACAACCCAAAAAAAGGCCTTAATTTTGATTGGCCAGCATCCTCTTAGGAAAGGCATTGTCCTCTTGTAAAGTTGCTTCTCATTCTAAAATAAAAATTGTTTCCATCTAGGGAATGATTTTTATAGGTAGAATCTTATTTGGCATGGACTATTTTGCATACAGTGAATTACAATGTATAGACCTTCAATAACTGGCTTTAAAAAGTGTTTGAATATTTCGTTGCACAATAGAACAGTATCTTGATTAACATTATATACCATATTAATTTTATGTTCTCTGGTGTAGGAAAAAACAGAAGGATGTTTAATTTCAACTAAAAACAAAATCATGGTATTTCAAAATATTTCCGATGAGTCATTTATAAGAGCAGATATGAATTAAAATTATATTTTTGTTCTTAGTCTCTGAGAAGCAAAAATCACACAAATAATCTCTATAGCAAAAATTTATATTTATCTGAAAAACAGTTTAACTTTGAAAAAGTTTTCTTTGCAATCATTTAAATTTGTTAAAAAAAATCATTACACTTGCAGGTGAATAGCAGGTAAATATCTACAAAAATTCATCTCTGAAGATTTTATCTTATGCAAAAATTATTGACTTTATGTAGGCTTTTTATGCAAGCTTGAAAACACTGTGTAAATGACTCCATAAAAGCTACAGCATGAAAGCTTTTTCAGTATTTCTACAATGAGCAAAATGCATAGGTCTCATTTCCTTCTTTTTTATTAAACAAAGTAATACTTTATCAACATC
The DNA here is from genome assembly GCF_037993035.2 of Macaca fascicularis. Classification (NCBI taxonomy): domain Eukaryota; kingdom Metazoa; phylum Chordata; class Mammalia; order Primates; family Cercopithecidae; genus Macaca; species Macaca fascicularis. The sequence continues at coordinate 110,950,998 of NC_088379.1, forward strand.
AGTATGCAAGCACTAAGAGCTTGAAAGAGTACTGTGCAAGTGGGTTACTGGATCATAATATTCCAGGCTATGTATATAAAAAGTGTGATTTACCACATATTAAAGTAAAAGAAAATATTGCCTTTTTCTCCTTCTAAAATGGCAGTTTATTAGTTTAAATTTCCTGAAATAAGATTTAAAGACCAATAACAAATTTTCCTCATTCTAACATATAACTTTCCTGCCCTTCCTGTGAAAAAGTTAACCATTAAACTTTTCACACAAATGGTTGTATAATGAAAGGACTTGCTGTCACAGACAAAATAGTTCTGTATAATGTTTAAAAATGGCCATTGTGTTTAAAACTCCATATTGAAATACATTTCATTTTAAGTCACCTTCATTTCTTAGTAGCTATTATTATACGTATCAAAGGATTTGCCCTTGACACTTTAAAGAATGTCCAAAATTATGTGGAATGGATCATAATTAAAGGTAATATATTAAATGCTTAACATATTTTTTACCTTAGAAAGTAGAAAAACATGTATTATGTACAGATCCTACAAATTTTATATAATTTATCATAAATGTACACATGTATATACATGTAAATACCTTTTGATTGCTCTATAAATGAATTGGTTTTACAGTTACCAAAAGAAAAGTGCCTTTTTTTTGTAGTATCTGAACAGCTAATTGACTTTGTCTCTACAGGATTTATTTAGACTTACTTCTATGCTCCTTAATTTTTGAAAAGTGGTGGTGTCCTGATTTTGGAGAGGCCTCTCATATCAAAGACTACAGATCAGTTTTCATGATTTTAAAACCTCAAGTTTCTTTATTAGGTCTTATTGATGATTAAGAGCCATTGTCTCACTCAAATTTTCTTCTTGTTCAATAGAAACATAATGTAAGCCACATGGAATTTTGCATTTTCTAGTACTCACATTAAAACAAGTGAAAAAGAAACAAACTGATGATACGTTTGATTTAGCCCAATATATTTAAAATAGTTCAACATGTCTTAAATATTTCTTGAGTATTTTTATGTTTTTTTCACACTAAATCTTTGAAATCCAAACTAAATGTTTACACAGATACCACATCTCAATTTGAACTAGACACATTTTAAGGGCTCAACAGCTATATGTGACTAGTCACTGTGCTGGATGATGTATATCTAGACCATCTCTTAACGTATGGGAGGAAATAAATCTAGCAGAAATAAAGACATCACTTTGTTTGTCCAATATGAGTTACAACTTTACTTTTTTGAGACTGTCTCGCTCTGTTGCCAGGCTGTAGTGCAGTGGCAGAATCTCGGCTTACTGCAACCCCCGCCTCCCGGATTCAAAAGATTCTCCTGCCTCAGCCTCCTGAATAACTGAGACTACTGGCACACGTACCACGCCCAGCTAATTTTTGTATTTTTAGTAGAGGTGGGGTTTCACCACATTGGCCAGGATGGTCTTGATCTCTTGACCTCATGATCCGCCCACCTCAGGCTCCCAAAGTGCTGGGACTACAGGCCTGGCCTTTTATTTTATTTATTAAGTAATACACATGCTTGAAACTTATTTAAAAAAAAAAAAAGGAATAGTTAAAAGTAATCCCCCTCCCAGTGCTTTTTTCCAGCTGCCGCATTCTTTTTCCTGAAGGCAAATTATTATGGCCAGTTATATATTCTCCAGAGATGATTTTTTTTTTACAAAGGTATAGGTTGTAGCATTCTTATATAAACTGTTGTGTGGCTTCCTTTATTCCATTTAATTACTTAGAGATACTTCCATCTGAAAATATAGAGATACTAATTTTAATAGCTGCATGGTATTGTGTGGCTGTGCCATAAATTATTTAACATAACCCTTATTGATGTAGGTTGTTTCTAACCTTTTATTATTGCAAAAGATTGTGCCTACATCATTTAATGTATATATGAGCATATTTGTCCGAATTTTTTTTTTTTTTTTTTTTTTTTTTTGAGACAGTGTCTCACTCTATAACCCAGGCTAGAATACAACATCACAGTCTCAGCTCACTGCAATGTCCACCTCCCGGGTGGACATATAGGACTTCCTCAGCCACCCAAGTAACTGGGATTACAGGTGCCTACCACCATGCCCTGCTAATTCTTGTATCTTTTTAGTAGAGACAGTGTTTCACCATGTTGGCCAGGTTGGTCTCGAACTCCTGGCCTCAGGTGATCCACCTGCCTCAGCCTCCCAAAGTGCTGGGATTATAGGCATGAGCTACCACACCTGGCCTGTCAGATAAATTCTTAAAAGGGTCAAGTAAAGCGTTTCTGAAATTTTATAGATATTGCCAAATTGTCATCCTACATATCTGTGGTGGTTTTGACTCTCAAAAGCCATGTGAGAGAGTATCCGTTTTCCCACATGCTTGCCAAACATAATGTAGTATTAAACTTATTTATCTTCACTAATTTGAGAAGAGAAAAACTGTATCTTGTTGCAGTTTTAATTTGCATTTCTTTTTATGAGCAATAGTAGGACATCTTAAATACTTAAAAGAGCCATTCACATTTCATTTTCTATGAACTGTCCATGTCCCTTGTCCATTTTTTTAGTAGGTGGTTATTCATCTATTTGTAGGAGTCCTATATGTTAAGAAAAGTTTTATACAACTTTTAACTCTTTTTACATGTTTATTTTGACATACATAAATTTTAGCAAACTTTCCCATCTTTTATGACTTCTAGATTTTGTTTCACAAAAAAAGAACTTACCCAGTCATTAGACTTTTTTTAAGTTTTCTCAGATTGTTTTTAAATTTTGGGGGAGTTTTATTTCCTGAATTCATATATTAAATTCATCTAGAATTTATCTTAGTATAAAGTATAAGGGAATGATCCCACTTTATCATTTTTTTAGGAGATTACCCAGTTGTTCTAATATCAAGTATGTCTTTGAAATCCCATCTCCTTATCTTGTAGCATATTTCTGTGGTTTGGGTCTATTTTTGAACATTCAATTTTATTCCATTGATCGTGTTAATATTATTTATGTGCAAACATAAGCTGTTTCAAGTATAGTAACTGTGTTGCTTTTAAATATCTTTTAATTTGGCTACTAGGCCCCATACAATTCTTCTTCAGAATATTCCTGGCTACCCAATTTATTTTTCCACATGAACTTTGGAGTCAATTTCCTTAATTCCTCAAAGTATTGTGCAAGTACTTTTAGTAAGAGTATTTTAAATGAATATTTTGACAACTATCTAAGAACATATTATAGCTTTTCACTTGTTTTGTTTTTGTACTTATATATTACTTAGTATAGTTTTAAAGTTGTATTAAAATAGGTTTTCCACATTTTAAAAACTTATTCCTAGTGTATTAATTTCTTCTATTATAAGTACAGTATTTTATTCCAGTAAAACTTCTGACTGGTCGTTGCTCTTATACATCAAGGCCATGAATTCATCTTCAGCTACTTTACTGAATTCTCAAAAACCGTAACCATTTTTTACTTGATTCTCTAGGTTGACCTGTATATAATCTTCTTATCTGTAAATAATAACTTTAGTGTTGCTTTTCAACATTTATATTCTTATTTCTTCTATTTCATTTTTCTTGTTTATCAAGCAGTAGCTGTTTTAATAGTTATTTTTTGCCCAAAGAGAAAAGTCTTTTTTTTTTCTACTTATGTTTTTAAAATAAATGTAATGAGAAAGACTGTGGGAAAATAAAGCAGATACCTTATACAATGGATTAATTTTTTTGGTGCCATTTCTTCTGGCTTTCTGTATTATTGGGACTCTGAAATCTTCATTAGTACTACTCTCAAAAATGTTCGAATGAATGAAATCAGATTCAGGGGTACAGGTGCAGGTTACACAGGTGAATTGCATGTCTTGGGGGTTTGCTGTACAGACTATTTTGTCACCCAGGTAATAAGTGTAGTACTTGATAGGTAGTTTTTTGATCCTCTCCCCTCTCTCATCCTCAAGGTATCCCTGGTGTCTGTTGTTCACCTTCTTTGTGTCCATGTGTTCTTGCTGTTTAGCTGCCACTTAAGAGAACATGGGGTATTTTTCTGTTCCTTTGTTAGTTTCCTTAGGATAATGGCCTCCAGGTCCATCCATGTTGCTGCACAGAACATGATCTTGTATTTTTTTTATGGCTGTGTAGTATTCCATGCTGTGTATGTAACACTTTCTTTATCTGGTCTGCTACTTATGGACATTTAAGTTGATTCCATGTCTTTGCTATCGTTAATAGTGCTGTGGTGAACATATGCGTGCAATGTGCCTTTATGGTAGAATGATTTATATCCCTTTGGGTAATATACCAAATAATGGGATTGCTCGGTCAAATGGCAATTCTAAGTCCTCTGAGGAATTACCGCACTGCTTTCCACAATGGCTGAACTAGTTTACATTCCCACAAGCAATAAGTGGATAAGTGTTCCCTTTTCTCTGCAGGAATGATTAATTCTTTTAGAGAGTCAAAGACGGAATCCTAGGGAAGATGATAGCTGAGGCAGGTTTAGAGTTCTATATAGAGTCCTTGGGCAAATAAGGGGATTAAGAAGGCATTCTAGGCAGACAGAAAACCAAAGGCATGAAACTCTGAAACAGCTTACTATGTTTGGATATTTATAAGCCGTTGTTATTGTTGGAGTATAAACTGTAAGAGAGAGTAGGAAGACAGAAAAAACAGCCTGTATGCGGGGGGAAGAAAACATTTAAATTAAACCGAAATTCTCAAAAGATTTGGGCAGCTAGCCCCTGTAGAGGAAAACATAGAATCACCTAGAAAGGGTTTTTCATAAACTACACTTTTCATCACCCCTATTCTGTCACCTGGAATATTGATAACACTGAAGGGAGTGTGCCTTATCTGTTAGGTGTATTTGGATGAAATAGTTTGAGAACCATGCAGGCAAGTTGAAGCCAGTGTGTTAAAGAGAATATGACATCAGATTTGCATTTTAGAACATTCCTTCTGATAACAAATTAAAGGGAACCTTAAAGGGCTGGAGGGGAAGGGCAGACGGGGCTAGGGGAGGAGAACCCTTTTAAAAAGCTACTGCAGGTGGGGTGCAGTGGCTCACGCCTGTAATCCCAGCACTTTGGGAGACCAAGGCGGGCAGATCACCTGAGGTCAGGAGTTCAAGACCAGCCTGGCCAACATGGTGAAACCCCGTCTCTACTAAAAATACAAAAATTAGCTGGGCATGGTGGCAAGCACCTGTAATCCCAGCTACTTGGGAGGCTGAGGCAGGAGAATCGCTTGAACCTGGGAGGCGGAGGTTGCAGTGAGCCAAGATCATGCCACTGCACTTCAGCCTGTGTGGCAGAGTAAGACTCCGTCTCAAAAAAAAAAAAAAAAAAAAAAAAAAACTGCAGTAGATCAGGAGGCACAGTGATAAAGAGAAGATCTGAGCTATGAAGTAGCAGTCAAGATGATTAAAGGAATATATAGGAAGTAGAGTTGATAGAACTTAGCAAGTGATTAGATAAATGAAGTGCTAGAGAAAAGAAAAGTTGGTATTTTTCAATTATTTTTAGCATTTTGGCAAAAAATTATTGGGGAATGAAATTGATGCTAACAACTAAGACTATGAACTTCCCACATTAGCTGGTAATTTTGATCACCCTTGTTCTCCATGACCATAAATATTTGAGAGTTGCTGGGTAGACAAGAATGGTTATTTCCTGAGTAGCTGTCAGTTGTCACTATGAAACATGAAAATAAATATCAGTTTGCTATGTCTAGGTATTCTAATATTTATGCACAATTATTCCTTAAGATATATTAGTATTTTATATATATATATATATTTATATAAACACATTTTAATTTTTGTTTCCATGCTCTTTAGAATTCAACTAGAGGGCAGCCTTGTGGATGGCCCCGAAGCAAGCCTGATGGAACAGGATAGAACCAACCATGTTGAGGGCAACAGACTAAGTCCATTCCTGATACCATCACCTCCCATTTGCCAGACAGAACCTCTGGCTACAAAGCTCCAGAATGGAAGCCCAGTGCCTGAGAGAACTCATCCAGAAGTAAATGGAGACACCAAGTGGCAGTCTTTCAAAAGTTATTATGGAATACCCCATATGAAGGGAAGCCAGAATAGTCGTGTGAGTCCTGACTTTATACAAGAAAGTAGAGGGTATTCCAAGTGTTTGCAAAATGGAGGAATAAAACGCACAGTTAGTGAACCTTCTCTCTCTGGGCTCCTTCAGATCAAGAAATTGAAACAAGACCAAAAGGCTAATGGAGAAAGATGTAACTTCGGGGTAAGCCAAGAAAGAAATCCAGGTGAAAGCAGTCAACCAAATGTCTCCGATTTGAGTGATAAGAAAGAATCTGTGAGCTCTGTAGCCCAAGAAAATGCGGTTAAAGATTTCACCAGTTTTTCAACACATAACTGCAGTGGGCCTGAAAATCCAGAACTTCAGATTCTGAATGAGCAGGAGGGGAAAAGTGCTAATTACCGTGACAAGAACATTGTATTACTTAAAAACAAGGCAGTGCTAATGCCTAATGGTGCTACAGTTTCTGCCTCTTCCATGGAACACACACATGGTGAACTCCTGGAAAAAACACTGTCTCAATATTATCCAGATTGTGTTTCCATTGCGGTGCAGAAAACCACATCTCACATAAATGCCATTAACAGTCAGGCTACTAATGAGTTGTCCTGTGAGATCACTCACCCATCGCATACCTCAGGGCAGATCAATTCCGCACAGACCTCTAACTCTGAGCTGCCTCCAAAGCCAGCTGCAGTGGTGACTGAGGCCTGTGATGCTGATGATGCTGATAATGCCAGTAAACCAGCTGCAATGCTCGATACCTGTCCCTTTCAGAAACCAGAACAACTACAACAACAAAAATCAGTTTTTGAGATATGCCCATCTCCTGCAGAAAATAACATCCAAGGAACCACAAAGCTAGCATCTGGTGAAGAATTCTGTTCAGGTTCCAGCAGCAATTTGCAAGCTCCTGGTGGCAGCTCTGTACGGTATTTAAAGCAAAATGAAATGAATGGTGCTTACTTCAAGCAAAGCTCAGTGTTCACTAAAGATTCCTTTTCTGCCACTACCACACCACCACCACCACCATCACAACTGCTTCTTTCTCCCCCTCCTCCTCTTTCACAGGTTCCTCAGCTTCCTTCAAAAGGAAAAAGCACTCTGAATGGTGGAGTTTTAGAAGAACACCACCACTACCCCAACCAAAGTAACACAACACTTTTAAGGGAAGTGAAAACAGAGGGTAAACCTGAGGCACCACCTTCCCAGAGTCCTAATCCATCTACACATGTATGCAGCCCTTCTCCGATGCTTTCTGAAAGGCCTCAGAATAATTGTGTGAACAGGAATGACATACAGACTGCAGGGACAATGACTGTTCCATTGTGTTCTGAGAAAACAAGACCAATGTCAGAACACCTCAAGCATAACACACCAATTTTTGGTAGCATTGGACAACAACAGGACAACTGCCAGCAGTTGATGAGAAACAAAGAGCAAGAGATTCTGAAGGGTCGAGACAAGGAACAAACACGAGATCTTGTGCCCCCAACACAGCACTATCTGAAACCAGGATGGATTGAATTGAAGGCCCCTCATTTTCACCAAGCAGAATCCCATCTAAAACGTAATGAGGCATCACTGCCATCAGTTCTTCAGTATCAATCCAATCTCTCCAATCAAATGACCTCCAAACAATACACTGGAAATTCCAACATGCTTGGGGGGCTCCCAAGGCAAGCTTACACCCAGAAAACAACACAGCTGGAGCACAAGTCACAAATGTACCAAGCTGAAATGAATCAAGGGCAGTCCCAAGGTGCAGTGGACCAACATCTCCAGTTCCAAAAACCCTCACACCAGGTGCACTTCTCCAAAACAAACCATTTACCCAAAGCTTATGTGCAGTCCCTGTGTGGCACTAGATTTCATTTTCAACAAAGAGCAGATTCCCAAACTGAAAAACTTATGTCCCCAGTGTTGAAACAGCACTTGAATCAACAGGCTTCAGAGACTGAGCCATTTTCAAACTCACACCTTTTGCAACATAAGCCTCATAAACAGGCAGCACAAACACAACCATCCCAGAATTCACATCTCCCTCAAAACCAGCAACAGCAGCAAAAATTACAAATGAAGAATAAAGAAGAAATACTCCAGACTTTTCCTCACCCCCAAAGCAACAATGATCAGCAAAGAGAAGGATCATTCTTTGGCCAGATTAAAGTGGAAGAATGTTTTCATGGTGAAAATCAGTATTCAAAATCAAGTGAGTTCCAGACCCATAATGTCCAAATGAGACTGGAGGAAGTACAGAATATGAATAGTAGAAATTCCCCTTATAGTCAGACCGTAAAATCAAGTGCATGCAAAATACAGGTTTCTTGTTCAAACAATACACACTTAGTTTCAGAGAATAAAGAACAGACTATACATCCTGAACTTTTTGCAGGAAACAAGACCCAAAATTTGCATCACATGCAATATTTTCCAAATAATGTGATCCCAAAGCAAGATCTTCTTCACAGGTGCTTTCAAGAACAGGAGCAGAAGTCACAACAAGCTTCAGTTCTACAGGGATATAAAAGTAGAAACCAAGATATGTCTGGTCAACAAGCTGCGCAACTTGCTCAGCAAAGGTACTTGATACATAACCAAGCAAATGTTTTTCCTGTGCCTGACCAGGGAGGAAGTCACACTCAGACCCCTCCCCAGAAGGACATTCAAAAGCATGCTGCTCTAAGGTGGCATCTCTTACACAAGCAAGAACAGCAGCAAACACAGCAACCCCAAAGTGAGTCTTGCCATAGTCAGATGCACAGGCCAATTAAGGTGGAACCTGGATCCATGCCACATGCCTGTATGCACACAGCACCACCAGAAAACAAAACATGGAAAAAGGTAACTAAGCAAGAGAATCCACCTCCAAGCTGTGATAATGTGCAGCAAAAGAGCATCATTGAGACCATGGAGCAGCATCTGAAGCAGTTTCAGGCCAAGTCATTATTTGACCATAAGGCTCTTACTCTCAAATCACAGAAGCAAGTAAAAGTTGAAATGTCAGGGCCAGTCACAGTTTTGACTAGACAAACCACTGCTGCAGAACTTGATAGCCACACCCCAGCTTTAGAGCAGCAAGCAACTTCTTCAGAAAAGACACCAACCAAAAGAACAGCTGGTTCTGTTCTCAATAATTTTATAGAGTCACCTTCCAAATTACTAGATACTCCTATAAAAAATTTATTGGATACACCTGTCAAGACTCAGTATGATTTCCCGTCATGCAGATGTGTAGGTAAGTGCCAGAAATGTACTGAGACACATGGTGTTTATCCAGAATTAGCAAATTTATCTTCAGATATGGGATTTTCCTTCTTTTTTTAAATCTTGAATCTGGCAGCAATTTGTAAAGGCTCATAAAAATCCGAAGCTTACATTTTTTGTCAAGTTACTGATGCTTGTGTCTTGTGAAAGAGAATTTCACTTACATGCAGTTTTTCCAAAAGAATTAAATAATCGTGCATGTTTATTTTTCCTTCTATTCAGACCCTCTAAAATTTGGATGTATCTGTTTTAGATCAGTTCATCTATTTAGCTCTTTGTATATTATCTCCTGGAGAGACAGCTAGGCAGAAAAAATAATCTATTAAAATGAAAAAATACCATATGCAGTCTAATGTGGGAACTTTAAGTATTTTTTAATTCAAGGTAAAATATATTAGTTTCACAAGATTTCTGGTTAATAGGGAAATTACTATCTTCAGTCTTCCTGAGTTGGAGGAAATTATAATGCTGACACTCTTAGTGCTCCTAAAGTTGCCTTTTCTCCGTTTATACATTTGGAATGTTGTGATTTATATTCATTTTGATTCCAGTTTCTCTAAAATTTCAACTTTTTGATTAAAAAATATGATACAGGCATACCTCAGAGATATTGTGGGTTTGGCTCCATACCACAATAAAGTGAATATTACAATAAAGCAAGTTGTAAGGACTCTTTGGTTTCTCACTGTATATAAAAGTTATTTATATACTACACTGTAATATACTAAGTGTGCAATAGCATTGTGTCTAAAAAATATATACTTTAATTTAAAAAATAATTTATTGTTAAAAAATGCCAACAATCATCTGGGCCTTTAGTGAGTGCTAATCTTTTTGCTGGTGGAGGGTCTTGCTTCAATATTGATCGTTGTGGACTGATCATGGTGGTAGTTGCTGAAGGTTGCTGGGACAGCTGTGTGTGTGGCAATTTCTTAAAATAAGACAACAATGAAATGCCATATCAATTGAGTTTTCCATTCACAAAAGATTTCTCTGTAGCATGCAGTGCTGTTTGATAGCATTTTGCCTGTAGCAGAATTTCTTTGAAAATTGGACTCAGTCCTCTCAAACTGTGCTGCTGCTTTATCAACTAAGTTTTTATAATATTCTAAATCCTTTGTGGTCATTTCAGAAGAGTTTACAGCATCTTCACTGGCACTATATTCCATCTCAGACATTCTTTGTTCACCCATAAGTAGCAACTTCTTATCCTTTCAAGTTTTTTCATGACATTGCAGTAACTCAGCCACATCTTCAGGCTCTACTTCTAATTCTGGTTCTCTTGCTACATCTCCCTCATCTGCAGTGACCGCCTCCATTGAAGTCTTGAACTCCTCAAAGTAATCCATGAGGGTTGGAATCAACTTCTAAACTCCTGTTAATGTAGATATATTGACCCCCTCCCATGAATTATGAATGTTCTTAATAACTTCTAAAATGGTGATACCTTTCCAGAAGGCTTTCAATGTACTTTGCCCCAGTCCATCAGAAGACTATCTTGACAGCTGTAGACTAACAATATATTTCTTAAATGATAAGACTTGAAAGTCAAAAATACTCCTTAATCCATAGGCTGCAGAAAGAATGTTGTATTAACAGGCATGAAAACAGCATTGATCTCCTTGTGCATCTCCATCAGAGCTCTTGGGTGACTAGGTGCCTTGAGCAGTAATATTTTGAAAGGAGGTTTTTGTTTTTGTTTTTTTAGCAGTAAGTCTCAACACTGGACTTAAAATATTCAGTAAACTATGTTGTAAACAGATGTGTTATCGTCCAGACTTCTTTGTTCCATTACTTTACATAAGCAGAGTAGACTTAGCATAATTCTAAAGGGCCTTGGAATTTTGAGAATGGTAAATGAGTATGGGCTTCAACTTAAAATCATCAGCTGTATTAGCCTGTAACAAGAGAGTCAGCCTGTCCTTTGAAGCAAGGCATTGACTTCTATCTATGAATGTCTTAGATGGCATCTTCTTTCAATAGTAGGCTGTTTGGTAGAGCCACCTTCATCAGTGATCTTAGACAGATCTTCTGCATAACTTGCTGCAGCTTCTACTTCAGCACTTGCTGCCTCACTGTGTCCTTTTATGTTATAGAGATAGCTGCTTTTCTTAAACTTCATAAACCAACTTCTGCTAGCTTCCAACTTTTCTTCTGCAGCTTCCTCATTCTCTTCATAGAACCGAAAGGAGTCAGGGCCTTGCTTTGACTTAAGGAAGGTTGTGGCTAGCGTGATCTTCTATCCAGACCACTACAGCGCTCTCCATATCAGCAGTAAAGCTGTTTTGCTTTCCTACCTTTCATGTGTTCACTGGGGTAATTTCCTTCAAGAACGTTTCCTTTACATTCACAACTTGGCTAACTGGCATGCAAGGCCTAGCTTTCAGCCTGTCTTGGCTTTTGACATGCCTTCCTCACTAGCTCAATCATATCCAGCTTTTGATTTAAAGTGACAGACATACAACTCTTCCTTTCACTGGAACACTTAGAGGCCACTGTAGGGTTATTAATTGGCCTAATTTCACTATTGTTGTGTTTTAGGGAATAGAGAGGCCCAGGGAGAAGGAGAGAGCCAGGGGAATGGCCAGTTGATAGAGCAGGCAGAATGCACACATTTATCAGATTATGGGTACGGTTTGTGGCACCCCCCAAAAATTAGAATAGTAACATCGAAGATCACTGATCACACATCACCATAACATATATAATAATAAAGTTTAAAATACTGTGAGAATTACCAAAATGTGATACAGAGACATGAAGTGAGCACATGCTGTTGAAAACGTGACACTGATAGACATAGTTAACATGTTGGGATTGCCACAAACCTTCAATTTGTAAAAGTCACAGTAACTGCAACGCACAAAAGAGCAAAGCACAGTAAAACGAGGTATGCCTGTATTTTTTTTAAAAAAGCTTTTTGTTAAAATTCAGGATATATAATAGGTCTGTAGGAATAGTGAAATATTTTTGCTGATGGATGTAGATATATACATGGGTAGAGATGAAGATCTTAATTACAGCTACGCAGCATAGATTTAGTAAAAGACATTTGAAAACACAAATGTTAAATTAGTGTGGCTAATGGCCTACCCGTGCCATGTTTTCCCTCTTGCAATGAGATACCCCACACTGTGTAGGAGGATGGAGGGAGGACTCCTACTGTCCCTCTTTGCGTGTGGTTATTAAATTGCCTCACTGGGCTAAAACACCACACATCTCATAGATAATATTTGGTAAGTTGTAATCGTCTTCACTCTTCTCTTATCACCCAACCCTATCTTCCCACCTTTCCCTCTTTGTTGTTTTGCAACAGCCCCTTCCTTTTGCCTGACTCTCCAGGATTTTATCTCATCATAAATTGTTGTAAAGTACATACTAATATGGGTCTGGATTGACTATTCTTATTTGCAAAACAGTAATTAAATGTTGTGGGGAAGTAAGGGGAAAAAGGGGTATCTTTGACAGTAAACCAAGCAATATTCTGAGGGTGGGATAGAGCAGGAAATTTTATTTTTAATATTTTAAAATCCAAGTAACAGGTAGGCTTCCAGTTAGCTTTAAATGTTTTTTTTTTTTTCAGCTCAAAAAATTGGATTGTAATTGATACTACATATAATACATTCTAATTCCCTCACTGTATTCTTTGTTTAGTTTCATTTATTTGGTTCAAAATAATTTTTTATCCCATATCTGAAATGTAATATATTTTTATCCAACAACCAGCATGTACATATACTTAATTATGTGGCACATTTTCTAATAGATCAGTCCATCAATTTACTCATTTTAAAGAAAAAAAATTTTTAAAGTCACTTTTAGAGCCCTTAATGTGTAGTTGGGGGTTAAGCTTTGTGGATGTAGCCTTTATATTTAGTATAATTGAGGTCTAAAATAATAATCTTCTATTATCTCAACAGAGCAAATTATTGAAAAAGATGAAGGTCCTTTTTATACCCATCTAGGAGCAGGTCCTAATGTGGCAGCTATTAGAGAAATCATGGAAGAAAGGTAATTAACGCAAAGGCACAGGGCAGATTAACGTTTATCCTTTTGTATATGTCAGAATTTTTCCAGCCTTCACACACAAAGCAGTAAACAATTGCAAATTGAGTAATTATTAGTAGGCTTAGCTATTCTAGGGTTGCCAACACTACACACTGTGCTATTCACCAGAGAGTCACAATATTTGACAGGACTAATAGTCTGCTAGCTGGCACAGGCTGCCCACTTTGCGATGGATGCCAGAAAACCCAGGCATGAACAGGAATCGGCCAGCAAGGCTGCCAGCTACAAGGTACTGGCACAGGCTCCAACGAGAGGTCCCACTCTGGCTTTCCCACCTGATAATAAAGTGTCAAAGCGGAAAGAATGGTAAAGTGTGGTGTAAGAAAGGAACCACTGAATTAAATTCACCTAGTGTTGCAAATGAGTACTTATCTCTAAGTTTTCTTTTACCATAAAAAGAGAGCAAGTGTGATATGTTGAATAGAAAGAGAAACATACTATTTACAGCTGCCTTTTTTTTTTTTTTTCCACTATCAATCACAGGTATACAAGTACTTGCCTTTACTCCTGCATGTAGAAGACTCTTATGAGCGAGATAATGCAGAGAGGGCCTTTCATATAAATTTATACAGCTCTGAGCTGTTCTTCTTCTAGGGTGCCTTTTCATTAAGAGGTAGGCAGTATTATTATTAAAGTACTTAGGATACATCGGGGCAGCAAGGACATATTCAGTATCATTCTTGCTCCATTTCCAGATTATTCATTTCTAAATTAGCATGTAGAAGTTCACTAAATAATCATCTAGTGGCCTGGCAGAAATAGTGAATTTCCCTAAGTGCCTTTTTTTTTTTTGGTTTTTCTTTTGTTTTGTTTTTTAAACAAGCAGTAGATGGTGCTTTGGTCATAAGGGAAGATATAGTCTATTTCCAGGACTATTCTATATTTTCAATATGGCTGGATACTAATTATTTGCCAGCCTCCTTTTCTAAATTGTGAGACATTCTTGGAGGAACAGTTCTAACTAAAATCTGTTATGACTCCCCAAGTTTTAAAATAGCTAAATTTAGTAAGGGAAAAAATAGTCTATGTTTTAGAAGACTGAACTTGGCAAACTAACTTGAATTTTGTGCTTTGTGAAATTTTATATAGAAATGAACTTTCCCATTATTTTCACCCACATGTAATTTACAAAACAGTTCATTACAATTATCAGTATATTTTGATACTGAGGTAAAACAAGGCTTAAAAACTATTATCCAGTTTGCTTGGCGACCTGTTTTAAAAAAAATAATAAACCGTTCATTTCTCAGGATGTGGTCATAGAATAAAGTTATGCTCAAATGTTCAAATATTTTGATTGCCTCTTGAATTTATTTGCTAATTGTATGTGTGTGTGTTTCTGTGGGTTTCTTTAAGGTTTGGACAGAAGGGTAAAGCTATTAGGATTGAAAGAGTCATCTATACTGGTAAAGAAGGCAAAAGTTCTCAGGGATGTCCTATTGCTAAGTGGGTAAGTGTGACTTAATAAAGCCTTTGGTCTTAAATCTTGGGCATTTTGATTTGTAAATCTAACCCTGAGAATTGGGTTACCCAGATCAAAGACCCATGCCAATTAAAAAGAATATTACCTGTATTTTTTATCATGTGTTATCTCTTAAGAAGAGGCAGATTAATTCTAAAATCAACAAACTGTATTTAATTGAAAGAATTTAGTGATGAGGAGGAGGTCCATTCTAGTGCCTGCTAAATGTATAATCCTTCTTAGAATGTGAAGTGGTCCTTAATCTTTTAAATACCTTCAATTAATCTTTACATTGTCATTTGTGAAAACCTTGAACTAAGACTTACATATCTTTCATCTGGCTCTGGTTTTAATGCAGGTAGCATTTAATTGTCCCCACTGTACTGGGTATAGTATAACTATAAACATTGTTACAGTTGCTAAACATTAAGGAATAGTTTTGCATCTCTCCTTGTTCTGATACCAGGGTCAAAGCCCACTTTTTATAGATGGGCAGCAAAAGGCAAATTGCACATGGTGATAAATGTTGCCCTAATTGTGACCTAGACATGATAAAATATACATACATAAGTGCCCTTATCTGCTGCAAGTGACCCTTGTTTTGTTTTGGTTGGGGTGGGGGGTGTTTGGGATGGAATGGTGATCTGCACAGGTGGTTCGCAGAAGCAGCAGTGAAGAGAAGCTACTGTGTTTGGTGCGGGAGCGAGCTGGCCACACCTGTGAGGCTGCAGTGATTGTGATTCTCATCCTGGTGTGGGAAGGAATCCCGCTGTCTCTGGCTGACAAACTCTACTCGGAGCTTACCGAGACGCTGAGGAAATACGGCACGCTCACCAATCGCCGGTGTGCCTTGAATGAAGAGTAAGTGAAGCCCAAGGCCTCTACCCTCTTTGCGGCCACTGATAGGAAAGCCCAGTCTTTGGTTGGAAGGAAGAGTTCAACACGCACTTTTACATTTATAAAATGAGGATCAAAATGCCTGTTTGGCAGTCATGGGATAAGAAGTTGTATTTGCTAATGTGAATAACTTGAGATGATTTCATTACCTGAATTGTACAGACAGTTTAGCCTCTAACTAGGAGCAGAGTGTCTGTACCCACATGGCCTCAGTTATACCATAAGCTTGAAATTATTTATGTGCTCACATGCTACAAGTGACAGCTCCTGTGTGCCTGGCCACTATATTAGTATGTATTGACTCCACTTCCATGTTGCAGTATCTGAAACAGAAAGTAAGTCTAATAAGAAACTTTGGGATTCGCAGGTCAAATACCTTCCATATGTATGTAGCAAAAACAGAATACAGTGCCTTAGAAGTTCTGTAGAAATAGAACGGATTTTTACTTTCATTCAAACTATTCATTGTTTCCACAATAGTAATCAAAACTGCTTCCACTTTTACTGCTGCTAAATCATCAGGAAATTACTGGGTATGGATATATATTATTTTCCAGGAATATAAGAATTTAGAATAGAACTGCAAGAGTATGCGCTTAAATATATTTAGTGCATCCAGTTGCTACTGTTTTGTTTTCAACACCGTCCACTTTGCTCGAAGTCTAAACCTTCACTTGGAAAAAGTTTGATTTTTAATATTCCTCTACTGTGTTGATAATCCTGTATAACACTAAAAGAATATATGAATGTTCATGGTGCTACACAGAAATCTTACAAGTTATTTTGCTCACAATTGGTTTTAAAATAATTTTAATTTTGCACTATTTCCTTTAGTCTTGTTTTCTCTGCATCCACCAAACTATAGAATCATTTGCTGAACTTATAAGAAATGCTCATATTGCTCATTGCAACAACTAGCCAAATTTGTCCTTTGCTGTTTAAAACTCTAACTAGCATGGTTTTACTAAATTTATCTTAACACAGTTTCTCTCTCAGGGTTGTGGGGAGACAAATCAACTATAAATAATCTCTTTAGAAAAGTTACTCTTTCTATATGAAAGTGTGACTTGACTTTCTATGATAATTATCCAAAAATTTATGGTGTATACCTGACCACTTTTACAAATGATTAATTGGAAAGTAGAAATTGCTGATTCATAACATGTAACTTATAAACTTATGATGGACTACTTTAAGCATAAATTTTTTTTTCTTTTTTAAGACGGAGTTTCGCTTTGTCACCCAGGCTGGAGTGCAATGGCGCTATCCGGGCTCACTGCAACCTCCACCTCCCAGGTTCAAGCAATTCTGCCTTAGCCTCACGAGTAGCTGGGATTACAGGCATGCGCTACGATGCCCAGCTAATTTTGTATTTTTAGTAGAGACACGGTTTCTCCATGTTGGTCAGGCTGGTCTGGAACTCCTGACCTCAGGTGATCCACATGCCTTGGCCTCCCAGAGTGCTGGGATTACAGGCATGAGCCACCATGCCCAGCCTAAAATATTTTTTTAATCTACCCTGATTCCTCTTGCTCTTTCTGAAGAAAAATTTTAGAAAATGTAGTTAGGTGCCTTTAATTAGAAAAACAAATAAAAATTAAGGCAACTTGGGCTCATACTGGTAATAGCATTTCTCTCAGGAACTCGGTAATACTGCATTGTCTTTAAAGCATAATATCTCTTAGACTTGATGGTTTGAAATTTTAAATCACTGAAGAACCTCTTCTGAAAATGATAGTTTTAAAATTTCTTTTCAAGAATAGTCCTATTGCAATACGTTTGAATTTATTGAAGTTTCCTGGAAACTATATTTCATTCATTGTAATGAATTTAATTTTCATTAGCATAGATCTCTAATATTTTTCTCGGTTCACTGCAACCTCTGCCTCCCAGGTTCAGGAGATTCTCATGCCCCAGCCTCCCGAGTAGCTAGGATTACAGGCACCCACCACCATTCCCAGCTCATTTTTGTATTTTTAGTAGAGACAGGGTTTCGCCATGTTGGCCAGATTGATCTCGAACTCCTGGCTTCAGGTAATCCATGTGCGTTGGCCTCCCAAAGTGCTGGAATTACAGGTGTAGGCCACCATGCCCGGCCAGCTTTTCCATAATTCTTGTAAATGCCAATGCCTGAAATGGAATCTGTCATATAAAAAAATTACATGAAGAACTTTTATTATTTTGCATTTGAAAACCATGAAATATGGTTGGACCAGAGTCTCAGAAAGCTTGTAGTTTGTTAGTTTAACTGCTCTAAATGTCAGGCACGTACAAAACTATTAAAAGACATGCTTCAAATATGAAGACAATGTAAAAGCACAGCTGTACACTTTTGCTTTTTGTCTAGTTTCAAGGTAAAGATGAATAGTCATTTAGATAATGCTTAAACTATGCTTATGCATACTTAGAGCAGTTCTCCAAAATAAAAAATTTTAATACTTAAATACATGATTAAAATAGACATGTATCCAATGTCAATACAGAGTTTACTCAGAAATAACTTTTGAAGTTTCTTCTACCCCATAAATAGATTTTATTTTATGGCTGGCAGAAGTGAAAATTACAACTTTTTGCCAAGGACAGAGAATAATCTCAAACTGGGCCTGCGGACTCAGTTTTATGTTCAAAGCTATGTGAACCTCATCACTGAGTTCTTACAAATCCCTGTGTCCACATGCTCCAAACCACCCACTGTGAGTTCAGAAAAGAACTCTGAGTGCATCTATCAGTGGGAAAGTAAAAACTGATTTTTACATTTTCTTTGAGCCAAACCAGCTGTTTCTTCTTTAAAGATTTCCCTTTGAGATTTCTATTTTATGACTAAGTCTAACCAGTAATTTTTTGGCAAGTAAGAATTGTGGGAGTGTATCTGTCATCATAAGGAAATCAAAGCCAGAAATGCCTTCTGCCGTGGTGGGTGATGTTAAACATTTCAAGGAACTTTGTATTATAAAAATTGTCAAACGTAAAAGGAAAAGTGCAATATAATGAATTCCATGGACCCATCACACAGCATCAATATTTATCAACATTTTATCAATATTTTTTCATATATTTTTCCCACATCCCCTCCCACTAGTGTTTGAAAGCAGAAGACAGGTAACATATCATCTTACCTGTTAACACTTCAGGATATATTTCTAACAGGTAAAAACTTTATCATTTAATATTTAGACTGTCTTTGTTCAAATTATCTGATTAGATTCTATTTCAAAAAACACCCACATAAACAAAAATGATGTTGAGAAAGAGCCCTTGCACATGATTGACACTTCTGAGTAGTGTGATCCCAGTTCCTGTCCATTGTCTGGGATAACTATTAAATAAAACTTCCTGTCGTAAACTTGTCTCCATTTAGAAGATAAATTATATCATTCACAAGCCTCTTTTTATTTATAATAGCCCTTCCCCTTTTTTTATGAATTTTTTTTTTTTAAAGAAACTGTGATTTTTCTCTGTAAAATTCCCCACATTTTGGATTTGGCCAATTTCATCTTGGTTCTTTTGTTTAACCTATTCCTCTCTCCCCAGTATCTTCTGTGGACTGGTAGTTTGACTGGTTCTTTTTCTTTTCCTTTCTTTTCTTTTCTTTTTTTTTTTTTTTTTTTTTTTTTTTTTTTTTTTTTTTTTTTTGAGACAGGCTCTCGCTCTGTCGCTTAGGCTGGAGTGCAGTAGCCCAATCTCAGCTCACTGCAACCTCCACCTCCAGGTTCAAGCTATTCTTGTGCCTCAGCCTCCTGAGTAGCTGGGACTACAAGCATGCGCCACCTCGCGCAGCTAATTTTTGTACTTTTCATAGAGACTGGGTTTCGCCGTGTTGGCCAGGCTGGTCTCAAACTCCTGGCCTCAAGTGATCTGCCCACCTTGGCCTCCCAAAGTGCTGGGATTACAGGCATGAGCTACCACACCCAGCTGATTTTTAAGTAATATAAGTATGTGTGCGTGTATAGTATACATTGGCAAAAACACTTCATAAGTAGTGCTAAAATCATCTTATTTATATACATCAGGAGACACATAATGTCTGCTTGGTTCCCATTTTAGTGATGTTAATAGTGTTTAGCATGTTTAATTGTCAGCTTGATCAATCATTATGTTCCTCGTCAAACTTTCACCTGATAGTTTCACATCAGTTGATAATCATTGCCTGTTTCCATTATTTTGTTTTCAAGTTGACAGTTTTCTCTCTCTTGATGTTGTGTAAATTTGGTTATACAAATTATTTTGCTAGTTTTTCTACGCTGTATACATTTGAATAACTGACCTAATTTTACTTTAAAAATATTTTACAATTAGAAGTCCAAATAGTAAATCAAAGATTAAGAATTCTTGCAGAAATCTGTTATATAGATGACATTTTAATATTTGCCCTTTATATTGTTTACCATGAGCCCAATTTCAAGTCATATTAAAATGACTGTTATGTGCTAATTCTAACAATATTTGAAAGACCCCTATCGAAATAAAAATAACTTTTAGTAGCCACTTTATGTAGAAAATCACCTTTAAGTTATTCTCCAATGTTTTTTTCTGATTGAGATACAATTCACATACCATAAAATTCACCCTTTTAAAGTATACAATTCAGTTGTTTCAGTACATTCACAAAACTGTGCAAATGTCACCTCTACCTAGTTTCAGAACGTTTCCATCATTCACATAAGGAAACCCTGTATTTATTAGGCAGTCACTTCCCCTTCTCCCCTTCATCCTTCCTCTAAGTGGCAACCACCAATAAACATTCAGTTTCTTTGGATTTGCCTATTCTGGACATTTTGTATTAGTGAAATCATATATTTGGCCTTTCTGTCTGGCTTCTTTCATGTACCTTAATGTTTTCAAGTCTCATTCATTTTATTAAAAAAAAAAAAAAAAAGTACCTTTTTTGGACCATATATCTATTCACACCACATTTTTTGAGACAGTCTCACTTTGTCGCCCAGGCTGGAGTGCAGTGGTGCAACCTTAGCTCACTGCAACCTCCATCTCCCAGGTTCAAGCGATTCTCATGCCTTAGCCCCCAAGTTGTTGGTATTACAGGTGTGCGCCACCACATCCAGCTAATTTTTGTATTTTTAGTAGAGACAGGGTTTCACCATGTTGGACAGGCTGCTCTCAAACTCAGCCTCAAGTGATCCTTCTACCTTAGCCTCCCAAAGTGCTCTGACTTACAGGCATGAGCCACTGTGCCCAGCCACATTTTCTTCATCCATTTATTAGTTAATTGTCATTTGGATCATTTCCACTTTTTGGCTATTATAAATTATGCTGCAATGAACATCAGTGTACACGTTTTTGTGTGAATGTATTTTCAGTTATGTTGGGATATATCACCTAGGAGTGACATTGTTAGTAATATGGTAACTCTA
This sequence comes from Macaca fascicularis, assembly GCF_037993035.2. NCBI lineage: Eukaryota > Metazoa > Chordata > Mammalia > Primates > Cercopithecidae > Macaca > Macaca fascicularis. Next base: position 110,972,109 of record NC_088379.1, read on the forward strand.
TGTTTAACTTTTTGAAGAACTGCCCAACTATTTTCCAAAGTAGCTGCATCCTTGTACATTTCTGCCAACAATGTATGAAGGTTCCAGTGTCTCCACATCCTCAAGAAAATGTTATTGTCTTTTTAATTACAACCATCCAAGTGGGTATGAAGTTTATCTCTTGATTTTGATTTGCACTTTCCTAATGGCTGATATTGGGCATCTTTTCACGTGTGTATTGACCATGTATTTTTTTTTTTTTGAGAAAAGTCTACGTATGTTTTTAATTGTTATTTTTAGAGTTGTAAGAATATGATATATGTTGATACTCGAACTTTGTCAGATGCATGGTTTGCAGATATTTTCTCCTATCCCACAGGTTGTCTCTTCACTTTGATAATGTCCTTAAAGTGCAAAAGTTTTAGTTTGATTTTGATGAAACTCAATTTCTTATTAATTGGTAGCTTGTGCTTTTGGGGTCATATTTAAGAAATCATTGCCTCATTCAAGATCTGAAAGATTTACACCTATGCTTTCTTCTCAGAGTATAACTTTAGATCTTATATTTAGATTTTTAATTAATGTTAATTTGATGGTGAGAGGTAAGAGTCCAACTTCATTCCTTTGCAAGTAGCTGTCCAGTTCTCTCAGCATCGTTTGTTGAAGAGACTATTTTTTTTCAATTAATTGACCAAGATGTATGGGTTTATTTCTGGACTCTTAATTCTCTTAATCTGCGTGACTTTTCTTATGCCAGTACCACACTGTGCTGATTCCTATAGTTTTGTAGTAAATTTTAAAATCAAGAAAGGTAAGTCTTCCAACTTTGTACTTTTGCCTACCATGTTTCTTGTGTTTCCATATGAATTTTAAGATGAGTTTGTCGTTTCTCTTCTGGATTTTTTTTTTTTTTTTTTTTTTTTTTTTGTAGAGCTAGAGTCTTACTCTATTACCCAGGCTGGTCTTGAACTCCTGGGCTAAAGACATCGTCCCGCCTAGGCTTCTCAGAGTGCTGGGATTACAGGCGTGAGCCACCACATCCAGCCCCCTTCTGGGACTTTGACTGGGGTTCTGTTGAATCTGTAGGTCAATTTGGAGAGTATTGATATCTTAACATTAATGCTTCCAATTTATGAACACAGGATATTTTCCCATTTTTTCTTAAATTTCTTTCAGTAATGTTTTGGATGAAACATGCACAAAGTCCTGCACTTTTTTTTTTTTTTTAAGACAGAGCCTCCCTCTGCTGCCTAGTCCAGATTGCAGTGATGCCATCTCAGTTCACTGCAACCTCCACATGTGGGTTTAAGTGATTCTCCTGCCTCAGCTTCCCAAGTAACTGAAACTACAGGTGCGCGCCACCATGCCTGGCTAATTTTTTTGTATTTTTAGTGGAGACAGGCTTTCACCATGTTGGCCAGGCTGGTCTCAAACACCTAGCCTCAAGTGATCTGACTGCCTTGGCCTCCCAAAGTACTGGGATTACAGGCATGAGCCACCACACCTGGCCTGTACTTCTTTTGTTAAAATTTTTTTCTGTGTATTTTTTTTTATCCTATAGCAAAATCAATTTTTTTGTCAATAATATATAGTCATATATTTCACTTTTATATATTGGTCTTATATCCTACCAACTTGCTGAACTAGCTTATTAGCACTAACTTTTTTTTGGTAGATTCCTCAGGATTTGCTACATACAAGATTATGTCATCTACAAGTAGAAATAGTTTCATTTCTTCACTTCCAATCTGGATGGCCTTTTTTTTTTTTTTTTTTTTTTTCCCTTGCCTGATTACCCAGTTAGAACTTCCAGAAAATGTCAGGTACAATTAACAACCGCAAACATCCTTGTCTTATTCCTCATTTTAGAAAGAAATTTTTAGTTGTTCACCATTAGGTACGATACTAGTTGTAGGTTTTGTTTAAAAAAAGACTGTGTCAAGTTCAGAAGTTCCTTTCTGTTGCTAGCTTGTTGAATAATTTTATCATGAAAGGGTGTTGAACTTTTCTCAAATGCTGTGGCTATACCTGATGAAATGATCATGGGTTCTTCTCCTTTATTCTGTTAATATGGTGTATTATATTCATTTTTATACATTAGATTAACATTATATTTCTGGAATAAATCCCACTTGGTCTCAGTGTGTATTACTTTTTATATATTGCTAGAGTCAGTTTGCTAGTTTTTCATTGAGGACTTTTGCATCTCTGTTGATAAGGTATATTGATCTTTAGTTTCCTTGTGATGTCTTTGGTTTTGGTGTCACAGTAATTCTGAGTTCGCAAAATGCATTGGGCAGTGTTCCCTTCTCTATCTTTTGGAAGAGCTTACAAAGGATTGGTTTAACTCTTTTTTTAAATGTTTGAGGAAATTCTGTACCCGTGGGCTTTCCTTTGTGGGAATTTTTAAACATTTTTAAAATAGATTATTTTTAAAGCAATTTTAGGGTAACAGCAACATTGAATGAAAGGCACAAAGCTTCCTCAAGTACATGCTGCCCCTATATGTGCATAGCCTCCCTCATTATCAACATCCTTTACCAGAATGGTACATTTGTTGCAATCAGTGAACCTGCATTAACAATTATCACTGAAAGTTCATAGTTTAGAGTTCACGTTTGTTGTTACGTATTCTGTGAATTTGGATCCATGTCTAATGATACTCATTCACCATTACAGTGTCATTCAGAGTAATTTCACTGCCTTAAAAGTCCTCTGTACCCTACCTATTTATCTCTCCCACCCCACTAACCCTTAGCAACCAATGATCTTTTTATCTCCATAATTTTGCCTATTTGAGAATGTCATATAGTTGGAATGATACAGTATATGTAGCCTTTTCAGACTGCTTTTTGTCCCTTAGTAATAAGCTTTTAAACTTTCCACCATGTCTTGATAGTTCATTTCTTTTTGGCATTGAATAATATTCCATTGTCTAGTTTATCACAGTTTATTTATCCATTCACATAGTGAAAGACATCTTAGTTGCTTCCAAGTTTTGACAATTACTCCTTTGAGTAAATACCACAGAGCACGGTAGCTTGATTGACAGTAAGAAATATACTTTCTCAGTCTGTATCTTGTTTTTTCATTCACTTGACAGTGCCATTTGCAGAACACATAGTTTTAATTTTAATGAAGTCTAGGTTATTGGTTAATTCATGAATAATGTTTTTGGTATTGTATCTAAAAAGTCAACACCAAACCCAAGGTCATCTATATGTTCTGTATTATCTTCCAGGAGTTTTATAGTTTTACATTTTACATTTAGGTCTATGACCCATTTTGCATTAATTTTGCAAAAACTATAAAGACTATGTATAGATTCACCTATGTGCATGGAGTTGTCCAGTTGTTCCCGTACCATTTCTTAAAGACTATCTTTGCTTTATTATATTACCTTTGCTACTTTGTCAAAGATCAGTTGATTAAAATTAAGTGGTCTGTTTCTGGACTCTTTATTCTTTTCCATTGATATATTTGTCTAGACTTTCACCAATGCCACACTATCTTGATAACTTGAGCTTTAGAATAAATCTTACAATCATGTAGCGGCAGTCCTCTGACATTGTTTTTCTCCTTCAGTATTGAGTTGACTATTATTTTGCCTATTACTAAGTGACAAAAACCAGTCTGAGAAGACTGTATATACTGTGATGTATTATTGGTCTTTTGCCTCTCAATATAAACTTTAAAATTAGTTTGTCAATATCCTCAAAATCTTGTGGGAATTTTGATAGAATGCACTGCATTTCTAGATTGAGTTAGAAATACTGCCATCTTGACAAAACGCATCTTCCTATCTATGAACATGGAACATCTCTTTATTTCTTTGATATCCTTCATTAGAATTTTACATTTTCCTCATATAGACCTTGTACATATTAGATTTATACATAAATATTTCATTTTGGGGGTGCTGATAATGTATTTTTATCTCAAATTCTGCTTGTACATTGTTGGTATGCAGAAAAGTGATCAACTTTTGTATATTAAACTTATTTCCTGCAACCATGTTATAATCACTTTATATCCAGTTTTGGTGGTTTTGTTTTTGTCATTCTTTTGTATTTTCTAGGTGAACATGTCATCTGCAAGACAACTTCTTTCTAATCTGTATACCTTTTATTTTCTTGTCTTAATGTATTATCTAGGATTTTCAGTGTGATGTTGAAAAGCACTGGTGAGAGGCAACATTCTTGCCTTGTTCCTGATCTCAGCAGGAAGTCTTCAATTTTATCAACATTAAATATGTTAGCTGTATGGTTTTGTAGGTATTCTTTATCAGGTTCAGGTAGTTCCCTACTTTTCCTAGTTTACTGAGAGGCTTTTGAAAATCATGAATCAGTGTTGGATTTTGTAACTACTTTTTTTTTTCACCTATTGATATTACCATATGATTTTTAAAAACTTATTAATGAAATAGATTACATTAATTGATTTTCAAATTTTGAACTAGGCTGACATACCTGGGGCAAATCCCACATGGTTGTGATACGTTATTTATATATATTGTTGGATTTGATTTGCCATTTGGTAAGGACTTTTGCATTCATGGTCATGGTTGCTATTAGTCTGTAGTTATCTTGTAAAGATGTTGGTGTTGGTATTAAGGTAATGCTGGTCTCATAGAATAAGTTATGAAGTATTTTCTCTGCTTCTGTCTTGAGATTGTGGAGAATTGATATAATTTCTTCCTTAAAACTTTGGTAGAAATCAGAATGAACCATCTGGGTCTGGTACTTTGTTTTTGGAAAGTTATTACTGATTCAATTTCTTTCATAGATAGAGGCCTATTTAGATTATTATTTTGTGTAAATATTGGTAGTTGTGTCTTTCAAGGAATTGGTCCATTTCACCTTATTAAATGTGTGGGCACATTTGTTCATAATATTTATTTTCCTTTGTTTTTGAGACAGGGTCTCACTCTGGTTGCCCAGGCTGGAGTGCAGGGGCATGATCTCAGCTCACTGCAGCCTCGACCTCCTGGGCTCAAGTGATTCACCCACCTCAGCCTCCCAAATAGCTCGGACTACAGGCACATGCCACCATGCCTGGCTAATATGTTTTATTATTATTAGAGACGGGGTTTTCCTTTGTTGCCCGGTATGATCTTGAACTCCTGGCAAGCAATCTGCCTGCCTCAACCTCCAAAGAGTGATGGGATTACAAGCGTGAGCCATGACACCTAGCCTGATGGCAGAACTTTGTAAGAAGAATAGAATGGTATATGTCATTTCCCAAAATTTTTTTCCCCTCCTCCTATGGAAGCATGAAGGTATTTTTCTCTAGTATTCATTGTGAGAATGTCATCTGGCTCTTGAATGTAGAAAACTCACAGAACTGTGAGGAACCTATTATGACTGGATGCCTCTGGAGTTGTTCACACTGAACCTCCAGCAATTCATCACTTATAGTTCAGGTTTTCCTACCCCAACACTGGTTCCCACAGAGGTTTCTGCTCCGGTAAGTTGTAATTCTTTTTATCCATCTGTCTCTTTGGTTTTGAGGGCAGTGATTTTCCCTGTGACCTCATTTGTCTGACAGATCTAAGTAGTGTTGATTACATCTTTTAACCTGTTGTAGGTATATTCAGATTTTCTGTTTCTTCTTGAGTCAATTTTAGTAGTGTTTTTCTAGAAGTTTGTTCTCCAGCTCAGCTTTAGCTCCATCCTATAAAATATGAGTATGTTGAGTTTTCATTTACAATAAGATATTTTCTAATTTCTATTTCTCTAGCTCAGCTTTAGCTCCATCCTATAACATATGAGTATGTTGAGTTTTCATTTACAATGAGGTATTTTCTGATTTCTGTCATTTTTTTGATTTCTGTTTATATGAGTATATTTTTACCTATTACCCAAATTTGCTTTTATTATTCATTTATAATTTTATCAGAAAACACACTTTGCACAATTTTTTCAGCATTATATTTATTTAGACTTGTTTTATAACCTGTCATACAGTCCATCCTGGAGAATGTTTCATGTGTACTTGAGAAGAATGTGTATATTCGGCTGTTGGTGGGTGGCATGTTTTATAGATGTCTGTTAGACCTAGTTGATTTATAGTGTTTTTTACAATTTGTTTTCTTTTTAATCTTCTGTCTACTTTTAGCCATTATTGAAAGTGGATTAGTGAATTATCTATCAATTCCTTTAATTCTGCCGTTTTTTGCTTTATGTATTTTGGTGCGCTGTTGCTGATTACATGTATGTTTACATTTGTTGCATCATTTTAATGGCTTGAACTTTTTATTATAAAATGTGTATATCTTGTAGACATCACATAGTTAAATCTTTTTAAAAATCGATATTGCCAGTCTCTGCCTTTTAATTTTTCAATTCACCATTCATATACATTTAATATAATTATTGACAAGGTAGGATTTGTCTGCCATTTTGTCTATATCTTTTTTTGTATTCAGTAGATATTTTCTAGTGTACTGTTTTAACTCCCTTGTCTTTTACTAAATTTTTTGATGTTATTTTCTTAGTGATTTCCCTGGGGATTACAACTTACAAAAGCTAGTCTGAAGTAATACCAATTTCATTACAGTATAAGGAAACTTTGTTCCCATATAGCTCCATTCCCTCTTTTTACTCTATGCTATTTTACAAATTACATTTTATATATTTTATGCCCATTAACACAGATTATGTTTTGTCTTTTAAATCAGATTGGTATTGTCATTTAAATCAAATATGAGAAAAATAGTTACAAACAAAAATACATATATGATTTCATATTTACCTATGTAATTATCTTTACTGGTGCTCTTTAAGTTCTTAGGTGGATTTGAGGTAATGTATAGTGTCCTTTACTTTCAGCCTGAAGTACACGTTTAGTATTTTTTATAGGACATGCCTGAAAATAATAAACTCTTATTTATCAGAGAATGTCCTAATTTATTATATAATACATTTCTGAAAGATAGTTTTGCAAAATACAGAATTATTGGTTGACAGTCTTTTTCTTGTGGTTCTATGTCATCCTACTGCCTTCTGGTCTTCATTGTTTCTGATCAGAGATCAGCTATTAATCTTATTGGGATTCCTGCGTACATGATAATCATACAGTTTTCATGATTTTCTTGTGTTGTTGGCTTTCAGCAATTTGGTTATGATGTTTATATGTATGCATATCTTTGGTTTTATGTTACATGGAGTTAGTTGAGCTTCTTGGACATGTAGATTGATGTTCATCAAATTTGAGAAGTTTTTGGCCATTATTTTTCAAATATTCTTCCTATTCTTTATTCTTGATCCTCTACTTTGGGGACCTGCATTGTCTATGTTAGTATGCCTTATGGTCTTCCACAGACCTCTGAGGTTCTGTTTAATTTTATTTTTTCATTTTTCAAACTGAATAATCTCAAATGACTTATCTTCAAGTCCCTTTTTCCCCTCCCTCCTTTTCAACTCTGCTATTGAACCCCTCTAATTTTTTATTGCAGTTTTTACACTTTCAGCTTTAGAATTCTATTTAATAATATCTTTTTCTTGAGTTTATCTCATGTATTTAGTAAAATTCTGTATTCTTACTTTAGTTGTTTAAATAGTTTTCTTTCATTATGTGGGCATACGTGAAATAGCTGACTTAAAGTCTTTGTCCAGTGGCCTAACATCTGGACTTTTTCAGGGATAGCCTCTATTGACTACTTTATATGGTCCATACTTTGTTTCTGTTAATTGTTTAGACATTTTAAACTAATGTAATGGCTGAGAGCAGTGGCTCGTGCCTGTAATCCCAGCACTTTGAGAGGCCAAAGCAAGAGGATCGCTTAAGCCAAGGAGTTCGAGACTTGCCTGCGCAACATAGTGAGACCCTGTCTCTACAAAAATAAAAATAAATAAAATAATCTGGTAAATCTGAAAATCAGATTCTACCCCCTGTCCAGAATATGTTATTGTTTCTGGTGGTGGTTGTTTATTTCTTTTTCACTACTCCTATAAAGTTTGTATTATTTCTCATAGATAGCCATCGAAGTCTTTGCTTGGTTAGCTTAGAGGTCAGCTAAGGATTAGACAGAATTCCTTAGGTGCCTGAGACCAATAAGTCAGTCTTTGACAAAGGGGTCTGTATGTGTGTTGGGGCATGCATTCAACACTCAGCCAGGCTATTTACAGCTCTGCATTAGCCTTTATTCCCTGCTTGGGCGGTCTCACTCAAGGTTAGACTGTGGTGAGAGTTTAGGGCTTTCTCAGGTCTTTTGTGAACCCTACATTTGTATGTGGCTTTCTAAATTCCCAGGAATATATTTTCAAAGCCTCCTATGTATGGATCATCTCACTTCCCAGGTTTTACTTTTAAGTTTTTTTTGTTATCTTATTTTTTGCTCCAGTTGTTAGCTACACTTCAGTGACAATATTCAACAGTTGCCTATGATTATTTGATTGTGGAAAAGGTGGTTCACACTAGATGAACTCCAAGTTAGATAAAGTAAAGATAATCTTACTAGAGGGATCTTCCAGGAAACTACCAAACAGGTCAAGTAACGTGAGGTCTCTGTGAATGGGACTTTAGAATATATCCAACCAATCTGGCCTCCTCTAGTGGCAGCATGGCTGCTGCTTTTCATAATAAATGTGGGCTGTTTTGATTTGAAGGCTACCATAGAGCTGTGGGGAAAGTTAAAATACCACAGAGTTCACTGTTCTCACTGAAATCCTGTCTTTTTTTTTTTTCCCTTGAATAAATTCTCCCTATATTGCTGCAAGCTTTTTGCTAATTTCCAGATCTGAAAAAGCTGATTCTGACAGTATTTATCAGTACTTTTATTGCTTTTATGGAGGAGAAAATTCAGATATCCTCATTCTGCCATTATTGCTGACATGTATAAAGGGATCATTTCTAATTGTAATATTCCTTTTGCATTTATTAGCTGGAATACTTTACAGGACTTTTCCTCATCAACTGTTTAGTTACCACTTAATATTAGTTGGTAAGAATGACAGAATAAATGCATGGCAAGAATCTTGTCAAATTTCAGAGATTTTGATGGGAAATTATATTTAGAGATCACAATCAGTGTCTAGATGTGCTCCCTGCTACGGAGATGTCATTACTTTTAGGCTTTTTTAATGGGCAAATCCATGAAGTAGTTATTTTTTAGAAAGAAAATCTGAGATTAACTCAAATCATTAATTCATACTGTTTTTTCCTGTTCATAGTTAAGATGACAGAGTATTATTATCTTTTGTTTTGCTTCTCTTGTACACTGAAATTCTTGGTTTTTGATATTAACAATTATTTCTTTCTGTCACAATATACATACAGTAATTTAAAAATAATTTACAGTGTTACCTGAATATTTTTTCTTTGTAAGTTGTTTTATCTTTCTTTTTCTTTGCTTACTTGTATGTTTGTTTATTGTCATTAGGATCTATCAAACTAGGGCTATAAAGCTGTAATACTGTATTTTAGCCAAAAACTAGGAAGCACTCAAATGCCCATCAATGGTAGAATAACTTGTCACATTTTTATAAGATGGAATATGGTACTCAATGAAAATGAATAAAGTACAACTACATGCAGTGATTTGGATGGATATCCCAAACATAATGGAAAAAGAAGACAGACGCAAATAACTTACATAATTCCATATACCTATGTATATATCAAGTATAAAAGTAGGCAAAACAAGCCATCGATGGTGGCACACACCTATAGTCCCAGCTATTTGGTAGGCTGAGGCAGAAGATCACTTGAGCCTAGAATTTCAGGTTCAACCTGTGCAACATTGCAAGACCCCATCTATAAAAAAGAAAGCAATATTAACATACAAATAGGCAGAACTACTATATTCTTAGAGAAGTTACTGTTAGGGAGACAGACAGTGACTGAAAGGCAAAATGAGGGGAAATTCCAGGGGATAGTAAATATTTTATTTATTAGTGTGGGTTCTACTTACCTGGGTATGTTCCATTTGTAAACTGTAAAATTATGTGCACTTTTCTGTATGTGTATTATATTGCAATAAAATTGTTTTAAAGTCAATTGGAATAGTTCTGTGTGTGGTTATGCCACGGCTTAATACAGAGTTAGATTAGGCTTCTTTTCAAACTCATTTTGCATATAGACACTCAGAATATCAGCTGCACAGCCTATATAATGCTATCCATAGCAATGAATTTGGTCTTTTGATTTCTCAGGAGAACCTGTGCCTGTCAGGGACTGGATCCAGAAACCTGTGGTGCCTCCTTCTCTTTTGGTTGTTCATGGAGCATGTACTACAATGGATGTAAGTTTGCCAGAAGCAAGATCCCAAGGAAGTTTAAGCTGCTTGGGGATGACCCAAAAGAGGTTTGTTTACTTCCTGATGTATAATCACTTTATTTTTCATGGAGAATTCATTAGCATAGATGGAGTGAACAATATGACATATCTTGGTAAGCTCTTATTAATCAAAGTTCTTCCCAAACTGTAGATACACACTATTTTTTGAGTTGGCATAATAAGCATATTATGCCAAAATAATAGATAAAATTTGAGCAACAAAAACTTCCTCGTTGGTCTTTTATGCTAACTCCAAAGTTTTAAAGGGTGTCACTTCATTGTTAAAACTAAATGAGAATTGGTGGTTTTTTTCATATTTTGACTTTGAATTATGGAAGTTACATAAGTACTACACTCAGAAAAGACCATTTTTAGTCACATTTATATGCCACGAGAATCAAATAATTTAAAGTCACTGTAATGAATGCATTTAAGTAGCTAAAACATATTTAGATTTTAATGTAACTCTAATGGAAATAAATGGACATTGATTTCTCACCAAAGTCATTGGTTTTTGTCTTGTCTCTAGAACACGTATTTCTTAAAATATAATTTGCAAATTGATAAATTTAACAACTTTTGGGTTGGCATGTAGTCTAGAGTATAGATACTCCTTGACTTATGAGGAGACTACATCCCCATAAATCCATTGTAAATTGAAAATCCATTTAATACCCCAATAAACCCACCCTAAAGTAAAAAAACAAAAACAAAAACAAAAAACAAAAACAAAAAAAAAACAAGCCATTATAGGTCAGGGACTGTCTCTGTACTAATTGAATGATTAGAAAACCTCAATATATTTAGCATTTAGATATGACCACATTTTCAGTCATTCTATACACTTACAATTATCTTTTAAATTTTGAATACAATTCAAATATTTCCATACTATAGATATTATAACATTGATGAGTCCCTTTAAATGAAGAATTTGTTAACCTTATTTAGCTTTCATTTACTATTATAGTCACAATTAATAAAGCAAGTGCAAAAACTCCTGAAAGTTTTTTTAAAGGGTGTTTTCAATAATTAAACATTACTTAAATGTGTGAGACATCATTTCATAAGACAAGAACATGAATACTAATAACAATGAAAAGTACTGATTTTGCATGCCGCCATGTTAATTTTCTACAGATAACCTTTTTTTGCCACTATTTTATCAATTAATAAATGTTTATCACTTTCACGAGGTTTCATGTAAAACAAATCCAGAGGATCCCAAGTAACTTACTGCCTCTGTTAGGTGGGAGAGCTCTGTTCAGAAACCTCCTCACCTTCTAAAATTTACATCTCTGCTAGGTGGTTATGTCTCCCAACTTTTGTTTTAGAGAAATATCAATCTGAAATGAAGACGTTAAGTATAAACGGAGCAGCTAAACATGATCACCTACCATTCTTCAACAGCATATTACTTGGAAAATCTGTTCATGAGCAGGGCAGGTGGGGGTGTAACTGAGCATTTCCCCTTTCGAGTAAATTTTGCAGTTTTTCGTGTATCCTGCATTCTAGTTCTGAAGCATTTTATCCATGTTTGAAGTGTCCAGTAAATTTTAGTTGCTCTGTGGAGAGATCATTTCAAATTTTTTAAATACTATCTTTATAAACATAAAATGTAAAGAGTAGAAAGAGAAAAATTAAGCTAAATAAGTTCTTTTAATAGTTCATCTTCCTTGGTAGCTAAAAAATGTGACCTCTTTAAGACCATACTTCTTCATTCCCCTAACCCTACTCCTAGCACAGGCTTGTATGTATAAAATGCAAAATATCCACATGCAAGTAGAAAATCAATCTTATGAAAAAAACAAATAGCTAGATATTTACTAGCACATATAAAATTAAATGATAGTCATGTTTTAAAGATGCTTTATTTAGTAATAAAGGCACCGTATATTGTGTTTTGGATTCAAAATGTAAGGGGAATAATCTAACTGATAGCCTGTTTTACATATAGAGAAAATGGACTTAGAATTTAATATGTAGAATTATTCACTTTATACAGGAAGAGAAACTGGAGTCTCATTTGCAAAACCTGTCCACTCTTATGGCACCAACATATAAGAAACTCGCACCTGATGCATATAATAATCAGGTAAGTTTAAATAATAATTGGCAGTGATTGTAACAATTTACTTGTTACTAATGACCTACGTATGTCCAAAAATAGTTTTGAAAGAATGATTTTTAAATATTATTCTAACTTTTCCTCTTAATTGTTGAAACCACTGTAGTGTTCAGTTTCGAGTATATGAAAATTATACCATACAAAAGTATATTTCTTTTGTCTTTTAGCTGTAAAGACATGAGCTTTTAAGAGTCACAGGCTGTTCTATCTACTAATCTTGTTCTCATATGAATAATTTTGTTTCTGTAAACAGACTGGAGAGTACATCAAAATTATGTGGCCCAAGCTATAGGTTCTAACCACCTATTTTTACTGCATGTCTATAAGTATAAATGAGTATTCATAAGAATTTACAGACTTACAAATGCTCATGTAAAGCTATGCATATACTAATATTATAAGTACATATACTTGTGTCCAGATGTGTCATATTTTGCCAGATATTCCTTTTTTATTTGACCTTGACTTCATACACCAAGCAAAAATATTTTTTTTCTATTTTATATGTGTATTCTAAGCTATAGCTAGTTAAGACAGGTAGATGATTTGGTCAGAAATTGCCCATGATGAAGGCAAAAAAATAAATCTTCACTGTTTCAGTAACACCAACAACAAAAGCGTTAAGTGAAAGTCTGTTACAAACCAAACATTGTGTTTAGTCACTGGGAACATAAAGGTGAGCAGTGCCATCTCTGTCTGTCTTTAATTCTGTCTTTGCCGGGTGTGGTGGCTCACACCTTTAATCCCAACACTTTGGGAGGCAGAGGCAGGTGGATCACCTGAGGTCAGGAGTTCTAGACCAGCCTGACTAACATGGAGAAACCCTGTCTCTACTAGAAATACAAAATTAGCTGGACATGGTGGCAGGCACCTGTAATCCCAGCTACTCGGGAGGCTGAGGCAGAGATTGAACCTCGGAGGCAGAGATTGGACCTCGGAGGCAGAGATTGCAGTGAGCCGATATCGCACCACTGCACTCCAGCCTGGACAATAAGAGCGAAACTCCATGTCAGAAAAATAGAATTCCATCTTTAACTGGGTGCAGTGGCTTACACCTGTAATCCCAGCTACCCAGGAGACCAGGAGTCTGAGGCTGCAGTGAGCCATGATTGCATCACTGTGTTCCATCCTGGGTGACAAAGAAGACCCAGATTCTTAAAAAAAAAAAATGCAAAAACCAAAAGAATTCCTTCTTTAGTGGAGACAGAGACATATAAAATAGCAGTTTTAAATTACACAATTCCAGCTGGAATAGAACTATGTACACATTTCTAAAGAAAATTAAAAAAAAAACCTAAAAGTAGACTAGATGTAATGTCACAAGTGGCCTTAGATGCTAAATAAAGATCTTTGAACTTTATTCTGTAGGTAACAATTGGGCTGTTTCAAGTGCGTGTTGAGAATGGAGGGGTAAAGTGATGTAGTTTATATTTTGAAAAATTTACTTAAAAGCCAAGTAAGGGAAATATAACTTAAATCTATGTAAGATTAGAGAGAGAAGAAAGCTATTGCAATCATTGGGTAAGAGATTTTAAGGACCCAAAGAAATGGCAGGAGTTATAGCAAAAAGGAATTAAGTATGTACACGAATCAAGGTGGAGCTTAGAGAACTTGGTGACTAATTAGATGTGTGGATGAGAAGAGAATTTGAAGATCCAACAAATTTCCAGTTTGGACAGGTAGTTCTATTAACTAGTATCTGAAATCGGTAAGAAATAGTAAGTTCTGGGATGGGGAGAAGATATAAAAATTTTGTACATGCTAGGCTTGACATGCTTCTAAGTTAATTAGATGGAGAATCAGGAGAAAAATTCAGGCTAGCACTGTAGATTTGAGAGTTGGAAGAATGCTGGCAGGACTTAAAGTTGAATACATAGGAATGAAAGGAGGTTTTCAAAGTAGAGATTATAAAGAGGAGAAAGGGCTGATGATGGGATTCTGGAGCCATCAATCATTTTAGGCATGAGTGGAGGAAGAGAAGCCAATGAAGTAAGCACTGGGGGAGGGAGCAGAAGAAATGGAGTAGGAAAAGTGAAAGAGGGAGATAGATGGATGGAGGAAAGCTGGAGGTGATGAGAAGATACCCAGAGTATACAGGAGCAATAGGTATGGGACTCTGGGATGTGTGCTCTGTCATTTACTTGATAACATTAAAGACTCTTGTGGGATTAGATTAGTTTACACAGCGGACATGGACAAGGGACTAATCATTCCTAAAATGATTTAACTACTCTTCTTTTCCACTGTGGACTTTAACAGTCCTCAACAAACCTTTTGTTGGTGGTGGTGGTGGTTGGAACAGTAGAGGCAAATTAAACAATGGTCTAATTGTAAGTTATTTTATGTCATAAATTATGTTTTTAGAAATGTGTATGAATATCTATGAAAAGTATTTTAAACACTATTAATAGTTGGATTAACACTGTTATTTTGTTTAGCTAGTATCACAAAGTATAAGGAGTGCTTCGATACTGTTGTAAAAGTTTAATTCTCAGCAAGAACTTCTGAAATAAATCAAGCTATAAAAATAAGGAAGTGAATGAGTCTATGTTGCTAGATTTAAAGTTGGGCCATTTTCTATTAAATTAATTTTTAATAGGTGCTATTAATCAAATGGCTTTACTTGAGGAAAGAGGCAGAATAACAAAGCACTGATGTTCTTTTTGCTCCCTTGATTCTTATTATGGACTGTCTCATACATGAAACTATTTTATACATTTCCTAAAACTTAAGTACCCAAAATATGAAGCCATCAAAAATTTTCAAGTTATAACAAGATGAGTAGATGTAATTCCCAATACGTGTTTTAATATTTATATATGAAACAATGTGTTGATGTAATATGTAGATAAATTAAGTCAATTAATAGTTGTAAATGGATGAGGTACTTCTGAATGGATAAAATATTTTTATATTGCATGGTAGGTACTATTGGTAATGTTCATCCATGTATGTTAATATGCTTTAGAGATCAAAATGATAGCCATGTGATGTTTCCACACAGTACATGGGAAGACCATTTGATGTTATAGATGCTGTCATAAAACCTATTATTTGATCTTTACCTCCTTTCCCCAGCTGAATGTATTATCTCTATTTCTCACATCTGAATATTCTTCCTTGCTTTATTCCTTGATTTCATAAAGTCTTATTGTTAAAGCTTAGTTGACTCTCCACAGCATCTCTTCTGTCAGTCCCATGGAATTAGACCTTCAGTTTTCTCCACTTAAATGTCCTTTCTTCATGTCTATCCAGTAGACATATATTTGGCTCTGTCTTTTCTATACCTGTCTTATAATTTAACAGTAGATTTGAAATAGCAGGTTTGAATCTCAAAATCATATACTATTCATCATACATGGAGATGACATTTTAGACAAATGCTTCTAAGAGAGCTTTCTATGAAGATGGAAATATTCTCTATTTATGCTGTTCAGTATAATAGGCAGTAGCTACATATGGTTATTATTTAACAGTTGGTATATGACTAGTATAATTGAGTTTAAATTAATTTAAAAATTAACAAAAACAGCCACATGTGGATAATGGTTACCATACTCAACAGCACAACCTTAGACCATAAGAAAGACATGCATTTAGAGTTGTCTTCCAAACATGTAGATGGATTTCCAGTAATTCATTCACAAAACTCTGCATGGTATTTTTTAGGAGATGGCATAAGTCTGATTTCCAGCTGATTGTGTATCTGTTTTTGTTCAAGGAACAGAATAAAGCTAACTAGACCACAGCATGAACTGAACAGCCACAAACCACACATCTATGTTAAAGAGTAGTTGGTACCTTCACTTTCCTTTGGCCAGTTTTATGAGGTTAAATAGACAAATACATATATGTACAAATACATATATGAATCCAACAGTAAATAATATGAAGCCACCACAAACTTTTATCATAATGCAAGTTTATCTTCTAGCCATGATGGAGTAACAGAGACTAGATATGCCTTTACACATTTAAGAAAAAACTGACAAAATATATGAAACAATGGTTTTTAGACATAGAATAAGAAGTTTAAGAGACCAGTGGCACCAGAGAGAAAGGAAGTAAAAAGGTGAACCTATAATTACCCCAGTTTACTTCCTGAAGAGAGTATTAGGCCCCAGAGTAGGCAGTAGGAACCGAAACACACCCCAGCATTATCTCTGTATTATAAGGAGACAAAGTTCAAAATTTGGAGAGGCCAAGGTGATGAGAGTTCACAATTCAGAATACCAGAGAGGAGAGAGTGTTATTGAGAAGAGTTCCAGAGACCTGCTGAGGGTTCTAATCCAGTCTTCAGCTGAGTATTGAACAGCACATGCATGTGAAAAAACTTCCAAGGCTAGGTAGGGAAAGAACCATCAGAGGAAGCAGGCAGAATAATCCCTTGATCTCACACAGGACCTAGAATAGTTCTTGATCATACCAGCCAGCCAGAGAAGACTTCATAATACTATTCATAATTGTATTGCCTTAGTAGTAGAAGTAAATGTGACTTTCTGACCTCATCTAAAAATGCTTAAAATCAAAACATAGAAGGACCAAACTGATTCTAAGTAATTGAACTGCATCCCAGTACAAAAATTAAAAAAAAAAAAAATTCTATCAACAAGGTAAAATTTATAGTGTAGTATTACATCAAAAAATACAAGACATACAAAGAAAAAAGAAAATATAACCTTTACTGGGGAGCATGGAGAAATCAATCAATAAAAATAGTCCCAGAACTGACATATGTGATACAATATATAGATAAGTTCATTAAAATGGCTATCATATTTCATATGCTAAAAATGCTAGAGGAAAGCATGAGAGTGATAAGGCAAGATTGGAAGATATTAAAATACCCTATAATGACCTTCTAGAAGTGAAAAATATATATCTAGATTAAAAATACACTAGGTGGAATTAACATATTAAGGAACTTGAAGACATAGTAATAGAAATATTTCG
Organism: Macaca fascicularis; assembly: GCF_037993035.2. NCBI lineage: Eukaryota > Metazoa > Chordata > Mammalia > Primates > Cercopithecidae > Macaca > Macaca fascicularis. The sequence continues at coordinate 110,989,447 of NC_088379.1, forward strand.
CTATAAAGAAAAACAAAACTGAAAAAATGAATATATAAAAGACCTATTAGCCAATATTGTTACACTAATATATGTGTAATTGGGTTACCAGAAGGAGGTGGGAGACAGAAAAATATTTAAAGAAACAATGGCCAAATTTTTTTCAAATTTGTTCAAAACTGTGAACCCATGGATCTCAGCAGCTCAGCAAACCCCAGATTTAAAAACAAAGACATACAAAAAGACTATTAAAAATTTATAATCAACTTGCTTACAATCTGTGATAAAGAGAAAATCAGAAAGGCAAATGGAGAAAAAAAGGACATGTTATACTTGGTGGGAAAAAATAAGTCAGGAGACTTCATTCAGAAAAAGGCAAGAGAGGAGATGTAGGAGAAATACCTTTAACATGCTAAAAGAGAAAAGGCTATCAACCCAGAAATATATAACCAATGAAAACAACTCTCAAAAAAGACAGCAAAATAAAGAATTTTTTTTCAGACATACAAAAGCTGAAAGAATTCACCACCAGCAAACTAGCACTTTAAAAGTGTTAAACAAAATCCTTCAGGAAGAAAGAACATGATACCAGATAGAAATCTAGATCAACATAATGAAATGAAAAGCATCAAAAATAGTAAACATGGTTAAAAGACTTTTTAAAAAATGGTAACTTGCTATCTTAAAAATATATTAATGTATTATGAGGTTTATAACATGTAGACGTAGCACAGAGGCTGAGGAATTGAAAGTATACTTATAAAGTACTTATACTATATATGGACCGGGTATATTACTTGGCTGTAAACTGTGAGAAGTTAGAGTACACTGTATACCTTAAACCACTTAAAAAAAAACAAAAAAAAAACAAAAAAAAAAAAAGAAAAGTATATAGCTAATCAGCCAGTTAAGACAGAAAAATGAAATCAATCCAAAAATGTTTTTAAAAATATATAGGACCAAAAAAAGATAAATATAAAAATAAATAGCAAGATGGTTTATATAAACCCAACTATATCAACAACCACATTAAATGCAAATGGTTTTAACACCCCCACTTATAAGGCAGAGCTTGTGATACTGAAAAAACAAAAACCTAGAAAACCACTTTAAATAAAAGATACAATTAAATTAAAAAGATATTTTTAACACAAAAAAATGATGTTAAAAAGACATAACAGGAAAAAATATGATTATTGTAGTAGGTGCAGAAAAACCACTTGATAATATTCAACATTCATAAAAGGAAACTTTCTCAACCTATTTAATACATAAATGAAAAGCCAAAAGCTAACGTTATACTTAGTGGTGAAAGACATACTTTACCCCTAAGGTAAAGAACAAGACAACAATGTCCATTTTTAACAAACCACTTCTATTCAACATCAAACTGTAAATTTTAGAAAGTACAGTAAGGCAAGAAAAAAAGCAGTCAAGATTGTGTAGGTAAAAATAAAACTGTACTTATTTGCAGATGACATGTTTGTCTACAGAAGAAGTCTCAAAAAACTACCAGAAAATGAAATTAATATATGAATTTAGCAAAGTTGTAAAATACAAAATTCAAATGTATTTTTATATACTAGCAATAAATAAATCAAAATAAATGATTAAAATAGCATTAAAAGTATAAAATTCTTATACATAAATTTGACAAAAATGTATAAGATTATATACTGGAAACTAAAACATTGCTGAGCTAAATTATGGAAAACTTCAGTAACTGGAGAGATACACTATGTTCATGGATCAAAAGACTTATTAAGATGTCAGTTCTCTCCAAACTAATCAATATGTTCAATATATGATGTTTCAAAACCTCAGCAGGTTTTTTGAAAGAATTGGACATGGCTCTAAAATATATATACTTGGAAATGCAAAGGACTTGGAATAGTCAAACAATATTTTAAAAGAAGAGCAGAATTTGAGACTATATATTGCATGGTTTTCAGATTTACTAAAATCTATACTTGCTACTGTCTGTCAAGACAGTTTGATATTGCCCTGGTGCAGTGACTCACGCCTGTAATTCTAGCACTTTTGAAGGCTGAGGCGGGTGGATCACTTGAGGCCAGGAGTTTGAGACCAGCCTGGCCAAAATGGCAAAATCCTATCTCTAGTAAAAATACAAAAAATTAGCAGGGCATGTTGGTGTGTGCTTATAGTCCCAGCTGCTTGGGAGGTTGAGGCCTGAGAATTGCTTGAATCCGGGAGGCAGAGGTTGCGAGGCAGAGGTTGCAGTGAGCCCAGATCACACCACTGCACTCCAGCCTGGATGACAGAGTGAGACTCTGTCTCAATCAATCAAGCAATAAAATTTTTAAAAAGTTTGATATTGACATACCTACATACACACCATTATACACAAGTGGATCAATAGAGAATCCTTAAGTAGACCCAACATATATGGTCAATTGATTTTTAACAAAGATGATTCAGGTGGGAAGGGAAAACCATTTTATCCAGTGGTATCTGAACATTTGGAAAGCCATAAAGGAAAAAAGATCATCTTGACCCTTAATTTCACACCATTTGTAAAAATTAACTCCAAATAAACCCATTTATATGAAATTCTAGAAAATGAAAATCTATAGTGATAGATTAGTAGTTGTCTGGGAACAAAGCAGGAAGCATGAATTACAAAGGGGCATGATAAAATTTTTAAGAGTGATGAATATGTACTTTATTTTGGTTGTGACAAATATATATCGAAACTCAAATAGCACACTTTAAATATATGCTATTTAGTGTATGTCAATTATGGCCTCAATAACACTGTAAAATAAAAACTTTACCATGTCAAGATATTTGCTCTGTTTTGTGTCATTCCATTTTGTTTCTGGATATAAAGTTCAAAACATTTTTTAAAGTTCTAAATGGTCTAAATACTAGTGAGTTTTTGGTCTAAGGGTAAAACTAACTACTTTCCCATTCACTCACACATTTATTTTTCAGATTGAATATGAACACAGAGCACCAGAGTGCCGTCTGGGTCTGAAGGAAGGCCGTCCATTCTCAGGGGTCACTGCATGTTTGGATTTCTGTGCTCATGCCCATAGAGACTTGCACAACATGCAGAATGGCAGCACATTGGTAAGTGGGGCTGAGGACAGCTTAGCAGCTGTATGAGTCTGTTCTCACACTGCTCATAAACACATGCACGAGACTGGGTAATTTATAAAGTAAAGAGATTTAACTGACTCACAGTTCCACATGGCTGTGGAGGCCTCACAATCATAGCTGAAGGCAAATGAGGAGCAAAGGCATGCCTTACATGGCGGCAGGCAAGAGAACATGTGCAGGGGAACTCCCCTTTATAAAATCATCAGATCTTGAGAGACTTACTCTCACGAGAACAGAATGGGAAAGACCCACCCCCATAATTCAGTTACCTCCCACTGGGTCCTTCCCAAAACGTGGGAAGTTTCGGAGCTACAATTCAAGATGAGATTTAGGTGGGGACAAAGTCAGACCATATCAGCAGCATCTCATGTTGAGGAGCAGAACACTGGAATTTAGTAGCATTTGGTTAGAATATGTTGTCTGCAGGTTTCACTGGACAACAATATTTTCATGAATGAATTCCTGTTGCAAAGTGACCTGCTTTGGCATAACTAACACTCTCATGATAGGTTGGCACATTGGTGTCCTGTCAATTGTGTTGACAAGCACGTGAGAATCATGGAAATCCTTGGTGTTAACCTAAACCAGTGACTATGCATTGCCAGTTACAGTTAACTGCCAGGAAAATCTCAAAATTCAGTGCCAGTTACCTGGTAGGTTATAATCAGTTAAACAAAACACCATAAACAAGCCAAGGTACCCATTCACCTTACAGAGCGAGAAGCATCAATGAGAAACACATCATCATTGACCCAGTAACTATGGTAACCTACTGTAAAAGATTCACAGTGCAAAAGAGCCTGACTACATATTACAATGGGTAAAATGGATTTTTATATTTAAATTATATAATTATATATTTATATAATTATATACATATTTATGTATAAATCATATAATTATATATAAATTATATAATTAAATATATAATTTATATATATTATTTATAGAGAGAACATACACCAACATATTTGTAGAGATAAAGAACAAAATGTTCTGTTGAAAAACCTATAAATCAGTCAACCTAATGAATCATCAACATGGATGTAGGTGTAGTTGAGGAAGATGGCCAGTGAGAATATGGAAATAGGTATCAGGAATTAAAGTCATATTCTAGGGCAGAAAAGCATTCAGGGAGGTATTAGATGATAGTTGAAGTAATTTGAAGAAGCTGATGTGAAGTTTTTGTTGAGAAGCAGAGAAGGTATTCATTTAATGGTCTAGATCAGAGATTGGAGAACTCTTCTCTATAAAGGGCAAGATAATAAATATTTTAGGCATTGCAGGCCACATAGGATTTCCGTCACATTGTTTGGTGGTTTTGTTTTTTTAAAAACTCCTTGAAAATGTAAAAACCATTCTTGGTTTAGTGGCCATACAAACACAAGCTGTGAGGCACATTAGCCATAGGTTCTGGTTTGCTACTTCTGATCCAGGAGAACAAACACAAGGCCTACCAACCACCCCAACATCTAAAATCATCACTAATCATGTGCTCAGCACCTGCTCATTATTAGGAGGCTATGCTAGTTTCTGAAAAGCAGAAGTAGTAAATGATAACTGGAGCTATAGTGCATCCTAATATAACCATGTTTCATTCCAGCAAGGTGACAGAGAGTAAGATGATGATAAGGATGTTTAGAATCAAGAAGATTTTGCCTCTGATAGAGCATGGGTTCTGTGAAGTGAAATGGAAAGGAGCACTAGATAAGAACTGAATAGTTCTTATGTATGGGAAAAGTAACAAGGTGCTCAGAGACATGACTTTGAAGACTTTTCTGGGCAGGAAGTGACAGAGTCATTAATGCCATCTCATGTTAAAGTTATTTCTGAAGTCAGTCCATTATGATCACATTTCTAAAGTCAGTCCATTATGATCACATTTCTCTCAAGAATATCTTCTAATTTTATATTAGATCACATTGTTTCCATTGATCAAAAACACTAAATACTAAAAAGCTAGTGTTTTAAAACCACAAATAATCTTTTACCAAAGCTAATGTAATTGTGGTAACCAAAGAAAAAAGTACCATTTAATTATCAAAGCAACAGAGGTAGCTTTCCTCCCTCCACCCCATACCCTTTTCAGAGTACCCACTTACATGTGGTCATATTTCAAAAAAGAAATGAAGAGAAAGGTTTGACAGAGTACAAAGGAGGAGATAGTGAAAATAGTATTAGGTTGCATATTACCTATATCAGCCAAATCTTTACCTTTTCATTTTTTATATTTTTACTTCAGTTATCTTATGGAAATTTCTTAAACATAGAGTTAGGTGTCAGGTATGTGGAAAGACATTAAATTTGTGTTCAGAAGTATAAGATGAGGCAAATGTGATACTACCAAAAACAGAGGAAGTCATTTCGTAGAAAAAAACTTTTAGCCTCTTTTTGAAGAGGCTTCACATCTAGCACATCTATTTTTGAAGTGTGAAAAGCAAGAGAGTGCTTCATTTTGGGGGAGTGTTGCTTCTTCCCATAGACAGAAACATATGTGAAGAACAAGGGTCACCACAGGTAACCTGTTCCTGATAGACTCAGAGAAAGGGTGGGTGGGCAATGTCAATTCCTCTTATCTCCCTGTACCATTTTGATACTATTTTCATTAATAACAGGTAGAATGGTTTTATGGTAATATACATGTCACTGATCTGGATCAACTAGGCCACCAACACAAATCTGGATACTGAGAGGAGAAAGATACACACACACACATTTTCTTTAGGACCTGTAGCTGAGGCTGTCACGTCTTACTTCCCTACCAGGTATGCACTCTCACTAGAGAAGACAATCGAGAATTTGGAGGAAAACCTGAGGATGAGCAGCTTCACGTTCTGCCTTTATACAAAGTCTCTGATGTGGATGAGTTTGGGAGTGTGGAAGCTCAGGAGGAGAAAAAGCGGAGTGGTGCCATTCAGGTATTGAGTTCCTTTCGGCGAAAAGTCAGGATGTTAGCAGAGCCGGTCAAGACTTGCCGACAAAGGAAACTAGAAGCCAAGAAAGCTGCAGCTGAAAAACTTTCCTCCCTGGAGAACAGCTCAAATAAAAATGAAAAGGAAAAGTCAGCCCCATCACGTGCAAAACAAACTGAAAATGCAAGCCAGGCTAAACAGTTGGCAGGTAAATTGAATGTAAAGCATTTATAGATAAATGTCTTTTGTGGTATATTAAAAATGAACATTATTTTGGTTTTGCCCCCATCAACTTGTAAGTTCTGGGATACACATGAAGGATGTGCAGGTTTGTTACATAAGTAAACATGTGCCATGGTGATTTGCTGCACAGATCAACCCATTACCTAGGTATTAAGCCCAGCATCTTCCTGATGCATCCCTACCAACAGGCCCCAGTGTGTGTTGTCCCCACCCGCCTACCATGTGTCCATGTGCTCTCATTGTAAAATGAACTGTTAATTTTGGAAAGTTAACATCAGTCATGGTCTTAGTTCTGTGCCAGAGTCTTCTCTAAAGTAGCAAGGGCCAGGCTTTGTTCTCAGAGATGGTAATGAGATACTGCACCATCAACATGGAAAACATGGAAAAGTTTGGATTTTATTCTATAATAAACAGCAACATTTTTTAACAGGTAAGTGATATGATGAAATTCATTGTAATTTGGCAGTAGGCTAAATTAGTAGAGGAGCTAATAGTCTGGAGATAGATACAGTAAACCAGGACTGAGGTAACAAGACCTTGAATTTTATTGGTTAGTAGCAGAGATCTAGCAAAATGGTGCAAATGAGCTCTTCAAAATAGGAAAATGAAAATCAGTATATTGGTGACAAAACATTGGGATGAAAGAGTAGAAAAATTTAAAGATGACTCCAAAGTTTTAAACCTAAACTTAGCCTACTGTTTTAGGGTTCTAAAACAGTACTATTTATTGAAATAAGAAGTTTGAAAATATGATTGAGAGAGAGAGGATAATAAAACACCTTTCCTTAGACATGTTGAGTCTGTGGTTTAGGAGGGGTTCTACATGTAGATATCCTATAAAACTTTTACCCATCGAAATAGATTACAGGTGTAGTAATAACAATAGAACATTATTCATGAATACCTCTTGCTTTATGTCTGCAGTTTGTAAAAAGAAAAAAAAATCCAAAATTTGGAGATGGTATTGGCCTGGCCATTAACAAAAGCAAACCAGTTTGCTTAGAACTAGCCATCTTTGCTGCTTCATGATGTAAATTTCTCTACTGATTCATTTCCAAGCTCAGAGGAGCTAATTTCCAAGCTCAGAGGAACTAAGTTAAATAATTTAGAACAATATGCTAAAGATGCTTGATAAGTGTTTATTGATTCATTGACTTCTCTAATACTGTTCATTTAGGTTAGCTGTGAAATATAATCAGATAGAACCTTGTCTCTGCTCCCTTTTAACTGGCTTCTGCAGGTAATAATCACTTCTATTCTCAGAACTGCCATTGCAGTTTCATCTATTTGTTCTTAACTCATATGACTTTTTAAGTTGAGGTCAAAACAGAAATATAACTTTTATAAGTTTCATTTACAAAGCTGAAAGTTTCTTTAAAGTGTTATCTACAACTGTGTTAACTTCCTTTCTGGAAAGCCTGCTCATAAAGTAGCATTTGTTGATTATATAAGATGCTTTTTGTGTTTAAATGCGTGTCATTCTTTTTTTCACAACATTCCTGAATCTTACATAATAAATATTTTAATTATGTAGCAAATTCCATTGCATGCCAGGCAATGAAGAAGTAAAATAAAACATTGTCCCTCCCATTTAGGAATTTACTTACCAGTGGGGGTGAAGAGAGAGCTAAAAACATACCTATAATACATTGTGAGTATTGCGTTATCAGATCTATCTTTGCAGTTGAGTATTACAAAAGCACTAGAAGATGAGGTCACAGTGGTCCCTTGAGGAAGGGATGACTACACCAAGGAAGGGTAGGGAGAGAGGGAGGAAAAAGGAGGGCACTTCAAGCAGAGGCATGTTCAGAAGTTCCAAAGAACGTGTTGCTCTCAATGGAATGACTTTGGATGTTTATTACATTTTTTTTTTCCCACTAAGTTCTCCATTTTTAATGCCTTAGACAAAAAATTGTGCTGGATAATGAGCAGAACCCTGACTTTGCTCTTACCTTTGCTTAATGGGTATTGTATATTCCTAGTGGAGTTTCTTACATACATTTAAGTATCCTCAGTAGACTTCATAAATAATCATCAACATCAAAGATATGTTTCTGTTCTCTCTTACCCTGTACACAGAACTTTTGCGACTTTCAGGACCAGTCATGCAGCAGTCCCAGCAGCCCCAGCCTCTACAGAAGCAGCCACCACAGCCCCAACAGCAGCAGAGACCCCAGCAGCAGCAGCCACATCACCCTCAGACAGAGTCTGTCAACTGTTATTCTGCTTCTGGATCCACCAATCCATACATGAGACGGCCCAATCCAGTTAGTCCTTATCCAAGCTCTTCACACACTTCAGATATCTATGGAAGCACCAGCCCTATGAACTTCTATTCCACCTCATCTCAAGCTGCAGGTTCATATTTGAATTCTTCTAATCCCATGAACCCTTACCCTGGGCTTTTGAATCAGAATAACCAATATCCATCATATCAATGCAATGGAAACCTATCAGTGGACAACTGCTCCCCATATCTGGGTTCCTATTCTCCCCAGTCTCAGCCCATGGATCTTTATAGGTATCCAAGCGAAGACCCTCTGTCTAAGCTAAATCTACCACCCATCCATACACTTTACCAGCCAAGGTTTGGAAATAGCCAGAGTTTTACATCTAAATACTTAGGTTATGGAAACCAAAATATGCAGGGAGATGGTTTCAACAGTTGTACCATTAGACCAAATGTACATCATGTAGGGAAATTGCCTCCTTATCCCACTCATGAGATGGATGGCCCCTTCATTGGAGCCACCTCTAGATTACCATCCAATTTGAGCAATCCAAACATGGACTATAAAAATGGTGAACATCATTCACCTTCTCACATAATCCATAACTACAGTGCAGCTCCGGGCGTGTTCAACAGCTCTCTTCATGCCCTGCATCTCCAAAACAAGGAGAATGACATGCTTTCCCATACAGCTAATGGGTTATCAAACATGCTTCCAGCTCTTAACCATGATAGAACTGCTTGTGTCCAAGGAGGCTTACACAAATTAAGTGATGCTAATGGTCAGGAAAAGCAGCCATTGGCACCAGTCCAGGGTGTGGCTTCTGGTGCAGAGGACGATGAGGTCTGGTCAGACAGTGAGCAGAGCTTTCTGGATCCTGACATTGGGGGAGTGGCCGTGGCTCCAACTCATGGGTCAATTCTCATTGAGTGTGCAAAGCGTGAGCTGCATGCTACAACCCCTTTAAAGAATCCCAATAGGAATCACCCCACCAGGATCTCCCTCGTCTTTTACCAGCATAAGAGCATGAATGAGCCAAAACATGGCTTGGCTCTTTGGGAAGCCAAAATGGCTGAAAAAGCCCGTGAGAAAGAGGAAGAGTGTGAAAAGTATGGCCCAGACTATGTGCCTCAGAAATCCCATGGCAAAAAAGTGAAACGGGAGCCTGCTGAGCCACATGAACCTTCAGAGCCCACTTACCTGCGTTTCATCAAGTCCCTTGCCGAAAGGACCATGTCCGTGACCACAGACTCCACAGTAACTACATCTCCATATGCCTTCACTCGGGTCACAGGGCCTTACAACAGATATATATGATATCACCCCCTTTTGTTGGTTACCTCACTTGAAAAGACCACAACCAACCTGTCAGTAGTATAGTTCTCGTGACATGGGCAGTGGGGAAAGGTCACAGTATTCATGACAAATGTGGTAGGAAAAACCTCAGCTCACCAGCAACAAACGAGGTTATCTTACCACAGCACTTAATTTTCACTGGCTCCCAAGTGGTCACAGATGGCATCTAGGAAAAGACCAAAGCATTCTATGCAAAAAGAAGGTGGGGAAGAAAGTGTTCCACAATTTACATTTTTAAACACTGGTTCTATTATTGGACGAGATGATATGTAAATGTGATTTCACCCCCCTTACAACTCTACACATCTGTGACCACTTTTAATAATATCAAGTCTGCATAGTCATGGAACACAAATCAAACAAGTACTGTAGTATTACAGTGACAGGAATCTTAAAATACCATCTGGTGCTGAATATATGATGTACTGAAATACTGGAATTATGGCTTTTTGAAATGCAGTTTTTACTGTAATCTTAATATTAACTTTTATTTATCAAAATAGCTACCAGAAGCATAAATGAATAGCAGGAAAACACTGAATTTGTTTGGATGTTCTAAGAAATGGTGCTAAGAAAATGGTGTCTTTAATAGCTGAAAATTTAATGCCTTTATATCATCAAGATGCTATCAGTGTACTCCAGTGCCCTTGAATAATAGGGGTACCTTTTCATTCAAGTTTTTATCATAATTACCTATTCTTACACAAGCCTAGTTTTTAAAATGTGGACATTTTAAAGGCCTCTGGATTTTGCTCATCCAGTGAAGTCCTTGTAGGACAATAAAAGTATATATGTACATATATACACAAACATGTATATGTGTACGCACATGTATATGTATAAATATTTGAAATGGTGTTTTAGAAGCACTTTGTCTACCTAAGCTTTGACAACTTGAACAATGCTAAGGTACTGAGACGTTTAAAAAACAAGTTTACTTTCATTTTAGAATGCAAAGTTGATTTTTTTAAGGAAACAAGGAAAGCTTTTAAAATATTTTTGCTTTTAGCCATGCATCTGCTGATGAGCAATTGTGTCCATTTTTAACACAGCCAGTTAAATCCACCATGGGGCTTACTGGATTCAAGGGAATACGTTAGTCCACAAAACATGTTTTCTGGTGCTCATCTCACATGCTATACTGTAAAACAGTTTTATACAAAATTGTATGACAAGTTCATTACTCAAAAATGTACAGTTTTAAGAATTTTCTATTAACTGCAGGTAATAATTAGCCGCATGCTACAGACTCAACAAAGCTAGTTCACTGAAGCCTATGCTATTTTATGGATCATATGCTCTTCAGAGAACTGAATGGCAGTCTGCCTTTGTGTCGATGATTATGTACATTGTGATGTTGTCATTTCTTAGCTTAAGTGTCCTCTTTAACAAGAGGATTCAGCAGACTGATGCCTGCATAAGATAAATAAACAGGGTTAGTTCCATGTGAATCTGTCAGTTAAAAAGAAACAAAAACAGGCAGCTGGTTTGCTGTGGTGGTTTTAAATCGTTAATTTGTATAAAGAAGTGAAAGAGTTGTATAGTAAATTAAATTGTAAACAAAACTTTTTTAACGCAATGCTTTAGTATTTTAGTACTGTAAAAAAAAATTATATATATACATATATATATGAGTTTGAAGCAGAATTCACATCATGATGGTGCTACTCAGCCTGCTACAAATATATCATAATGTGAGCTAAGAATTCATTAAATGTTTGAGTGATGTTCCTACTTGTCATATACCTCAACACTAGTTTGGCAATAGGATATTGAACTGAGAGTGAAAGCATTGTGTACCATCATTTTTTTCCAAGTCCTTTTTTTTATTATTAAAAAAAAAAAAGCATACCTTTTTTAAATACTTGATTTCTTAGCAAGTATAACTTGAACTTCAACCTTTTTGTTCTAAAAATTCAGGGATATTTCAGCTCATGTTCTCCTTATGCCAACATGTCACCTGTGTTTATGTAAAATTGTTGTAGGTTAATAAATATATTCTTTGTCAGGGATTTAACCCTTTTATTTTGAATCCCTTCTATTTTACTTGTACATGTACTGATGTAACTAAAACTAATTTTGTAAATCTGTTGGCTCTTTTTATTGTCAAGAAAAGCATTTTAAAAGTTTGAGGAATCTTTTGACTGTTTCAAGCAGGAAAAAAACATATTACAATGAAAATAGAATGCACTGAGTTGATAAAGGGAAAAATTGTAAGGCAGGAGTTTGGCAAGTGACTGTTGGCCAGCGACTTTTAACTCTCTAAGTTTTTTTGATCCTGTAATCACTGAAGGTACATACTCCATGAGGACTTCCCTTAAACAGGCATGCTGTGCAATAGATTGTACAATTACATTTTGGCCTAAATACATTTTTGCTTACTAGTATTTAAAATAAATTATTAATCAGAGGAGGCATTTGGGTTTTATTGGTCAAATCTTTGTAAGCTGGCTTTTGTCTTTTTAAAAAATATATTGAATTTGTGGTTGTGTCCAATTTGCAAACATTTCCAAAAATGTTTGCTTTGCTTACAAACCACGATTTTAATGTTTTTTGTATACCATAATACCTAGCCCCAAACATTTGGTTACTACATGTGCATTTGGTGATTTTGATCAGCCATTCTTAATATTTGATTTCTGTATCACCTACTGTCATTTGTTAAACTGCTGGCCAACATGAACAGGAAGTATAGTTTGGGGGGTTGGGGAGAGGTTACATAAGGAAGAGAAGAAACTGAGTGGCATATTGTAAATATCAGATCTATAATTGTAAATATAAAACCTGCCTCAGTTAGAATGAATGGAAAGCAGATCTACAATTTGCTAATATAGGAATATCAGGTTGACTATATAGCCATACTTGAAAATGCTTCTGAGTGGTGTCAACTTTACTTGAATGAATTTTTCATCTTGATTGACGCACAGTGATGTACAGTTCACTTCTAAAGCTAGTGGTTAACTTGTGTAGGAAACTTTCGCAGTTTGACACTAAGATAATGAACTTCTGTGTGCATTTTTCTATGCTTTTTTTAAAACTAGTTTCATTTCATTTTCATGAGATGTTTGTTTATAAGATCTGAGGATGGTTATAAATACTGTAAGTATTGTAATGTTATGAATGCAGGTTATTTGAAAGCTGTTTATTATTATATCATTCCTGACAATGCTATGTGAGTGTTTTTAATAAAATTTATATTTATTTAATGCACTCTAAGTGTTGTCTTGCTGAAGTATTTTTAGTGCTTGAATGACTGCCACCTCAATGAAGAAAAGGGAGTAAAAAATTTTTAAAGACACTTTTAAGATAGTTAGTCTTATGTTAAACTGTATCTAAGATAATACCCAAATAATTAAGGCCAAAGTATTTCTCTGGTTAAATGGTGTAGATATTCACTCACTTTTTCTTCCAACTAACTTTTTAGTGTATTCACTTTGCATGTGTAGACAGTATAAAACAGATATAGAGTAAAGCACCTCTAATCTTAGATTGGGAAGTCCCCTCCAGTGTTCTGGGAAGGGTTTCAGTGATAGCAAGTACACTAAAGTTGAATTCATATTGCTTAGATCTAAGGCCAACTCTGTTTTCAGACTCTCATCTTCCACTTCTTGCCTACTTCTTACAGGAAGATACTTCTTCCTGTATGTCAGAAAGGCAGAGCGGCAGGCTGGAAGAATGAGGAGAGGTGGCCTGGAAGGTATCAGACAAATACCCTTGTCCTCATCTAGTCCCACTTGGCTTCAAGAAGCGTGAGACTAAATCATCCTCATCTCTACCCATTCTCTGCCATGTGAATCATCCCATACATAATATCAGTGCACTCCAGCTGAAACACTTACTAGAACCACAAGATGCTAAACAATAGTTGTGGGAATCTTCCAGCCCTCCATCCTTCCCAAATTGGCAGAGAAATCATTTTCATCATGCATGAAGTAAAGGAATTCCCTTTCTCACATTTCTTTCTGTTCATTCTGGGCCAAATCTGATTCAAATAGTGCAATCCAGGAAATGACTACCATTTAGTAACCTCTGAGCTTATTGACTGGGAGATTCCTCCAGGACTCTGCAAGCCAGGATATTAGGAGAAGCCACAACATCTCTGTTAAAACATAGTGATCTAATGACTTGGCTTTCGTTTTAATTTCAACCCTCTGAGTACATTGTCAACCTTCATTTCACCATGCATCATCTGGCTGAACCTTGGGAACCTCCTACTCCACATTTGTGAGTCTCCACTGCCCAGGGCAGGGAGAATTTAAGACTCCACAAGCCTTTGCGGCTAGAGTCCCATTCTGCTAGGATCTCTACTAGTGAAGGCTGGTGATGCTAGCACACTATAAATGAAGGTGTGGGAAGGCTTGCTGCTTCTGAGCCTGCAGGTGGACTTAAACAGGGGAAACAGCTGGAAATGACAGATGAGCCAGCATTCACAAAGCTTTACTGGCCCCTTGCCTCTCCTGGAAAGACATACCAAGGACAAACCTTTTCTTGTAGGCACACAGAGCTGCCCTGTCACACAGTACTACCCATTTCTTCCTCACTTTTTTCAGCTGGTTTATAGTAAAAATCCTTCCACTTCCAGCTTATCTTTGAGTCCTGCTTGATTCCACTGCCCAGCACTCATCAGCTGTGTAAGAGCCAGACTTAGTGAGAAAAGTCATTTTTCAACAAGGGACCTAATCCTTAGAGTGTGGAGAATTTTAGATTGATTTTGTTGGTTTAAAGGCCATCTGGAGGCAAGTATCAAAAAAAAAGGGGGGGGGGGTTCTAGGGAAGCATCTTTTCTTCCCTTAATTGATTTGAGGGGAGTGCTTGTTTCATGAAGACACTTGCTTATTAACTTAAATCACCAAACTTATCAGTAAGGAGTCAGGGACTTTCTTCCTACCACCCCCCAACACCGTCAATACACTCAAAGTTGTTGAAAGAATGAGAAACTGTTCACAAAAGATGCTTAGAAGAGAATTAACTCATTTCTGTTATTTTGGTTTTACTAGGAGAATTCTGTTTCAAAGAACAAAGATACTTTTGTTCCCGTATATTAGAGGCTACCTGCCTAAATTCTCTCTAACCAGGTAATTTCTCACAAATTTCCTTGGTTTTCCCATCCAACATTTATTTACTCTTTAAAAGAGCCACACTTTCCCTCACCTATATACTCAATAAATACGTTTTTTTTTTTTGGAAGGGCTTCTTTTTATGCTGTTTCAAAAGGAGTTAATGTCCTCAATTTGGCATTTTACTCTCTAATGAATTTTTTTTGATACAAATGTATGAGGTATGTGAGAAAGTTTGTTACATATATAATGCATAGTGATCAAGTCAGTGTATTTTAGGGTATCCATCACCCAAGTACATTTTTCTTAAGCATAGTCACCCTATTCTATTTTTTTTTTTTTTTTCTGAGATGGAGTCTTACTCTGTCACCCAGGCTGGAGTACAGTGGCACAATCTCAGGTCACTGCAACCTCTACCTCCTGGGTTCAAGTGATTCTCCCACCTCAGCCTCCCGAGTAGCTGGGACTACAGGCGCATGCCACCACACCTGGCTAATTTTTTGATTTTTAGTAGAGTCAGGGTTTCGCCATGTTGGCCAGACTGGTCTCAAACTCCTGACCTCAGGTGACCCGCCCACCTCGGCCTCCCAAAGTGCTGGGATTACAGGTGTACACCACTGCGCATGGCCAAATATTGACTTCATTCTATCTTACTATATATTTGTATACTTTAAGCCAGTTCTCTTCATTCTCTCTCCCTGCAATCACCCTTCCCAGGCTCTATTATCTGTCTTTCCACTCTCTACCTCCGTGTGATCAAATTTTTTAGCTCCCACATATAACCCACATATAACACGTGATATTTGTCTTGTGCCTGGCTTATTTCACTTAATGACCCCTCAGTGCCATCTACGTTGCTGCAAGTCATAAGATTTCGTTCTTTTCTGTGGCTGCTCCATCATGTGTATACCACATTTTCTTTATCTATTCATCCACTGATGGACATACACATTATTCCATGTCTTTACTATTGTGAATAGTGCTGCCATAAATATGCAGTGCAGAGATCCCTTTGATGTACTGACGTCTTTCCTTTTAGGTCGTAGGAGGATTGTTGGATTGAATGACAGTTCTATTTTTAGTTTAAGAAATTTCCATACTGTCTTCTATAGTGGCTGTACAATTTACATTCCCACAAACAACGTAAAAAGAGTTCCCTTGGCCGGGCGCGGTGGCTCATGGCTGTAATCCCAGCACTTTGGGAGGCCGAGGCAGGCGGATCACGAGGTCAGGAGATAGAGACTATCCTGGCTCACACAGTGAAAACCCATATCTACTAAAATACAAAACACAATTAGCCGGGCGTGGTGGCGGGCGCCTGTAGTCCCAGCTACTCGGGAGGCTGAGGCAGGTGAATGGCGTGAACCCGGAGGCGGAGCTTGCAGTGAGCCGAAATCCCGCCACTGCACTCCAGCCTGGACAACAGAAGGAGATTCCGTCACAAAAAAAAAAAAAAAAAAAGAGTTCCCTTTTCTCTGCATCCTTGCCAACAGTATTTGTTTTGTTTTGTTTTGTTTCAATAATAGCTACTCTGAATGGCAATAAGATGATATCTCACTGTGGCTATAACTTACATTTCTCTGATTATTACTGATATACATCACTGATTATTACTGATAAGCCTGTTTGCCAAATGGCAAATAATCAGTAATAATCTATATCAGATAGACTGTATCATTCTGATTACTGATTATAAACCTGTTTGCCATTTGTATATCTTCTTCTGAGAAATGTCTTTTCACTTACTTTGCCTACTTTTTAAAAAAGATTTGTGCTTTTTTCCTGTTGAGTTCCTTCTATATTCTGGACATTAGTCCCCTGTCAGATGAACAGTTTGCAAACATTTTCTCTCATTCAACAAGTTGTTCTCTCACTCTGTTGATTGTTTCCTTTGCTGTGCAGAAGCTTTTTAGTTTAATATAGTCTCATCTGGCTATTTTTGTCTTTGTTGGCTATGCTTTTGAAGTCTTAGTCAAATTCTTTGCCTTGACCAATGTCCAGGAATGTTTTCTCTAGGTTTTCTTTCTATTATTTTCATAGTTTTAGGTCTTACATTTACGTCTTTAATCCATCTTGATTTGATTTTTGTATACGATGAGAGATCGGGTCTAGTTTCATTCTTCTGCATGTGGCTGTACAATTTTCCCAGCACCATTTATTGAAGAAGGTGTCCTTTTTCTACCGTAAGTTCTTGTCAGCTTTGTCAAAGAACAGTTGACTGTAAATATGCGGCTTTATTGCTGGGTTCTCTATTCTGGTCCACTAGTGTGTGTGTGTGTATGTATTATACACACACATATATATTTTTTTACCAGTACCATACTGTTTTGGTTACTTGTAAATGCATTTTGAAGTTAGGTAACATGATGCTTCCAGTTTTGTTCTTTTTGCTCAGGATTGCTTTGGCTATTTAGGCTCTTTGGGTTTCATATGCATGTTAGGATTTTTCTAATTCTGTAAAAAAATAAATTAGTATTTTGATAGGAATTGTGTTGAATCTATAGATTTCCATGGCCAATGTAGTCATTTTAATGATATTAATTTTTCCAATCCATGAGCATGGGATGTTTTTCTATTTGTGTTGCCTTTAGTTTCTTTCATCAATGTTTGTTCTTTTCCTTGTAGAGATCTTTTACCTCCTTGGTTAAATTTATTCCTAGGGTTTTTTTTTGGAAGGGAGGGTTATCTATTGTAAATGGGATTTCTTTCTCAGCTACATGATTATTAGTGTATAGAAATGCTACTGATTTTTGTGTCCTAGTTTTGTGTCCTGCAACTTTACTGAATTCATTTGTCAGATCTAAGAGTTTTTTTCATGGAGTCTCTAGGTTTGTCTAGCTATAAGATCATCCCATCAGCAAAGAAGGAAACAATTTGACTTCTTCTTTGCCAATTTGGATGCCTTTTCTCTTTCCTGATTGCTCAGGGAACACTTCCAGTATTAAGTTGAAAAAGAGGATAAAAGTGGTCATTTCTGCCTTTTTCCAGCCACTTAGTAAAGGCTTTCAACTTTTGCCAATTGGGTATGATGTTAGCTGTGTGTTTGTCATACGTGGCCTTTATTGTTTTGAGGTGTGTTCCTTCTATGTCCAGTTTGAGTTTTCATCATGAATTGTTGAATTTTATCAAATGCTTTTTCTGCATCTATTAAGAAAATCATATGGTTTTTGTCCTTCATTTTTTGTCAATGCATCGTGTTTATTGATTTACATATATTGAGCAATCCTTGCATCCCTGGGATAAATCCCACTTGATTGTGGTGTATTATCTTTTTGTTGTGCTGTGGATTTGATTTCCTAGTATTTTGTTGAGGATTTTTGCCATCTATATTCATCAGGGATATTGGCCTGTTTTCTTTTTCCTCATATCCTTGTCTGATTTTTGGCATCAGGGTGATGCTGGCCTTGTTGAATGAATTAGAATTCTCTCACCTTTAATTTTTTGGAATAGTTTCAGAAAGATTGGTAATAAGGATTTTTTGTACATTTGGTAGAATTTGGCTAGGGATCCATTCAATCCTGAAATGTTGTTAGGAGACTTTTTATTACTAATTCAATTTTACTACTCATTATTGATCTGTTCAGGTTTTCTATTTCTTTTTGATTCAATCTTAGTAAGATGAATGTTTCTAGGAATTTATTCATTTCATTTAGATTTTCCAATTTGTTAGTATATAGTTGTTTGTAATAGTCTCTGATAAACTTTTGTAATTCTGTGGTATCAGTTGTAATGTCTCCTTTTTCATTTGATTGTGTTTGGATCTATGCTTCTTGGTTAGTCTACCTGGCAGTTTATCATTTTTGTTTATCTTTTTGAAGAAGCAACTTTTTCTTTTGTTGATCCTTTGTACTTTTCTCAGTCTAGATTTCATTTAGTTCTTCTCTGATTTTTATTATTTCTTTTCTTCTGCTAATTCTGGGTTTGATTTGTTCTTGCTTTTCTAGCTCCTTGAGGTACACTGTGAGATTGTTAATTTGTAATCTTTCTACTCTTTTGATGTAGACATTTACTGATATAAACTTCCCTCTTAGTACTGCTTTTGCTGTATCCCACAAGTTTTGGTATATTATGTTTCCATTTTCATTTGTGTCAAAAAATGTAATTTGCATCTTAATTTCTTCAGAAGCATGTTAATTTTATAACTACAGCTTTCAAAGTTCTTAAGTATTGATTTCTAGTTGTATCCCATTGTGGTCTAAGAAGATACTTGATATGATTTTGATTTTTTGACATTTGTTGAGACTGATTTGCAGCCTAACATATGGTCTATCCTGAAAAATGGTGCATTTGCTGATAAAAAGAATGTATATTCCACAGTTGTTGAATAGAATGTTCTCTAAATGTCTGTTAGGTCCATTTGGTCTGAAATCCACTTTAAACTCAATGTTTGTTGATTTTCTGTCTAAATGATCTGTTTAATGCTGAGAATGGAATGTTGAAGTAACTCAGTATTAACATATTGCAGTCTATCTGTTCCTGTAGATCTAGTATTTTTTAATATTTGCTTTATGAATCTGGGTGATCCAGTGTTGGGTACATATATATGTAGAATTGTTATATGTTCTGTCACTGAACTGATCCTTTATTGATATATATATAAAGCTTTATAAAAAACCTGTTCTTGACTACAAATCAAAACCACAATGAGATATCATCTCACACCAGTTAGAATGGCAATTATTAAAAAGTCAGGAAACAACAGATGCTGGCAAGGCTATGGAGAAATAGGAACGCTTTTACACTGTTGATGGGAGTGTAAATTAGTTCAACCATTGTGGAAGACAGTATGGCGATTCCTCAAGGATCTAGAACCAGAAATACCATTTGTCCCAGCAATCTCATTACTGGTCAAAAGGAATATAATCATTCCACTATAAAGACACATGCACACATATGTTTATTGCAGTACTATTTACAATAGCAAAGACTTGGAATCAACCCAAATGCCTATCAATGATAGACTGGATAAAGAAAATGTGGCACATATACACCATGGAATACTATGTAGCCATAAAAAATGATGAGTTCATGTCCTTTGTAGGGACATGGATGAAGCTGGAAGCCATCATTCTCAGCAGACTAACACAGGAACAGAAAACCAAACGCCACCTGCTCTCACTCATAAGTGAGAGTTGAACAGTGAGAACACATGGACACGCGGAGGGGAACATCACACACCAGGGCCAGTCGGGGGGTAGGGGCAGGGCAAGGAAGAGCATTGACACAAACGCCTAATGCATGTGGGGCTTAATAGCTAGGTGACAGGTTGATGGGTGTGACAGACCACTGTGGCACATGTATACCTATGTGGCAAACCTGCATGTTCTGCACATGTATCACAGAAATTAAAGTAAAATAAAAATTTAAAAAAGAAAAAACTGTTATTGACTTAGACTGTTTTATCTGATACATAAGTATAGCCACTCCTGCTCACTTTCAGTTTCATTTTGCACAGAATAACTTTCTATCCTTTTGCTTTTTATCTATTTGTCTTTATAGGTGAATTTTTTTGTAAGAAGCATATAGTTTGATCACAGTTTTAAAAAAATCCATTCAGCCATTCTACAACATTTAAGTGGAAAATTTAATCTATTTATGTTAAAGATTATTATTGATATGGGAGGTATTGTTCCTATAATATTGCTAATTATTTTCTGGTTGTTTTGTGTATTTTTCATTTCTTTCTTTTTCTCTTATTGTCATTGTGATCCTGGTGGATTTCTGTAGTGGCACCATTTGAGTCCTTTCTCTTCCTCCTTTGTGTGATTTCTTTACCAGTAGGTTTTATACTTTCTTGTGTTTATTATATGTCCTTTTGCTTTTAGGTTTAGGACACCCTTAAGCATTTTTTGTAGAGCTATTCTAGTGGTAAAATATCCCTCAGCATTTGCCTGTCTGGAAAAGACTTTATAAAAGATATTTTGCTAGGTATAGTATTGTCTGGCAGGTTTTTTTTTTTTTTCTTTCAGCACTTTGAATATATCATCCCATTCTCTTCTGGCCTGAAAGGTTTTTGTTGAGAAACTCACTGTTACTCTGATGGGATTTCTTTTATAAGTGACTAGTCACTTTTCCCTTGCTGCTTTTAGAACTTGCTGTTTATCTTTGACTTTAGTCTGGCTGTAATGTACTGTAGAGACCTTTTTGCCTTGTTTGGTCCAGGGATCACTGACCCTCCTGTATCTGAATATCTAAATATCTTGCTAGAACCAGGAGGTTTTCATATATTATCTTGTTAAATAAAGATAATATATGAAATAATAAACACAAACTATAAATGTTTTCTAATATTTTTTTCCTTTTCCCTTGGGGATACTAATAATTTAAATATTGGACCACTTTTTGTCCAAAATGTAACTCAGGTTTTGCTCATTCTTTCCTATTTTTTTCTTCATTATTGTCTGGCTAGATTATTTCAGAAGACCTGTCTTCAAGTCTTAGGATTTTTTTCTTCTGACTAGTCTAGTCTATTGTTGAAATTTTCAAATGCATTTTCTATTTCCTTTAATGAATTCTTCTAGAATTTTTTTTTTTTTTTTGGTTGGGGGGTGGTGAAGAGACAGTCTTGCTCTGTCACCCAAGCTGGAGTGTAGTGGCACAATATTGGCTCACTGAAACCCTGCCTCCCGGGTTCAAGCGATTCTCCTGCCTCAGCCTCCCAAACAGCTGGGACCACAGGTATATGCCACCACACCTGGCTAATTTTTGTAGTTTTTGTAGAGACAGGGTTTAACCATGTTGGCCAACCTGGTCTCAAACTCCTGGCCTCAAGTGATCCATCCGCCTCAGCCTCCCAAAGTGCTGGAATTACAGGCATGAGCCACCACACCCTGCCACTTCTAGAATTTCTATTGGGTTCTTTTTTTCAAATATCTCTTTGAAAAGTTGTTCATATTCTGAATTGTTTTTCTAATTTCTCTGTATTATTTGTCAGAATGCTCTCATATCTCACTGATCTGCTTTAAAATCAATATTTTGAATTCTTTATCTGGAATTTCAAATATTTCTTTTAGACTAAGATCTTTTGCTGGAGAATTATTGTGTTCCTCTGGAGATGTTGTATTTTCTTGCTTTGTGTCTGTGTCCTTGCATTAATATCTGTGCATCTGGTTTAACAGTCACTTTTTCACATTTTTAAATTTACTTTCACATGGGAGAATTTTTCCTGAAGTTGCATCTATGTTAGCTGAGTAGGGCACTTCAACTTTGATTCTGGGTATATGCAGTAGGTAGTCTCCATAGATTTCTTTAGCTGTAAACAGTGTTACTGGTTTCTGTGATTTCCTCAATGGGTTAGGGTGTAGTTATTAGTGCAGGATACAGTGAAGTTGTACTGGGGACTAAGATGCCACGTAGGCCGGTCTTAAGGCCCCGGTGGTGACAGTGGTGGGCTGAGCATGCCTATCTTTGTGCTTCAAGATGGTGTACCCTGGCACCTATGTTGGTGGTTACTGATTCTTGGGCCTCAAGGTGGCTTGCTCAGATGCCAGTAGTGGCAGGGGTCGAGGGGGTCTCAGGCTCCTAGATAGCTGGTGTGGCATGGGCAATAGCAGTAGCCATGGCAAGATGATTTCTTTGGGTCCTAATCGGTGTGCACTGTTATTGACAGTAGCTGTGATGGGCTAGGCAGGCCTGTCTCCAAGGTCTACAGTTGGTGCTTGCAGGTATATGCCAGCTGAGGAGGTACAGGCTGTGAGTTAAGGCCCAACCTCAGGCCTGCAGGGGTGCTGAGGTACATGAGGCAGTGGATTGGTTGGGCAATCCCCACATCCCCAGGCCATGTGCTCTGTCTTGGATTGGGGGAGGGCAAAATGAGCTGGGCAGGCTTGTGTTCATGTTCCCTAATGGTGACAGCAGCGACCAGCCATGATGGGCATGGGTGGGCAATCCCCAGGCCCCAGGTAGAGTGCTCTGCTTGGTAAAGAGGCAGTAGCAGCTGCACTGAGGACTTGCCTGGGTGGTCAGTCTGAGCCAATGGGTGGGAAACATGCAAACCCCATTCATACCCCAGTCCTAGTGGGGCTGGCCCCTCCAGCAGTGAAAGCCCATGACTAGCTTACACCTTCTTGGTCATAAGAGCAAGTCCCAAAGACAACTCACACCCTGTTCATATCCTAATCTCCATCCTGGGGTTGCCCACTTCCTGGCAGCAGCAGCTGCAGCCCACACCTTGCTCACTTCCTACCCCAGGTGAGAAAACACTCCTAGCTCACTCCTGAGTTCCATCAGCAACAGCCTGAGTTTCTGTAATGCCTCAGTCCTGGCACCACTGGGTCCTAGGACAGTGTGTAGTCTGCTACAGGCTAGATTTGGAAATGGTTCCTTGCTATAGCTGCCTAGGTCTCAGAAAAGGTATGCGACTCAGTGCAAGATCCCTTCTTGGAGTAGTTTCATTCTGTGATCTCCCTGCAGCTCCCTATGTTAGTTTCAGGGGTTGGGAGGGTCAAGGGGTTCTCCAACAGCCCAGATTGCACAATTTTACAGTAGGGATGTGGAAGTCTCTCACTTACCCTTTCCCTGAGTTGGGAAGTCACTCCAGCTCCCAGGTGATCCTGGCCAGGCAGGTTTCTAATCAATTCTTAATTCACACAAAAATGAGAATTATATTTAGTGAAATAGTAGTTATATAAAGTTACTTGACTTCCTACCTCACTCCCCCAAAAAGAATGAATTCTGGTAATTCATGAAATTAAGGACTTACAGGTATATTCACTAAGCACTTGCTTTTATTCCTTGCAAAAAATAGTAATGTCAATAGAAATTTGAGTGTTGGTGCTTGAAAACTGAGTTGTCTGTGGTGCTCTCACACCCTTCTCTCATTGGGAGGCTCTTTATTTTGGTCTTAAGGATTGAAATGAAGCACAGAAAACAGTACACAGTTGATGCTCCACATATGTGGATGCAATCAACCATTGGGAATATTTGGGGATAAAAATGAATGGTTGCATCTGTGCAGAACATGTAAAGACTTTTTTGTTATTTCCCAAATGATACATTGTAACAACTATATACATGGCATTCCTCTTATATTAGGTATTAGAAGTAGTCTAGAGATGATCTAAAGTATAGGGGAGGGTGTGTATAGGTTATTTACAAATACTAAACCATTTTATATGAGGGACTTGAACATCCCTGTGTTTTTGGTATCTTTGGGGGATCAAAGAACCCCACAGATACACAAGGGACAACTGTAGTAGAAGTTACCTGGCTTTGGATTCAGACTTGAAGCTTTTTCAGTTGTGGACATTGAGCCTTATCTGAAAAAAAATCCAGATAATATGCACCCATCATAGGGTTATGGTGAAGATTAAACGTGAATGTAAAGCTTTAAGCATGAAGTAACAATAAATGGTTTTTTCTATTAATACAAAAGATGTTTTTCATCTCTCTTCCTCCTCTTTGCTTCATATTAGGAGGTTTCTTCTACTGACCACATCTTAGAGCTCTGCTAGCTGAGCCCTATAGCCCCTTCTCCCCTTTTCCCATAAGCAAGATCCCCAATTCCTCCTCTGACAAAACAGGTTTACATAACAGCAAAAAGAACACTTGATCATGAAGCATAACTAGGACTCCCAAATTAGAAGATAGTCACAAAGCAGGGAAATAATTCCCTATCTGTAATCTTGTAATGCCTTAAATTGCTCTCAGATGAGGTTACTATTCCCCAGTGACTGTGTGGGAACTCTAGTAGTTGGAGGGACATCACAAGTTTCTAACATACCAAATATATATCAAACACTAATAAAAAGCACAAACAATTCAAGAGCTAGCAGCAGAAAAAAAAAATCAAAGAGAAAAAAGTGAGGACATATTTGTATTTTCATTTCATAAAATTAATGTTTATAATATCTGTGCCTGAAACAGATATATTAGAATAAAGTATTTTTAAGGCAGAGTATGTTAAAAGGGACAGGATTAGGAGACAGAGGATATACTTTTTTCTCCTACTGAACTGGGAAAGTGAAAGATCTAAACCAAAAGTTAAATGTTGGTCAAATCTATTAAATTGGCAAATAAAGCATTTTCAAATTTTAAAAAATTAGAGGTAAAAGGAGAATTTGGCTGCATGTGGTGAGACAACACAATGCGAGTACAACCTTTGCTGGTGCCAAATGGATGTCTCCATCCTCTTGCTAATATCTCGTACAAACTGATGCAAAAGTAAGAGTTGAAGTGATCCTGGAGAATGTTAAGAGCTACAAAAATGGAGAAGGCCAAACGTTGGCCCAAGGAAACCTTAATAGGAAAGAGATTCTTCATTCTTAGTGGTGTGCTGAAAACAGCTGGGAACTAAATACAGTAAATCCCTGGCTGGAAGATTTTGCCTCTGGAGAAAAGTTCTACAAGATGCAGCTAATAACTTGACAGAGGAATCTTATTCTCAATGGGGACTGATTGAAACCAAGGTCACCGCCTCCTACAAAAAAATTGAGAACAGCTGGTATGGAGTTGACCTCTAATAGGGCCTGTACCCTGTGATTATGGGGGTTTCCGGAAGCAGGACATGGCTGGAGACAGTCTTTCCTGACTTTATCCTGAGGCCCAAATCTGTAATACAGAGCCCAGGAGGCCAGGTCCATGCCTCTTTCCTCCTAGGCTCAGAGTTCCTGAGTTAGCCTGTTGTGACGAAAGAACAAGACCTAAAGGAGTCTGCAAACACACAGTTCATGACAGCAAAGAGGCCCTGGCAAACTGTTCTATCACGTGGTGCACATGGCTACAAGACAGCTATCTCTAAGTTAATACAAGCCTTACTTTTCCCCATTCTTTACCTAAATGCATGTTCAATTAAAAATTTATTAACAGAGTCTCACATGAGAGAGACAAATAGAGTGGTGATTAGTAAAGCATAAGCATGGTTGACTGAGGGACCTGGGTCCAGACAGGGTTTCATCAACTACAAGCTTGTTATTTATTAGCAAGTTAGTAAACTTCTCTATGAGTTTGTCAGTAAAATGAGGATAATACCTACACCTCAGGGAACTTAAGAGAATTAAGTGAGATCATTCATGTATGTCAGTTATTGGCATAGTCTCTGTCATTATGTGTTTCAAAAATGATAGCTATTGGAGTTTAATTTTCTATAAATCTGAGTTTCACTTGGCATTCATTAATTTCAAAGCAAAATGTTTTTATAAAGTTTCAAAAGGTAACAAAGTTCAACTACACCTTCATTCAATAATATGGATGAATCTAACAAATATTTAGCAAAAGAAGCCACACACAAGAGTACATAGTGTATTATTTAGTGCATATGAAGTTCAAAATAGACAAAGCAAAACTATGTATTTTGAAAATCAAGGTAGTTACACTTTAGAGAAGATGGGGGTTGGTAGTGGGTAGTGATCAGCAGAGGGCTTGAGATGGAGGGATTTCTGATTCTAAAGTGCTGATAATATTCTGTTTCTGTATCTGGAAGCTGGTTACATGAGTGTACGCACTTGATGAAAGCTCACTGACCTTTGTACTTACGATTGGTACTCTTTTCTGATATAGGTTAGACTTCATTACAAAGTTCACTAAATAAAGTTTTAAAAAGATAACAAAGTCGTCATCACTTTTCCTATTATGGACAACTAGCTCCTCCCATTCATTCATTTTACAAATACTTATTAACTGCCTACTATGTATGTTCCAGGCACCATTCTAGATGCATGAGGCACATCAGCAAATAAGAATCCTCCATTTTCAGGGAGGGAAAAGAGGGGCAGAAGAAACCTGGCTAAAACTCCTGTTAATTAAGTTTCAATTTCTTCATGAGGCAAATGAAGATGATAAATATCCTGTCTACTTTTCAGAATATATTTACGCATTCTAAAGCCTATCAGAAAAAGAAAAATCTTCTCCCCCAAGATCTCATAAACAACACACATTGAACTCGTGAGTAGTACCCTCAATGATTTCCTCATTGAGAGAAAGAGGAAATGAGACTGAGAGAAAAGTATTTTTCTCACTGAATGCTGAGGCTCAGGCCTGTAGCCTCAGCTACTGGGGAGGCTGAGGCAGGGGGATTGCTTGAGTCCAGTTGTGGGCTGTAGTGCACTAGGCTGATCAGGTATTTGCACTAATTTTGGCACCTCTCTGGCAAGGCAGTCTTGGTCTGGAAGAGGAAGCATCCCAGTTTCCAGTTCCTTCCCATAAACTAGAAGGGCAGAGAAGACCTTATTTGTAAAGTTCTAACCTGTCTGGGGGCTGCCTGAAGGTCTAGTCTGTTTTGCCTAACTTACAGCTCAAATAAAGAGAAGCAATAGGTGCTGTTTATGAAAGCTACAGAGAGACTAAGACCAGCAGACGCCTGGAGCAAAAGGTTATGGGTAGAGACCTACAATAGGCCATGTAAGGTCCTAAGAAGCTAAAGGTGAGACTCTTTGGAAAAGTAAAACATTCAAGAATCACCTTGTATATGGGGAAAATTGAGAAAGTCACACAAAGGCTCAGAATAGACCCATATACAAAAAAGACTGAAGAAGAATTTGTTTTCCATTCAGGCTGGTCCCAGGGCCTAGAGAACCAGCTAATAAAAGGACTACCCCTGCTCAGAGACAGTCCATAAAGACTGGGAGACATGGCTGTTTTTCTAAATGCTCAATTTTAAAACAATTTTAAACAAATTCACAAGGCATACAAGGAAACAGGAAAACATGTATAACCCATACCAAAGAAAAAAGTAAACTTCCAGAAATAAATCCCTTTTCCATCCTCCCAAAACCACAGATTTACTAGGTAAAGACTTTAAGATAATTATGTTATTCAACAAAACAATCATACCAATTAAAAATGAGCAAAGGACTCGAATAGACATTCTTCCAAAAAAGATATACAAATGCCCAATAAGTACATGAGAAGATGCTCATCATATCATTTGGGAAATGCAAATAAAATCCACAATGATGGCCAGGCATGGTGGCTCATGCCTGTAATTCCAGCACTTTGGTAGGCCAAGGCAGGTGGATCATCTGAGGTCAGGAGTTTGAGACCAGCTTGGCCAACATGGTGAAACCCTGTCTCTACTAAAAATACAAAGATTTGCTGGGCATGGTAGTGCATGCCTGTAATCCCAGCTACTGGGGAGGTTGAGGCAGGAGAATCGCTTCCACCTGGAAGGCAGAGATGGGAGTGGGCTGTAATTGTGCCACTGCACTCCAGCCTGGTGACAGAGTGAGACTCTGTCTCAAAAAAAAAAAAAAAAAAAATTCACAATTCACAATGAAATGTCATTCTATCCCCGTTAAAATGGCAATTATAAAAAAAAAAAGAAAGAAAGAAAAGAAAAGAACAGGTATTAGTAATGATATGGGGAAATTGGAACCCTTGTGAATTAATAGTGAGAATGTAATGGTGCAGCCACTGTGGAAAGCAGTAAGGCTGTTCCTCAAAAAATGAAACATAGAATTACCATATGACCCAGCAATTCTACTTCTAGGTATATATCCAAAATTATTAAAAAGCAGTGACTCAAACAGTCACGCTTGATATATACACTCATGTTCGCAGTAGTATTGTTCACAATAGGTGGAAGCAATCCAAATGTCCATTGACAGATGAGTAAACAAAAATGTATATACACACACACTATTCAAATTCTTCAAAGAGGAAGAAAATTCTTCTAAAAGGAAGGAAATACTTGCACATTCTACAACGTGGATGAACCTTGAACACATTGTGTTAAACAAGTCAGACACAAAATGACTGATACGGTATAATTTCACCTACGCAAGGCAATTGGAGTAGTTGAATTCAGAGAGACAGAAAGTAGTATGTTGGTTGCCAGGGGCTGGGAGTAGGAAGAAATGGGGAGTTACTGATTAATTGGTATGGTGTTTTCATATGGAAAAAAATTTTTTTAATTCTGTAAATGGATGATGGTGATGGTCCATGGTTAAAATGGTAAATTGTTGTGTATATTTTACCACAAAAAAAAAAAAAAACCCTTGGTTTTTTGGTGAAAATGGTAAATTATTGTGCATATTTTACTACAATTAAAAAAAACCTTAAATTTGCTAAAAGAACTAAAGCAAAACATGGACAAAGAACTAAACAAAATCAGAAAAAAAACAATTATATGAAAAAGAAATTATAAAAAGGAACTAAAATGCCAGAGCTGAAAATAACTGAATTGAAAAAGTCACTATTCAGAGGTGGCTGACAAAATGTCTGAATAGGAACAGCTCCAGTCTGCAGCTCCCAGCGAGATCAATGCAGAAAGTGGATGATATACACATTTCCAACTGAGACACCTGGCTCATCTCACTGGGACTGGTCAGACAATGGATGCAGCCCACGGAGGGCTAGCAGAAGCAGGGTGGGACGTTGCCTCACCCAGGAAGTGCAAGGGGTTGAGGAACTCCCTCCCCCAGCCAAGGGAAGCCCTGAGGGACTGTGTCACAAGGAACGGTGCACTCCGGCCCACATACTATGCTTTTTCCATGGTCTTCACAACCCGCAGACCAAGAGATTCCCTCAGATGCCTACACCACCAGGGCCCTGGATTTCAAGCACAAAACTGAATGGCCATTTGGGCAGACACCAAGCTAGCTGCAGGTGTGCTTTTTCATACCCCAGTGGCACCTGGACCTCCAGCGAGACAGAACCCTTAACTCCCGTGGAAAGGGGGCTGAAGCCAGGGAGTCAAGTGGTCTAGCTTAGTGGATCCCACCCCCCACAGAGCCCAGCAAGATAAGACCCACTGGCTTGAAATTCTCACTGCCAGCACAGCAGTCTGAAGTCAACCCGGGATGCTCAAGCTTGATGGGGGGAGGGACACCCACCATTACTGAGGCTTGAGTAGGCGGTTTTCTCCTCACAGTATGAACAAAGCTTCCAGGAAGTTCAAACTGGGCAGAGCACACGGCAGCTCAGCAAAGCCGCTGTAGCCAAACTGCCTCTCTAGATTCCTCCTCTCTGGGCAGGGCATCTCTGAAAGAAAGGCAGTAGCCCCAGTCAGGGGCTTTTAGATAAAGCTCCCATGTCCCTGGGACAGAGCACCTGGGGGAAGGGGCGGCTGTGGGTGCATCTTCAGCAGACTTAAATATTCCTGCCTGCTGGCTCTGAAGACAGCAGTGGATCTCCCAGCACAGTGCTCAAGCTCTGCTAAGGGACAAACTGCCTCCTCAAGTGGGTCCCTGATCCCCATGCCTCCTGACTAGGAGACACCTCCTCAGCAATGGTCAACAGACACCTCATACAGGAGAAGTCCAGCTGGCATCTGGCAGTTGCCCCTCTGGGACGAAGCTATCAGAGGAAGGAACAGACAGCAATCTTTGCTGTTCTGCAGCCTCCATTGGTGATACTCAGGCAACAGGGTCTGAAGTAGACCACCAGCAAACTCCAGCAGACCTGCAGCAGAGGGGCCTGTTAAAAGGAAAACTAACAAACAGAAAAGAATAGCATCAACATCCAGAAAAAGGACATCCACACAGAACCCCCATCCAAAGGTCACCAACATCAAAAACCAAAGGTAGATAAATCCACAACAATGAGAAAAAAAAAGAACAACAACAACAACAGTGAAAAAAGGCTGAAAGTTCCAAAAACGTGAATGTCTCCTCTCCTCCAAAGGATCACAACTCCTTGCCAGCAAGGGAACAACTGAACAGAGAATGAATATGAACTGACAGAAGTAGGCTTCAGAAGATGGGTAATAACAAACTTTTTCGAGCTAAAGGAGCATGTTCTACCCCAATGCAAGGAAGCCAAGAACCTTGAATAAAGGTTAGACAAATTGCTAACTAGAATAACCAGTATAGAGAAGAAAAACAAGCTGATGGAGCTGAAACACAGCATGAGAACTTTGTGAATCACTCATAAGTATCAATAGCCAAATCAATCAAGCAGAAGAAAGGACATCAGAGACTGAAAATCATCTTAATGAAATAAAGCGTGAAGAGAAGATTAGAGAAAAAAGAATGAAAAGAAATGAACAATGCCTCCAACAAATATGGGACTATGTGAGAAGACCAAACCTGTGTTTCACTGGTGTACCTGAAAGTGATGGGGAGAATGGAACCAAGTTGGAAAACAGTCTTCAGAATATTATTCAGGAGAACTTCCCCAACCTAGTGAGACAGGCCAACATTCAAATTCAGGAAATACAGAGCACACCACAAAGATACTCCTTGAGAACAGCAACCCCAAGACACACAATCGTCAGATTCACCAAGATTGAAATGAAGGAAAAAATGTTAAGAGCAGCCAGAGAGAAAGGTCTGGTTATCCACAAAGGGAAGCCCATCAGACTAACAGTGGATCTCTTGGCAGAAATCCTACAAGTCAGAATAGAGTGGGGTCCAATATTCAACATTCTTAAACAAAAGTATTTTCAGCCCAGAATTTCATATCCAGCCAAACTAAGCTTCATAAGTGAAGGAGAAATAAAATCCTTTACAGACAAGCAGATGCTGAGATGTCATCACTAGACCTGCCTTATAAGAGAGCTCTTGAAGGAAACACTAAACATGGAAAGAAACAACCAGTACTAACCACTGCAAAATCATTCCGAATTGTAAAGACCATTGACACTATGAAGAAACTGCATCAACTAATGGGCAAAATAACCAGCTAGCATCATAATGACAGGATCAAATTCACACATAACAATATTAACCTTAAATGTAAATAGGCTAAATGCCCCAGTTAAAAGGCAAAGACTGCCACATTGGATAAAGAGTCAAGACCCATCGGTGTGCTGCTGTATTCAGGAGGCCAATCTCACGTGCAAAGACACACATGGGCTCAAAATAAAGGGATGGAGGAACATTTACCAAGCAAATGGAAAGGAAAAAAAAAAAAAAGCAGGTGTTACAATTCTGGTCTCTGATAAAATAGACTTTAAAGTAACAAATATCAAAAAATACAAACAAGGGCATCACATAATGGTAAATGGATCAGTGCAACAAGAGCACTGATTTAATATATATCTTAAATATATATGCACCCAATACAGAAGCACCCAGATTCATAAAGCAAGTTCCTGGAGACCCACAAAAGGACTTAGACTCCCACACAATAATAGTTGGAGGCTTTGATACTTCACTGTCAATATGAGATCAACAATACAGAAGATTAACAAGGATATTCAGGACTTGAACTCAGCTCTAGACCAAGCGGACCTAATAGACATCTACAGAACTCTCCACCCCAAATCAACAGAATATACACACTTCTCAGCATCACATCACACTTATTCTAAAACTGACCACATAATTGGAACTAAAACACTCCTCAGCAAATGCAAAAAATAAAATAAAATAAACCAGAAATAATAACAAACCATCTCTCAGAACACAGTGCAATCAAATTAGAACTCAGGATTAAGAAACTCACTCAACTACATGGATACTGAACAACCTACTCCTGAATGACTACTGGGTAAATAACGAAATTAAGGCAGAAGTAAAGATGTTCTTTGAAACCAATGAGAATAAAGAAACAAAATACCAGATTATCTGGAAGTGTTTAGAGGAAAATTTATAGAACTAAATGCCCACAGGAGAAAGCAGGAAAGATCTAAAATCGATACCCTAACATCACAATTAAAAGAACTAGGGAAACAAGAGCAAACAAATTGAAAAGCTAGCAGAAAACAAGAAATAACTAAGATCAGAGCAGAACTGAAGGAGACAGAGACACAAAAAAAACCTTAAAAAAAAAAAAATCAATGAATCCAGGAGCTGGGATTTTTTTAAAAAGATCAACAATTTGGATAGACTGCTAGCCAGACTAATAAAGAAGAAAAGAGAGAAGAATGCATAGACACAATAAGAAAAGATAAAGAAAATATCACCACTGATCCTACAGAAATAAAAACTACCATCAGAGAATATTACAAACACCTCTACACAAATAAACTAGAAAATCTAGAGGAAATGGATAAATTCCTGGACACATACACTCTCCAAAGACTAAACCAGGAAGAAGTCGAATCCCCGAATAGACCAATAACAAGTTTTTAAATTAAGGCAGTAATTAATAACCTACCAACCAAAAAAAGCCCAGAACCAGACATACTCACAGCCAAATTCTATCAGGGGTACAAAGAGGAGCTGGTACCATTCCTTCTGAAACTATTTTAAATAATAGAAAAAGAGGGACTCCTCCCTAACTCATTTAATGAGGCCAGCATCATCCTGATACCAAAACCTGGCAAAGACACAATAAAAAAAGAAAATTTCAGGCCAATATCCCTAACAAACATCGATGCAAAAATCCTCAAGAAAATATTGGCAATTCGAATCCAGCAGCACATCAAAAAGCTTATCCACCACGATCAAGTCAGCTTTATCCCTGGGATGCAAGGCTGTTCAACATACACAAATCATAAACATAATCCATCACATAAACAGAACCAATGATAAAAGTCACGTGATTATCTCAATAGATGCAGAAAAGGCTTTTGATAAAATTCAACATCGCTTCATGCTAAAAACTCTCAATAAACTAGGTATCAATGGAACTTATGTCAAAATAACAAGAGCTATTTATGACAAACTCACAACTAATATCATACTGAATGAGCAAAAGCTGGAAGCATTCACTTTGAAAACCAGCACAAGACAAGGATGCCCTCTCTCACCATTCCTATTCAACATATTATTGGAAGTTCTGGCCAGGGCAATCAGATAAGAAAAAGAAATAAAGGGAATTCAAATAGGAAGAGAAGAGAGGAAGTCAAATTGTCTCTGATTGCAGATAACATGATTTTATATTTAGAAAACCCCATAGTCTTGGCCCAAAATCTCCTTAGGCTGATAAGCAACTTCAGCAAAGTCTCAGGATACAAAATCAATGTGCAAAATTCATAAACATTGCTATACACCAATAATAGACAGAGAGCCAAACAATGAGTGAACTCCCATTCACAATTGCTTCAAAGGAATAAAATACCTAGGAATCCAGCTTACAAGGGATGTGAAGGATCTCTTCAAGCAGAGCTACAAACCACTGCTCAAGGAAATGACAGGACACAAACAAATGGAAAAATATTCCATGCTCATGAATAGAAAGAATCAATACCGTGAAAATGGCCATACTCCCCAAAGTAATTTATAGATTCAATGCAATTCTCAACAAGCTACCATTGACTTTCTTCACAAAAATAGAAAACAGACTAAATTTCATATGGAACCAAAAAAGAGCCCGTATAGCCAAGACAATCCTAAGCAAAAAAACAAAGCTGGAGGCATCATGCTACCTGACCTCAAACTATACTACAAGGCTACAGTAACCAAAACAGCATGGTACTGGTACCCAAACAGATATATACACCAATGGAATGGAACAAAGGCTTCAGAAATAATGCCACACATTTACAACCATCTGATCTTTGACAACCCTGACAAAAAGATGCAATGGGGAAAGGATTCCCTATTTAATAAATGGTGTTGAGAAAACTGGTTAGCCATATGCAGAAAACTGAAACTGGACCCCTTCCTTAGACCTTATATAAAAATTAACTCAAGATGGATTAAAGACTTAAACATAAATCTAAAACCATAAAAACCCTAGAAGAAAACCTAATCAATACCATTTGGGACATAGGCATGGGCAAAGACTTCATGACTAAAACACCAAAAGCAATGGCAACAAAAGCCAAAATTGACAAATGAGATCTAATTAGACTAAAAAGCTTCTGCACAGCAAAAGAAACCATAATCAGAGTGAACAGGCAACCTACAGAATGGGAGAAAATTTTTGCAATCTATCCATCTGATAAAGGGCTAATATCCAGAATCTACAAAGAACTTAATTTTGCAAGAAAAAGACAAACAACCCCATCAAGAAGTGGGCGAAGGATATGAACAGACACTTCTCAAAAGAAGACATTTATGCGGCCAAAAAACATATGGAAAAAAGTTCATCATCACTGGTCATTAGAGAAATGAAAATCAAAACCACAATGAGATACCATCTCGTGTCAGTTAGAATGGCAATCATTAAAAAGTCAGGAAACAATATATGCCATAGAGGATGTGGAGAAATAGAAACGCTTTTACACTGTTGGTGGGAGTGTAAATTAGTTCACCCATTGTGGAAGACAGTGTGGTGATTCCTCAAGGATCTAGAATCAGAAATACCATTTGTCCCAGCATTCCCATTACTGGGTATATACCCAAAAGATTATAAATCATTCTACCAAAAGGACACATGCACACATATGTTTATTGCAGCCCTATTCACAATATCAAAGACTTGGAACCAACTCAAAAGCCCATCAGCGATAGACTGGATACAGAAAATGTGGCACATATACACCATGGAATACTATGAAGCCATAAAGGATGAGTTCATGTCCTTTGCAGGGACATGGATTAAGCTGGAAACCATCATTCTCAGCAAACTAACACAAGAACAGAAAACCAAACACATGTTCTCACTCATAAGTGGGAGCTGAACAATGAGAATACATGATACATGGAGGGGAACATCACACACCAGGGCATGTTGGGGGGTGGGGGGGCTAGAAGAGGGACAGCATTAGGAGAAATATCTAATGTAGATGATGGGTTGATGGGTGCAGCAAACTACCATGGCATGTGTATATCTATGTAACAAACCTGCACGTTCTGCAATGTATCCCAGAACTTAAAGTATAATTTTGTTTTAAAAGTCTCTATTCAGGTTCAACAGCAGATTTGAGCCAGCAGAAGAAAACAACAGTGAACTTGAAGAAAGGACATTTAAAATTATCAAGTCTAAAAGCAGAAAGAAAAAAAGACTGAAGAAAAGTATAGAGCCTAAGGAATTAATGAAATACCATCAAGCTAAACAATATAAACTGTATGGAAGTCTCTGAAGTGTGGGTGGTCAGAGAGTTTCTTTGAAGAAATAATGGCCAGAAACTTTCTAAATTTGATGAAAGACACAAATATACATCCAAGAAACTTGAAAAACCTAATTAGGATAAACCCAAGAAAATGTTTATTATGTACAAGGGAGGCCCAATATGATTATTAGCCAATTTCTCAGCAGAAACTTTGAAGACTAGAAGGCGCTGGAATGATATATTTAAAGTGCTGAAATATAAAACTCAGCTAAGAATTCTATATTTGGCAAAACAGTGCCTTTAAAATGAGGGAGGAGTAAAGACATTCCCAGATAAACAAAAAACATAACCACTAGACCTGCCCAGCAAGAAATACTAAAGGGAGTCTTTTGCATTGAAATAAAAAAAAAATTAGACAGTAACTCAAAGTTTTATGAATATATAAATATCTCTGGAAAAAGTAAACACATGGGCCAATATAAAAATCAGTATTTTTATAATCTTGGTTTCTCATTCTACTTTTAATTTTCCACATGATTTAAAAGACAAATGCATAAAATAGTTATAAATCTGTAGTTATAGGCATGTAATGTATAAAGATGTAATCGGTGATGTCAATAACAAAGTGAATGAGAAAAAAGAACAGCATAGGTGTAGAGTTTTTGTAAGCAATTGAAGCTGAATTGGTATAAATTCAAAAAAGATTGTTATAACTTTAGAATATTATATGTAGTCCCTATGGTGACCATAAAGAATATAAAAAATGTACACAAGAGGAAATGAGAAGGGAATCAAAACTTGTCATGACAAGCAGTCAACTAAGGCAGTAATGGAGAAAAAGAGGAAGAAAAAGCTGCTAGAAGGTAGACAGCAACCAAATAAAATGGCAAAAGTAAGTCCTCTCCAATGAATAATTACATTAAATGTAAATGGATTACACTTTCCAATCAAAAGACATAGACTGGCAAAACTGATTAAGGAAAACAGGATACAATTTTATGCTATCTACAAGATATTCATTTTAGAGCTAAGGATACACATAGATTAAGAATGAAAGAATGAGAAAAGGTAATCCATGCAAACATTAACCAAAAGAGAGTAAGGATGACCATATTTATATTAGACAAAGTCTACTTTTTTCAGATGTACAGGGAACATTCTTCAGAATAGACCATATGTTAAGCAACTGAAGCTTAACAAAAAAGTCTTAATAAATGTTAAACATTTATTAACAAAAATCTTAATAAATGTTAAAAGGTTGATATCATACAAAGTATCCCTTACAATTATAATGGAATGAAACTAGAAATCAGTAGCAGAAGGAAAACTGGAAAATTCACACACACTGAAATTAAACAAGATATTCAAACAACCAATGGCTTAAAGAAGAAATCATAGAGAAACTGGAAAATATTTTAAGAGAAATGAAAACACCCCCCCACACACACACACACACTTATGGCATGTACAGAAAGCAGTAGAAAAAATGTATAGCTGTAAATACTTACATTAGAAAGAAAGCAAGAGAAAAAATGTATAGCTGTAAATGCTTACATTAGAAAGAAAGCAAGAGAAAAAATGTATAGCTGTAAATGCTTACATTAGAAATAAAGATCTCAAATTAACAATGTACTTTACACTTTTAGGAACTAAAAAAAGAAAAAACTAAACCCAAAGCTAGAAGGAGGAAGGAAATAAAGATTAGAACAAAGATAAAATACAGGATAGAAAAATAATAAAACAAACAAAAAATTAAACTAAGAGTAAGCTCTTAGAAAAGATCAACAAAATATTTAGCTAGAATGACTAAGAAAAAAAACTCAAGCAACTAAAATCGGAAATGAAAGAGGATATTACTACCAATTTTACAGAAACAGAAAAAGATTATATCAGTGATTGCCAGGGTTAGAGGTGAGGAAACAAATAGGGCACAGAGGATTTTTAGGGCAGTAAAACTACTTAGCATGAGACTATAATGGTGGATAAAGGTACATATTTGTTGAAATTCATAGAACGTACAACTCAAGTGAACCCATGTGTAAACTGTAGGCTCTGCATAATTATGTGTTAACGTAGATTCAGTCAAGCAAAAGTATCCTTTTCATGATAAAGATTCAAAATGATGCCCCTCAATGCTAACTCAATTAAGCATCTACAACAGGCCAGGCTTTGTGTAGAACTACAAAGAGGGTTGGAAATAAGGGTAAGTTTCAGCCCCTACAGACTCCAAGTACAGCTGCAGGTTGAGAAAATCACATGCAATGAATGTTCAGTTGCTTATGGGTTGCGATGACACTGATGGTCAGTTCAAGTATTTTCAGGTCAAGGCACACAACTTTCCAAAGGTTATGCTTTCATCAGCCATACAGGTTGTGATATTACTCACATACTTGCAGCTTAGGAAGTTCCCAAATTAGAGGCTTACTATAGATACTACAAATCACTAACATTTAACAGAATTTTACTGTGGCCTAAATATTGGTTTCAGTTTTTTACATGTATTTATTCTTTCAATCCTCACTAACCACAATTTAAGGGAAGTACAATTTTTATCTCCATTTCATCCTTGAGAAAACTGAGACACAGAATATCAATAATTTTCTTAAAACAGAGCTAATAAGTGACTCCAGAGCCTGGTAGAAAGCAAGGCAGATATGAGGAGTTCTATTGTATCAGGACAATAGGATCTTGGGCTGACCAATCAGAACAGTGAAAAGCCCAGTAGGCCAGCCTTTCCCCTAGCTGTCCAATTTTTTAATAGAGCTCCTGGTGGCCATATGTAGATAAGCCTTATTTAGACCTGTCAGCAAAGTCCTGGGGATCATGTCTGGGCCCTATTAATAAACTGGCTAAGTACACTGCCTACCATTTCTCTGTTCTGCAGAAAGGGGTCTGGGTCAGTGAGAAAGAGAGTGGGAAGGAAAAGACAAAAACATCCTTGGTTCCAATGACAGAGCTTATGATGGTGAGTATATGTCACATACACATTAAAACCCCCCTAACTGGGTTGTCCACTTCTGACTCAGAAAAGCATCAGTGGAAAAACATTATACCATGATGCTACAATACCTGGGATTCTGCTCTGTTCAGCACTTCCAACCTTGAAGGACAAAAGCAAAACAGTGTGGGTGTAGGTAGGTGTGTGTCTGTCTGCAAGCACATGCCAGCCACTGTCGTCACATAGCCTTGCCTATGCTTTGGTATATTAAAGAGTGTTGAGTCACTCACATTTGTGATAACCATTCATAATTAGAATTTTAGAAGAGGGGAAAACCCCTAGGGCTATACAGAATGACACCCTCCAATGGAAGGATAGAAAGACCAGAAGTCACTTGCTAAATCTAACCATGAGATCTTTCAGAGAAAAGAGGGCCGTTCAGCTTTTCTGAGTCACTATTAATGTGACCCATCTGGAAACAGAAAGAATGACTCAAGAGAGTACTACCTATCCTGGAAATGGGGTCAAAGCAGGTATGGTGGGGAAATTGGTTGTGGGCGAGACTGAAGGAGGAAGAAAGAAAGATGAGATGTGTGTTTCCTCAAAGTTGATGCTCCTCTCAGTTATTTATTCTTCTCAAGGGTGACATCGGTATTTTCAGAAGGTCTCAAAAGTGGCAGGGTTCCATCTACCTCAGAGTTTTAAGAGACTTAGCCCAGAGGAAAAAAAAAAAAAAAAACAAACTTGCCCTCACAATCCAGTTTGTACAGCA
Source organism: Macaca fascicularis (assembly GCF_037993035.2). Lineage (NCBI taxonomy): Eukaryota > Metazoa > Chordata > Mammalia > Primates > Cercopithecidae > Macaca > Macaca fascicularis. The sequence goes on from NC_088379.1 coordinate 111,028,819, forward strand.
TCTACATCTGAAAATCAGGAGAGAAAAGCTGGGCTAGGCAAGAAAAATCCTCCTCTATCTCATACACATGGAATCATTATACCAATTATGCCTTCCACGAATAATAAGGGAACAAGGGAAGGAGAGATGGAGGAATGGAAAGAGTTTCCTTTCTCTACTAGGAAGTTAGAATGTTTAAAACTTTGGAACAGGGAAAGGGACTATTCCTATTCCTCTTTCTCTCCCCTCATCCTTTGCACACCCCCACCCCCATATTTGCTAGTCTGTTAGAAAATGTTTCTAAGTCTAATTTGGCCGGTAAAAAGTTGTTGGGCAAACTACCTCTTCTGGTGATTAGAACCCCTGGGGAAAAAAAAAAAAGTCACTTACAGTCTTCTTGAGACTCAGGTGAGAGACTATATAATCTGCTGCATGAGAACAAGAGCCTAATATCAAAGGCAAAGCGGTAGCTCTGCAGTCAGGCCTGGGTTCAAATTCTGGTTCTGCCATGTCTGAACTTGAACCATTTAACCTTTCTAAGCCTTAAAGCCCTCAGTCTGAAAAATATTGTAAAAGCTATCATGCAGATTAATAGAATTAAATGATATGATGTATTTGAATGGCAACACATAGTAAAAGTGGCTCTTATTTTAGATATTTCTTTTCCAATGTCAAATAAAGCCTCCTAGGCCTTCCTGTCTGGCATTGCACCCCATCAAAGAATAATCAGAACCAGATAAAAAAATTAGTCTACACTTACAAATCCCAGAATAGACCAATAATAAGTTCTGAAATTGAGACAGTAACTAATAGCCTACCAACCAAAAAAAAGCCCAGGACCACATAGATTCACAGCCAAATTCTACAAGTTATAAAGAGGAGCTGGTATCATTCCTTCTGAAACTATTCCAAATAATAGAAAAATACGGACCCCTCCCTAACTCATTTAATGAGGCCAGCATCATCCTGATACCAAAACTGGGCAGAGACACAACAAAAAAGAAAAATTTCAGGCAAATATCCCTGATGAACATCTATGCAAAAATCCTCGATAAAATACTGGCAAACCCAGAGAGGTTCCAAGATGGCCGAATAGGAACAGCTCCAGTCTGCAGCTCCCAGCGTGAGTGACGCAGAAGACAGGTGATTTCTGCATTTCCAACTGAGGTACGGGGTTCCTCTCACTGGGGTTTGTCAGACAGTGGGTACAGCCCACAGATCAGGATGGGGCATCGCCTCACCCAGGAAGCACAAAGGGTTGGGGAATTCCGTTTCCTAGCAAAGGGAAGCCGTGACAGATGGTACCCGGAAAATTGGGACACTCCTACCCTAATACCGCTGGGTGGAACCCACCGCAGCTCAAGGAGGCCTGCCTGCCTCTGTAGACTCCACCTCTGGGGGCAGAGCGTAGCTGAACAAAAGGCAACAGAAACTTCTGCAGACGTAAAGTGCCTGTCTGACAGCTGTGAAGAGAATAGTGGTTCTCCCAGCATGGAGTATGAGATCTGAGAACGGACAGACTGCCTCCTCAAGTGGGTCCCTGACTGGCAAGTAGCCTAACTGGGAGACACCTCCCAATAGGGGCCGACTAACACCTCAAACAGCTGGGTGCCTCTCTGAGAGGAAGCTTCCAGAGAATCAGGCAGCAACATTTGCTGTTCTGCAGCCTCCGCTGGTGATACCCAGGCAAACAGGGTCTGGAATGGACCTCCAGCAAACTCCAACAGACCTGCAGCTGAGGGTCATGACTGTTAGAAGGAAAACTAACAAACAGAAAGGACATCCACACCAAAACTCCATCTGTACATCACCGTCATCAAAGACCAAAGGTAGATAAAACCACAAAGATGGGGAGAAACCAGAGCAGAAAAGCTGAAAATTCTAAAAATCAGAGCGCCTCTTCTTCTCCAGAGGAACACAGCTCCTCCCCAGCAATGGAACAAAGCTGGACAGAGAATGACTTTGATGAGTTGAGAGAAGAAGGCTTCAGACTATCAGTAATAACAAACTTCTCCGAGCTTAAGGAGCATGTTCTAACCCATCGCAAGGAAGCTAGAAACTTTGAAAAAGATTAGACAAACAGCTAACTAGAATAAACAGCGTAGAGAAGTCCTTAAATGACCTGATGGAGGTGAAAACCATGGCACAAAAACTACGTGACGCATGCACAAGCTTCAGTAGCCAATTTGATCAAGTGGAAGAAAGGGTATCAGCGATCGAAGATCAAATGAATGAAATGAAACGAGAAGAGAAGTTTAGAGAAAAAAGAGTAAAAAGAAGCAAAACCTTCCAAGAAATATGGGACTATGTGAAGAGACCAAATCTACGTCTGATTGATGTACCTGAAAGAGATGGGGAGAATGGAACCAACTTGGAAAACACTCTTCAGGATATTATCCAGGAGAACTTCCCCAACCTAGCAAGGCAGGCCAACATTCAAATTCAGGAAATACAAACACCACCACAAAGATACTCTGCGAGAAGAGCAACTCCAAGACACATAATTGACAGAGTCACCAAGGTTGAAATGAAGCAAAAAAAGTTAAGGGCAGCCAGAGAGAAAGGTCGGGTTACCCACAAAGGGAAGCCCATCAGACTAATAGCAGATCTCTCGGCAGAAACTCTAAAAGCCAGAAGAGAGTGGGGGCCAATATTCAACATTCTTAAAGAAAAGAATTTTCAGCCCAGAATTTCATATCCAGCCAAACTAAGTTTCATAAGTGAAGGATAAATAAAATCCTTTACAGACAAGCAAATGCTAAGAGATTCTGTCACCACCAGGCCTGCCTTACAAGAACTCTTGAAGGAAGCACTAAACATGGAAAGGAACAACTGGTACCACCCACTGCAAAAACATGCCAAATTGTAAAGACCATCAATGCAGGAAGAAACTGTATCAACTAACAAGCAAAATAACCAGCTAACATCATAATGACAGGATCAAATTCACACATAACAATATTAACCTTAAATGTAAATGGGAGAAATGCTCCAATTAAAAGACACAGACTTTTGGATACAGAGTAGCAAAGTGGATAAAGAGTCAAGAACCATCAGTGTGCTGTATTCAGGAGACCCATCTCATGTGCAGAGACACAAATAGGCTCAAAATAAAGGGATGGAGGAAGATCTACCAAGCTAAAGGAAAACACAACAAAACAAAAAAAAGCAGGTGTTGCAATCCTAGTCTCTGATAAAACAGACTTTAAACCAAAAAAGATCAAAAGAGACAAAGAAGGCCATTACATAATGGTAAAGGGATCAATTCAACAAGAAGAGGTAACTATCCTAAATATATATGCACCCAATACAGGAGCACCCAGATTCATAAAACAAGTCCTTAGAGACCTACAAAGAGACTTAAACTCCCACACAATAATAATTGGAGACTTTAACACCCCACTGTCAACATTAGACAGATCAACAAGGCAGAAAGTTAATAAGGATATCCAGGACTTGAACTCAGCTCTGCACCAAGCGGACCTAATAGGCATCTACAGAACTCTCCACCCCAAATCAACAGAATATACATTCTTCTCAGCACCACATCATACTTATTCCAAAACTGACCACATAGTTGGAAGTAAAGCACACCTCAGCAAATGTAAAAGAACAGAAATTATAGCAAACTGTCTCTCAGACCACAGTGCAATCAAACTAGAACTCAGTATTCAGAAACTCAATCAAAACCGCTCAACTACATGGAAACTGACAACCTGCTCCTGAATGACTACTGGGTACATAACTAAATGAAGGCAGAAATAAAGATGTTCTTTGAAACCAACAAGAACAAAGACACAACATACCAGAATCTCTGGGACACATTTAAAGCAGTGTGTAGAGGGAAATTTATAGCACTAAATGCCCACAAGAGAAAGCTGGAAATATCTAAAATTGACACCTGAACATCACAATTAAAAGAACTAGAGAAGCAAGAGCAAACACATTCAAAAGCTAGCAGAAGGCAAGAAATAACTAAGATCAGAGCAGAACTGAAGGAGATAAAGACACAAAACCCTCCAAAAAATCAATGAATCCAGGAGCTGGTTTTTTGAAAAGATCAACAAAATTGATAGACTGCTAGCAAGACTAACAAAAAAGAAAAGAATCAAATAGATGCAACAAAAAATAATAAAGGGGATATCACCACCGACCCCACAGAAATACAAACTGCCATCAGAGAATACTATAAACACCTCTATGCAAATAAACTAGAAAATCTAGAAGAAATGGATAAATTCCTGGAAACATACACTCTCCCAAGACTAAACCAGGAAGTAGTTGAATCCCTGAATAGACCAGTAACAGGTTCTGAAATTGAGGCAATAGCCTACCAATCAAAAAAAGTCCAGGACCAGATGAGTTCACAGCCCAATTCTACCAGAAGTAAAGGGAAGCTGGTACCATTCCTTCTGAAACTATTTCAATCAATAGAAAAAGAGGGAATCCTCCCTAATTCATTTTATATGGCCAACATCATCCTGATATAACAGCCTAGCAGAGACACAACAACAAAAAAGAGAATTTTAGACCAATATCCCTGATTAACATTGATGCAAAAATCCTCAATAAAATACTGGCAAACCGAATCCAGCAGCACATCAAAAGCTTATCCACCACGATCAAGTTGGCTTCATCCCTGGGATGCAAGGCTGATTCAACATATGCAAATCAATAAATGTAATCCATCATATACACAGAACCAAAGACAAAAACCACATGATTATCTCAATAGATACAGAAAAGGCCTTTGAAAAAATTCAACAGCACTTCATGCTAAAAACTCTCAATAAACTAGGTAATGGTGAGACGTATCTCAACATAATATGAGCTATTTATGACAAATCCACAGCCAATATACTGAATGGGCAAAAACTGGAAAAATTCCCTTTGAAAACTGGCACAAGACAGGGATGCCCTCTCTCACCACTCCTATTCAACATAGTGTTGGAAGTTCTGGCCAGGACAATCAGACAGGAGAAAGAATTAAAGGGTATTCAATTAGGAAAAGAGGAAGTCAAATTGTCCCTGTTTGCAGATGACATGATTGTATATTTAGAAAACACCATCGTCTCAGCCCAAAACTTCCTTAAGCTGATAAACAACTTCACCAAAGTCTCAGGATACAAAATAAATTGCAAAAATCACAAACATTGCTACACACCAATAACAGACAAACAGAGAGTCAAATCATGAGTGAACTCCCATTCACAATTGCTTCAAAGAGAATAAAATACCTAGGAATCCAACTTACAAGGGATGTAAAGGACCTCTTCAAGGAGAACTACGAATCACTGCTCAGTGAAATAAAAGAGGACACAAACAAATGGAAGAACATTCCATGCTCATGAATAGGAAGAATCAATACCATGAAAAGGGCCATACTGCCCAAGGTAATTTATAGATTCAGTGCCATCCCCACCAAGATACAAATGACTTTCTTCACAGAATTGGAAAACACTACTTTAAAGTTCATATAGAACCAAAAAAGAAACCGCATTGCCAAGACAATCCTAAGTCAAAAGAACAAAGCTGGAGGCATCACACTACCTGACTTCAAACTATACTACAAGGCTACAGTAACCAAAACAGCATGGTACTGGTACCAAAACAGAGATAGAGACCAATAGAACAAAATAGAGCCCTGGGAAATAATACCACACATCTGCAACCATCTGATCTTTGACAAACTTGACACAAACAAGCAATGGGGAAAGGATTCCCTATTTAATAAATGGTGTTGGGAAAACTGGCTAGCCATACATAGAAAGCTGAAACTGGATCCCTTCCTTACACCTTATACAAAAATTAATTCAAGATGGATTAAAGACTTAAATGTTAGACCTAAAACCATAAAATCCCTAGAAGAAAACCTAGGCAATACCATTCAGGACATAGGCATGGGCAAGGACTTCATGTCTGAAACACCAAAAGCAATGGCAACAAAAGCCAAAATTGACAAATGGGATCTAATTAAACTAAAGACTTCTGCACAGCAAAAGAAACTACCATCAGATTGAACAGGCAACCTACAGAATGGGAGAAAATTTTTGCAATCTACCCATCTGACAAAGGACTAATATCGAGAATCTACAAAGAACTTAAAAATTTACAAGAAAAAAAATCAAACAACCCCCTCAAAAAGTGGGCAAAGTATATGAACAGACACTTCTCAAAAGACGATATCTGTGCAGCCAACACACACATGAAAAAATGCTCATCATCACTCGTCATCAGAGAAATGCAAATCAAAACCACAATGAGATACCGCCTCACACCAATTAGAATGGCGATCATTAAAAAGTCAGGAAACAACAGGTGGTAGAGAGGATGTGGAGAAATAGAAATACTTTTACGCTGTTGGTGGGACTGTAAACTAGTTCAACCATTGTGGAAGACAGTGTGGCAATTCCTCAAGGATCTAGAACTAGAAATACCATTTGACCCAGCAATCCCGTTACTGGGCATATACCCAAAGGATTATAAAATCATGCTGTTATAAAGATACATGAGCATGTATATTTATTGCGACACTATTCACAATAGCAAAGACTTGGAACCAACCCAAATGTCCATCAGTGACAGACTGGATTAAGAAAATGTGGCACATATACAATATAGAGTACTATGCAGCCATAAAAAAGGATGAGTTCATGTCCTTTGTAGGGACATGGATGAAGCTGGAAACCATCATTCTCAGCAAACTATTGCAAGGACAGAAAACCAAACACCACATGTTCTCACTGATAGGTGGAATTGAACAATGAGAACACTTGGACATAGGGTGGGGAATATCACACACTGGGGCCTGTTGTGGGGTCGGGGGAGGGGGGAGGGACAGCATAAGGAGATATACCTAATGTAAATTATGAGTTAAAGGGTGCAGCCCACCAACATGGCACATGTATACATATGTAACAAATCTGCATGTTGTGTACATGTCCCCTAGAAGTTTGAGTATAATAATAACAAAAAAAAAATACTGGCAAACTGAATCCAGCAGCACATCAAAAACTTATCCACCACAATCAAGTCAGCTTCATCCCTGGGATGCAATGCTGGTTCAACAAATTCAAGTCAATAAATAAAACCCATCACATAAACAGAACCAATGATAAAAACCATGAGTATCTCAATAGATGCAGAAAAGGCCTTCGATAAAATTCAACACCCCTTCATGCTAAAAACTCTCAATAAACTAGGTATTGATGGAACATCTCAAAATAGTAATAGCTAGTTATGACAAACCCATAGCGAATATCATACTCAATAGGCAAAAGCTGGAAGCATTCATTTTGAAAACCAGCACAAGACAAGGATGCCCTCTCTCACCACTCATATTCAACATATTATTGGAAGTTCTGGCCAGAGCAATCAGGCAAGAGAAAGAAATAAAGGTTACTCAAATAGGAAGAGAGGAGAGTAAGTCCAGTTGTCTGCTTGCAGATACATGATGGTACATTTAGAAAACACCATCATCTCAACCCAAAAACTCCTTAAGCTGATAACCAAATTCAACAAAGTCTCAGGATACAAAATCAATGTGCAAAAATCACAAGCACAAGCATTCCTATACATCAACGTTAGACAAACAGAGAGCCAAATCATGAGTGAACTCCCATTCACAATTGCTACAAAGAAAATAGAAACCACGGCTCAAGGAAATAAGGGAGAACAAAAATGGAAAAACATTCTGTGCTCATTGACAGGAAGAATCAACACTATGAAAATGGCTATACTGCCCTAAGTAATTTAGAGATTCAGTGCAATTCCCATCAAGCTACCATTGATTTTCGCCACAGGAAAAGAAAAAATACTTTAAATTTCATATGGAACCAAAAAAGAGCCATATACCCAAGATAATCCTAAGCAAAAAGAACAAAGCTGGAGGCATCACACTACCTGACTTCAAACTATACTACAAGGCTACAGTAACAAAAACAGCATGGTACTGGTACTAAAACAGAGAGACAGACCAATGGAACAGAACAGAGGCCTCAGAAATAATGCCATACATCTACATCTGATCTTTTGCAAACCTGACAAAAACAAGCAATGGGGCAAGAATTCCCTATTTAATAAATGGTGTTGGGAAAACTGGTTAGCCATATGCAGAAAACTGAAACTGGACCCCTTCCTTATACTCTATACAAAAATTAACTCAAGATGAGTTAAAGACCTAAATGTTAAACCAAAATCTTAAAAACACTAGAAGAAAACCTAGGCAATATCATTCAGGACATGCATGGGCAAAAATTTCATAGCTAAAACACCAAAGCAATTGCAACAAATGCCAAAATCTACAAATGGGATCTAACCAAATCAAAGAGCTTTTGCACAGCAAGAGAAACTCTCATCAGAGTGAACAGGCAATCTACAGAATAGGAGAAAATTTTTGCAATCTATCCATCTGACAAAGGTCTAACATCCAGAATCTACAAAGAACTTAAATTTACAAGAGAAAAAAAAAACATCAAAAAGTGAACAAAGGATATGAAGAGACACTTCTCAAAAGATGGCATATGTGGCCAACAAACCTATGAAAAAAAGCTCATCATCACTAGTCATTAGAGAAATGCAAATTAAAACCACAATGAGATACCATCTCACGCCAGTTAGAATGGAATTAAAAAATTAGGAAACAACAGATGCTGGTGAAATTCCATGGGGAAATAGGAATGCTTTTACACTGTCAGTGGGAGTGTAAATTAGTCCAACCATTGTGAAAGACAGTGGGGCGATTCATCAAGGATCTAGAACCAGAAATACCATTTGACCCAGCAATCCTGTCACTGGGTATATACAAAGGATTGTAAATCATCCTACTATAAAGACACATGCAAACATATGTTTATTGCAGCACAATTTACAATAGCAAAAACTTGGAACCAACACAAACGCCCATCAATGACATACTGGATATAGAAAGTGTGGCACATATATACCATGGAACACTGTACAGTCATAAAGAAGAATGAGTTCCCTTTGCAGGGACATGGATGAAGCTGGAAGCCATCATTCTCAGCAAACTAACACACGAACAGAAAACCAAACACTACATGTTTTCACTCATAAGTGAGAGTTGAACAATGAGAACACATGGACACAGGGAGGGGAACATCACATACCAGGGCCTGTCGGGGGAGTGGCAAGCAAGGGGAGGGACAGCATTATGACAAATACCGAATGCATATGGGGCTTAAAACCTAAATGATGGGTTGATAGGTGCAGCAAACCACCATGGCACATGTATATCTATGTAACAAGTCTGCCTGTTCCGTACATGTATCCCAGAACTTAAACTTTAAAAGAGAAAGGAAAAAATTAGTCTAGACTTAACATATTCACTTTTTAAAAATATTTCTGTGTTGTTTATATTTTCCCCACTAGGAAAAATAAAAAGTGATAGTGAGAAAAAGAGGTGGAGGTGTGAACGCACCTATTCCAAGGTGTGGATCCAGTCCTCCTGGGGCATTCTGCAGGTAGCCTCAGGCTACCAAAAGTTATCTTCCCGGTATCTGAACTGACAAGCTCAACATTCATTTTGATTTCATTTGAGTCTGAACATGTTTATGCTCACCTTCAAGGAGAAGGACATCATATTCCTCATTCCTTGGAAATGGTACCTTGGATGCAAGGACATAGAAAGCAGAGACACATAAAGCCAATAAACTGTTTCATTCTTATGTGTTGATTACATCTAGGGCCAGCTTCAAGTATGCAATCAGTCACACAGGGCCCTATCCTCAGAGGGGTTTAATGTTCTGCTGTCACCCTCTTGAAATTCTTAATGTTACTTTGAATCTATGTAAGTGAAGTCTGATGTGATGATGGAAATGTGCTGGGAACTTAGAGCCAGGCTCATACCACTTCCCTAGGGTGGGTGCTGAGATGCTTACTTTCTTACTTCCTGGAGACCTGGTCTGCCCAGGTTCCTCCCTCCCTGTGACCACAGCTGCCGTCCACCCCCTGCAGGGAGTAGAGATGGGATGGGATCAGGCAAGTACACTGGATGGCAGCCACACTAGCAACACTGTGGTGCATCTGGTGAGCAGCTGACCAGTCTGTATCTCAGAAGAGGAAGTCTCTCATTTGCGCATCCCTGATCCAAGTACCAATCTTCTTGTGACATGGAAGCTGAAAAGATCCTTGGGTTTCTCCTGTCTTTCATGGGTTGGGGAATGTGCCCATGGGAAGGGGACGTGCCTGGCTTGATCTTCCCAAACCCCACCCCCAACCAAGGCACAGCTCAGCAGTTTGGCTGCTGGTGGGAATTGGTATCTGACCTGCATGGCAGGTCATGGCCTCGGGTAACTATGAAGGTCTGTACTTGTCCATGGAATATTCTCATGCCCAGTGTCTATACTTATTCCTCAAATATTCTCATGCCCAAGTACCTGTGGAGAGAAAAGGATCCTATCTTCTTCTTTCTAGTTTTCCTGAATCTGGTGTTTATCTTAGGCACTCTTTGAAGGGGATTAGCCACAAAATTCAAATTGTGTAATTTCAGTGTTTCTGTGTATGAGTTAGATGCTCTGATATTTGAATTTTAAACTAGCACTGCATAGTATAAATGAATGGTAAAACATGTTAATAATTTAAAATTTTAATTTTTTTCACTTAAAACATTAAATAACAAATAGAATACACCAGGCTAAGTCAAGAGGAAGAAAGGAAGTTTATGTGAATCTTTAGTGGACAATATTTTCCTGCTTTTTGAACAAGAGGCCTCAAATTTTCATGGTACACTGGTCCCTTAAATTATGCAGCCTTGATGATTAGATTGATTTTCAATCAGCAAAGGAGTACCTTTTAAGTGTAGATATCCTTCTAAGATCTCCTCAGAATGTGTAGATTTTTCTCCATGCCTTATAATACTTCACTTATCTCTATATTTCTGTTTTAAAATTCTGCCCTAAGTTGTAAATTCTGTAGACAACAACTATCTTATTCACCTTTTATCTAATTCCTCTTAAATCTAGAGCAATGGTCCAAATATGGAAGATACTCAATTAAAATTTGCTGCATGCCTGAAAATCACAAATAAGGAAATATTTAAAATGCCCATATGGTTCGGATGTTTGTCCCCTCCAGATATCATGCTGAAATGTGATCCCCAGTATTGGAGGTGGGCCTGGTGGGAGACATTTGGGTCATGGGGCAGATCCCTCATGAATGGCTTGGTGACAGCCCCATGCTAATGAGTTAGTTCTTGCTCTTTTAGCTCATTTAGTGGTGGCTGGTTGTTTAAAGGAGCCTGGCACCTCTGCCCCCCCTCTCTCCCTTCTCTTGCCATGTGACATGCCTGCTCCCCCCCTTCACTTTCTGCCATGAGGAAAAGCTTCCTGAGGACTCACCAGCAGCTGAGTAGATGAGGATATGATGCTTGTATAGCTTATACAACTGTGAGCCAAATAAACCTCTTTTCTTTATGAATTACCCAGTCTCACGTATTCCTTTATAGCAATGCAAAATGGATTAATGAAAATGCCTCCAAGGAGCTTGTTGTCATTATAGAAATAAGAACCCAGAAAGGAGATAAATCCAAACTTTCCATGTTCATCCCTGTTTCTTTCCTGAGCTTCAGGCTATAGTTCCAACTGCTTGCTGGATAAACATCTTCATCTGAATGCCCCATGGACATCTCAAATTCAACATGCCCAGCTTATCTTTATCTACCTTCACCTCATCACCTCTTTCCCTCCTTCTGGGATTTATAGTAAATGGCTCCACCATTTCCCTTGTTACTCAGTCCAGAAATGTGGCCACTGTGCCTGAATCTTTCTTCTTCCTATCTCCCATATCAATCTTTGAGTCTATTCATCTTACCAGCTAAGTCTCTCTTGATATTTACTTTTAAAATCTCTTCAGTTCCTCCTATTGCCAATCACCTCCCCAACCCCCAGTTCAGGACATCCCCATCTATTGCCTGGACTGTATTTGTCATTCAGTCTCTCCACTTTTATTATTTTCCCTCCTTATCCTTTTACCTACATTTAATCGATAGAGGATATCTTGAAATAATTGACTGAAAAGTTTTAATTCTGTTTTATATTGGTAAATTGATAAAACAGTTATACTCAAAAACTGCTTTTATAATTCCTCAAAACCACAATGAGATCTCACTTTATACCTATGAAGATGGCTATAATTTTTAAGTTTTTTCATTGGAAAAAAAAAAAAAAACCAGGCCAGGCGTGGTGGCTCACACTTGTAAACTTGGCACTTTGGAAGGCTGAGGCAGATGGATTGCTTGAGCCCAAGAGTTTGAGACCATCCTGGGAAACATGGCAAAATCTTGTCTCTACAAAAAATACAAAATTTAGCTTGGTGTGGTGGTGTATGCCTATAGTCCTAGCTACTCAGGAGGCTGAGGTGGGAGGATCACTTGAGCCTGGGAGGTTGAGGCTACAGTGAGCCATGATTGTGAAGAAAAAGAAGGAAAAGGGAAAGGGAAAGAAAAGAGAGAAAGAGAAAAAGAAAAAAAAAGGAGAAAAAGAAAAAAATGTTGGTAAGAATTTGAAGATTGAAACCCCTGTGCATTGCTGGTGAGAAAGTAAAATGGCACAGCCAGTGTGTAAAATAGTTCTGCAGCTCCTCAAAAAAAGGTAATTATAGAATCATATGGGTTAGCAGTTTTTCTCTTATGTACATACCCAAAGGAATGAAAATGGATTCAACCAGATACTTGTATGCCAATGTTTGTTTGCAGCATTACTTACAATAGCCAAAAGATGGAAATAGTTCAAGTACCCATCAACAGATACTTGGATAAAGAAAATACCGTGTATCTATGTATACAATGGAATATCACTCAGTCATAAAAAGGAATGAAAGTTCTGATACCTGCTACAACATGGATGAAACTCAAAAACATTATATTATATGAAAGTAGCCAGGCACAAAAGGACGAATCCTATACAATTCCACTTATACAAAATAACAAAAACAGGCAAGATCATAGAGACAGAAAACAGATTAGAGGTTTCCAGGGGCTGGGGTGAGAGGGAAGTAGAGAGTTATTGCTTAATGGATACAGAGTTTCTGTTTGGGTGATAAAAGAATATTGGAAATAGATAGTGGAAATGGTTATACAACATAGTGAATGTAATTAATATCACTGAAATATACACTTTAAAATGGTGAAAATGTCCAATTTTATGCTACAGTTTACCACAACACATAAAATTCTTTCCAGAAATAACATTCTTGTACATTAAAGCAAAAAAAAAAATCCTTCTTTAAATGGATTATCTGAAATTTAAAATTATATTAGTAGAATAATTGTTCTTGATACATATTTACGTGTGGTATTTACTTTCTTTGCTGTAAATTACACTATGAATGCTATTTTCCCCAAAACATTAAAATTTTCATTAAATTATCTGAATTTTTTTATAGCTGAATTTTATCGTTAAAAAATTTGAAGTTGTTACACCTTTAATGGACTCTTCCCTGAAGTCTACATTATATTTCATTGAGAGAGCACTCTTATTGATTATTTATTTATTTAGAGACAGAATCTCACTCTGTCACCCAGACGGGAGTGCAGTGGCAGGATCTTGGCTTACTCCAACCTCTGCCTCCCTGGTTCAAGCGATTCTCCTGCCTCAGCCTCCCAAGTAGCTAGGACTACAGGTGTGCGCCTCCATGAACAGAAAACTTGTATTTTTAGTAGAGATGGGGTTTCACCATATTGGCCAGGCTGGTCTCAAACCCCTGACCTTGTGATCCGCCCACCTCAGCCTCCCAAAGTGCTGGGATTACAGGTGTGAACCATCGTGCCCAGCCGAGAAAGCACTCTTCACAGTACCTGGTAAGCCCATACCAAAATTGAATGTTGCATATTGAAATTATAGGTATTTCAGGTCAAATATTTTCACAGATACTATCTTTCTGCTATTCTTTAGAGTGCTTTTCTGCAATATATAATTTTACAAAACAAGTTTGTCCAAAAAGTTGCCTCTATTTATGATCCTTCTGAATGTTACATCGAATTTAGATGTTAAATATCGTAAACCTTTTCACGTCCTTCCGTCTTAGCATAGAATACTGATTCATCCAGTTAAAAACAGGAGCTCCATTAAAAGGTTGTTCCCACAAATGGAAATATTGCAAAGCAAAATTTAGAACTTGAGAATTAGATATTACATGCCACTTAAGTCCTCATTAGGTATTTCCATTCTTATGTTGCAGAGATAAATTTGAATGTCTTCCTACTTCTAAGCTTTCCTTTGTCACCCCCAGTAAATATAATTTGCTAAATAATTTTTTGGTGTTCCATTTATTAAAAACTTGCATTAAATATTCCCAACTTATTTTAAACAAAACAGTCAAAGGAATTGTTCACAAAATTTTAAAACCACTGTAGGTCACTTAGGCTGATTTGCAGAGTCCTCCAAAGGCTCAGACATGTCTAAAATACAATTATTGATGCGAATAGGAAACAATTGTGCCATGAAAAAGTAGTCTTGTGTATTTAACATTATCAGCATCATGAATTCGTACAGATTTTTTACATATTGATTTTTATATATTCAGAGTTCTATTTACTCTGAATATATTAAAAATGTATTTAATTGGTAGAATAGCAGCTTGTTTAGTTGCATTTATAAAGTATGTATGCACCACAAAAAAATCCAAGTACATACGTTTCAGCTCCATAAGTTTCTTAAATTTACTATAAATATAATGGCTTATACCATGCCTGTTGTCCTTCACCAAATTTGCATTTCTCTTATCACAAAATAATTTCTTGCTCAAAGTTGAACTTTTAAAACTAAACTTGAAATAGTATTCACAATCATGCCAACCAAATGAACTTCCAAAAAAAGTATACTTTTTATGAATTACATGTTTTTTTAAAAGGGAACATTACTGGAATTGGTTTCTATTATTTAAAGCATCTGATAATACCAGCATAAACTGGCATCATTTAACTGAGAATTTTTCTTCTATTAATGGAGCCAATATATTAAGAATTTTCACTTCACTTTTGGTAAGTTCACTGGAAACCTTGGAAATGAAGATGAGGAGAGCAGTTATTTGCTATAATACAAAGTCATGTTTCATAGACTAATAAGGAAATGCATTTTCTGCATCTGTACAAATTAAATTGTTATACAGTTTTCTTATAAATATTAAGTTTTGTGAGAGATTTTTCAGCAGATTTTTTCTGGTTTCATTTGGTTGGTGATATCATTTTATGCAAGTTATCCAATCACCATCTACTTTCTCAAGAAACCATTCACTACTTAATTCTTCATTGAATGTAGGCTTTTGACTATTTAAACTCATGGCTACTGAAAGCATTGTTTGCTAAACAAAAGAACACCATCAAACAATGAAATTAAGTAAATAATTGTAGATGTATACCCTCTAATAAATTACAAACCCACTGTAGTAAATATTGAGAATTCTCTTTTTATGCTTTACCAAAAGACCACCCAACTTCTAGTTCCTGCTCATTATTTCATGTACATTTAACCTTTACTGACCCTTATTTTCTACTCACCATGATGGTTTCCTATGTCTCATAGACTGGCATAACTGGCTGGCACATCAGATAGAGAAGTTTCAAATACTTCTCCCACCACTGCCCGAGACTTAAAAGACTCGAACATAGTTGCCTGGCCCCTTCAACGGCTCCTTCTAAGCTAATGTTCAAAACCTTTGGGATAGCCTATGACATTCTTCATGCAATGTACTTTCTCATCTCTTGCCATCCTCACCTCACATAGTAGAGTTCACCTTCTTTGAATAAGGAGAAACGTAGTAGTATAGGGGGAACTAACTCAATTTCCTTAAGCTATCCTGCCATGATTTCCTTGCAAGATCTAAGATCTGCCTGTGGGTCTGGCTGACTCTTCCCCTTCCTTGAGGTATCAGGCCAGATGTAACTTCTACTAGGAAGGTCTTTTGGACTGCAAGTCTGAGTAAGGAGCCTTTCCCATCTGCCCTTGCTGTGCTCCTCCTTCATAACACTCACTGCTCTCTAGTAGAATCTAACCTGTGTTCTTTTCTGATCCTTCTGTTTTAACTAGTGTCCAAGAAAGCAGACATGCCTTACTTACCATTATATAGCTATATAGTACACATAGTTAGCCCTTAAAATATTATTTACATACATGAATGACAATAAAAGACAGCATATAATCAGTGCCAAATTAGTAGTATAGAGAGACAATAACTGCTGTGAGTACAGAGGAGTAAGAGTACACCTTAGACCCATTCCATTTCACTAAAGATATATTTGGTCTAGATCCTAAGGAACTCAAATAGGAAGGGTCAGGGTCAGAGTTAAGGTTAGGGTTAGATTTCAATAGGGTAGGGCCCAGGACATACATAACTATTGGAGCAGCTTGCCTGTAGAGTATGTGAAAGGACTTGGAACATAATGAAAAATATCAGTGAGGCCCCGTTGTAGGTCTTGGATTCCAGTCTAAGACATTTACTTTATCTTGTAGGCATGGGGAAGTCACTAAAAATTTGTGGGCCGGCATTCCAGCATTTTACAATACAGCTAACTAGATTTAGTTTGGTAAAGAACATACTGGAAATCCTGAAGCTGTACATTTCTAACAAATACTTTCTCAATTTAGACTCAGAGCTGGGTCTGCCTTCCATAACCACAATCACACCCACAGAATAAAAACTAGTCAATGAATTTCTACAGATGCCCAGAAATTCCTAGGAAGCTGAGGAGTATCATCTTAGTCTCAAAAAAAAAAAAAAAAAAAAAAAATGCACGCAATGTTAACATCTCAGTAATTGGGAAGGGTCCTCAAATCCTTCCAGTAATGGAGTTAGATATACCTCATGTTGGCAGTGACATTCAAACTAGTTTCTCAAATATGAATTTGAAAACTCATTATATAGATGTACACAAGATATTCTCATCTTTTTGCCCCTTATTCTTAAGGCTGTCAGAAACTTCTTACCAGTTGAATGGGAGCCACTATAGAAATGTAGTGTGTGTAGACTCACACACACACACACACACACACACACAGCACCAATGTGATTCAGACGTGAAATGACTTGGCATAAAGCTGTTGTCAGCTGTGTTATTAAATGCACCACTCTAGTAATGTCTGTCCCACTTCCTGTGCCTTCATCCCACCTCCCACTAACCTTGCTGTCTTTCATTTTGAATGGAAGTACGTATTAAGGAATCCAGAAGGGCTCTTTCTCCTTTAACACTAGCAGCATTTTATCGTATACTATCTGGTTGGTTGGCCATATGTATCTACCTTCGTACCCATAACACAAACACACACGTGGCAAATGTGTCCTTACTAAGTACCAATGCAGATGACAATTTGGGAGGAGTTCACTTAATGGCAAAGCGGATAAAAATGGTAAATTTCACAGTTCAGCAGTAAAATAATAGTACCCTGTTATTTAACCGACATGGACAACAATCCTGTCTTAAAAATATGCATCTGACCAGTTTCTTTTATATTCAAAGACACATAGTTACATCTCTCCTCTTCTCTTGCCATCCCCACCTCACATAGTAGAGTTCACCTTCTTGGAATAAGACCTTCCAGAGACACAACCAATAATTTTGCTCATCCAGAGCCAATAATGTTGTCTTCCACACTCTAGGTTGACAATCTGTTCTTGAAATGAAGTTGTCAATATTATACCCATCAGTCATCACCAAAACTTGTCACAGCTAAGACGGTGCAGCTGAAGTGTTTTTCATGCTTTTAGGATAACAGCCTTTCTCCTAAACTAATGTTTGCTCATTGCAATAAAAGAAAAACAAGCCCATAAAAGTTTGCTTCTGAAAATGAATATGAATAATTCCTCAAAGCTGCCTTGCACATACCACCTTGTTTTCACCAGCTGTTTTCTATTTCCACTGTTAGGAATTGGGACTGTGGTGTTTTTTTGATGCAAAAGAGGTATTGATTCCATTACAGGAGTGTTTCCCATGTATTATGGCAGAATCAGCAGGAAAGCCTATTCTACTCTTTAGGATAAAAATACTCAGGACTTAGTCATTGAAGATGTCTCTTTTGCTGTGAAGATTCAAAATGTAAAGATGAGTTACAGTTGGAAAAATTTAGTAGAAATACAACATGTACTATTACCTTTAGACTATCAAATTCCCAGAATAACAGACCTATCAGTCCACTGTAACTAAACCGGATGTCTGAGCATCCCATCTTTCACTGAGTCTCCCACATCAACCTCGCCAGCAGAGCTGGTTGGCACTGTTGCCTACTGCCCTCCTCTTGCAATGACTAAGGGAGACAATTAGGAGAATATAAGGTAAAACAAAACCTTTTTTTTTGATATAACATGTTTTTAAAAAAATTATATAACTCATGCTACTTCCACCTCATCCTCTACACGTGGGGGCTCTCATGTGAAAGCAGAAAATTATTAGCAGAGCAAATCATAAGCAGTAGTTAAGACATCAGAAACCACCCAGACAGCTCTGATCACTTTTGTTCTTTCTGGCAGATGGGTTAAATTCCAATAGCCGTAATGCCTGTGTCCTACGCCCTCTTTAAGAAATCTACTTGATGCAAAGTACTCTATTAACCATTTTCAATTGTAGCACACACAAGAGAGCTGGATAGTCTTCGAATACAGCCTCTGTAGGCAGGCTGCTGACAACACTCCTCCTTCCTTACATTCCTCCATCCTTTCTGGCTCACTCTTTCATCAACTTCTTCCTGCTCTCCCCTTCCTAGGAGGGAGTCTTGTTTTCAATTAAAGAAGAAAAACAGTTTCTAGCCCCTGGTTGTCCTTCTCAGAGCATCTTGGGACAAGAACAGCTGCTCATCATCTGTGGGAAATGGTTTTATTAAAGAGATTGGGGAGCATTGATTCAATTCAGTAGACAAGATAAGTCAAAATTACCATGAGCTATATTAGTGCACTTACTGCTCCAGACTGTGAAAGGAACTGTGAGGATCCTCACTCAGAGGCCACATGAAGGCAATGAAAGAAACCACAATTACGTCCCTGAAGATCTCTCACCAGGACTGTAATTGGGCATGCCACGAGGTACTCAGTGTTAGCTGCAGTGAGAACTCAGTGTTAGCTGCAGTGATGAACAGCCAGCCTGTCATTGCATGTACAGGAACCATCCTGGAACTAAAAGTCTTGGTGACTTCTGAATCCATATCTCATAATGTAATCAATAAAATCCTTCACTATGACCCGCCAAATGCTGCAGACATTACTAAGAAGCATAAATGATGCCTTGCATTAGATTCTAACATCTCCACAAAGGAGAAAATGGAATTCTCTGATTTCGCCATTTACAAAACCTATAGACAAGGGGAAAAAACCTACCCCCACTCCCCAGTTGGGACAACCTCCTACTACAGACCTATTTTCTTTTATTTCCTCTCCTTCTCAAACTAGCTTTTATTTGGGAGGCACACCATGTCAAATACAGACTTCTTTACAAATCTATTCTGATTTTCTTTTAAATTGGTGCTACATTAAAGAATCAGCAACATTAACTATATTATGCAGCGTTGTGGCTCTTTACAGCTTAAGGAGAGAAAGCCCCACATTTCCAGCACTTTCAATTTCTCACCTTCCCTCGTGAGAACCCAAATTCTAAATTTCTTAGGTCCTCACTAAAGAGAGCCTGAATCTGAATCCCAGACCAAAAGACCGCTTAGAAATGCTTAATGAATTAGAAGCATCATGAATTTTTTATCCAAAACTACAAGCTTGAAAAAGATAACTTAGATCACAGATCCTATCATGTGGACTTTTCTTAGAAACAGCAAACCATATTCTCTTGGAGAAAAGGGCTTAAAACCAGCCCAGGGTAGGTTATAACTTCCTCTGTAGTCACAACTGAGTTGACCAACAGTGGCAACTTTATAAAAGGAAATGAAGATGTAAACTGAGCACAGTGAGCCAGATTCTCCCTCAAGAATTTGAGCTGTAAGGCAGACTAAATAGCAAATATGACGACGGGTACAAGAAGCGGAAGCAGTAGCATGTAGAATTGGGTCATGCAGCCATAATGGGCATGTGCTGATGAAACCACTTAGGTTTAGTAGGAAATACTGCTAAGCACTCATGAAGAACATGCAGATTGGACGAAAGTCCCAGCCTGCCTGCCACTGGCATGCAAGCACACTGTCCCAAGGCCCTGGGGGTTGACATGCCTTGCCTGTGGCTTCTGGCTCCCAATTGGACCATCAGAGGACCTAACAACAGGACCAGAACACCTGCCACCTGCACTCAAGATGCCGCATCCACCACAGTCTGAACAGGCACACTATCTGGGGGCCTGAGAATAGGACTGCACTGCCTAGCGCCACCATCACCACCCACACAACCTACCAACGTTGGGACTGGCCCTCCTGGCCTGCTACTGCCACTGCTGGAAACCACACAAGCCACCTACCATATGACCCAGCAATCCCAGTACTGGGGATTTATCCAAAGGAAAGAAAAGAAAATCAGTATCTCAAAGGGACACCTGCACTCCCATGTGTTTTGCAGCACTATTCACAATAGCAACAACACGGAATCAACCTAAGTGTCCATCAGTGTATATATGGGTAAAGAAAAAAATATACACATACACACACACACAAAATGGAATATTATTTAGCCATAATAAATCCTGTTATTTGCAGCACCATGGATGGAACTGGTGGTCATTATGTTGTGTGGAATAGCCAGGCATAGAATAACAAATGTTGCATGTATTCACTCATATGTGGGAGCCAAAACAGTTGATCTTATGGAGGTAGACAGTAGGATAATAGTTACCAGAGGCTGGAAGGGTGTGTGGATGGGAGGAAGGGATTAAGAGAGGTTAGTTAATGGGCACAAACATACTGTTAGAAAAGTAAGCTCTAGTGTTCGACAGCATAGTAGGTGACTACAGTTAGCAATATATTGTATATTTCAAAATAGAAGATTTGAAATGTTCCCAACACAAAAGTTTTCAATATCATAAATAACCTCGCTTGATAATCATGTTTTCTATGCATGTATCAAAATATCACATGTGCCCCCTAAACATGTATAAATACTATGTAGCAGTTGAAAAAAACATGTAGACTTAAAGGACAGAGGAAGCGTCTTACTTTTTAAATTTCCAGTTCTAGTTTCTACATGACTTTGCTCTATTTTGTTTTCTATTCCTAATGTATACATTCTACTTTAAGTGGGCTTTCATTTCTTCCAAGCAATAAACTTTAAAAAAAAAATTGGATTATAACTGGTCCAAGTTACCAATTCACATATAAGGACAATTTGTGTACTAATTGAGAATGAAACCACTACAAAACTAGAGGTAGAAATATCCTTCACATAATTGGTGTTTCCCATTTTTTTAATGCACTAGGGAGTAACAAAAGTCTCACCACATTTCCAATTTCTCCCTATCACCACTTCCAAGCAGCCCAGTGTTGTGAAACTTCTGGACCATATAAATCATATACTAAAGTCCCCGGATTAACAGTCACATTTAACTTTACTGGTTGAAGCTCCAGTGCCTACTCCCGTGATTCCAACAAATCTTTTGAGAAAAAGTTTATTTTATTTTTTCATCATTCCATTCATTTTTTCAACCCTTAGAAATCCTGCATGATGGCTTATGCCTGTAATCCCAACACTTTGGGAGGCCAAGGCAGGCAGATCACTTGAGCCCAGGGGTTCGAGACTGGCCTGGTCAACATGGTGAAACCTCATCTTTACTAAAAATACAAAAAAATTAGCAAGGCAAGATGGCATGTGCCTTTAGTCCCAGCTACTTGCGAGGCTGAGGTAGGAAGATCACCTGAGCCCAGGAAGACAAGGCTGCAGTGAGCCATGATCACCACTGCACTACAGTCTGGGTGGCACGAGTGAGACCCTGTCTCCAAAAGAAAGAAAAAAAGTAAAAGAAATCTCAAAGATGCTCAATGTCTCAAAAATTACCAACTTCTTCTTTCATGGCCCATATTGAGAAAAATGACACAAGAAATTTTGGGTACAATCAAGATGGAACATTATCAAGCTTGGGGAAGCACTGGTTTTACGTTTCTTCTTTTCCCACCTACTCACACATATACCTGTGTTCGCTCCCTTTGCATCATGCCTCATTTGGCTGGTGAACTATTCCTACTCACATGAACCCACCACTGTCTTGTTACTTGTCATGTCTTCCTTTACTTTTTCTTATTAGGAGGCCCTGCTTGTTTTATTTCTTCTTTCTCTGTAAATCTCTTGAGTTTTCCCTCTTGGTGTTTCTCCAGCACATTTTTGTATCCTTATTTGTATCCTTAATGTGATGGACATCTTCCATATTCCATGATGTTCAGGAAAATGAACTAGACTGAGACTGAAGGCACGTGTATCAATCCCAGCTCTGTCACCAGTTGTATGATCTTATCCCTTACTTTTCTCGTCTCTACAATGATGAAGGGTTGAAGCAGATGATCTCCAAAAGCCTTCCTTCTTAATTTCTGTAACTTCATAATAACATTTCTTCCAAAAGGAAAAACCTTTTTAAAATGTTTCTCCCATGACTATGTCTTATCTTTGTATTTCCAGTACTTAATACTGAATATTTGGAGGATGCCTAAACACCTGTTAAGTGAGCATATCACCCCTGGCACTGATTTGTGGCATGAGCTTCAGTAATGTTACATTTCATTATCATTAGTGCAACAAAATGAAAAAAATGTACATTCTCCATAATTCCAGGTGGTAGAGGTGAGCAGAATAACCTGAAAAGAATATCCTCCATAAAAGAAGTCAAACTGATAGAACTCTACCAAATTTTCAATGGGTCTGCAGGTCATGGAAGGGTTTTGTGTCAGAGGCATGGGCATTTAGAAGGTGGCAAAGTCTAAAGGTACAGGCAAACGTTGGAAGACTGTGATGTGATCTCTTCCTACGACCCTTCACATCTTCAGTAATATTACTAAATTCACAAAATCATTGACTGGACTTTCATGGAAAATGACATAGTGAAAGTTTTCATGTTGGCTGGCGTAGGCTGGATTGTAATGGTATCAACATGCTAAGATTGATGATTAGAGATGACCATAAGAAAAATGGAATTGGGAAGTCATAGAAGTTATGTGGTGAATACACATACACAAAAAGTGGCATATTCAGCACTATGCACAATAACAAAGACAGGGTATCAACCCAAGTGTCCATCAGTGGATGAATGGATTAAGGAAATGTGTTATACACACAATGCAATACTATTCAGCCATAAAAAATGAATGAGGTGTCATTTGCAGCAACATGGATGGAAGTGGAGGTTATTAAGTGTAATAAGCCATGCACAGAAAGATTTCTCATTTTCTTACTAATATGGGAGCTTACAAACTTGATCCCAAGGATATAGAGAACAGGGTAATAGATATCAGAGGCTGGGGAGGATGTATGGGTGGGAGGGGTGATGAAGAGAGTTTGGTTAATGAGCGTAACATATGGTGAGATCGAAGGTGCAAGTTCTGACATTACATAGCAGAACAGGGTGACTATAGTTAGCAATAACATACTGTATATTTCAAAGTCTCTAGAAGAGAGAACTTGAAATGTTTACAAAGCAAATAAGTGATAGATATCCCAAATACCCTGATGTAATCATTGCACATTCTATACATGCAAAATCCAGCATATTGAGAATTTGAGCCCAAGTCACCTAAACCTTCAAGAAACTGAAATCCCAAGTGACATCTGGGTTACATGTCTCATTCCTTGCCAACAATTAGGGCCACAAATGCATAATTGGATGATTATAAATGTGATAAAATAAGAAATTAATATATCAAACTTATATGGAAATGGTAGGATGCTATAATTAGGCCAACATCAATTATAATGGAAATACTTTCTTTGAATAAGGCAGGATGCATAGTGATACAGCTCACAAAAAACAAGCCTTTGGGCTGGGCACAGTGGCTAGCTCCTGTAATCCCAGCACTTTAGGAGGCCAAGGCAGGTGGATCACCTAAGGTCAGGAGTTCGAGACCAGCCAGACCAACATGGTGAAACCCCATATCTAATAAATACAAAAAATTAGCCAGGTGTGGTAGGGCATGCCTGTAATCCCAGCTACTTTGGAGGTTGAGGCAGGAGAATAGCTTGAACCTGGGAGGCAGAGGTTGCAGTGGAGCCAAGATTGTGCCATTGCACTCCAGCCTGGGCAACAAGAATAAAACTCCATCTCGAACAAACAAAAAACAAAACAAAAAAAAACCCACAAGCCTTCTCTGTGTACTAACTAAAAAAAAAATTGCCTTAACAGTATGTGCAATACTGCATTTGCTTTTCTGCCTACACCAAAGTACTAACTATGATTAAAAAGGAAATTATCTCTGGATCTCTGCCTTTTAAAAATTTACCACACCAATAACATCTGAAATCAAAGCAGTTGATCAAAGGAAAGAACCACTAAAATAAGTTGGCATTGTATTGGATAGCAGAGAGATTGAAGCAAAAGATATTCCACCAACCTAATGACTGGGAAACTCTTATTGAATGTGAACTTAAGCAGGCTGAAATCTAACGTGTCATGTGGTATTAGCCCTGTCTCCCAAGACCCTGATTATTCTTTCCTCAGGAGCCACTTACCATAACATCTAAGATTATTTATCTCAGGATACACTTGACTTACCAATAAAATCACTGAGTGGGAATTATCACGTCCCTACAATCATAAGAGTAGCTGAAATGTGACAAACCAGAAAGGTAAAAAAAAAAAAAAAAAAATGGAGTTATGCTGAGGTTGGCTTCAAGAGGCACTTTTTTCCCTAAAATGAAAACTATTTTTTTTTTTTGCTTGACAATAAAAGACACAGATGTTTACACAGAAAGTCAAATAATATAAAAGATACTCTGGTGTCTCTGTCTTCCTCTTATAAGGATACAAATCCTACCAGAACAGGGCCCCAAGCTTTTGACCTCATGTAACCTTACTTACCTACTTAAAGGCCTTGTCTCCAAACACAGTAAAAATCTCAGGTGCTTTCCAGCTCTTGACGCACATTTTCACCAACAGTTTATGTTAGTGTCCATTATCCCTTGCAAATCAAGTATTCTCTACCTCCTCCCACATCAGACTGACAGTTTTAGGATTTTTTTAAAAATTTTCTTTGAGATGGAGTTTCACTCTTGTTGCCCAGGCTGGAGTGCAATGGCGTGATCTCGGCTCACTGCAACCTCCGCCTCCCAGATTCAAGTGATTCTCCTGCCTCAGTCTCCGAGTAGCAGGGATTACAGGGACCTGCCACCACATCCGGCTAATTTTTTGTATTTTTAGTAGAGACAGGGTTTCACCACGTTGGCCAGGCTGGTCTCAAACTCCTGATCCACTGCTTCGGCCTCCCAAAATGCTGGGATTACAGGCATGAGCCATCGTGCCCAGCCTGATAGTTTTTAAAACAATAGAATCTTGTTTTTGTAAATTTTTATGTCACACTGGCGGCTAGGCGAAATTTTGGGCAGACATGGTTTAGTTCACCCCTTCCCATAAATATTTCAGATATTTAAATTCATGTCAATATAGACCTACATGATCATTTTAATGGTTTCATAATATTCTCTTGTATGGCTATACCATCATTTAAACAGACACTTACATTTCTAAATTTTAATATTCTAAATAATGCTTCAATGAAAATATATGCCTAGGTGCATTTATGTTTGTACCCTATTCTAATAATTTCCTTACAGCATATTCCAGGTAAAGAGTCACCTTGTCCCTTTGGGCTTAGAAAATTGGCATTAGAAGATGTTGCTATTCTGGTTATTGCTGTGAGTAATAAAGTTTTTTCTCTGGCCCAGGCATCCATGAAACTGTTATGGCCTAACCTGTTGGCTATGCCAGGAATGTAAAAATCTCAGGTGCTTTCCAGCTCTTAACATTTTAAAATCCAACAATTTATGATAGTGTCCTTTATCATTTACAGATAAGGGATTATCTACCTCCTCCTTTATTAGGCTGATTGCTTAGAAAAAAAAAATCAATAGAATCTTATTGTATTTACAAATTTTTGGGTTTGGGCCATTCCCATTGCTTTTTTGGTAAACATCAATTTTTCTATTGTGTATTTTCTGTACAAAATTTAACATTTTTGTATATTAGAAATATTGGCATTTTATCTGCTAGATATTAATGCCTTTTTTCAACCTAAGTATGTTTTTTATTTTTCTAAAGCCAAATGTAAAAATATTTTGCTTTGTGAGATTTTGTCTAGATATCATGTCTTCTCCCCTTTAAAATGAGTGCTTAGTGACATATCTTTGCAGATATTCAGGTAGGCCATCAACTGGCAGGAAGAGTGCACCTGTACTCCCCTCTTCCTAATTGAGTTCTCCAGTTTGGTGAACGAGAGGCAGCTGAGCAAATGTTTCATTCCTCAATGTAGCTTTCTTTGGCTACACCTCAATATGCCAGTGGCAGGGGCTCGTGGCCCAGCAACACTATCCTGTCCATGCTGTGGCTTCCCTGTGCTACACCACAACCCTTTATACTTGGAATTTACATCCCAATGCCAAAAGGCTTATGCAAACAGTTGCTGAACTTAAAATCCCACTTTTATCAAGATCTGGCTCTCCTGAACCAAATTCAGTCTGCCCATGTCGTCACCCCTTTTACTCCTCTTTTGCAGACTTCGAGCTATTATCATACTTTACTTGTCCAAAAACTTTTGGAGTCATTTTGCAAATATTCCCTCATCTCACTCCCTGAGCTCAATGCCAGTAGAATCTTCAGTGGGGTTGCATTAAATATGCAATTTAAAAAGCACTGATGCCTGAATCCACAGCATATTCCTATACATTCTTGCAAGAATCTTTTCATAGCCCTCATATGTCTTTTTCATATTATCCCACACATAATAAACGTTTCATCTTTGTTATTGTTGATTATTCTTATACTAATTATTCTTATAACAAGTAAGTTTCATCTTTGTTATTGTTGGTTATTCATGTTTTCCTACTGTATAACCAGTTAGTATATGTAAACACCATTGACTTTAATATTTTATAGCCAGCCATTTAACTTAATTTTATTGGCATTAATAGTTTTCCAGGTGATTATTTGCAAATAATAGTCAGATAGCTATAGTCATTTTCTGTAGTGGCATTTAGGGGTAGCCAGATGAAATAGAGGATCAAAAATTATTTGCTCAGGTAAACTGATAAGTTTTTAGTATGAGTTTTTCCTATGCAATGCTTTAGAGTACTATTACTAAAAAATTGTTGTTCATCTGAAACTTGAGTTTAACTAAGTGTCTCGTATTTTTATTTGGTAAATCTGGCCAAGTTTGGTTGTGGTGCTAGCACTACAAGAATTGTGCCAAATAATGATGATGATGGCATTGCCGTACTATTTGTTTTACTAGAAATGACTCTACAGCGTTTCTCTGTCAAGTATGTTAATAGCTGCTAATTTTAGTTATTATAAATTCAACAGGACCAGAGACCACTCACAAGTTTGTAAGCACAGTCCTAGCACCATGCCCGATACACAGTGTATGTTTAAAACATATTGACTGAATAAGTAATAAATATGCTTTACTAGGTTAGCAAAGTTTAAGAAAGAAATTGTATAGCTGCCTGGGCATGGTGGCTCACGCCTGTAATCCCAGCACTTTGGGAAGCTGAGGTGGGCGGATCACAAGGTCAGGAGTTGGATACCAGTCTGGCCAATATGGCGAAACCCTGTCTCTACTAAAAATACAAAAATTAGCTGGGCGTGGTGGTGCGCACCTGTAATCCCAGCTACTCAGGGGGCTGGGGCAGCAGAATCGCTTGAACCTGGGAGGTGGAGACTGCAGTAAGCTGAGATGACACCACTGCACTCCAGCCTGGGCGACTGAGCAAGACTCCATCTAAGAAAAAAAAAAAGAAAAGGTATAGCTTACAGTGTATTGTTTTGTGAAACTATATAGGAATGTGTAACTCAAGTGGCAAGTAAGATAAGAATGCATAATCAGACATGAAATAACCGTATAAGAAGTTAATAGCAGCTAAGAGTTTAGGTTCAGAGCCATACTGCCTGGGTTCGCATTTTACCTCCATTTTACTGACTGCCTGATCGCGGGCAATATCGAGTCCCAGTTTGCACATCTGTGAAACGAAAAGAACGACAGTATCTACCTCATAGGGTTATTATAAGAATTAATTGGGAAAATTCATGGTAAATAATCAGCACAGTATCTGGCACGGAGCACTTTCGTAAGTGATATCTATTAGAAATTATAACTACTTTGGGAGACCGAGATAGGCGGATCACGAGGTCAGGAGATCGAGACCATCCTGGCTAACACGGTGAAACCCCGTCTCTACTAAAAAATACAAAAAAAAAAAAACTAACCCGGCGAGGTGGTGGGCGCCTGTAGTCCCAGCTACTCGGGAGGCTGAGGCAGGAGAATGGCGTAAACCCGCGAGGCGGAGTTTGCAGTGAGCTGAGATCCGGCCACTGCACTCCAACCCTGGCGACAGAGCAAGACTCCGTCTCAAAAACAAAACAAAACAAAACAAAAAGAAATTATAACTACTATTTATTGAACATTCTGCAGGACTAAGTACTGTTCTATGTATTTTACTTATACTATCTCATTCAAAATAATATCACTCTGCACTTATTTGCCCTGTTTCAGAGAATGAAACTAAGAAAATAACTGAACTTTTTCAGAAGCCTGTAAATTGATAATAATACAAGACTCTCAAAAGATAAGCCAGTGATTCTTAAGTTGTAACGCTGGGACCAGTGGCCTCAGTATTACCAGACATTGATTTTCTGTTGCTGCTGTAACAAATGACCACAAATTAAATGACTTAACATAACACAAATTTGTTATCTCACAGTTTTTGTAGATCAGAAGTCTGAACCCAGCTTGGTTTTCTGCTTAGCGTTTTTACAAGGCCAAAATCAAGGTTTCAGCAGAGCTGCACTGCTTTCCAGAAGCTCTGAGGATGAACCCACTTTCGTGCACATTCAGGGTATCAGAAGCCAGTTCCATATAGGACCAAGGTCCCTGTTTCCTTGAGCCATTGGGGGTCATTCTGTTTCTAGAGGCCAACCACATTCCTTGGCTCACAGCTCCTTCCTCCGTCTTCAAAGCTAGCAAGGACAGAGTGAATGTTTTTCATGCCCTAAATAGCTCCGACCTCTTCTTCGGCCTCACCGCTCCTGTTTGCCTCACCTGCTTTTAAGGGCTCATTAGATTACATTGGCAGTCTGGGCTAATCTCCCTATTTTATGGTCAGTTCATTAGTAACCTTGATTCCATCTGCAAAGTCCCTCCACAGCAGCATCTAGATTGGTGTTTAAATAATCAGGGGATGGATTTCTTGGTGAGGCATCTTTAGAATTGTTCCTTTCACACCTGAGAATTTTTGGAAATTCAAATTCTCTTGCCCCATCCCAGACATACTAAATCAGGAATTCCGGAGGAAGGCCCAACAATCTGTGTTTTAATGTAATTCAGCTGATTCTGATTCGTGCACTCCACAGTTGGAGAACCATTGAAATAGTGGAAGGCTTGGGGCATGCCATCTGATTTCAAAACCTAAAGCTAAGCCAAGGATATCTGGTCTTAATTTTAAAGTAGATCTCTGAGAGAAACTCACTTTAATAAATTATTTTATAATACATGACTATATTAATTACATTATAGCAACCATTACTGATTTGTTTTCTTCAGTGGTGATATATTTCAGTTTAATTTTTTACTGATGCCAATGAAAATTTTGCTTCCTCAAAGAAAAAAGGTGTTTTATATACATCTTCTTAAAAAAGAGGCTAATTTAAGGGGAAAGTTTTACAATCATGGAGGATAACATGTAATTAAGAGCATATGAGAAAATCCATAAAACAGCCTAGACACTCCTTCAACGCTGGTTAGTTAGAGGTAGATGAGCAGGATTTTCCAGGTGCCACTCATCTCTTATCATTCACTTCCTTCAGTAGCTTGCTTCTCATTTTTTGACTTTCAACACTTACATGAGAGGAGACTGATACAGAAGAAAGGGACTACAAGGGACAAAAGAGAACAGAAGACAAAAGCTGGCTCTAGAAAACAAGTCTTCAGAGTTAGTTGCTACACTGGCCAGCTTGTGTACACATAGTTTGCAAATGCAGGCTAGCGAGGAACAATTTCCTGACTAAATTATTTTAAACACAACTTTTAATCCTATATAACTATACTAAATGCTTTAGAGACGTTTTAAAATGAAAGAAGAATAAAGTGGCATAAGACCTCTTTGCAAATGAAATGGCATAAGATTGACATAGCTGGTCTAGCCCGTA
Organism: Macaca fascicularis; assembly: GCF_037993035.2. Classification (NCBI taxonomy): domain Eukaryota; kingdom Metazoa; phylum Chordata; class Mammalia; order Primates; family Cercopithecidae; genus Macaca; species Macaca fascicularis. The sequence continues at coordinate 111,059,060 of NC_088379.1, forward strand.
ATGTCATATACCTACCCAAGTTGTAATGAACCATCTTCAAATACATTGCCTATTGTTTTTAAAATTGGGGGATGTGCAATTACAGCTACATAGTAAACCTGACATATGAATCTGATAATTTTTTTAAGTTCATTTTATATACCTTGAAAAATCTATCAAAACTTCAGAGGGCTGTGGGCATATGATTGATTATTTTATCATATCTCCCTCCTTGGGATCCAGATCCTAGATCAAGCTCAAAAGCCATCACAATGCTAGCCTTCTAAGTCCACAAATTTAATTGAACTAACCTATGTTTTGTTAGTTTCTAAGCATTTTCTTAGACGGGTTAGACTATGAAAACTGTTTAAAAATATGATAAAGGAGAGGGCTCCCTGCAATGTGTTTTAAAATATATCTCCACTTAAGCAACCTCACTGCTAAACTTGTCACTTAAGGGGGAGGTTAGTTTAGAATAGAATAATATAAAATGGTCTTTCTTGCTAACTTTTTCTTCTCCCTTGTGTATTTCTGAGCAGAAACTGTTACAATTCTATTTCAAGCTTCAAAAAAAAAAAAAAAATGTTTTTTAAAGGCTCACCCTCAGCCCCTTGGCATTAGACCTGGTTTATCACTTTCCCCTGCAGACATTTACACAAGAGTATTAATGTGGCATGTCAGTAAATTGAGACTCTCAGAGTTAAGGGTTAATCAAAATAATTTAGGTGATAGCAGTTAACTCTCTGGAGAATCTGAGACCTGAGTCCTCATCAGAAGCTGGCTGCACATGAGATGGAAAAACATGTAAAAGCCAGGGCTCTTTCAGTAGAAATCTCCAGGTCTCAGCTGGCACACAGGCTCAATTATTGGCTTTTAGCTTGGTGGAAAGTCAAGCCCCCCCAGGACCCTGCTGCTCCAGGCATTTTATTGGCTCATTAAATATAGGATTTTGTTTTTCAGCCCCAGCCAAACGTGATATGCTATCCAAACAGAAAGTATGATGAGAGCTGGAATAGCTAACACATGCGCTTCCTTTACCCCTTCTCTGCGCTTCTCTCATCCCACCCCACCCGCTATGCACTTTATTACAAGCACAAAATTCCTACAGAAAGAAACAGTGAGAGGCTTCACTGCAGGGACTGTTCGTAAGAACTCCGACCTCAGTCAGGTACTCGGAAAGTATGTTCTCAGCATGTGTGTTAGATTAATTCAACTAGAAATGTTTTTGCCCCAAAGGGCTCAGAAAATAGAAGATGACAATGAAGAAACGAGACCCAGAAGACTTGAATACTAGATAAATATCAGTTAAGCATGCTAAAATGTTCCAAAGTCAGAAGCCATCAATGAACATGAGAAATCTTTGGAAAACTGCTTGATAAATCAGGAAAAGTGGAGGAGTTTTTGCTTCCATTACTCATTGAAATGAAGACTAACTTATCCCCTAGATTGAAATATTCAAATTATTTTGTAAAAAATAATTTGTAAAAAATATGTAAAAAATATTCAAATTATTTTGGAATAGGGACCTGTTCTATGCATGCATAGGAACTGACTTTTGATGGTTAAAATAAGTTCAATACAGTGGAAGTAGAGAAGACAATTTCTGGATACAATCCAGCAGACCCCAGAGCTTCCTGCTACTCTGAACAGACAGACACATTACTTTTTTCTCTTTTAGAAGTAAGCCGTTTACAAGAACTGCAGAAATATATCTTGAAACAATCTGCCATGCCATTTGCCACACACATAATCCTCCTAGATTAATTTAAAAAATAATAATGAGTGTTGATATAAACAGTGTGAGTGACATGGTGGTAAAATAAAATGCATTCGTGTGTGGCTGCTGACATCCTAAAGTAATAAAACTCCTAATAGATAAAATCCTAAGAGCACCCTGAGAATATGTGTTATAAACCAAAAATATGTTTATACCTTTTGACTGAGGAATACCAGCATGAGGATTTATCCTAAGATAAATAAATGAAGAGAAGAAAAAGTCACATACTTAATTTATGTTAAAAAAATTATTGGGCTCTATACTGGCCCTGTGTGAAATACTTATTTAGCAAAGAGACAAATAAGAAATTGTCTTCAATTACACACTACCTAGTGGGAGAAAATAGGGGCATAAATAATCACGATGTGATGTAATAAGCACATCATCTGAGATATATGCTAGGTTCAGCAGTAACACAGGAAGTGGGAGAAGAACTAAAGGGACATTTATTCAATGTATATTGTAGAGCACCTCCTAAGGGCTGTGCTAGGCTCTGAAAATAAGAAGCAAGGCAGATTGCCCCTGTGCTCATGATGCCCATGGTGGTCTAGTGACTCCAGATAAAAAGGGCAGCACATGCCCATAAGAGATGAAATAGCCTAGTATATTTGAGGAACTGGATGTAACAAGGTATATCTGGAGCATAGAGTTAAGGGTTAAGGTTAGAAGGAGTGAAGAGAGAAGCAAAGCCAAACTGCGGGGAACTGGAATGCACAAAAAGCTGTTTAGACCTTACCCTGTATTTGATGTAGCTTCACTGAAGGATTTGTAGAGGAATGACAAAGTCAGATCTGCATTTTGAAAGGTGATTCTGTTACCAGCATAACATGAGTTGGGTTAGGGTGGCTGTGGGCAGTGAGATTAGTGTCAGGGAGACCCAATGAGAGTCTACTGGTCTAGTCCAGATGAGAAGTCAAAAAAGCTTGAACTAGGTGAGTGCCAGAGAGTACAGAGAAAAGAGAAGCAATTCAAACAATCTGGTTAAGCTGGCCTTTGACTTTCACAAGAGATTTGTCCTTGCAAACCCCCAGTCTGATGACTATGGCAGTGTTTATAGAAGGGCCTGGCTTTCTCTCAAACAACTTTCCATTACCACTTACAGATTCCTTTCCTGTGCCTGTCTTGATACCATCAGTTAAATGACTATTAATTTTTCATTATATCTTTCTCTTTCACTTGAGCAGTTTTTGCACTCAAACTGGAATGGCCATTGAAGTGCTTTCGCAATGATGAAGTTGGTTATGATGCTCATCTGAACCACTGCCAAATATGACATTTCACTTCAATTTATCCAAAGGACTGTCTTAGACTGTGTTCTCTTTCTTTTTACCTTTGCCATTAGCAATGGGTAATAAGTTCTTTATAGAATTGTGTTCCATAAGAAATAAAGTTTTGTTTTTGTCACTGTATATGCTAGAACAAGTAAGGAATCACAGAGCTGAATATGGAGGCAGGATGGGTTTCTGTGACAGCTAGAAGCAGTGACTCCCTTCTGTACCTTAGCTATACATCATCCTACATTAAATATTGCCTCAGGATGTAATGAAATAATGCTTGTAAGGTAGTAAATATTGTATCTAGTATACCAGAAGTGTTCAAAAAATGTTAGTAATACAGTGAAATTGAATGCAAGTATCAAATTAGTTTTTTTTAATTTAATGGATATGAACTCTCTACCTCAGGCCAAAAAATTTTACATACAATTTCAGAATACATACAAATGTATGAAAATAAGTGCTATGCAGGTATTACCGCATATGCTAAAAACTAACACACATGTGTGCACACACACACATATACATGCTAGTACATGAGAAAACCAAAGACCATTAAGTTAAAAAAGAGAAAAGTGAAAACACATAAATTGCATTATTTTATTTGTGTAAAAATTTTTATAAATCTACGGCTAGACAGGAGGAATAAGTTCTAGTGTTCTGTACCACCGTACGATGACTATGGCTAACAATACTGTTACATAGGTTCAAATAGCTAGAAAAAGGATATTGAATGTTCTCAACACAAAGAAACGGTAAATGTTTGAAATGATGAATATGCTAATTACTTTTATCTGATCACTTTACATTATATGTATCACATCACTATGTACCCCATAAATATATGCAATTAGTATGTGTCAATTAAAAAGATTTTCTCTTAGGAAAATAACAAATTTTTACAACTTTTAGAATATCTCTTTGCATTTTCAGAATAAAGTAATGAATAATTTCACAATTATTCTGGGAAAAATATTCATGTGCTATTTTCAGGATAACATGATTTATGTCATCTGACATTTTGGGGGTCTTTCGCTGGCAATGAAAGTTCACATGCAGAGAGTAGCTAAGCATGCTGCAAAGTGATTTCTCAGTTGCTATTGAGGTGTTTTAAGGTTCATTCCCTGTAAACACACGAATTTCTAGAGTGTTGCTTTTTCAGACCTCTCAAGAGTTTACATGTCTGTAAAATGTCATTTAATGTCACTGGGATTCATGCAAATTGAAGCTTTTACCTCTGGTATAAAAATAAAGGTTATCACCTACAATGCAAAATGTGAATGTGTCATCTCTGAGGTGCTGGTTCACGAGACCCAAAGCATCAGAGCAGTATTCCCAATATTAAAGAAAAAGAGACAGATTTGAAACTTTCCCCAGTAAGACAAAGATAGTCTGGGGGCAAGAATTCCTTGAGATACATTTAGCGTAAGTGAGAGTTGTAAGGCTAGGGCCTTGCGATTGAAAATATGGTCTTCTAACCATCAGAGCATCAGCAGCATCATTGACACCTGTCAGAAATACAGAATCTCAGGCCCTACTCCAGGCCAAGTGAATCAGAATCTGCATTTTAACAAGATTGTTAGTCATTTGGAAGCACATTAAGGTTTGAGGAGATCTGAGCTTAAGTCAGTGGCTGGTTTGGGCACTATCATTAACATTGTTTCTCATTAAACAACTTCATATATTTATTTTTCTATAAATTGTTTTTATTATTTACATTTCTAAGCACTATATGGCTATTTAATTTTAACTACTTGAATATATACATCAAAATGCTGTGTTTTTCTATGGAAAACTAATGTGTATATTTTTTAAATGACTCACTTTTAGGAAACTAACCATGACTTAAATTGAGTCAGAAAAAAAATTACTATAATAGGTAGACTTTAAAGGTAGCCCAGGAATACTGCAAATTACAAAGTCAAGGATTTACTAGGAGGTAGAATTGGCATGTCCTAATGAAACTGCAGGCCGGATGCAGTGACTCACGCCCATTTTCTAAAATTTCATTACTTAAAGAGGACATTTAAAATCTAAAAACTGACAGCCCAATTTAAGCAGGAATGAAACTGTCTATCTTGTGTTTTAGCTAAGCTTGTCCATTGGGAGACTGCCTGCTTCTTTCTGCCTGGGAGACATACTTTCTCATAGCCAGAGCAGAGGTGCTTGTTAAGAGTAATATTTCAGGCTGGGTGTGGTGGCTGACGCCTGTAATCCCAACAGTTTGGAAGGCTGAGGAGGGTGGATCATTTGAAGTCAGGAGTTCAGGATCGGCCTGGCCAACACGGTGAAACCCAGTCTCAACTAAAAATACAAAAATTAGCTGGGTGTGGTGGCACACACTTGTAATCCCAACTACTCGGAAGGCTGAGGCAGGAGAATTGCTTGAACCCGGGAGGCGGAGGTTGCAGTCAGCCAAGATCATGCCACTGCATTCCAGCCTGGGCAACAGAGAAAGACTCCATCTCAAAAAAAAAAAAAAAAAGTAAATAAAATTTCAATGTTAAAACAATGAGCTTTCATTTGTGCCCTGTCTTGCCTCTGATGGGGATGCAAGCGTTCTCCAGGTTGGAGGACCTGATCACAGCAACATCAGCTGCCGGAACACCTCCTTCTCAGAGTGACCACTTTGGATAAGAAAATAATTTTTCATAGGTATGACATGACCAATGTTTCTATGAGCTTCCTTCTCTGATGACAGGTGCAGCAAAATATGGTTTCAAAGATTAAGCCAATGAGATTTTATGGCCTTTGTCCATCAGCCCTGTTATTTCACAGACTATTTTAGAGCGATGTATCAGGTAGACACTATTCTAGATGCTTCACGTACATTATCTCATTTGATCCTCATATTGTTCCTAACAAGTCAAGTTTCAGTTATAGAGATGCGTATCACTTTTTCTTTATTCCCACCTTATCATCACATTCCAGGAAGGGGTAGACCTTCATATGACAAGACCCTGATCCACCAAGTCACAGTTGACTAGACCAGAGGTCAACACTTAATATCAAGTAAACTATGCTAATCAAATTCATATTTGTAGGAATTTGCAGCTGGATATATAAAATATTAAAATCAATAAATGCTGTAATATAGAGGCTATATTTGATCCGTTTGTAAGTCTTTAGAGAGAATAAAAAACGATGTAGAGACAAAAGACCATTTGGCTCTAAGACAAACTCACTCAGTACTCACTGATGCCTATGTTTCAATTCCTAGATTGACTTGTTTCTGAGGCCTACCACATTTCATGTCCTTGGGGGTTCATAAGGCACCCTGTATCTTTACAATGATTTCTCCTTTCTTCTTAAATTACCTTGAATAGATAAGGTCATCTACTGAAAACATTCAATACAACCCAATGGTCTCTAAGAGAGTATTCTTGTCCTCATTTTATAGATGAGGAAACATACTAAGAGAGTTTAAGCAAGTTACCCAAGATCATGCAGATAGGAAAAAGTGGAATTCAAGTCCAAGTCTACATGACTCCAAAGTTTATGCATTTCACCACTAGATTAATTTAGATCCAAAAATTGTAATATACCTTGCTGTCTGTTAAAGCTGTCTAAATCTAAGCTAGAGGCTTTGATTTACAGAAGTTATTGCCATGTCTCCTTAGAGTTTAATACTCAAAACAACTGCTCATTGTAAACAGACAGACGTAGAGTATCCATATTTTCATCTACATCATTAAGTTTAGGGAAGTGAAACTTCCTGCTTTCTGGCTAAGTTGGCCTTCTTTCAAGGACTCCAGTTCTAATTGCTTTTGCAGAACATGTATATTTCTACTATGTTAGACTCATCTGCTCCCAAGGAAAAATTTGATTTTTTTCTGGTCAATTTGCTATGCACAATTTGTCATCACTAGACCATTCCTATTGTTTATCTTTATGGATGGTTTCCCAGATGAAATTGACATATATTTTTTTCTCTTTCTAACTAGCCATGAGGCTAGAGTTACTCGTATAACTCTTCAACAATTCAGCTCTGGAGTTTAGTTATTAGCCTTCCTTTATGGAGAAAAAAACCCCACTTAAGCAATCCTATTACCGTTTCTGAGCTGTTTTGGTTTTTGTCCTGGGAGATGGGGCCTCACCACTCTATCATCCTACATAACTGCTTAGCTTACAAGAATCTGGACTTGGGCCACTCTGATTCAATGATTATGATAATGGTTTAGGTTAAGACATTTTTTTTGTAGTTCAAGCAAAAAACCATCACTTGCTATAAATCCACCAATTTTGGTTACTTTAAATTTGTTATACCCATAACATTATAACATCACCAAGAATTGGTAAAAATCATCCAGATGTCCACCACTCCAAGAAATCACCTTCATTAGTTTCCTGTATTATTTTGTGTTCTGTTTGTAGACGTGTATACCTATTACCTAGTTTTAATCATAACAGATGGTACTTTTAGTTAGCATTCCTTCATATAATTTGTCAGGAATCACTTTTTTGAACTGCTAATTCTTTTAAATTATTGTTTGCGTAGCCACATTCAACCATGTCAGATGTTAAACTTTTAGTGTTTCCAGTTACTTCTTTAAACAATGCTAAATCTGGTAACCTAGCCTTTGAGGTGACAAGCTCATGCTTATACCCCCTCACCATGAGTGTTGACAACCATTGGCCACATGTAAGCAAAAACTAAACTGGCAGCAGGAGAGCTCATCCCAGGATGTTGCCAGTTTTTCATTTGCCTGGCAGGGGATCAGTATGCACCCATCTCTTCCTTGGCAGTAATCTAGGCAGATTTGGAAGGTTTTCATCATACTTAACTTGGGGTTCAAAAGCAACAACAACAAAAAAGCAGCTAGGGATCACTGCAATAACACATTTCATACTGAGGGCAATACGGGTCAGTAGGTGACATGCAGTACCAATGGAAACTAGTGTTTTCCATAAGCACTCAAAGTTGTATGCCTCTGTCTTCTCTCCAAATAGGTCCCAAATATGTTACAGAAAAATCTAGGATGGTATTTTCTCCCTTTGACCACAGCTGTGACTCAGAGAGACTTGAGGTCTTTCTGGTACTATTAGTGATCATTTTTGAATTTTTCTCCTCTGGACCCTCAGTCAGTGCTTCTAGAACTGTGTGCCTCTTTTGGCTACTGTAAAAGGCACAGTGATTTAAGCCTGGAGAAACATAAATCTGGGCAACCAACAACCTCCCGTCTATCCTTCAAACACATATACACACACTTTTTACACATATCGGTTCATTTTCTTATCAAACACAAATACATGGAACAACACAGTAACAAGAAAAGCAAAGAGACCAGGGGTAGATAAGAGGTAATCTACATTTCCTAAGGTGTTTATACTGACCATCCCTCAACCTTAGCTTTACAGGGGGATTCTCTCCTAAGTCAGGTTGCAGTGTTTAAAAAGCTATACAATTTGCTACTGTGTTACTCAGTTTCCAAAAGCCACAATCTATTCAGTTCACCTGTTCTGAATCTTTCTTGATTCTCAGAGAAGGCTGTCTCTGATGAGCTCCATCCTTCTGGATCACACTTCCTTCTGATATGGGGTCCCTCTCTTCTGTGAAGGTCTCTATTCTAGTCTTCGTGAAGCAGCCTGATGTACCCTTCTTTCTCTGTGTTTTTCAAATGGCCACAGTGATGTCACTCTCAGCTGTTTCTAAGCTGGTTGCTAACCTCAAGACTAAGGGAATGACTCAGCCGGAATCAGTAACCTTGTCTTTAAAAGGTCAGACTATTTTGAACCACCACCACCATAGACTTAATGCAGTACACCATTTACCAGACAGGTATACATTAAATACAGGTATACTAAACATGTGTTCTGAGTAAAAGAGACTTATAAAAGATGGAACATTGCTTGCCAAGATTCAAAAAAGTTTTAACTTTGAAATTTCATTAAAGTTAGTCTGTTGAAGGTGCTGGAGAGGATGTGGAGAAATAGGAACACTTTTACATTGTTGGTGGGATTGTAAACTAGTTCAACCATTATGGAAAACAGTATGGCGATTCCTCAAGGATCTATAACTAGAAGTACCATATGACCCAGCCATCCCATTACTGGGTATATACCCAAAGGATTATAAATCATGCTGCTATAAAGACGCATGCACACATATGTTTATTGCGGCACTACTCACAATAGCAAAGACTTGGAATCAACCCAAATGTCCATCAGTGACAGACTGGATTAAGAAAATGTGGCACATATACACCATGGAATACTATGCAGTCATAAAAAAGGATGAGTTTGTGTCCTCTGTAGGGACATGGATGCAGCTGGAAACCATCATTCTCAGCAAACTGTCGCAAGAACAGAAAACCAAACACCGCATGTTGTCACTCATAGGTGGGAACTGAACAATGAGATCACTTGGACTCTGGAAGGGGAACATCACACACCGGGGCCTATCACGGGGAGGGGGGAGGGGGGAGGGATTGCATTGGGAGTTATACCGGATGTAAATGACGAGTTGATGGGTGCTGACGAGTTGATGGGTGCAGCACACCAACATGGCACAAGTATACATATGTAACAAACCTGCACGTTATGCACATGTACCCTAGATCTTAAAGTATAATAAAAAAAAATAAAATAAATAAATAAAGTTAGTCTGTTGAGAATGGTAGACATTTTTAAAGCTACTAGTGAACTCCCAAAACTCAATTCAGCAGGCTTTCCTCTGACCTCATCTTCCTTGACCACTAGGCCCTAGAGTCCAAAGGCTGGAGGGGCCGAAGTTCTGATGCCCAAAAGAAGGAGACGAAGGGTGTCCCAGGAGAGAGAGGAGAGGAGAGAGAGAAAGAGACTAGCATTCAACACAATTGTCCCTCTAACCTTCCATTCCTATCCTGGCTTCTCTGACATCCACAATGCCAAGTTACTTTTGCTCTCATTCCTTTCCTGTTCCCTCAGGTAGTTTATTCATGCCAAGTACCTGCAGTTATCACCTGCATGTGGTTTCTTGGTATTAGTTGGGAGTTGCAAGTAATAGAAACCTAACTTGAACTAGGTTACATTTTACAAAGATATTTAAGGATCTTAGGCAAGAATGAAGCTGCCTAAATAAGGAATACTTGGGATCAGAGACTCAAACATGTGAGTTTTCTACCAATTTTGTTTTCTTTTTCTGTGTGACTGTTGCATTTTCCTGTGTGCAGACCATTTTGAATTTATATCTCTTTTGTTCTAGAGAGCTGGAAGACTGGGTTCTAATGTCTTGGTCTCAATTCCAGATTTATAAGTAAGGCTATTGATTGGCTCAGTTTAGGCTCAGGTCTCAAATAAATCAATTTCAGCAGGCAGTACAGTCAAGGGAAAAGGTTAGGTGATCACCTTGGATCAATCAACCATGGCTGGGTGGTCATAAGAACATGGCGTCTCTAATGTCACCTCCAGACTTAGCCTCCCATCTGAGCACATAAAGAATTTGCTAGATATTGTCACATGCTGCCATCTCCAATTTAAGCCTGAAACTGATCTCATAATTTCCCACCCAAACTATAGGCCACCTTTACTATTTGTGAATGAATAGTATCATCATTCTGTCATCATCCTTGGCCCAAACCTTGGATTATCCTGCCCCATCTCCTTCTCTTCTGAGTACAGTCACCAATTTGTAAAATAGTAATGATTAATATTTAGTGAATATTTACTGTATACCACTAAATGATATATATATTATCTCCTTTAATTCTCAAATAAACTCCTGAGATAGATTCTATAGGTAAAGCCATTTTTACAGTTTAAGAAACTAAAAAAGTTAGCTTGCTCAAGATCATACAACTACAAAGTAATGGGACTTAGGAGTCAATTTAAGTCCGTTCAAACTCTGAGCCAAAGCTTTTGTTTTGTTTTGTTTTGTTTTTTGAGACCAGGTCTCACTCTGTTGCCCAGACTGGAGTGCAGTGGCTTGGTATTGGCTCACTGCAACCTCCGCCTCCCGAGTTCAAGTGATCTCCTACCTCAGCCTCCCAAGTAGCTGGGACTACAGACGTGTGCCAAGACTCCCGGCTATTTTTTATTTTGTATTTTGTATTTTTAGTAGAGACACACTTTCACCAGTTGGCAAGGCTGGTCTCGAACTCCTGACTTCAGGTGATCTGCCAGCCTCAGCCTCCCAAAGTGTTAGGATTACAGGTGTGAGCCACAGTGCCTGGCCTAAGTCAAAGCTTTTAACAATCATGCGATACTGTCTGATCACTTCTCAAAAATTTTTGTTACATAATATTTCTGATACCTCATACCCTACAAATCCCTCCCCAATCAGCTTGTACACCCACACAAACAGCCCTGGCACTGCCATTCCCCTACAGCTGGAAAGCTAGAGTCCAGTGTGAGTAGTCCAAACTTTTTCAAGGGTTGCAGTGCTATGTTCCTTGACGTTATATGTTAATTTTTAAAACAATGTGTTCATTTTTTTCTTTTTTTTTGGAAACAAGTCTCACACCCATCACCCAGGCTGGAGTGCAGTGGCGTGATCATGGTTAACTGCAGCCTCGACTTCCTGGGCTCAGGTGATTCTCCCTCCTCAGCCTCTCAAGTAGCTGGGACTACAGGCACATGCCACCACTCCCAGCTAATTTTTTTATTTTTTTGTAGAGACAGGATTTCACCACGTTGCCTAGGCTGGTCTTAAACTCCTGGGCTCAAGCAATCCTCCTGCCTTGGCTTTCAAAAGTGTTGGGTTTACAGGCATGAGTCACGGTGCCCTGCCAGGTTTTTTTCTTTTCTTTCTTCTTTTTTTTTTTTTTTAAAGCAGTGAAGTGTATTAGCTTGTTCTATTTCTCTTTAAATCATTCATTCCTCTGTTATATTCTATATTTTTCATGACTCACTGGACACCTGCAAAAATTCCAAAGCATAAAATGCTTTCGATGGATATAGCCACTTATTGTTGGCCTATGTGTTGAATATATCATATTTTCTTTGACTAGATGCCCCTCACTGTTAAGACTATTCCTAGGAAAGACTTTCTCATAATGTGCATCAATTTTCAAGTCTGGTGAACCTTGCAACTCCTCCACTAGGGCACATTTTCCCTTGGAACATGGCAGTGTAGATCTCCTCTCACATATAACAATTTGCTGGCCTATGTTGAATTTCTATTGCTTATGGTTAGTAGTTATAGTAGGGGGACTTCAAAATGGTGCCCAAGGACCCTCTCCTCCTGATCTTCACTCCTTTGTTTAATCCCTTCTCTCAAGTTTAGATTGAACCTCATGGCTTGCTTCTACACAATAGGATACAGGAAAGTTGATGGATGCCACTTCCAAGAGTGATTACAAAAAATGGTGATGGCTGTCTTGCTAGCAGACTCTATTTCATTGTTGGCTTGTACACTTTGATGAATCAAGTTGCCATGTTAAAGAGGCACATATAGTAAGGGGATGAGCAAGAAGCCAAATCTTCCTATCCACCAGTGTAAGCTTGGAAGCAAATCCTTCCCCAGTAAAGACTTGAGATGACCCTGGTAATAAGAAACCCTGTTAGGCCCTTCCTGGATTCCTTGACCCACAGAAATTGTGAGATAATGTTTCTTGTCTTAAGCCACTAGGTTTTATGGATTTTTACTCAGAAATAGATTAATAATATAACAAAATTCAAAACATCAACCTTTCCTGTATTAAACTGATGTAATCATATATTTGACTTTTTGGGAAAAATTATTTTTACAACTGTTTAACTTTTATTTGAGTCACACAATAAGCTATTTTTGTTCATCCTTAGAGTGTTTCCAGTTGATGACTTCCATTATCCTATGCTAGGAACAGGGAAAGAGGCAAATGCAAACATGTGGCTCCTTTTCTCTTAACACTCCAACATTTGAGAAGCTGCAGCAAGTACACTTCCAACAGAATTATGTGAGCCTTTCAATGTGACTTCTTGCCAATCCAAGGTCCCTCAACTAACATTCTTTCTACCATCAATTTCTTCATGTAATATTCTTCCTACTAAATACTAAACACACACTAAAAATTTAAATTTCAAAACTTAAAAACATAGCATATTAGTTTAGAAAACTAATGAGAACAGTAGGGAAAAATATCTTTATAATCTGAAATGATTCCAAAATTAATTCCAAAGTGCATACAATTCAGGCTGCCAAATAACCTGTTAGTTATCAGTTGTAGTGAATACATTACCAACTCCTTTTTATGATGTGATGACAACTTTGGCTTTAGTGACCATATTCTCTGTGATAACAAAGAGCAAAGGGGCACCCACTACCTGTTTCCTTAGATGTAAAGTGTTGTACTCCTCTTTTCACAAATTACAGAAAGATAATTGTTTTTGTTAATTATTTTCTTGGGAACAGAAATTTTACACTGATCCTGCCATCAAAGATTTGTATTCTACATAAAGCCAAATCTACATAAATAGCCAAATTTCTGTTTGTGGAGAAAATAAACAAATATTTACTGTTTCTCCCTTTTTTCTCCAAGAAGCACCACCTTAAGCCACATGTATCTGTGCACCCCCATAAACCATCAAGTGTAATATTAGCCAGTTAGATGATCCTTTTCAGGGGAGAAAAAAGGGTCAGAAGCCAAATAGCATCTGCATGTAAAAAGTACTTTATTTCTCCAAAAAATAAGAAATCTAACTTTAAACTGCATTTTAAAACCAGATACCTTTTAGTGTGCATGCAGGTTTCACTAAATAATTCTTTGTCTCAGTCACCCCAAGCATCCAACCCTGAGACCAACTCTTAACACTCCTCATAAAATATGTTCCTTGTAATAAATTGCAAATAGCTTTCATGGGATGGACAATTGGTTAGAGAGGATGAATCTAATCTGTGCCACAGAGTATTTGGCCAACATCAATTCCAGCTCCCACACCACCTGTTATCTTTGGAATTCTGTCTCTGTTTTAAATCATTCTTTCAATGCACATTAGAAAGAAGCACTAAGGAGTGGCAAACCTAATTTGTTGCACTTTTTGTTTTATACCATGGGAAAATATCTACACAAACAGATGCTAATATAAAGACAGTATTTTTTAATAGAATGGATGGTTTATGTTCCTCCCGTTTGCTCAAACTACTAACACATCATTAACATTCAACACTGAAGAACTTAGATTGACACACACTTTTATTGTCCAACAAAAGTGTTAAGGGAAAGACAGCCACAGATTTGCATTCATCTCTTTCCTGTTCCCAGCATAGGATACTAGGAGACACAGATTGGAAGCATTCTAAGGATGAGCAAAAAGAGCTTACTGTCGGACTCATACATAATAATTAAACATAATTTTGCCCAAAAAAGTTGCTGTGAGTCAATCACAAGTAATATTTTAAAATTTAAAATGTTAAATCACACCGTATTCTTGAATTTACATTTGATCTTTAATTCATAGTCACATTTACAAGCAATATTATCAGGTTGGGCAGTGGTAAAAATCAAATTATGGTTTGAGAGTCTACCAACTTCTTATTACAAAAAAAGATCTCTGTATGAAGAATATTATTTTGTATTAAAACTATCAGTTTTAAATAGCTGCCAGTTGGAAAGAAATTTACAACAAAGAATGGTAAATCATGTATATCTTCTTTTTCTTAGTCAGGACAACACAATTATTTTTAACCACATACAGTATGAAGGGGCAAATAATTACGTTTCTACATTAAAGGAGGCAAAGTACAGAAGAAAGTATGACAAAAAGCAAAGGCAAAAATAAAACAAGTTTGGATTAAGATCTGGTTTCAAGCCAGTCCCCATCATTTGCTAGTCATGTGGCTTTAAAAAATTAACCTCTGTAGATTCTACATTCCTCCTCCAATAAGCAAGATTCTTTCCAGTTCAAAAAGGGGATTTATATTCTAAATCCCCTTCAGATTCAGAAAAGCAACCTACAGTCTATAGTTTTGTACTTTCTGCAGATTCTGTATTAAATAAAATCTATTTGTAAATGGTTGAGTATATTCTAGAGACAAATTAACAGACATTAATGTAAATTGCATTAATAGTACTTTGTTTTGTGGGGCAGAATAAAAGCTGGAGTAGGTATTGGTAAAAATGAAATTATGGTTTGAGAGCCTACCAAGAGTTCTAAAATCTTAATAAAATAAGATTAAAACTGTTCTTAAAAAACTAAAGAAAATGAGAAGTCAGAGGAATGACATGTAACGTTATAGAAGGAAAAGGAAAAAAAAAATTAACTTTTCTTTGAGAAAAATATCCCCTAAAACATAGTAGTTTCGAGTAAGTGGGGTTTTAAGTGCCACAGGTGGCCTTTAAACTATTTTTCATGAGAGTTTATCAACTGAACTAATTTATATTACATCCGGGTGGATTATGTTTTTCTCATTTTCACTATATATTATTCTTATTTGTCCTACCACTCTCTTCACATTATTTAGGTCTTCTATCACTGTGGTCAAATAGTAGTATTTCTAATCAGAAAATCAAAATATGTTACTGCTACTTTCAAGATCAGGAGGTCAATTTTCAAACATGGAACTGAGAGGTGAAGCTGGCTGGGCTTCTGGGTTGGGTGGGGACTTGGAGAACTTTTCTGTCTAGCTAAAGGATTGTAAACACACTAATCAGTGCTGTGTCTAGCTAAAGGTTTGTAAAGGCATCAATCAGCACTCTGTAAAAATACACCAATCAGTGCTCTGTGTCTAGCTAAAGGTTTGTAAATGCACCAATCAGCACTCTGTAAAAATGGACCAATTAGCAGGACGTGGGCGGGGCCAAATAAGGGAATAAAAGCTGGCCACTGGACCCATGGGCGGCAACGTGCTCAGATTCCCTTCCAGGGTGTGCAAGCTTTGTTTTTTCGCTCTTCACAGTAAATCTTGCTGCTGCTCACTCTGGGTCCGCACTACCTTTATGAGCTGTTAACACTCACTGCGAAGGTCTGCGGCTTCCCTCCTGAAGTCAGCGAGACCACGAACCCACTGGAAGGAAGAAACTCTGGACACATCTGAACATCTGAAGGAACAAACTCCGGACACACCATCTTTAAGAAGTGTAACACTCACCGTGAGGGTCTGTGGCTTCATTCTTGAAGTCAGACCAAGAACCCACCGGAAGGAATAAATTCCAGACACAGAAGTTAATATCAGTAATTACACAAAAACCCATATAAGAAGTCACTTTGGAACAAGATTTTTAGCCTTTGAGCCCTGAGTCTATTTTTATTGTGAAGTATCTCATGTTTATTTTTTTCTCATCCTCTACAAAAAGGCAGTAGTAAACACGTGATGACCAGCCCTTGTCAGTTAAACTTTTCCCCAGGGGCATTAGAGGAATTTTGTATGAGAACTCTCAAAATGCCTTACATACTGCTGTGACTAAGATATTACCCAGAGAATCTTACTTTCTGGATATCATTTATTTACTTGGGGGGGAGAAAAAGCAACCCATAACTGGTAACACTAATTATTGTTTCAGAAAACACAAAATACTCTAGGCTGCATTAAAAGGTATGTAGAATGCGTAAAGAATGAGCTATTGGTTTTTGTTTTGACATTAGGCAAATGTTTACTATGTTCATTTGGAGGCTCCATAGCAAATAACATAATAAAATAATTTGACTTTAAGTAAAAATCTCAATGATGAGTAGAATTTTAGGAGGCAAGAATTATGCAAAAATTTAATTCATTATAAAATTTATTTCTATTTTGAAAAGAATAAATTTATTACTTTTTATACCTTAAGATTTACAAGGAGCTCTCTGAATACAATGATCAGCTACATATATGTTAAAAAGAAGCTAAATTTTAAAAACCTGTTATTTAAGTTAGATATGTTAAGTCTCCTTTTTTGGAGATCCTTAAAATATATATATTCTTATATTTCAAAGATATTACATGGGCTTTTGAAACAGAGCAGAGAGACACCCCTCCAAATGCTTTCAAATGCAGTATTAGAATGCTGACAAGATGCAGAAGGCCTGATTTCCAGGAATCCACTTAACTTCTCTCTAAACTTTACTCAATGTAATAAGTAAAGTGGAAAGAATATTTGTCTTCCTCACAGGATGTTGTATCTATTAAATGCAATAAACATGAACTGTTAATGTGCAAAACAATAATGCAAACATTGTCATAAAACAATCTCTGCTCTCAGTGAGTTTATAATCTAGTAAAAGAGACAATAGGAACAATTTTAATACAAATCAGAATGACCTAAAGACTATAATGGAGGAATAAATAAATAGGGCTATTCACCTCTCACAGAAAAGAAAATAATTGATTTCAATGTGAAGGATTGGGGACAGAAAAGGCTGCATTTGAGCTGGACTTTGAGGATAAGTAGTAGCTCAAGAAGCAACACGATAAGAGTGAAAGGGACATTAATCCTTGAATCAAAAGCCAGAGCTCTGTTCTACTTCTGCCTCTACCACTCACTAGAAACTAGCAGGAATCCCTTGCACAGAAGAGGCCGTGAGCATGTGGTCTTGTCTGAGTTGCTGTTGTTCACACAGGAAGGGACAGCTCGGTCTACTTGCTGATTTCACAGTGGGCTTAGCTGTTTCTGTCCACCTGTGGACCGAATGCTCCTGATGCATGAGATTCTGGCCTGAATCCTAGTATTCATGTTCTACTCTCCAACTGGGGAGAATTCCTGCATTAGGATGGTAATTCCTGGTCTTGCCAACTACTAAGTTCTCCTAGTAGAAGACTACAGATGTAAATCAGCCATCCAATTTTAGCTGCTTTAATTAGGTAAGACTCACTGTTTGGCATTCTGCATGATTCCTTTCAAAACCGTACTGGTATTACTATTTAGCCATTTTCAATTTACAGTGTTATTAAAAGCTTAAACATTTTTATCTTATTTTCATTTTTAACTTTTAAAGAGAACAGAAAGCAATAACATAATAGGGAGAGTCCTACAGGTAGTCCTGCTGCAAGCAGGGAAAATTAGTATATTCCCACCCTGGCTTCCTTAGTTAGCTTGGCATAATATTTTCAGGGCTCAGGTTTAGATTTCTGACTTGAAAGTGGGCTAATCTCTTTAAACTTGGATCCAGTATTCAGGATCCAAACTTTGCACCTAGAACTAAGGAATACCATTATAATTGATAAAAACATTAAGATCAGTGGATAAGTTGGCAAAGACAAGACGAAGGACATTCATAGAAGACACTATGATTAGTAAATATGTAGGGAAAAAAATTAAACCTATTATGAACACTATAACAATAATAAAATATTCTATCCTAGGAAGAACAGGAAAGAAGAAAATAGAAATCTCATATATTGCTGGTGACAATATAAGTTGGAATAACCCTTGTAAAATTCTATTTGTCTATAAAATGTTCTCTTTCTATTTCCACCTTAGGAAATTTATAGAAATCTCAGTCTTCTCATTTCCATCCCTGCTCCTGCCCCCAGCACAATCAGTTTTCAATACCACAGTGGGAATGATCTGCTTCTTTGTTCAAGACCCTCCAGTGGCTTCTCATTTTACCAGGGTAAAAGGGCAAGTCCTTAGATGATCCATAGACCCCATGTGATTTCCCTGCTCCCTCTGGGGCCTCATCTCTGCTCCTCTTCCCTGCTCCCTACACTCCGGCCACACAAGCCTCCTTGCTGTTCTTGGAACAAGCCAGCCGCACTCTTGCCTTAGGACTTTTGCTCTTAGCATTGCTACTTCAATGCTCTGGACCCACACGGGCTCACTCTTGTTTCTCTTCACCACTTTGCTCAGTTGTCATCTTCCCAGTGAGGCCTGCCTTGACCTACTCAACTCAAAATTTCAATTTGCTACTCTTATCCTTAGATTCCCAATTTCTCCTTACTCTGGTCTTCCTTTTACATATTAGACAAATTATTATGTTTATGATCTGTCTTCCCCACACAAAATGCAAGTTTTACAACAGCAGGGATTTTGTCTGTTTTGTACTCATGTATGCTAAAAACTTAAAATAATAGCACCTGACACATACACATAGGCAGTCAATAAGTAATGGCTGAATGAATTTTAGAAAAACATAAATGAGAAATCATGTCTGAAAACAGCAGACTTGTTAATTAAAATCATTGTAATGGCATGGCTTCTGGATGGATCCCTCTTTATCTTTCCGCCTGATTCAATCTTTTGTAGCCAGGTACTCAAAAGAGGCGAAAGAGCTCCAACTATCTATGTATTGGGTATTCTTGAATGGAGAAGCGACATTGACATTTTTCCTCTCAGGGTGAACAAGGATCCTTTTAGAGTCTTGTTTACTACTCATATCATAGAGGGCATAATTTGAGAAGTGGAGTCTGGTCTTAACAGGTCATCAGAACAGGGTAAATGTCAGGTCAACCACAGAAACCTTGATCTGTGGCTATGGCTCACACATTTTACAAAGCTCTTCTATCTTTGGTGGCCACCACTGTCCCCTCCCACCCTTGTTAGAGCAGAGCTGCTTCTTCACTATTCTAACTCCTCCAAGGCTGTTACATCAGAAGCAGAGGATTATCTCTCATTGTGTCCTAGGAAGACATAAGTCTAGGTGTGGGGCTGATAGGGAGCCCAATTATTATGCGCTTACTTTATCTAACACAGTTTGCTAACTTAGAAAACAAGTTATTCTCATCAAGTAAATTTTAAAGTTTTAACCCAAACCACATTTAATGTTTAGTACTAAACTTAGTGTAACTTTTATTCCCTCCGTCTTTTTATTTTCTAACAGGAGGTAATAATAATATTCTGTGTATGAATCCACTACACAGGCAGACACCTCATTTTCTTTCTCCTTTTCTTGGTGGGGAGATAAACTCAAACAGAACATTAACACTGAAAAATTCCCAATATGATCTACCCTGTGAATATCTAAGTCTAATCTAAGACTCATGGAGGAAATGAAAAATGATTGTGGCTCTACCCTAGAAATTCTGATGAATAGATCTTTAGAGAACGCCAGGAATTTGTTCTTTAAGAAGCATTCTTGGTGATTTTGATGCTGGTGTTTCACAGAGCCCACTGGCAAAACAGAATATGGAAAGAAGGATGAAAATAATAGAAGCCAACTGGAATTTAAAGATTTCATTCACAATGTAAGTCATTATAAAACAGCATAATAAGTAAAGATAAACTAGTAGTAGCAAGATGTACCTTGACCTATGGCAAGACAATGAAACCCCTTGTGAAACTAAATCATCATATTATTAATAAGCATGTAAGCTGCTAAAAATGCATGTAGTCATTGTTGGAGGAACAGACTTTAAGTGCTCCTCAGTAGACTGAAGAAATGCTACTAAATATATCATATATGAAATGTTTGTCTTATGTGAAAAATAAATGAAAGCTCATAAAAACTTCAGATATTTGTAATTATAGCAAGTTTGAGAATGATTCTTGGATAGTCCACCCCCTTTACTTTTTCACATCCATGGGAACTGGCTGTGGGTATTACCTAAAATTGCATCTATGGATAAATTTTAGTTTCCTAATTTGTTTTAGAACGTTTTAACAATAATTCACTCTATATTTTCCCAGTAGTTTTTCTTTATAAGTATTTAGTATAATGTCTATTCAATTTGTTTCATGGGATTGGACTGGCAAAAATTAAATTAGCTAGTATGGAAGACATTTTGAAACAATCATGAAAGAGCCACATTGTCATCATAATAGTGATGACTATGTAGCGATGTAGAAAGATGTTTACAATTTTAAAAATTTCAAAATTATATACCAAGATTATAATTACATAACATCACACACTATGAAGACAATCATTAACTGGGTAACATAGACAGATGGTATATTAGTTTGTTTATGTGTTGCTATAAAGAAATACCTGAGGCTGAGTAATTTATAAAGAAAAAAGGTTTATTTTGGCTCACAGTTCTGCAGGTTGTGTAAGCACAGTACCGACATCTGCTTGGCTTCTGGTGAGGGCCTCAGGAAGCTTACATCATGGCAGAAGGCAAAAGGGGAGCAGATGTGTCACATGGCAAGAGAGCATGAATGGGAGTTGCCAGGCTCTCTCATGTGAGCTCTCATGTGAGCTACCAACGTAAGTGATATGGCCTGGCTCTGTGTCCCCACCCAAATATCATAATGATTTGTAATCCAAGTTGTAATACCCGTGTGTTGAGGGAGGGGGCTTGTGGGAGGTAATCTGATCATGGAGGTGGTTTTCCCGTGCTGTTCTCCTGGTAATGAGTGAGTTCTTATGAGACCTGATGATTCTATAAGGAGCTTTTCTCCCTTGTGCTCTGCACTTTTCTCTCCTGCTCCCATGTAAAGAAGGATGTGTTTGCTTCCCCTTCTGCCATAATTGTAAGTTTCCTGAGGCCTCCCTAGTCATGTGGAACTGTGAGTCAACTAAATATCTTTCATTTATAAGTTACCCAGGCTCAGGCAGTTCTTTAGAGCAGCATGAGAATGGACTAATACAGTACATTGAGTGGAGTGCTGCTATAAAGATAACCAAAAATGTAGAAGCAACTTTGGAACTGGGTAACAAGCAGAGGTTCAAAGTTTGGAGGGCTCAGAAGAAGACAGGAAGGTGTGGGAATGTTTGGAACTTCCTAGAGACTTGTTGAATGGTTTTGACCAAAATGTTGATAGTGACATGGACAATGGAATCCAGGCTGAGTTGGTTTCAGATGGAGATGAGTAACTTCTTGGGAACTGGAGCAAAGGTGACTCTTGCTATGCCTTAGCAAAGAGACTGGTGGCATTGTGCCCCTGCCCTAGAGAACTGTAGAACTCTGAACTTGAGAGAGATTATTTAGGGTATCTGGCAGAAGCAATTTCTAAGTGGCAAAGCATTCAAGAGGAAGCACAATATAAAAGTTTGGAAAATTTGTAGCCTAATGATGCACAAAGAAAAACATTTTCTGGGGAGAAATTCAATCCTGCTGCAGAAATTTGCTTAAGTACAAGAAGACGAATGTTAATCACCAAGACAATGGGGAAAATCGCTCCAGGGCAAGTCAGAGAACTTCACAGCAGCCTCTCCCATCACAGGCCTGGAGGCCTAGGAAGAAAAAATGGTTTTGTAGGTTGAGCCCAGGCCCCCTTGCACTGTGCAGCCTTGGGACATGGTGCCCTGCATCCCAGCTGCTCTAGCCATGGGTAAAAGGGGCCAAGGTCCAGCTTAGGCCATGGCTTCAGAGGGTGCAAGCCCCGAGCCCTAATGGCTTCCACCTGGTGTTGAGCCTGGGGGTGTACTTCTCAAGAAGTGAGATTTTGGAACCTCAGCCTAGATTTCAGAGGATGTATGGAAATCCCTGGCTGTCCAGGCAGAAGTTTCCTGCAGGGGCAGAGCCCTCATGGAGAACCTCTGTTAGGGTAGTACAGAAGGGAAATGTGGGGTTGGAGCCCCCACACAGAGGCCTCACTAGGGCACTGCCTAGTGGAGCTGTGAGAAGAGGGCCACCATCCTCCAGACCCCAGAATGGTAGATCCACTGACAGCTTGCAACCGTGTACATGGAAAAGCCACAGACACTCAACGCCAGCCCATGAAAGCAACCATGAAGGTGGTTGTACCCTGCAAAGCCACAGGGGTGGAACTGCCCAAGGCCATGGGAGCCCACTTCTTCCATCAGCATTGCCTGGATGTGAGACATGGGGTCTAAGGAGATCATTTTGGAAATTTAAGGCTCAATGACTGCCCTATTGGATTTCGGACATGTATAGAACATGTAGTGCCTTTATTTTGGACATTTTCTCCCACTTAAAATGGCTGTATTTACCCAATGCCTGTACCCCCATTGTATCTAGGAAGTAACTAACTTGCTTTTGATTTTACAGGCTCATAGGCAGAAGGGACTTGCCTTGTTTCAGATGAGACTTTGGACTTGGACTTTTGGGTTAATACTGGAAAGAGTTAAGATTTTGGGGGACTGTTGGGAAGGCATAATTGTGTTTTGAAATGTGAGAAAGATGAGATTTGGGAGGATCAAGGGGCAGAGTGATATGGTCTGGCTCTGAGTCCCCTCCTAAATCTCATCTTGAATTGTAATCCAAAAGTGTTGGAGAAGGGACCTCATGGGAGGTGATCAGATCATGGTGGCAGTTCCCCTGTGCTGTTCTTGTGATATTGAGTGAGTTCTCATGAGAGTTTATGATTTTTATAAGGGGATTTTCCCTGCTTTGCTCTGCACTTGTCTCTCCTGCCACCATGTAAAGGACACGTTTGTTTCCCTTTCCTCCGTAATTGTAAGTTTCCTGAGGTCTCCCCAGCCATGTGGAACTGAGTCAATTAAACCTCTTTCCTTTATAAATTACCCAGTCTCAGGCAGTTCTTTATAGCAGCATGAAAATGGACTAACACAGTGTGAACTTACTCATTATCATAGAGATTACATTTCACCATGAGATTTGGAGCAGACAAAACACCTAAACCATATCAAATGGATTTACCTCGCTAGCAAGGCTCACTAACTAGGTAGCATCTGAGTACTACTGACTGCTAGAAGGAGAAGGGGAAAAATACTAGGTGTGCCTTATGCCACAAGAGGACCACCAGGCACAGCTTACTTCTTCGAGAGACTAACGTCACATGCCATAAATCCACTATCTATCTCTTGATAATTCCAGCTAACTTTTTACAACTATTGCAATAATAGTACTCTATTCTCTATCTTTCTGTAAGTTTTATTTTCACAATTTAAACAATATATCAAAAAAAGTAAAAAGAATTCGTTCTTCTCTTACACTCTTTCTTGTCCCTCCAAGAGGTTCATACATTACCAAAGACACTTCAAAGAGAATATTTACTCCTGGAATAATCATTTAAACTCTCTGTGCCTGTTTTCTTATCTATAAAATAGAGGAGTGCTCTGCGCTTTGCCTACATTGCAAGGCAGTTGTATGTGAGAAACTGCATGCATAGAAGGATGGAAAAACCATAGGATTTACAGCCACAGAGTAATGGGTTCTATCTAATCCTGGCTCTGAAACTGAACTAGTTGTGTGACTTTGGACAAGTTATAGAACTTCTCAAGTACAGGCATATAGGGTATATGTACACATAGTATCCAAAACAGTGCTTGTTATACAATAGGTGCTCAATAAACAATAACTGTTATCATAACAGTCTTTTGTAAACCACAAAGCACTTTAAATGCAATTTGTTAATGATGATATATAGAAAAAGGGAGAAAAAGTAGTGAACAAAACTGGTAAGAAAGAAATGCAGTATTCAGAGTGTGAGTATTAGATATGTTTGAGGAGTGAGTAGCATTGCATAGCTGCAGGATGGGTTTGCTGACAAAAGGAGAGAGTCTGATTTTTATTGTCAAGAATATAGAAAACTATGCATAGAGGGCATTTTGAGAAAAATATAACAAAATAGGATCTATGTTGTAGGAAAATCACTGTTTAGAAATGTGGAAGATGGTATGAAGGGAGAAAAACTGGAGGCAAGACAACCACTTGGTTAGGAGGTAAGAGTGCATGATACTGATCTATAGCAATGGGGATGAGACAGAGGGGCTGGATCTGAGTCATGGAGAAGAGATAGGAGCCTGTTAACAAGAATCCAGTGAAGTAAGGGAAAAATCAACAGAGTAGGGGTGTCAACAAATGAGGACAACAAATAAACATTTAGATCATCTTCATGAGTAAAGGGAAGTTCCATATGATTTCAAGGCTTCAAGTGGAAGATTTAGAGAAAGTCAATTCCATTGTTCAAGAACAAGGAGAAAGGAGCATAAGTGCAAGTGAAGATGAATTCAGGTATGGACAAGAGAAGCCAAAGGCATTTAAACTGATGACCAATAGGTAGACACCAGAAAGAGACCTGGGCTTCTTATGGAGATTTGGGAGTCATTGTTACAGAGGTCACCGTCATAGAGGGAGTTGTCACTACAGAGTGACATCCCATAGAGATGATGAGAGTCATCCCCAGAGTCATCACCATAAGCGGAATGAATGAGAATCAAAAAGAGATTAGGATTTCCAAAACAATAAGTTACAGGAAGGAGCCTGAATAAATGTAACACATTTACACAGGCATTAATAAGAGTAGAGGTTGACCAAATATTTAAAGCCTCTACCAGCAATGGACTTGAAAGGAATAATACAGTATGAAAATGAAAGTAACACTTGTCTACACAAATTTTATTAATTTATTGAATTTGTGATTTTTACATCCAATCTATAGAAATAAAAACTAGTAAAATCAATGGGTTCCTTTAGGTATAGAAACTAGAATTGGTCAACTCAATGCCTCTAAATTTGTGCTATGAAATGAAATAAAATCTTTTTTTTTTTTTTTTTTTTTTTTTTTGAGACAGAGTCTCTCTGTTGCCCAGGCTGGAGTGCAGTGGCATGATCTCTGCTCACTGCAACCTCTGCCTCCTGGGCTCAAGCAATTCTTCTGCTTCAGCCTCCTGCATAGCTGGGAGTACAGGCATGCACCACCAGGCCCAGCTATTTTTTGTATCTTTAATAGAGATGGGGTTTCAACATATTGGCCAGGTTGGTCTCGAACTCCTGACCTCGTGATCTGCCCACCCCGGTCTCCCAAAGTGCTGAAATTACAGGCATGAGCCACCACGCCTGGCCAAAATCTTGTTTTTATATCAACAAATGTCCAAAGGAGACTAATTTAAAATTCTGTTTATTTATATATTGCATAGCTCAAAAAGTTTGAAAAACTGAAGTTTTAACAGGAAGTCAGTAAATGCTCACAGATCCCCTTAGCACTTGGGGAAAAAGAGTCTTGGAGTCCTTAGAGATGGGAATCTTGACAGCAGAATTTCAGATGTTTCAATCACTTGCCAAGGAAGTGCCATACTTGCTCTGCATTTAAAATGGGGAAAGAGGGTATTGGGGAAGGGATAAAAGAAAGAAGGAGGGAGAAGGGAGTGATTAATAAAATTTAATTTAGACTTTTAGGAAATATTTAGGCAGATACAAACAGTCATAAGCTCTCTATCTAAAGTTGCATTTCTCTATTTAAAGCTATTTCCCTTTAAACTTTTGTCCCAAGTTCTCTAATTTGGCCCAAGCCTTATATAAAGCTATATTAAACATTCTAGAACCTTCCTACTTTATTTCTTGTATCTTTCTGGGTCATTTTAGTCTCTAGCAGACAACACAGAAGTGCTACAACATGAAATATTTAGATAAAGCTCGTATAGTAAAATTTGACTACACAAAAAATACCCCAAATGAGATAGTATTGCAAAGAAACAATTTGTTAGCTTACCATATAAGGAATACAGTTTGCTTTCCCATGAAATCATGTCTATGGATTTACTCCTTTCTAAACATGTCATACTTGACTCACAGTAAATAGTTCTCATATTTCTTCCAAATCTGCAACTTGAATATTCTTCTAATATTTTATATTAAAACAAAAAACCAAAAGCCTTGCAATATTTTGAAAGACAAATGATGTGTGCACATGCTTAAATTTTGAAAATTTCACTACAGAGCATTTTTACTTGTTTATTAAAACAGCTTCAAATAATGGTAATAAAAATATTGTATTTATTTTTAATTCTACAATAGTATAGGTTTTAAGATCTTCAGCTAAAATAAGTGATTCATTAAAATAAGATAAATATCTGAATGTAAGAGTTTTTTTTTTTTAATTAAGTTTTTAAAAATTAAATGTGTCAGAACTGGCTGGAATATCTCAGTACTTCACCAAAAAAAGTCACTGTACAATCAAATCATTTTCTAGACTAGAAAAGTAGTTAAATGCATTCTCTTTATTTTCTGAATTAGAAAATATTTCATCTGAAATTTCAGCGACTATTTAAAAAATATTTCACTTAGCTTATACAGCTTTTCAATTTATCTATTTTTATTTTTATGTTTTGACTTCCGCTACTGTAAACAAATAAATTTATACGCCTCACTCTTAATGAATCAAAATATACCATACCTTCTTCATTACTTTCTTTATTCGGTGAAGATAATACCTGAAAATAAAAACAGAGAAATAATCTCTGTTACAATAAATATTTATATGTGGAAAGTGCATCCAGAAAAGTTTTTTCATGAAATTATAGAACAACGTTTACACACAATGAATCCCTAACCTGAAAAAGGTAAATATTCCCCTTTGTTTTTCATTATCATTGTTCATTCTTTCAGATAAACAAACCACGGACTTAAGAGTGAAATAAAAATACTTGAAAATATTTTTTTAATTTTAACCCATGGAATTCACTGAAGGTCTTGCAGCTGGGAATGAGAAGAAAGGTTTTCTTTCAATTGCTTCCACAGCTGATGTCTTGAAAGTTAAAATCAAGCACACACACGCATATTTAAATATATGTTTGTTCATGCTTGCTATAAAACACACACTTGCTATAAAATTTATCTGTTTTCTAGAACTTTAAATTATTGTTTCTGTTTATTCTGATGGCTGGACCAAGATTCTTAGAACATACAAGTTTGAAGAAACATTTTTTCTGAGAGAGTTTTTTTCCCCATAATTAGGAACAATACTTTTTAACACTCCATTGGAAGATCCATTTTCCATAAAGAAGAAGCCACAAAGACTATTTAGTTTAAAGAATCATTAGAATTTACATCTATGTGTCCACCATCCAAGTAGAGAAATGAAACATGCCAGGCCCCTCCCCAACTATGACCCCTTCCTTCCTAGCGATAACCCTACCCTACCCTGATTTTATAACACACTTTTCAGATTTCAAATTTAATAATTAACTTCTAATTCTCTGAATTTGCTGACCTTCAATAGACAGGAAATACCTGCCTCTAGCATTTGTTAAGTCTGAGGCAGAGGTACAAATGTACAAATATACATCTAAATATTTAAAAGTTACAGTAACTCAGGCTAACAAGTGATGAATATATATATGAAATGTGTTCCATCTCACTATCTTGATACAAGTACCTTTGTAATGACCTAGAAGCTCTCATTTAGGATTCCAGACACCTTAGAGACATGTGTCTGGATATGGCAGAGGAAGGAAAAGAGGCCCTCATCCTGCTCCACTTCTCTCCCTATTCTAGGCACCTTTCTGCATTTCAAGGGCCTCATCTGCACATGGGTAGAAATTCAGTAGCCCACCTATCTAGGCACCTTTTACCTCCAAACAGCCACCCACTGGCCCCTGCAGAAGTAACGGTGGGTACAAAGTCCACAGAGTCAGGAGTGTGGACCTGGGGAGATGTGTAGCCTGGTATCTACAGAGGCCCCGGAAACACGCTTAAACCTGTCTGGGCAGAGGATTCCAGAGTCCTGGGTAGCCAGGATGTGGTCTAGAATGGGGGCATGCCCCCTAGTGAGTCTAACTTTGGCCCCTTGTGGGGATGTGGTCTAGAATGGGGGCATGCCTCCTGGTAAGTCTATAACTTTGGCCCCTTGGTCTTCTTGCCCTGTGGTAAGATATGCGACTAAATAAGGGCCAAGTATGATCCTCCAAAAAGCAGGATCTGAGAAAGGCTCTCCGTGCTTAAATCTGAGGGCAGTACTGAATAGCCACCACTCCACAAGAAGAAAGATTTACATTTCAGCAATATTAAAATATTCCCTATGATAGTTAATTTTATGTGTCAACTTGGAGGGTGTTCTTAGATGAGATTAACATTTAAATCAGTGAACTCTGAATAATGCAGATTGCCCTCCATAATGTTGGTAGGCCCCATCTAATCAGCTGAAGG
Source organism: Macaca fascicularis (assembly GCF_037993035.2). NCBI lineage: Eukaryota > Metazoa > Chordata > Mammalia > Primates > Cercopithecidae > Macaca > Macaca fascicularis. The sequence continues at coordinate 111,087,636 of NC_088379.1, forward strand.
CTTTAATAGAACAAAAAGACTAGTCTGTCCCAAGCAAAAGGGAATTCGCCAGCAGACAGCCATCAGATTTCATCTGTGCAGCTGGCTCTCCTGGGTCTCCACGCTGCTGGCCTTCACACTGGAACTGCATCATCTGCTTTCCTGAGTCTCCAGCCCGCCAGCCCAACTGCAGATTTTGGACTTGCCAAGCCACTATAATCATGTAAGCCAATTCCTTATAATAAATCTCTTTCTGTATATGCACATCCAACTGGTTCTGATTCTTTGGAGAATCCTAATAAATTCCCTCAAATCATAAATAGTTTAAAGTTATTACTCTTTCTACTCCGTTTTAAGAAAAAATCTGAACAAACTTTGTTTTATTTTCTTTATATCAAAAAAAAAGAAAAAAAAAAAGGATGGTGTAACCATGTAAATAAAATTACAATTTTATCTCTTTTTTTGGTTTGTTTGTTTTAGAGATGGGGTCTCGCTAAGTTGCCCAGGCTGGTCTTGAACTTCTGGGCTCAAACGTTCCTCCCACCTTAGTCTCTCAAAGTGCTAGGATTACAGGCATGAGTCACCGTGCCTGGCCTAAAATTACACTTTTTAAAAAACATCCTTTAGTTTTTCCAAGTACTTCAAAAAGAATAAAATCTACTCAGCTTGTGCACAAAGAAAAATTCTTAACCATCATTGATTTTCGGGATGGTAGGATTTAAATCTGGGTATGACAGTAACACAACATAAAAATTGTACTCCTTGAGATTAGGCATTTGGGATTTGATGGCTCTATTTTTCTAAACAGACCATAAAACGGGGTAACCTGCTTCTTCTATGAAATTGCTATATACTCCTTAAATTGTGCAGGATGCCTATTTGTGTCCTGAACAATTTAAGGAGAGTATAACAGTACAAATTTTTTTTCTTAAATTAGCTGTTTAGATTTCTAAGTTCAAATTAGCAGCTGCTTCTTGTTGGAGCTGCCAAACATTTCAGAGGAATAAACTGTATAGTGTATAAAAATAGAATAATTGAGCAGCTTCTCGTTAACCTAAAAAGTATTACAGAAAAGAAATGAGCAAGCTACTCTAAAACATTTATCGTTACATTTTAAAATAATTTCCAGAATGGTTTTATTTCTTTATTCTTAAAATAAATTTCTCAATTGATAGAATATATTCAGAATATGCAAAGCCATATGATATATATTTAAATACACACACCCACCCACCCACCTCATCATAGGTAAGTCTGACACTCAGAGATAATGATAAAAATGTGAAGGTAATTTAAAAAATTACCATATTAAAAGAGAAACTATCATTTAAATTTGAAAACATCAATTATAATGGATTCATGATAAACATTAGCTATTTGACTCTTTACCTACAGTCGATGATTTTCTGGTAACTAAACATAATGACAAATATAACATTTACTTACAGAAAACGGAACAAAGAAATGTATGGAGCAGTACCCAAAAGATCACTAATCCCAATTCTTCACTCTCAGGGGATACTATGATTACATTTTCATTGTAAGAAACTAAAAAAAAAATAACTTTTAGTTACTTACTTCTAATTTCTTTTAATGTAATACCTCATCTAATTTCTTAGTAGGAAAAGAATGCGGACATCCTCTACTCACCCAAGATAAATTATCCACCAACAATGAGTATTGTTTTATAGTCTCATTCTAAAAATGCTATTTCCATGGCTGGGTGTGGTGGCTCATGCCTGTAATCTTAGCACTTTGGGAAGCCAAGGCAGGTAGATCCACTTGAGCTCAGGAGTTTGAGACCAGCCCTGGCAACATAGTGAGACCATGTCTTTAATTAATTAATTAATAAAAATGCTATCTACTCCTCTTCCTCATCCCAAAAATCCTTCTCATTATCTTTATATCTTTAATTGCTTTCAAACAAATCTAATGGTTTCATTACCAAAGTATTCCTTTCTTTTCTATTTATATATAAACTGTATTTTAAATATAAACTGTTAATACAACTGCTCTGTGCTTAAGTGTCTCTCTTTCAAATAACTCTACCAGGTCCCTATAAGCATTTTCACCTGCAAGTTACATTTGTTCAAATGAACAAACATGACACACTGAACCAATATAAAGTATCCTGCTTTACTATATCTAACACAGGGATTGATATTATGTCATTTTACTAAAAGAGTTCAAAATTAAAGGGAAAGAAAACAGGTTCCCAATTTTTCATTCAGGTGATGCAAGGTTTTAGTTGAATTAAAGTGTCTTGGACATTGTCTTTCTTTTTCTTTTTTTTTTTCTTTTTAGAGACGGGGTTTTACCATGTTGGCCAGGCTGGTCTCAAACTCCTGAACTCAAGTGATCCACCCGCCAAGGTCTCCTTAAATGCTGGGATTACAAGTGTGAGCCACCGCGCCCAGCCAGACATTATCTTTCTGCATTGTATTTCCACACTTCATAAGGCAGTTATGCTACATTCATTTTACTTTTCACATAATCCTTTTCTGATTTTTTGCTTTAGAATCAATAAAATGTCCAATTCTTAGTTATTCATAAAGAAGACATAAAAATATTTTAAGTTCATGTAAGTTTAATCTCTTAATACTTCCTCATCAAGCATGCATTTAAATGGCTAGTAGCTAAGTAAGTGATTGGTTTTACTTTCACTAACTTTGTCTACCATCTGGTGGTAATGCACAGCAGGGCTGTTAAGGGGCAAAAAGAGAAAGAAGAGGGAGAAACAACACTAAAATAATGTCTTTTCTTCAGAAGTCAGGGTCTGGTTCTAATCAGACCCTGACTTACGAAGAAAACACATTATTTAAAACATTTTTAAATGAATTCCCATAAGGATGTTCATTCTCAGGGTCATAAAACAAATCTGTGTGACATAAATATTGTAGGGTGATCTTACTAGAAAATTGCATCCTAAGATCAGTTCTACTCCAAAAGAAAATACAGTCCTCTTTGATGGAGAGATAGCTTTGATTAAAGTGAGTGCCCTTAGAGGGAAGTACTTCTTGTCTAGGTAGTCTGAGGGGTCAAAGCAGCTCTGGTGATAAGAGGGTATCCCAGTCAGACTAACCTCAGAGATTAGTTCTGAGCTGGCTCAATTTCAATAACCAGAAGCCAGGGAATGCCTTCTCCTTGTGGACCATGCAAGGAAGCTGTTATTGTCATGTCATCAGGAAAGCCCTAAATAGAGATAAAGGCTTTGCCCAAAGGAACCATATAAGGAACATGCTGTTATAAGTCCTATCCAAGAACTCTATAATGAACCCCACCATTCTTCTGCTGGTCATTACTTCTCCTATTTATAACTATTTAAAATATTCATTAATTGGTATTTTCTTATTAGAATGCAGAACCCCTAAGAGTGTGGTTCTAAGCTGACTGCTTTATTCACCCATCTTGTTGTGACCCTTAGGAAAAATAAAACACAGCTTTGGTGTGATTTTTTTTTTAAGTGCTATTATTCTGAATGATAACAATGCCTCAGACTCACATGAGATGCTTATATTGATGGATTCACCTAAAGTCCTTCACCCGGATTCATCTTTGAGTCTCTACATAAATGCCAATATGCATTTTGGGATGAAATAGATGGCCACGCTACATGCTGATGTTAACTGCCACTGGGATTCACCTTATGGCCTTGGCCTTCTGAATGCACTGCTTTTTACCATTCAGCTAAGAAGTCTTGCACCAACTATAAGACGACCATCCAAATTTTATACAACACTATGGATATTGTTGCTTTACTGAAGAAATAAGATCTACCAAATGTAGCCAGAAATAATACATTTATACTGAAGTTCCAATTCCCCCTTGACTTTTTTACTTCAAAACACTATCCATTTAGCATCCCATGTACCATCATCACTATCATCTGAGTCTTGTGTGCTCCAGGTTTATCTGAGACTAGTTTTAGTGGAAATCTGTCCATGAACAGGCAAAAACAAAATCAGACTGAGGGTGCTAAGACCTCTCTGAGAGGCCTTCTATCTGCCCCGTTTTAGAAGTCTTTAACCTTTTGAACTTCTTCCATCACTACTACGAGCTAGAGGTTCACAGTGGCATGGGTCTGGTTCCCTAGAACTGAGCAAGTGTATAACTACTTACTCTTCTTGGCCTGAATTCCAGACTGTAAGAGTTTTAAATCCCTGGAGTTAGGCTGTGCACATGTCTGAGGCAGGTCTGGGAATCCTTTAGCACCGAATATGGCTCTCTCCTAGCTCTATATGCCACGAGTTTGTGTGTGGAGCCTCATAAAGTTCAATCATTTTTCCAGTAAAATGACTACAGTACCAAGTATTAGCAAACCTTACACATTGTTTAATTCAAATTTCCCCCAATTCTGTATAATGCCTAGAGTGTTCAATTTCCTCAAAGAGGAAAGTGCTTACACAAAGCACAAGGAAGAATTTTGGGAAAAGAATTCCCAGATGGGAAGAGTGGTTACACCAACTACTTTTCCCCTCCACTTGTTCCACCTCTTCTTCCTTCCTTTCTTCCTATTAAATTCTCTGAAAGTAGGACTAATTCTCATATGTCTAGAAAAATTAGTAAGGCTGACTTTTCCAATATCCAACCATGGAATGGGTCAACTCAGAAAGAAGTGATATCCTCATCAGTAGAAGTATTAAAAGAAGAGGCTGGAATAGAAGGGATTTCTCTCTCTGTGGTCAATTTAACTCAACTAAACCTACAGCAGTAATGACAAGTGTAACACCCAACATTTATTGAATACCTTATCTGCTGGACATTTTTACCTGGATTAGTTCATTCAATTCTCCACAACAGCCTGATAAGATATATTATTATAAGCCCCATTTTATAAATAAGAAATCAAAGATGTAAATAAATTAAAATTTGCCTCAGGTTATAAATTAAAGAACTGAGATTTGGACCCAGACAATCTGATCTCAGAAATTTTTTTTTTTTTTTTTTCCAAAAGACCTGTCATTAGACTAACACTGACCTGAAATAAACTACATGTAAAGTCTGTAATTTGGTAAGTTTTGACATATATACACTCAAGAAGCCATCAATATAATGAAGATAATAAACATATTCACCACTATTCCTAAAAGTTTCTCCATGCTCTTAAAAACGAGACTGGAAAATCCTCCTTCCTGGCTCTGTCTGATCTGGTTTGCATCATTATACCTTAGCTTGTATTTCCTAAAATTTTATATAAATGGTATGATAAAATGTATATGATATGTCTATTTTCACTCAATATATTTTTTTAAAAGATTCAGCCATGTTGTGGCATGTATCAATAACCTATTCCTTTTTATTACTGAGTAGTATTCCTCATAAATATACTACAAGTTGTTTATCCATTCATCTACTGATGAACATCTGGGTTGTTTTCAGTTTCTATTACAAAGAAAGCTGCTGCAAGCATTTGCGTACAAGTCTTTGTATGGAAATACACTTCCTTTTGTCTTGGGTAAATATATACGAGTGGAACGACTTGATCACATGGATCACATGGTATGTACGTGTTTAACTTTTCAAGAATATACCAAACTGTTTTCCAGATGGTTGTACCATTCTGCATTCTAACCAGCAGTAAATGAGAATTGTAGTTCCTCCACATCCTTGCTAACAGTTGGTTTGGCTGGTCTTTTTACTTTTAGACATCCTAAAAGTGTATATTGGCATGCATTGTGGTTTTAAATTTGCATTTAATAACTAAAGTTGAGCATCACTTCAGGTGTTTCTTTGCCTTCTTTATAGATTTGGTGAAGTGCTCATTCATATATTTTGTACTTTTTAAAAAATTCTTTTTTGGGGTCATCCATCCATTTACAGAGCCATATATTGTAGATCTTTGAAAACTGAATGTTTTGTTTTCTTGAGTTGTGAAAGTGCTTTATATATTCTGAACACAAGTCCCTTTATCAGATACATAATTTTCAAATATTTTCTTGTAGTATGTAGCTTTGCATTCTCCTAAGAATGTCTTTTGTAGAACAGAATTTTTTTTATTTTGATGAAGTCCAATTTATCATTTTAAAGAACAGATTGTGCCTTTGGTGTCATATCTAAGAAATACTGTCTAACCCAAAGTCAAAATAAGTTTAAGTTTTGTGCCTTAAATTTAGGCATAGGATCCATTTTAGACAATTATATACAGTGCAAAACTGAAATGTGTTTTTAAAAATATGAATAACCAATTATTTAAGCACTATTTGTTGAAAAAAAATCATTTTGAAAATCAGTTGTCCATATATATGTAGGTCTATGTGTAGATTTGGTTACACTAATCTATCTTTATGCCATTACTATATTCTCTTGAATATATTCTCTTGATTATTGCAGATATATATATATATCTCTCAAAGCAACTAAGCAACTATTTTTGTATACTGGCTCTTGTTGCCCAGGCTGGAGTGCAATGGCATGATCTTGACTCACTGCAACTTCTGCCTCCCAGGTTCAAGCGATCCTCCTGCCTCAGCCTCCCCAGTGGCTGGGATTATAGGCGTCCACCACCACGCCTGGCTAATTTTTTGTATTTTGTTTTTTTGTTGTTGTTGTTTTCTTTTTTTTTTTGAGACAGAGTCTCATTCTGTCGCCCAGGCTGGAGTGCAGTGGCACGATCTCAGCTCACTGCAACCTTCGCCTCCTGTGTTCAAGTAATTATCCTGCCTCAGCCTCCTGAGTAGCTGGGATTACAGGCGTGCGCCACCATGCCTGCCTTATTTTTCTATTTTTAGTAAAGATGGGGTTTCACCATGTCGGCTAGGCTGGTCTTGAACTCCTGACTTCAGGCGATCCACCCGTCTTGGCCTACCAAATTGCTGGGATTACAAGTGTGAGCTACCGCAACCGGCCTGCAATTGTTTGCTATATTAATCTCATGTCCTGCAATCTTACTAAGCTCACTTATTCTAGTCGTTTTTAGGTAGAATTTGTTGAACTTGCTACAGAGACATTCGTGCCACTTCCCTCACAATCTGAATGCCTTTTACATCTTTTTATTGCCTTATTGCACTGGCTAGAACCTTCAGTACAATATTGAACAATAGTAGTAGAAGCCAACTGGGCTTAGAGTTGTGCTTATAGAAAGGTTTTTAAGTACAAATTTAATTTGTTTATGCCTATGTCGTCTTCAGTGAGCTTTGGTAGTTTATGTATTTCAAGGCATCTATCAATTTCATGCAGGCTGTCAAATTTATTTATATAAAATATGTTCATATTTCTTATTTTTCTCTTAATATCTGTAGAATTAGCAGTGATACTACTTGTTTCGTGCCTTACTTTGAAAAATGTGTCTTCTTTTCTTTCCTGATCATTCTGCCTAAAGGCTTATCAGTTTTACGGTCTTCTCAAAGAACTAGCTTTGGCTTTATTAATCTTTTTAAATTGTTTTTCTGGGCATATAAATTTTTTAAATTACAAAATACTTCAAACATATTCTGTATGCAGAGACCATTACAACACATACCTACTCTCTAGATTTAGAAGAGTTAATATTGTCATTTCAGATCTTTATAACTGAACTCTTTCTCCCTGTATATTAAAAATAAAAATCTTATTTATTCTCCTCCCTTCTCAGGGGTAACTTTTGGCCACCGTGCTGAAATTGACATTTACTTTTCTTATTTATGTTTCTAAAATGTAATACCATATATGTTTGTATTCATAAAAAATATGTGCTACTGCTTTTTAAAAAATATATAAACGGTACATACTGTATGTGTCCCACTTTTTTCACCCAGTCTCTTATCAATAGACATTTAATTCTGTTTCTAATTTTTCCATTTCTGATCATAAACACATGTATAGTGTCTCTGTAAGGTGTGTACCTAGAAGGTAATTTCTGAGTAGTGAATTATATGCATCAAGTTTAGTAGAAATTACTTAACGTTCTTCAAAGTAGTTGTAGCCATCTATATGCCCATCATACCATCAAGTATGAAAGGTTCCCTTTCTTCACTTGCCTAAAAACTCTTGGTATTAACAGACTTTTAAACTTCTGGTAATCTACAACTGTAAAATTGTATTGTGTTTTATTTTGATCCCACTAATTACAAGTAAGATAAAGCAAATTATGATGTTTAGTGGTCATTGTATGTTTCCTCTTTTGTGAGCTGTCTATTCGTGCTGTTTACACATTTTTTTTTCTACTGGGTTATCTTTATCTTGTGAGTTTGAATAAGTTATTATTTTAGATGCTAGTCCTTTTATCATTTATATGAAAATATCTCCTTCCAATCAATGGCTTATCTTGTGACTTATTTTAAGGTTTCTTCTACTGTTTACAGTTTTTTTCCCCCTTTACTTAAATTTATTAATCCTTTCTAGTTTATTCTTGGCCCTTTACTATTTCATATACATTTTAGAATCACCCTGTGAGGTTCAGTGAAAACCTCATTGGGATTCAGATGAAAAAAACAGACTGACTTCATTAATTAATATGGGAAAAATGGCCATCTTCATGATTAAGTATTGTTTTACAAGTTTATTTGGGTTTTCTATTTATTCTTGATTTGATATTGGCAATTTATATTTTAAACAAAATTCTCAATTCATCTGTGTTTAGAAAGTTGTTGCAAAAAGCTTTTCAGTATTCTCTTCTGATTATTTAAATATGTCTTATGCCTGTAGTTATGTCTTCATTTTAATTCTTGCTATTTTTATTTATGCCTATTCTATTTCATCATCTTTCTTGCCACAGGTCTATATAATTAGTCTTAAAAGAAAGAAAATGCAGCTTTTGTTTTAGTTGATCCTGTCATTATTTGTTTTCCGTTTCATTAAATATTTACTTTATTTTCTTCTAATATAAAAAGTCAGAAAAATGAACAGAGTAATTGTTAAGTTGAACTTCTATAATTTTCTTTCATTTCTGCTATATTGTATACATTTAATTTCTCAAGAACTATTTTTGCTGCATTACATAAGTTTTAACATACATTGACTCAGTTGTCTTTCAATTTTAAATATTTTAGCTTTAAATATAAATTATTTATATTTTTCAGGCCTGATTTATGTATAAGTACTTTTAAATTTCCAAACACATGAACATGTGTTTTCTCTTAATATTTTCATAATGGATTATATTGTAGACAGAGAATGTGGTCTGCATGACAGCAAGTCTTTTGCAACTCTATCTGTGGTCTAATATCTATTCAATTTTTGGAAATGTGTACATATACTTGAAAAAATCATGTATTCACTAATTATGTATGTCCATTAGATTAATCTTGTACATTTTGTTTGAATCTTCTCAACATTCCCAAAATAATATTTAGCTAAAAGGTCCTAAAAGTAGCATCTTAACCCCCAATAGTCAAATCAAATATCTTTAAAGACTATCAACTAATATTATCTGAAAGGCAAATCATGTCTTTGCATACACATACACACATGCACACACAAACACACATTCTTTGTTCTCTATAAATGCTCTGAGCCTTGCTCCCTGAAATAAAGATCCAACTGTTAGTCACAAAATTCTCAAGTATTGGGGAAGAATCTCATATCTTTTGGCTATAAAATCAGGTGGTTAAAAAGAAAAAAAAAAACTTTACAAAAAGAAATGTAGGCTGGGTGCGTTGGCTTACACCTGTAATCTCAGTGCTTTGGGAGGCTGAGGTGGGAGGACTGCTGGAGGCCAGAAATCTGAGGCCAGCCTGGGCAATATAGTGAGACCGCCCCCCCCAACTACCAAAAATTAGAAAAACTTCGCCAGGTGTGGTGGCACACTCCTGTAGTCCCAGCAACTTGGGAAGCTGAGGTGGGAGGATCAATTGAGCTCAGGAAGTCAAGGCTGCTGTGAACTATATGATCATGCCACTGCACTCTAGCCTAGACGGCAGAGCTAGAACATGTGTCTCAAAAAAAAAAAAAAAAATCATAATAATTGAGTGGTCCTGCAGTTGAACTATTACATACAGGGTTCTGTTGCCAGGGTCCACATGCTGTAGCCCACTGAGAGCACTCTCTCTGCCTTTTATGGTTCCCTAGTGTGTTGGGATCAAATGAACAAAACTTGTTACGATACAGTCATGCTTTCTGTGATGATATATAGTTCAAACATCTATATTTGTAAACAAAGCCCAATAATCATTTTGATCATTTAAATTCTCCTTCTGAAATCTTTTTAGATCTATCCTTCTTAAGATCTCTAACCTAAGTACAATAAATTACTTCTGTAGATATTTTCTATTTTGTTTCTAAGATGGTTCTTAATAATTTTCATCAATTTGTCAGTTTATATTTTATTTTTCTTGGATATTCTGACAATATTTTTCCCAACTGATTTGTACGCATTGTTGGATGACTAACAATTTGTTTAGTCTCAGTGTTACACTTAATTGTGTTTTGATCAATATATGTTTATCCAGCATATACTTCCTACAATAGTTCTATTAACCACTGAAAAGTTTAGTCTATTTCTTTTCTTTTCTTTGTCTATTTTAAAAGTACAAAGCAGTTAACCATATTCTAAAATCTCAATCAACACGTCCTAAGTATTCTAGCAATATGCATCTCAAAAGTGAAAACTTCCATTATTGTCTGGCCTTTTAGTGACCATACTTCGGACTCATTTAACACCTACAGATAAGTCTCAAGATAATATTACTTAGGTACATGTTAGACTTGTTAATTTGCTCATTCTAAGCTACTAACAAAATCTGGGTCTTCTAATTTGTTTCATACAAACCCAGGACTTGATACGGTCTGAATCTGATCAAGTATGATGAATGACTTCTGCTTCTGTGTCTTCAATTATTCTTAGCAATTAAAGGACAAAAAAAAAAAAAAAAAAAAAACCTGACAGCACTTTGAAGACTGCACAATATTCAGTATACAGCAAAATGAAGAGACATGGAAATATACACCTAAATAATCTGATTCAAACACTTCAATGTGATTCTGAAAAGAGGAAATGAGACAAAATGCTTTTATGACAAAGAATTTCATTATTACAAATTAAACTTTATATGAGAAGGGTGTTAACTAATCTGGGCTCTAAGAATCCCAAATCATTCATGAAGGTGCTAATGGGGTAATTCTTTGACTTACAAATATTTAATGATGAAAACTGGCATACATGAAGTTCCACTGAGCTAGTGAAGAGGCACTGGTTTCTCTAATTTGTGAATTTCTGATGCAGTATTCTCAGTGAAAAATTATTCAGTATAGTGTCTTCTTCATTATTATAAAGCTCAACCAAGTTACCAAGTCAGGTAATTAAGGCTGTATGTTAACCTTTCTGAATTATAATCTTATTCCTCTAATCTAAATAGATCATATATATGTCCTCCAATTTTTTTTTATTGTTTTGCCACTAATGTGACAGAAAGCAATGAAAAAAACAGGATCTAATATAGAAACTTTGAGCCTGTGGCTAATTTTAAGACAAGTATCTACTGTATTATTTATGAATCTACAACTGAAATACATGGAATAGACTTAATCTGAGATTAGTGAGACAGACTGCTTGTACAAAGATGAAAAGTTTTTGTTTCCCTTCATTTTTATCCTTAAAGAAGTAATGAAAACCAAATTCTGAATATAATCTACATAGATACAAAACTGATAACTTGGAGAAAATAATGTGGCCTGCATTATTGTGACAGCTTCCTTGTATCTTCTTGAATCTAATTATGGCCTACAGCCCATTCTCACCAATGCAGCCAGAATGATCTTGTTAAAATCAAAGTCAGATTAGACCACTCCTTTGCTGAAAATATTTTAATGGTTCCCTACCTCATTCAGAATAAGAAACGCAATCCTTAAATAGCCTGCACAGAGTCTTTCATAATTGACCCCCATTTTCAAACCCAGATCCAAACATTTCTAATCTCATCTCCTTTCTCCCCATACTTTCTCTTCTCTACCAGTCACTATGGTCACCTTGGGTGTTTCTTGAATACCTCAGAAATCCTCTTGCCTCAGGGCCTCTGGGAGTGTGGCCTTGAATGTTCTTCCTTCACCTGACCTTACCTTCTACAATTCTTGGCACGTATTCAGCCCTCTTCTTAGTAAGGCTGTGGCTGGCCGCTTTTTTAATAACTACAACTCCTATCCCATTTCCGGCATTTTATCCCCTTGTCCCTGCTCATTTTTGTCATTTTTCAGAAGGCATTTTTGCTCTCTGAAACGTTCATTATTTTACTTGCATATTTCCTTCTTATCCATCTCTCCAGATAAAATGCGAGCTACACAAGGGCAGAGGTTTTTGTATCTTTTCTTTAATACTGCATTCCCAGCACCTATATCTTACCACATAACAGGCACTAGATAGTCACTACATTAGTGAAAAAAAAAAAAAAAAAAAAAAAAACCCAATAAATTAAAAGCAGCCACAGTGATCAGCTAACATTTAGGAACATTTTAGTTGTTCTTGGTGTAAAGATCTAAATTCACTAGTTTTTCAACTTCATAGTTCTTAAAAACCCTTAATTTATAAATGATATTTCTAGCCTAAGACCACTCCTAAATATACTTTATATAAGCAATATTACTTGATTATCTGAATATAAATTTTCTAATTTAGTAATATCCGAATCAGTCATTAATTTACTAATAAATTCAGTTGCCTCTATGCAGCATTATCACTAAGACATATAAAAATCTAAGCATATCATCTCAGCTTACAGAAAGAAAGCATGTGAGACAGCCAAACTAAAGGGAAATAAAAAAGCAAAGGGTCTTACCAATTTTATTTTTCTTAAGGTGAAAAACGTAATTTTATTTTATTTTCAATTTTTTTTTTTTTTTGAGACAGTTTCACTCTGTCGGCCTGGCTGGAGAGCAGCAGCACAATCTTAGTTCACTGCAACCTCTGCCTCCCAGGTTCAAGTGATTCTTGCACCTCAGCCTGCCAAGTAGCTGGGATTACAGGCATGTACCACCAGGCCCAGCTAACTTTTTATATTTTTAGTAGAGATGGGGTTTCGCTATGTTGGCCAGGCTGGTGTCAGACTCCCGGCGTTAAGTAATCCACTTGCCTTGGCCTCCCAAAGTGGTGGGATTAGGGGAATGAGCTCCCATGCTGGGCCAATTTTTTTTCCTAAGCTGGAACTGTGCCAATAGCCAGTTCCAATGTAGAGGCTGGGCAGAAGATAATTCATGGAGATACAACAGTACAGAGGAGAGCATATTTATATAAACAATAATAAACTGATGATAAGAAAAGCAGCATCATATGAAATTAGCTAAAGGTTAATATACTTTCAAATACAAAATTTAAAAACTCAACTAAAAAGTTTTAAAGTTTTTCATTTAAATTCCTTGAATTTAAAAAGTAGATTTCAGTGTGATTTGTAAACTTTATGCTTCTCAAAAGGACTTGACACATTTCATTGCTAGAGATTTCAGAATTTCTACTAGACTTCCTATGACATTTGTAAGATTAAAGGATGTCTTGGACGTTTGCCCCTTACCGATTCAACTAATGATCTTGCTTCCTCTTGAGTGCAACGGAAAGGGCTATCAGATATCTGCACGTTTGTGCTGGAGAGGAAAAGAGAATGTTATTATTAAACAGGATAAAAAGAAACAATTACCAAAAAAAACCCCAAAAACTAACTAACTCCAAATACTCCACATCAGTTGTATACTTTCAACCAATGACTAGAAACTGAATGAATAAAAATTAAGACAATGAAGATTATTGTATATTCTTTCAGGCAAGGTTAAAAGTATAGAGTAGTCCACAGCAAAGCACTCTCCAGAATGACAAAAGATTTTTAAAAATTATATTACACAAATCCTAATAATTTCCAGGTATATATAAAAAGCTATACCACAATTGCACTTCACCTTTATTGAAGAAAAGAGGAAGCAAATTTGACCCATTGAATGGGACCTAGGATAAATTTTCCTCTAAGCAAGGTGACAAACGTAGTAACGAGCTACTTAAAGTTTTTGCAGAATCTCTTTCACAGATAAGGAGATTAAAGAGGAAACTATACGAATATAAAGTTTATTTTCTTATACGTAGGGAAGTTCAGCCAGGCATAGGAATAGCAGCTCCTTCCCTGACTAGGGAAGCCTCCATAGAGTCAAACGCCACCTTTCCTATACCTCTAAAAGCATGCCACTCATTACATATTGCCAATCTCTAGACGAAAGCAAAAGCATTATTCCTCTGAAACATATTAAGACTGATTTTTTAAAATTTCATCAAAGGAACAGGCAGATTAAAATGGATAAAGAAAGAGGTGGTAGAGAAGGGAGTTAAAGCCAAATTAACTTTTTTAAATAGAAGAAAAAGTGATTAGCAGATCCCTAAAAGATAAAATAATAGGTAAAACACACGTAAACATATTCCCCCTCAAGTGGACCTAAGGATATACATTATCAAATTTATTTTCACAATAGCTTTGTGAAATATATTGAGATATCAGTGATAAAAAACATCTGTCTATATCTCGCTGTAATTGATGACACTGAGTATACAGTGATTATAATAAGTGGTCATTTTGGTTTTTATCCAGACTCCTAATGTGGGATTCATTTTCATTCTTGGCATGAATAGAATTTGATGAAAGTTAGCAGTAACATCTTTAAGGCTAAGCTTTTTTGCCACATGGCACGTTTACCTATGTAACAAAACTCCACATCCTGCACATGTACCCCAGAACTTAAACTAAAAGTTGAGGGAAAAAAAAAGATGAAGTTTTCTTGTATTCTCTTTTCTACAGCTCACGTTTAAGCAAGCTGAAAATTGAAAAAGGCAGAGCCTTGTAAGTCAGATGTTTCCTTGATGACTGTCAAAAATAAATTTAAAAAGAACCAGGCAAAAAATTAGACACTGTAAAAAAAGTGCTGGTCCTGTGAAGAAAGTATGGTATACAAAGTACTAATTACAATACATATAATGCTTTTAACATTATAACTAAACCAAAGTAAAACATTCCCTGGAAATTCTGGGAAAAGGATGGTGGATGGTGGGGGCGAGTCTTTTCTAGATACAGTTGCCATATAAAATACAGAACAACCAATTACATTTGAATTTCAAATAAGCAACAAACTATTTGTTTGGTAGTATAAGTATGTCCCAAATGTTGAAAGAGACACACACACTTACATGGAAAAATATTTGTTATTCTGAAATATTTAAATAGAAGAAAAAGTGATTTAACTGGTGTCCTGTATTTTTAATCTGTTAAATCTGATAACCTTACTTCTTTTTCTTTTTTCCTCTCTCTCTCTCTTTTTTTTTTTTATTATACTTAAGTTCTAGGGTACATGTGCACAACATGCAGGTTTGTTACATACATTTACATGTGCCATGTTGGTGTGCTGCACCCATTAACTCGTCATTTACATTAGGTATATCTCCTAATGCTATCCCTCTCCCCTCCCCCCACCCCACGACAGGCACCGGTGTGTGATGTTCCCCTTCCTGTGTCCAAGTGTTTTCATTGTTCAGTTGCCTCCTATGAATGAGAACATGTGGTGTTTGCTGACAACCCTACTTCTAAAGTAATCCTCTACTCCTACGACAAAATGAAACTATGAATAGGAATATCAGAAAACAATGACAACATTTAAGCCAGCACAGTAAAATTTAAAAGTATTTAAAATTTTATTTTAATTTTAAAAATTAAAAAAAATTTAAAAAATATCTCTGATAAAATGTCTTGACAAGTAACCAGTAGTGGATATCTTGGGAAAGTAAACTGACCCTGCTATTTTTTCACCTTAAAAAAATATATGAGCGGTTGGGTGCGGTGGCTCACGCCAGTAATCCCAGAACTTTGGGAGGCCAAGGTGGGCAGATTAGCTGAGGTCAGGAGTTTGAGACCAGTCTAGCTAGCATGGTGAAACCCCATCTCTATTATAAATACAAAAATTAGCCAGTCATGGTGGCACACACTTGTAATCCCAGCTCCTTGGGAAGCTGAGGCAGGGGAATCACTTGAACCTGGGTGGTGGAGGTTGCAGTGAGCCGAGATGGCGCCACTGCACTCCAGCCTGGGTGACAGAGTGAGGCAATGTCTCAAAAAAATATATATACATATATATATATATTATATATATGTATGTATCTATGTATATGTATATATAAAATAGGATGATACATAAAAATCATCCTAATAGAATGAAAGATTACAAAGTTTCTTCTATTTACCAAATAGGCTCTTCGATCAGCTAAAAACAGTGCCAACATCCTCACTCACGTCCTTTCAGTCAATAATATATGTAATCTAGCTTGTAAGAACATATATGTATGTAAATATGTGTGTGCACATACATATATGTACTTTACCCCCTCTTGGATTTAATAATTTGTACTTTGAATGTTTAAAAGTGTAATAAAAGGCATGATACCAAGAAATATTTTTATTTTTTCTGAACTGGCCTTCATGTAAAAATAGTTGTTTAACATTGATTCATATTTATTAGCCAATTCAAAAAAATCATCTTGTCAGGGACTTTTCTAGATGCTGGAGACACAATACTGAATCATGCAGCCCCCTAAGGAGCTTTTAATCTTTAAGATTCTTTTTAGTTCTCAAACTATGACTATGACCTGCCAGGGGAAAAGCAGTATAATCATTTAAAGGAGGGATGACTAAGCTTTTAGTGCCCACTATAAACGAAACTTAAAAAAAAAAAAAACCAAAAAGAATGCACTGCTTTCCTTTTTATATTAAGATACTAAATATTATATTTTAAATGTATAAATGTTACATGACCTATATACACCTTTGTTGACCAAAACAAGATGATATTAGAGCAAAAAATCAGTAAAACCAAAAATGCTGTGTACAACAAACCCAAATTACATACAAAAATAATAAAGTATATTAGTAGACAGATAATAGTGCTTTAGTGAAGGGAAAACCATTTTTTTCAAGTAAATCTCAAATCAAATAATGGCCCACAGTTATAATCCTCAAAGACAGTGTCCAGGATAAAGATATGTCAAGGCTTTTTATTCTAAAGCAAAGTGGTCAAGAAAAAGGGAGAGAGAAAATTTAAAGAGATCAGAATGACAAAAATTTTAGACCATAACCTCCAGAGTTTATAGAAGGAAGTGACCTTGTGATAAATGTACACAAAGGCAAAACAACTGAGGCTATCAATACATGAAAAAGTATCATATTACTGGTACCAAAACAGACATATAGACCAATGGAACCCCAGAAATAACACCACGCATCTACAACCATCTGAGCTTCAACAAACCTGATGAAAACAAGCAATGGGGAAATGATTCCCTATTTAATAAATGGTGCTGGGAAAACTGGCTAGCCATATGCAGAAAACTGAAACTGGACCCCTTCTTTACACCTTATACAAAAAACTAACTCGAGATGGATTAAAGACTTAAATGTAAAAACCAAAAACCATACAAACCCTAGAAGAAAACCTAGGCAATATAATTTAGGACATAGGCATGGGCAAAGAGTTAATGATTAAAACACAAAAAGCAATTGCAACAAAAGCCAAAATTGGTAAGTGGGATCTAATTAAACTAAAGAGCTTCTGCACAGCAAAAGAAATTAGCATCAGGGTGAACAGACAACCTAGAAAATGGGAGAAAATGTTTGCAATCTATCCATCTGACAAAGGGCTAATATCCAGAATCCACAAAGAACTTAAATAAATTTACAAGAAAAAAAAAACCATTAAAAAGTGGGCAAAGGATAGGAACACACATTTCTTGAAAGAAGACATTTATGCAGCCAACAAACATATGAAAAAAAGCTCATCATCACTGATCATTAGAGAAATACAAATCAAAACCACAATGAGATACTACTTGATGCCATGAATGGCAATTATTAAAATGGCAATTATTATCAGAATGGCAACTATTAAAAAGTCAAGAAACAACAGATGATGCTGAGGCTGTGGGGAAATAGGAATGCTTTTACACTGTTGGTGGGAGTGTAAATTGGTTCAACCATTGTGGAAGACAGTGTGGCGATTCCTCAAGGACCTAGAACCAGAAATACCATTGGACCCAGCAAACCCATTACTGGGTATATATCCAAAGAAATATAAATCATTCTATTATTAAGACTCGCGTGCACGTATGTTTATTGCAGCACTATTCACAATAGCAAAGACATGGAACCAACCCAAATGCCCATCAGTGATGGAATGGATAAAGAAAATGTGGTACATATACATCATAGGATACTATGAAGCCATAAAAAGAAATGAGGTCAGGTTCTTTGCAGGGACGTGGATGAAGCTGGAAGCCATCATCCTCAGCAAACTAATGCAGGTGCAGAAAACCAAACACTGCATGTTCTCACTTACAAGTGGGAGCTGAACAATCAGAACACATGGTCACAGGGAAGGGAACAACACACACTGGGCCTGTTGGTGGGGGGAAGGGAGGGAGATTATCAGGACAAATGGCTGATGCAGGCAGGGCTTAACACCTAGGTGATGGGTTGATGGGTGCAGCAAACCACCACGGAACATGTACACCTATGTCAACAAACCTGTACGTTCTGCACATGTATCCCGGAACTTAAGGTAAAAAAAAAAAAAAAAAAAAAAGGAAGTGCGAGATTAAATATACCTTTCTCTAGGAATGTAAAAAGAAACAACTTCAAGACCTAAATAATTTAGATGAATTGAATATATTTATTTATTCAGTAAGCATATTTAGACTACCTACTATGTCAAGTCCTGCTATCAAGTGCTGAGGTAAAAACTCAATACAAAGTGTTAAAAAAAAATCCGGCCGGGCGCGGTGGCTCACGCCTGTAATCCCAGCACTTTGGGAGGCCGAGGCGGGCGGATCACAAGGTCAGGAGATCGAGACCATGGTGAAACCCCGTCTCTACTAAAAATAGAAAAAATTAGCCGGGCGCAGGGGCGGGCGCCTGTAGTCCCAGCTACTCGGGAGGCTGAGGCAGGAGAATGGCGTGAACCCGGGAGGCGGAGCTTGCAGTGAGCCGAGATTGTGCCACTGCACTCCAGCCTGGGCGACAGAGCGAGACTCCGTCTAAAAAGAAAAATAAAATAAAATAAAAAAATAAAATTCCACCCCCAGTTCTACATAGAGGTATGTACAGCAGTGATACAACAGCCCAACAAAAATGAAACTGTGCAGAGATGACATCTAAACTGCTTCTTCAAAAATATGAAGATGTCCACTGAAGACAGACAAGGGGATAGGAAGGAAGAGCCCAAGAGGCTGGAGGGCAGGTTTGGACACATTGTTTAAGAACAGAAGGGTTGGATGAAATCCCATTTTTGAAGGGAATCATAAGGTGTTTTTAGGCATAAAAATGAGTCATATTCATACTTTTGAAAGATAATTCTGGCAGTACTATATAGAATATGTTAAACAGGAGAATGATTGTTAATAAAAAAAGTTTATGAGCAAAGAAATGCTAAGCAACTGAATTAGTGCAGATCCCCCCCCTCCCCGGAAATGTCTGGATTAATTTTATTACATTGTAATGGTTTGCACTTTAAATGTAAGGATAATACTAAATTTCCAGTTGGCCATTATTCTCTTCTTCCCTTTAGGCTTTTTGAATTAAGATATTAAGAAAGCGATTTGCTCAATTCATCTTGTCAGAATTTATAGCCAAATTCATAAAATGTGCAAACATTTTATAAGAAAGTTTACAAGGTATGTTAATAATTATATTCATGCATTGTAAGTGTACTACCTTTTTAAAAAATCACTTTTGATTCTATAAAGTGAATTAAAATGCCTTGTATCTATTCAAAACTAAAGGTGACATTAAATGACATTTTAGAGGCCCATGTTGAAAATGAGCTAATAAAGCCAATTAATCCATACTAAATATTAAAGAAACACGTTTCCTCTTTTTGAAAGCTACAAGACACTAAATTCACCGGTTCCCTTATATTAAAATTTTCAGTTTAATTCTTTAAACTAGTGCTTTTCATGGACAAATACAAATGTTAGCACTAAGAGCCATTTTCATACCCAAAACTGAAAACTTCATGCACATGGACATCAGAATAAAAAATGATGCAAATATTTAATATGAAGTGACTTTTGGCATCTGCGTTCCCTGAATAGAAAAGAGGGTTCCCTTTATGTCAGGCATTGCAACAGCCAGAATGGGACTTTTATGAATTCAGGAGTTGACCCACACTGCATCTACTCTGAGAATAATAACCATGTTAAACTTGGAATTCATTAAGTATTCTCTCTCCATAGTAGTAATAACAAACAACAACAACAACAAGAAGAATAATAATAGCTAACACTTAAGTAGATTTTACTCTGGACCAGGCACTGTTTAAAGCACTTTCTATTTATTTTATTTTATTTTATTTATTTTTTTAAAAAGTATTATTATACTTTAAATTCTAGGGTACGTGTGCACAACGTGCAGGTTTGTTACATATGTATACATGTGCCATGTTGGTGACCAATGGAACAGAACAGAGCCCTCAGAAATAATACCACACATCTACAGCCATCTGATCTTTGACAAACCTGACAAAAACAAGAAAGGGGGAAAGGATTCCCTATTTAATAAATGGTGCTGGGAAATTGGCTAGCCATAAGTAGAAAGCTGAAACTGGATCCTTTCCTTACTCCTTATATGAAAATTAATTCAAGATGGATTACAGACTTACATAGTAGACCTAAAACCATAAAAACCCTAGAAGAAAACCTAGGCAACACCATTCAGGACATAGGCATGGGCAAAGACTTCATGTCTAAAACACCAAAAGCAACGGCAATGAAAGCCAAAATTGACAAATGGGATCTAATTAAACTAAAGAGCTTCTGCACAGCAAAAGAAACTACCATCAGAGTGAACAAGCAACCTACAGAATGGGAGAAAATTTTTGCAATCTACTCATCTGACAAAGGGCTAATATCCAGAACCTACAAAGAACTCAAACAAATTTACAAGAAAAAAGCAAACAATCCTATCAAAAAGTGGGCAAAGGATATGAACAGACACTTCTCAAAAGAAGACATTCATGCAGCCAATAGACACATGAAAAAATGCTCATCATCACTCGCCATCAGAGAAAAGCAATCAAAACCACAATGAGATACCATCTCACAGCAGT
This sequence comes from Macaca fascicularis, assembly GCF_037993035.2. Taxonomy (NCBI): domain Eukaryota; kingdom Metazoa; phylum Chordata; class Mammalia; order Primates; family Cercopithecidae; genus Macaca; species Macaca fascicularis. Next base: position 111,108,633 of record NC_088379.1, read on the forward strand.
TACAATGGCGATCATTAAAAAATCAGGAAACAATAGGTGCTGGAGAGGATGTGGAGAAATAGGAACACTTTTACACTATTGGTGGGACTGTAAACTGGTTCAACCATTGTGGAAACAGTGTGGTGATTCCTCAAGGATCTAGAACTAGAAATATCATTTGACCCAGCCATCCCATTACTGGGTATATACCCAGAGGATTATAAATCATGCTGCTATAAAGACACATGCACACATATGTTTATTGCAGCACTATTCACAATGTCAAAGACTTGGAATCAACCCAAATGTCCATCAGTGACAGACTGGATTAAGAAAATGTGGCACATATACACCATGGAATACTATGCAGCCATAAAAAAGGATGAGTTTGTGTCCCTTGTGGGGAGGGAGCAGGGGGGAGGGTAGCATTAGGAGATAGACCTAATTTAAATTAGTGCAGTTTTACAGCTAGAACGCACCCAAGAATCAATCAAAACTTGGAAAATATGTAAGACAGATGGATCAAAATAAATAATGGTTAATAAAATAAAGTAGTAAACACAATAGTACATTTCTGATTTCTTAATAAGGTATATCAACTGGTTGAAGAGAGAGTGGGAAAGGACTGAAGAATAAACTCAAATGTCAAAAAATGACTTCTCCCAGAATCGAGTTTAAAGTTTTCTTAGGTAAGACTAGAAATAATAAAATTCTCTCTGTTAAAAGAATATTTAGCTTTCAGAGTAAACACTCAGCAGTGGAAAAAATAAACAACAACAACAACAACAAAAAACTTATTCTGAGAAAGAGAATTTTCAAGGAATCAATTAAAAGAACTTAATAAATGCAGTGCTCCTGAAAAGAGAAGAGTCACTACCTGGATTAAAAAAAAAACAAAAACAAGGCTAGGAGTGGTGGCTCACGCCTGTAATCCCAGCAGTTTGGGAGACTGAGGCAGGTGGATCACCTGCGGTCAGGAGTTTGAGACCAGCCTGGCCAACATGGTGAAACCTCGTCTCTACTAAAAATACAAAAATTGGCCAGGCATGGTGGCGGGTGCCTGTAATCCCAGCTACTTGGGAGGCTGAGGCAGGAGAACTGCTTGAGCCCGGGAGGCGGAGGTTGTGGTGAGCTGAGATTGCACCACTGCACTCCAGCCTGGGCAATAGAGTGAGACTCTGCCTCGGAAAAAAAAAAAAAAAAAAATTGTTGGCTTTAAAATATTATTCAACAATTTACTCCAACAGATATTTATTGAGTAGCTACTACATGCCAGGCATTAGGAATATAAAGATGAATAAGGCATCTTTATTCATCTGCTCTTGAGGAACTTATATTCTAGAGAAGAAGATAAATTCATGAACCAAGTACTTAATAACTGTGACAGATGTAATGACGAAAATCCGCAGAGAACAAGGAATACAGAGAGTACTGGCATTTCAACTAGCAAACTATATGAGGGAATGTTTCCTAGAGAAGACAAAGTAAAAATTAAATCTTAAAAGATGAGTAACGTGGCCAGTTCAAGAAATGAGAAGACAATCATGGCAAAGGAAACAAAATGAATAAAGGCCTAAAGATCACTACAAGCACAGTGTTTGTGAGGAGTGACAAGTGGCCTTCAGTTATTGTAACACAAAATAGGAGACAAAGTGATGGAAAATGAGGCAAGAAAGGTTATCTAAATCTTGGAAGGCCTTGTTTGTTTTTCCATGAGAACAAGTTTGGATTTTATGATTCTTAAGGCCAGGCACAGTGGCTCACACCTGTAATCCCAGCACTTTGGGAGGCTGAGGTGGGTGGACTGCTTGAGCCCAGGAGTTTGTGACTATCCCTAGCAACTTAGCAAGATCCTGTCTATACAAAAAATTTAAAAAGTAGCCAGGTACGGTGGTGCATGCCTGTACTTGGGAGGCTGAGGTGGGAGGATCACTTAACTCTGGGAGGTCGAGGCTGCAGTGAGTCATGTTCGCGCCCCTGCACTCCAGCCCGGGCAACAGAGCAAGACATTGTCTCAAATAATAATAATAATGATAATAATAATTATAATACAGTTCTTAAGCAGAGAGGCTCATCAGAATCACATGGGGGGCTTGAAAAACATACATGTTTAGACTCTACCTCCTAAAGATACTAATACTCTAGGTTTAAAGAAGGGGACAATGCATCTGCGTTCTCTAACAATTTCCCTGCTTAATACTGTGTATTACATATACATTGAGAGAATGTCTACAATAGTTTGGACCTAAACTGAACTGAGTGAGAAAAATGGGTTTCAAAAAGGAAGGCAGAGGAAGCTTGCCAATCTATAATGGTACAGTTTAAGGAATTAAGAAAGAAAGGCAATTCATTATAGAAAGGCAAAAGAAATAAAAACTAACAACTCTGACTACATTTCCAAATTAAGTTATGATTAAAAAAAAATAAGAGAAATATGGATTAAAATAAGTTAAAATTCTGAAGATCTTGACTTTAAATTTTCTAGATGCATATGATGTATATACTGAAACTTACATCCTAAAAATTCTTACACTAAAAAAAGTTATTTTGTTGTAAAAAATGTAGAGGAGGTAAAAGAACATAGCTATTAAGAGAGTAAGGTTTAGGCCAGGTGTGGTGGCTCATGCCTGTACTTCCAGCACTTTGGGAGGCCGAGGTGAGCGATCACTTGAGGCCAGGAATTCGAGACCAGACTGGCCAACATGGAGAAACTCAGTCTCTACTAAAAATACAAAAATTAGCCAGGCGTGGTTTCAGGCTGACGTAATCCCAGCTACTTAAGAGGCAGGAGAATTGCAAATCACTTGAACCTGGGAGGCGGAGGTTGCAGTGGGCCAAGATCGCACCACTGTGCTCCAACTTGGGCAACAGAGCAAGACTCCATCTCAAAAAAAAAGAGAGTATGGTTTAAATCCTGGCTCCACCATGCATTGTGTGACCTTCGGTAAGTTACCTAAATCTTTATGTGGACTCAATTTCTTCATGTGTAAAATGGAGATAACAATACATATTTTATAGGATTCTTGAGTATTAATTACATAACATATATAAATCACTCAGAACCTGGAACATAGTATAGAGTTAATAAATGTTAACTCTTAATGTAATCCTTATCATTACTCAGGAGGCTACAGCAAAATGATTCCAGAGTTTAGAAATAAAGTTACCTTCACAGTAAGGATAATTAGACTCAGTACAGAAGGAATGAATTCAAGTTATAGATATACTAACCAAACAAAGGTCTCTGGCTCTGTAGCTGAGGAAACCTGGGGAAACACTCAAGTCTCATCAAAGACTGCATAAGCGTTTTAGAAAATGTGATCAGGAAGGAGATAAGACAAGCAAAGAGCAAGCAAATATTTCCTCTGACAGTCAGAGACCCTCCCCTTCGTACTGGAGGGACTCATTACACTGTAGTCTTAATTTTAGACCATACAGAATAGCTCAGTCCACCATTTACTAGGATAGACAAGACTAGAGGACATTCAATCATATCCAGCTTTGCTGTGAATAAAATATATTATTTATATTAGAAACAATTACCTACAGTTTAAGATTATGCTTAAAAAAAAAAAAGAGTGCTCTGCATACGAGGTAAGAAAAAAGGGAGAAGGCCAAGGAGTTGACAGTGTTTCTTTAGTAAGCAAGAGAAACAAAGTCAGTATCTTGAATGCCAAGCATTTGTGTTGTAGGCAAAACGGGCCTTCTTGATGACTTAGGTAAAATATTCCTTGAGATTAAGTAATTCTTTACTCCATCTGATTACCTTATTCTAGTGATTTCTTTAAAGACCCTCTTGATTCCCAGACTGTGCTCAGAGAGCGCAGGGACTTTATCGTATTCATAGTAATATCTTTAGTACCCCCACAGGACTGCTTTTGCCTCCTATACTTAGACTTACCAAGAGCCAGTTGTTTTTGTTCCTAAATGTGTTTGTCAATTGTACTTGTTACTATAATTTCAAAATTTTAGTATTAATTATGTTCACAGATGAACTGTGAAAGAGTGTGGAAGAACTGTTTCTATGAACATTAAGTAGGTTATAAAACTATCGAGGCTTTAAACAATACCGAGGCCCTAAAAAGCCTCAATAAAGGTGAATCACTACTAAAATTTGATATCAAATTGGGTGTGGATAACATAGTTTAAATGATTTTTTAAAAAGAACTTTAAAAATCTGTCAGGGATTTTAAGCTATAAGGAGTTTAAGGAGTACAGAATCTTTATTTTCTATCCTATGTTATGTTAGAGTACATACAAAATCTATATGGAAATGATATTAAAAGGGACTCAGCCCTATATCCAAAAATGGGTGAATATGCATTTCAATGTTTTAAATTACATGTTTGATTTATGTTACTATTAATTCCTCTTAATCAACTAGTGATCATGATGAATAAGAAGGCTTTTACTTTCTAAGAAATTATATGGTTGTTATCAGATTAAAAAAAACATATAGATTTACATGTTGAAAAATTGCATTTTTCATCTTTGCACAATGTATTTCAATTAAATGTTCATTTATTTGTCAGTATTCCCACTAAATTATAAATCCCTTGAGAAAAAGGATCATGTCAATTCCTAGTTTAATAGTGCCCAACACTTAGTAATGCTCAATAGGTAGATACTCTGTATTGTTTACATTAAAAAAAAAAAACATGAAATTTTCTTTTAAAAAAAATCTGAAATCTGAGTATTATGTGGCTGTTTAATACCAATTAATAATAAAATAGTGTTACTTACATAGAAAGGACAAATTCTTACCAATTTATAGCTCCTCCATTACACTTCTTCATAAGCAATGCTTTCCAACATTGATGAGTGGATTTAATAACTTCAAGAGCAAAAGCCTAGCTCCAAACAAACAAATAAAAAAAAGACGTATTTAACATCAGTCACATTGTTATACTAACACAAAACTAATCTTGTGATGACAGTTAACTGTTAAGAGCATGAAACTCCAGAGTCAGGCAAAGCTTGGTATAAATTCTGGCTTCCTTATTTGTCAGCTGTGTGACTTTGGGCAGGTTACTTAAGCTCGCTAAGTCTCAATTTCTTCATCTATGAAGTAGAATGTAATAGGGATAATCTACATCAGGGTTGGCAAACTAGGGCCTATGGGTCAAATCCAGCCTGCCCCCTGTAAAGTTTTACTGAACAGTCACATTTGTTTGTGTTTGGCCTACGGCCTGCTCTAGTGCTGCAATAGCAGAGTTGAGCAGCTGTGACAGAAATCATACGATCTGTGAAGCCTAAAATATTTTCTATATGACGCATTACAGAAACAAGTTTGCCAACCCCTGATCTAAGTCACAGAGTTGTTGAAACAGTAAGTAAGATGACATGTGTAAAGTGCTTAGCCCAGTACCCGGCTTGTCAGTAAGCATGCACCCATTAATTTCAGCATCATCAAAACTGCAGGCAGTCTAAATGTAGTTTTTCAAAGTAATTTTAGACTATCCACTGTCTGAAAGTAGTATATCTCCTTGACATTTATGACATTGTCTAAAAATGCATTAGCAACAACAGATACACCTCTTGTTGGATATACATCCAGTAAGAACATCTAAAGAAAACTTGATTTATAATTCCAAAGCAGAAAGTTCTGTAGAGTTTTTTCCCAAAAAATGTTGCTCGTTTTCCTTATGGAGAGTCCCTACTGGTTAGTTCAAACTCCTTTCTTCTCCAATGATAACTATACACATTATGATAATAAAGAAACCAAAGAATCTTGGGAACTGAGACACAGTAATAATGGGAAATTTATCCTCTGAAAAGAGAATTTCTCTTAGGTCTTCTATTGCCTGCGATGGAGGACGGCTTATATCTTAATGAGATAGTGTTGGGCGGGGATCTCACTTCAGATACAGGACAAGAAATCTCATACATTATCTGATTATGTAAGGATAGATTTTTAATCCACTTATTTGGATAAGTGTGATTATTTAGAACCAATTTCAATACCTGCTTAAAGGAGTTGCAAGAAAAACCCAGAATAAAAGAAAGGAGCCATCTTTCCAACCATGTTAAAGAGGCACAAATTAATTCTTGAGTTATGCCCTGCTATGGTTTGAGGGGATTTGTCCTCTCAAATCTCGTTCAAATCGATCCCCAATGTTGGAAGTGAGGCCTAATGGGAGGTGTATGGATCATGGAGGTGGATCCCTCATGAATGGCTTGGTGCCTCCTCAGAGTAATGAGTGAGTTCTTGCTCTGTTAGTTCCCACAAGAAGTGATTGTTAAAAAGAGCCTGGGCACCTTCCACCTCTCTCACTTGCTTCCTCTCTCACCCTGTGGCATGCCTGCTCCCCTTTTGTCTTTTGGCATGATTGGAAGCTTTCTGAGGTCCTTACCAGAAGCAGATGCCAGCACCATGCTTCTGGTATACCCTGTAGGACTGTGAGCTAAATAAACCTTTTCTTTATAAATTACCCAGCCTCAGCAATTCTTTCATAGCAATACTAAAGGAACTAAGGCTCTATATTTTAAATAGCAGTAGTAAAAAGCAATGCATAAAATAATTATTTTCTGGAGAAGTTGTATAAATGACCTCATCTTTATACAGAAAAGAATTACTATTTGTCAAAACAAACGAAAACCAAAAACTACCTCATTCTTTACAAATTTGTGACTTAGCAGACTTACCCTGAGGCAATAAGGAGACACAAAACTACTATATAGGTTTGAAATTTCAATTATCTCAATAATAAAATGTAAATTTTTTAAAGAAAAAATAATGTATTGTATAAATGTTTAATCCTTTCAGGAAGATAATTTAGTCTAAAATAATAATTTTATATTTACATTTAATAATCCCAAAGCCCTCAAAATTTGAAGGATTCTTTTAATGTGCCTTCAAAAAAAAACACTGAGTCCAGCAATCAATTCTTTTACAGCAAAATACCCGTCATAAATTTTAAGTTTTCATTAACATGCCTTATTTCACTTAAAAACATACTTACTGTTATCCACTTAAAAGTTGGTTTCAAATATTCAACTTACCTAGTGGTAATAACTTTAAAAAAAATTCCATGTTTTAGACTTTAACTCCTTGGCCTATTCTCTCCATTTATGTCATATTAGAGATGCTTTGTGGTAACTCTGTGGTATTCTAATAGAAAAATCCTATGACAGTAAGATAATTCAGGTGTCCTTTCAATTGTTAAGCAGCTTAGTTCCGTCGTGGTAGAATGAACACTTAGGAGGGAGCGCCCTACGGATTTATATAAAGGGTGCATAACTTTCTCCTCCACAAAACAGTAAATAGAAAGTTTTTCTATGTACACAATTTGCAAAATTAGACTGATCATGAAATTTGTTCTTTTTCTAACATGTAGGAGCTATAGACAGATAGATGGACACAGATATTGTTCAGCCTTGGTGATTCACTTAGAGAGATCTTCTGAAGCAAAATTTAAATAATAAAATAATGTTTTTAAATATGTAAGTCAGTAAAAAGCACTTTTCTTACCATACTATATATACATATTCACATAAGAAACTCCCCAAGTGAAATGAGTATTGTACGGGAGGTACATTTTAAAATAAAGATTCTCATCTTCACCTTGTTTTTGAATTCTCCATTAAAAGCAAACTGGTTTTCTGGTTTTCCATCTGGTACCTTATATAATCTAAACCAATTAAGAGTAGCTTCTAGGTAACCTGGTTTGAACTTCTCAACATCATCAATATCTGTAAAGAAAAAACAAAAAGATGTTTTGTTAAGAACCAAAATTAATTCCATTTAGTGGCAGAGCATTGGACTGAGGGAGCCAGGAAACATGGGGCCCAGTCTAACCGGCAGCACAATTGATTATGATACCTAGAGCAGCATCACCATTGATATGTATATCACCTTCAGACTTTCATGTTTTCGTATGTATAATACTATTCCTGCACTCTACAAACATTTACAAAGCATCTTCAGACAATGTGCTATGTATGGGGAATAAATGGATGGATACAACAAAATTCTTTTCATCAAGATACTTGGAGTTTTTACCTCAGGGAAAGAGACAAAGAGTTAAATTGCAATTAAAATGCAATGAGATTTTAACAGAGGTAAACATAAGCAATGTTAATGTCATAGAAGAGGGAGTAAAAGAAAGCATTATAAAAGTGAGAAGTACATCACAAACTGGACAAGAGGGGAAAAGGTAGAAGGAACAGCACACATAAAAGCAAGGGACTATATTTTAGAATATACAAAGATGGTTCTGCATGGCTAGAGCATCACTGTTAGGAGGGAGGGGAGAAGGAGGAAACACCTAGGAGAAGCCAGTCACTGAGGATCATATACACAGTAATCTCCCTTTATCCACAGTTTTGTTTTCTGCAGTTTCAGTTACCTATGGTCAACTGAATCCAAAAATATTAAATGGAAAATTCCATAAATAAACAATTCGTAAGTTTTAAATTGCATACCATTCTGAGTAGCCTGATGAAATCTTGCGCTGTCCTGCTCCATCCTGCCTAAGACATGAATCATGCCTTTGCCCACTGTGGCCGCATTCTATATGCTACCCGCCATTAGTCACTTAGCAGCTTTCTCAGTTAGCAGATCCACTGTCTTGGTATGGCAGTGCTTGTGTTCAATTAACCCTTATTTTGATTCAGAATGGCCACAAAGCACAAGAGTAATGGTGCTGTAATTTTATTACAGTATATTGTCACAGTATATTGTATTGTATACAATATATTTGTTACAGCATATTGTTAAAATGATTCTGTTTTGTAATTAACAAAACAAACAGGGATGTTTTGCAAAAATTAATAAATACTGAGTTCATTGAACGTACGGTTTTCTTATTCAGAGGGGAAAAAAATCTTTTAGTCTACTGACAGTGAGTATCTAGAAATGCAATTTAATCAATGCCCAAGATAAATAATTTTCTAGGCCGGGTGCAGTGGCTCACGCCTGTAATCCCAGCACTTTGAGATCACCTGAGGTCAGGGGTTCCGACCAGTCTGGCCAACATGGTGAAACCCCGTATCTACTAAAAATACAAAAATAATTAGCTGGGCATAGTGGTGCTTGCCTGTAGTCCAAGCTACTCAGAAGGCTGAGGCAGGACAAATGCTTTAGTCCAGGAGGTGGAGGTTGCAGTCAGCCAAGATCATGCCACTGAACTCCAGCCTGGGCAACAAAGCAATAAATAACTTTCTGTTGCTTAAGTCTGATTTATGACTTCATCATTGTACCTTACTCAGACTATCATTTTCTGTTCCACTGTATATAACTTATACAAATCATATAACTTTTATATGATTTTTGTTATTTAACTCACTGACTTCCAAGGAGAAAATGAAAGCTAATTATCTAATATCTATCTCAATCTAGGAGGCTTTCTCCCCAAAAGTCATAAAGAGGAACCCATTAAGCAAAGACACTAATTAGGAAAAAACCTGAAAATTTTATAATGGAAATAGGAAGTATAACTCTCCAAATATAAGCTAAACTTTTCCATTCTCAACTAATTATACCCTAGGAGAAAACAGCTGCACTGTCCCAAATAACAAAACAAAAAAATTACAGTAAGATATTTAAACACTTTTAAAACCTCAATAGCAAATGCCTGAAGCCAAATTCTTACATCCAATGCCAATAGTCAGTTCAATAACCCCTCTGAAATTATAAAGTTCCAGCTAAAGTATATAAACTTATTTGTGGTTTATGAAAAGCATACATAGATATATATAAAACTTAAACTTGTTCCTCATGAAATTCCTGAGAGTTAAGAACAAGTATGTTTACATTCAACATAAGAAAACTACAGCTAAGATAGTTGAAAAGGTTTGCCAAAATCTATCCAACTCACTCATGATAGAACTCCTATTACATAAATACAAGACTTCTAATTCCATGACTTCTGCTTTTTCTTCTATACTGCATAGTAACATTGCCTAAAGGTTTTATTTACATTTAAAAAACGTAAGTAAAGATGTATTTTTTCAGTTTTACTGTGATAAAATATCCATAACATAAAACTTGCCATGTTAAGCATTTTTAAGTGTATAATTCAGTGACATTAAGTATGTCTACAATTTTGTGCATCCATCAACACTATCCATTTGTAGGACATCTTTGATTAGATACATTTTTTACAATCTATGTTATTTTAAGAAAAGTGGCAATTCTCTAGTAGTCATTTATTCCCACTTGTGGAATTAATTTTATAGGAATTTTAAAGATGAACTAATCCAATAAAGTTAGGATAATCTGGAAAAGCTATATATGTAATCAAGCTAAATCTATTTCAGTTTCTAATGTTGATTACAAATTAAGCTCTTTTAATCGAACTCTACTTGATCAACTTACTGGACTGATTAGTAAAGACTCTACTTCTGTAGAACATTCTGATTAATGTTCACATGTTATGTATGCTGACTCTGGCAGAGTACTCTAGAATGAAGCCAAAGTTTTGTTTCCATCAGTTAAGTTTTAGCTTTACCAAGCATCAGGTGTGTTTATTCCCAAACCATTTATGCTAACTGTATCTTTTATTATGAGATGTAATTAAATATTACATAAACCAGTGAATTTATGAGTACAAAAAAGTTTTTGTCTTTATGAAGTTAATTTGAATGTTCTGAAAGAATTCAATAAAACGTTGCTAAAAATATCTGTTGTCAAATTAAGCCTAGAGCTAGGTGCCATGGCATGCCCCTAATCCCAGCTACATGGGAAGCTGAGGTGGGAGGATTGCTTGAGCCTAGGAGTTCGAGACCATTCTGGGCAACATAGTGAGACCCTATCTAAAAAAAAAAAAAATAAAAAAAAAAAATTAGACCTGGGTAGGAAAACAGTTAGATATTAGGAGGAAAAAGAAAAAAACATAAAAATCTGCAGTTAGGCACATAGGCTGCTTTGCAAGTAAGGTAAGAAGAGAATTTTAGATATGAGAGGTCAGGGATATCCTCTGGTGAAATCATTTTAGTAGAGTCTTGGATGAACTGTGGGAGCAACTAATTCAGGTATCTGAAAGCAGTACAGTCTGGGAGGAAGACAGTAAATGCAAATATTCTGAAGTAAGGGTGTGCTTTTAACATTTCAGGGAGAGAGTAAGAAGTCATAGCTAGAGCACAGTGAAAAAACAGAAAGAATTAGGAGATAAGATTAGAGAAGCAGCCATAGTCCAGTCACAAAGGACTCTAAGGGCCATACTAAGGACTACAGCTTTAACTTTGGGATGGTTTTGGGCAGAGGAGTAAATGTTTTACGATCTTTCTGTCTGTTGTGTAAAGAAAAGACTACATAGAGGAAAAAAAGGAAGCTGGAAGTCCAATAAGGGGCTGCTAAGAGTCTACTTAGGTGAACTATGATGAGGGCTTAGACAAACGTAGTTGTATGGAGATAGTGATGATTGGTAAGATTTTGGATATTTTTTACAAAGTAAAACTAAGAGGAATTACCAATGGAAAAAAAATAACAATAATAAACCAGTAAAGATGGGACTTACATGAGATTCAAAGTATCAAAGAGCAGAAAAGGACAAGCCTGTAACATTAATAACCTAAATTAAAGTAAAACTAAAAGCAGTCCTCAAAATTTCTTTTTTCTCTTTCTTTCTCTTTCTCTCTCTCTCTCTCTCTCTCTCTCTCTCTCTCTCTCTCTTTCTCTCTCTCTCTCTCTCTCTTTTCACAGTGTCTTGCTCTATCACATAGGCTGGAGTGCAGTGTGCAATCACAGCTCACTGCAACCTTGACTTCCAGGGATCAATCAATTAACCCACTTCGATTTCCAAGAAGCTAGGACTACAAGTGTGCAACACCATGCTTGGTCTTGTTTTTTTTTTGTTTGTTTGTTTTGTTTTGTTTTTCAGTAGAGTTGCTTTGTTTTGTTTTAGTCACTCTGTTACCCAGGCTGGTCTTGAACTCCTGGGCTCCTCCTGCCTTCGTTTCCCAAAGTGTTGGGATTACAAGTGTGAGCCACCACGCCACCCAGCCCATCACCCCAGATTTTTAAAAAAGGCTTTATAAAGAGTGTCATAACTTCTGACAAATAGTGTGCAGTCATGATTTACTTTCAAATTTGAAAGTTTAATTAACAAAGATTATATAGAATCTCCCTAAGGGAACGTTTATATTAAAACTATAAAAATACATTTTATAAATAATCATTTTTCTATATAAATACATTGAAAATATCATAAATTTCTCTCTAAAATTCCAGTTGAAAAACAGGTAATAATGAAGCAATATAACAGAAAAATCTTAAGGTTCCATTGGGTTTTTCCAAGTTCAGAGCTCTCATTTTAATTTAGTTTTTCTTAACTAACTTCGGTTTATGTTTCTATAAAAGAAAACCTAAACTTACCTACCATTTTATCTCTGTAGACATGAGATAAATCTAACACAACATGTTCTAAGAGAAACGTTTATGACTTATTTTTTCCCTTCACTGGGGATACTGTATATCTTTCATATAACCAAATTTCCTTTCCATATAAACCAATTCACTTGTTTCTAAAATCTAATTAGAAAATTCTTTCTACTCTTTTTTTTTTAATCCAAAAACACACTCTGTTAAACCAATGGGAGTTTCTAATCTCATGCGTTTGCCAAGACTTCAATATTACCCAAACTTCAGAATAAAACATACTTTACAAGTAAGTTAATAGTAACGATATGACTTCAAAAGCCAAATTGATAAGGTATATTTTATATACGCAGACCATGAACAGTATACATGAGAGAAATCTAGAGAAAGTATGAGACCTATTTAATCTAGAGACATATTAAAACAATAAGCTTTAAAAATAATTATATACCAAAAACAAAGAAAATGTTAATAAATTTTAAACATAAGGAAATTAAGACAACACATTCTATAAGTACAATATATTTAAAGATCAACAATAAACAAATTAAAAAACTCTTGCCTACTGAAAAAGAACCACCTCCTGTCCCCTGATTTTTTAAATATAATTAAACATAAATATTAAAAGGATATAAAGAAGAAAAAGTCTTATTAAATAAATAACTTTTGGGTCCAAAAGAAAATAAAAACTCTAAAAATATTCAGAAAATAATGACATTGAGAACACTCAGGAAGTTTCTAAGAAGAACTAAAGAAAAACATGTTTGGAATCAGACAGCACTAAGTTTAAATTCCATTTCTGGTACTTATATATTGTATCACCTTGGGGAAAATATACTACCTTGTTTCTTCAAATCCAGAACGGGGAAGAAGAAATCAAGGTTGTTATGTGGATTAAATAATGGGTGAAAGTCACCAAATAAAAGGGAATAATTCTTAACAAATATCAATAATTCTCTCTCTAATTCCCCAAAACTTTGTCTATGAATGCAACCAAAGTTATACTTACAGGCAAATTAATAACCTTAAAAGCTTTTATCTTTCAAAAATAAATATACAAACATGAATTAATTTTTAGAAAAATACTAAACAGATTTTCATTAATACTGAGTTACTTTAATTTGCATAATGTTCCTGACAAATTAAGGTAGGTAGGCATAGTTATAAACAAACACAGGCCGGGCGCGGTGGCTCAAGCCTGTAATCCCAGCACTTTGGGAGGCCGAGACGGGCGGATCACGAGGTCAGGAGTTCGAGACCATCCTGGCTAACACGGTGAAACCCCGTCTCTACCAAAAAATACAAAAAACTAGCCGGGCGAGGTGGCGGGCGCCTGTAGTCCCGGCTACTCGGGAGGCTGAGGCAGGAGAATGGCGTAAAAACCCGGGAGGCAGAGCTTGCAGTGAGCTGAGATCCGGCCACTGCACTCCAGCCTGGGCGACACAGCGAGACTCCGTCTCAAAAAAAAAAAAAAAAAAAAAAGAAACAAAAAACAAACACAAAGACTAAAAATAACATATAAAAGGTATCTGGGCATACATATATACACATACACACGCATATTTATTAATAACTTTTTGCTATACACATACAGTTTTTCACTTAAAGACCCTAAACGAATTTGTAATTAATTTCTTATTTAACAACAGACGTGCTTACTTTTATCCCTAATATTATTATAATTTAGTTCTTATAAATTTATTTTTTTCCAATGTGTTGAAGTTTAACCCCTTTTTTAAACATTTGGAATGGAGAGGGAATATATAAATAGAACTACTTGAGTGAAATACCTATAAATATTTATTTCTGGAATGAGGCTTTCACTGAGTTCAAGTATATTAACCAAACTATCAGCAAATAAAAACACTCCTCAAGTTTCCAAAGCATTCTGCTTTGGAAAAAACAGAGACCTTTGACAGGAGGGGCACTAAATTCGTGTTTCAATGTACTCCCTCAGGCTAACCTACCTAAAATAGATACCTTATAAAAAGATAAACATCAAACAGACTCAAAAACAAGATAAGTAACTTTGTAGACCTAAGAGGGAACAAAAATACAAAACAACATGTAGGGCTGCATCCAGGGGCACACAGGAATCCTGATGTGCAGGCAGATAGGACAGGCTGTAAGCCCGGCTCCTGTCAAGTAAAGGCAGGATGACTATGCGATTTATTGTATATACTGGAATATTTCTGAGACCTATATCTAGAGAAAAAGCAGTTAACAGAAATCAATCCTTATATGACCTATGCAAATAAGAATTTTAAAGTAGTTATTACAAATATGTTCAGAACAACTTCAAAAAAAAAAGAACCAAAAGGAGGATCTGAAATGAAAAATCAGGTAGGCTTAACAGCAGAACGTGGATATGGCAGGAAAAACAACAACAACAACAACAACAAAACAGGGAAGTAGAAGACACATTAACAGAAATTATCCAGTTTAAATAACAGTAAGGAAAAAAAAGATGAAAAAGACAGGAAGAGTGGTAGTGATTTGTAAGACAATAAAAAGTAGTCTAAAATATGTATATTTAGTCTCAGAATGCAGGAGAGAAAACGGAGCCCCCCCAAAAGTGAAATAATAGTGGCAAACATTTCCCAAATACGGTGGAAAAACAGGAACTTACAGACCCACAAAGCTCAGTATACCCTAAGCAGAATAAATACAAACAAAAGGCAACCTTAGCACATCAAAGAAAAAAAAATTGCTGAAATCCAAAGATAAGGAGAAAATCTTTAAAACAGAAAAAAATAATACATTATACACTAGTAACAAAGTGTACATGAAGGATTAGTTCCAGGACCACCATCTGCTCCCCGAAAATCCATGCATATGAAAGTCTCACAGTAGCCCTGCAGAAACCAGCTATATGAAAAGTAGACCCTCATTATACTGTGTTTTGCAACCTGAGAATACTGTTATTTTCAATCCACATTTGGTTGAAAGAAATCCATGTATAAGTGGACCTGTACAGTTAAAACCCATGTTGTTCAGGGGTCAACTGTATATGAGGTAACAATACAAATGGCTGTTCACTTTTTATTAGAAGCAATGGGCCCGAAAGAAAATCGAACATCAATATAAAGCTTAAAAAAAACCCTATAACTTTAAATTCAACATCAAGCAAAATTGTATTTCTAAAACAAAGGCAAAAAAAGATTATTTTAGATAAATAAAAATGGAGAAAATTTGCCACCAGCAGGACTGCACTACAAGCATATGTGAAAGTCCTTGAACTGAAAGAGAATGACACCAGGTGGAAACTGAGATCTACAGATCTTCAGGAAGAAACAAAATACATGGGTATGAAAATGGCAAATATGTGGGCAAATGTGAAAGACATATATGTACAGGAAATGTCTTTAAAAAACATTTTGTTATTTAAGACAATCTGTAACAAAGTATAAAGAATGAACACATGTTCTGACAGCAACTGGATACACTGCTGGTAGAAATACAAATGGTAGAGCCACTCTGGTAAACAATTTGACAGTTTCTTACAATGTTAAACATATAATTACCATCTTACTCAGCAAAATTATTCCTGAGTATTTCCCCACCGGAAATGAAAACATGTTCACATAAAGACTTGTACCTCTCTGCTCATAGCAACTTTATTCATATTAGCCCGAAACTGGAAACCCGTATTTCCAACAACATGTGAATGGATAAACTGTGGTATATCTAAAAAATGGAAGACAGTTCAATAATAAATTAGGAAGAACCACCCTGATACATGCAACAATATGCATGAATCTCCAAAGCATTAGTTAAGAGAAAGAAGTCATATACCCAGCCATGTGAATGATCACTGATGCCAGAGTCCATTGATAGGTAATTCTAGAAAAGGCAAACTATTGTGACAGAAAGTAGATCAGTGTTTGATAATGGCCTATGGTAGGAAGAAGGGATTGATTGCACAGGGTTATGTGGGAATTTTGGGGGTTATGGAAATGTTTTGTATTATGAATGTGATCGTTGCTAGAAGACTATATATAGTTATCAAAACTCACTGAATTGTATACTTAAAATGGGGTGAATTTGACTGGATGTAACTTATACCTCAAAGTGAGCTAAAAAATATAAATGAGAGAAAGTCCCAGCCCTGAAAGAGTTCATAATCTAGATAGGTGGGTAGATAAGGAAACAAACAAATTATAAATCTGTGAAATCAAAGACATTTTACAGAATCAAACAAAATAATGTGGAAGCAAAAGAAGTGGCAATTAACCAACTGCCTTTGCCTTGTGGAGTCAAAGGCAATTCACTGAGAGATGATATTTAAACTGGTTCTCAAAAGATAAAACTACTAAGGTGCAAAACTACCTGGTATGTATAAGAAAGGGTGAAAATCTCAGTGTGTTAAGAACTTTGGATAAATAGTGTGAATGGCTAGAAAATAAAAAGTATTTTACTAAGTTAGAGAAACTGGATTTTTCTGTAAGCTCTGAGAAGTCAAAACATTTTTTAATATGTTGTCTTTAAAATAAGATAAGTCTGGTAAACAGTGTGGGAGATAAATTTTTTTGTCAGGAGGCTAACTAGAGAAATGTTAACACTGATTCAATGGAAAAGTAAGATATAATTTAAGACAACAGGAAGAAGGAGGGAATGGACTAAAAGATATTTGAGGTCAAATTGAGGGAATCTGGTGACAAATTGTGGTACCAACTTAATAAGAAAGATCAGTGAAGAACAAGATGACAAAGTTTAGAATGTATATATGACTAAAACACAACTGTAATAGTTAAGAATGGCAAAATTCCAAGTATCAATGAATGCTTTCTCCCTTTAAAATAAGTTAAAACACACCTATTTAACATGTTTTAAAACTGTGCCAAAAGATATACAAGATATAAAATATATAAAAGAATTCCTGAATAAATGGGAAACATATATCAACAACTGATATAAAAATTAATGTTTTAAAGATACCAAAAATCCTTGACAATTAGGATTCTAAAACCTGTACACAAGAATAAAGGCAGTCACTTCCAAGACGGCTGAATAGGAACAGCTCTGCTCTGCAGCTCCCAGAGAGATCGATGCAGAAGATGGGTGATATCTGCATTTCAAACTGAGGTACATGGTTCATCTCATTGGGACTGGTTGGACAGTGGGTGCAGCCCACTGAGGGTGAGCAGAAGCAGAGCGGGGCATCGCCTCACCTGGGAAGTGCAAGGGGTCAGGGGTTTCTCTTTCCTAGGCAAGGGAAGCTGTGACAGAGTGTACCTGGAGGAATGGTACACTATGCCCAAATAGTGCATTTTTCCCACAGTCTTCACAACTGGCAGACTGGGGTATTCCCTCCTGTGCCTGGCTCAGTGGGTCCCACGCCCACGGAGCCTTGTTCACTGCTAGAGCAGCAGTCTGAGATCGGCCTGCGAGACTGCAGCCTGGCGGGGGGAGGGGCATCCACCACTGCTGAGGCTTGAATAGCTAAACAAAGCGGCAGGGAAGCTCGAACTGGGCAGAACTCAGTGCAGCTCAGCAAGGCCTACAGCCTCTATAGACTCCACCTCTGTGGGCAGGGCATAGCTGAACAAAAGGCAGCAGAAACTTCTGCAGACTTAAAGGTCCCTGTCTGACAGCTCTGAAGAAGGCAGTGGTTCCCCCAGCATGGCATTCAAGCTCTGAGAACAGAGAGACAGCCTTCTCAAGTTGGTCACTGAACCCCATGTAGCCTGATTGGGAGACACCTCCCAGTAGGATCCGACAGACACCTCATACAGGCGGGTGCTCCTCTGGGACAAAGCTTCCAGAGGAAGGATCAGGCAGCAATATTTGCTGTTCTGCAATATTTGCTATTCTGCAGCCTCCGCTGGTGATACCCGGGCAAACAGTGTCTGGAGTGGACCTCTAGCAAATTCCAGCAAACATGCAGCTGAGGGGCCTGTTAGAAGGAAAACCAACAAACAGAAAGGAATGGCATCAACATCAACAAAAAAGGACATCTACAGCAAAACCCCATCTGTAGGTCACCAACATCAAAGACTAAAAGTAGATAAAACCACAAAGATGGGGAGAAACCAGAGCAGAAAAGCTGAAAAATCAAAAAACCAGAGCACCTCTTATCCTCTAAAGGAACGCAGCTCCTTGCCAGCAACAGAACAAAGCTGGATGGATGAGTTTCGTGAGTTGACAGAAGTAGACTTCAGAAGGTCAGTAATAACAAACTTCTCCGAGCTTAAGGAGCATGTTCTAACCCATCGCAAGGAAGCTAAAAACCTTGAAAAAAGGTTAGATGAATGGCTAACTAGAATAAACAGTGTAGAGAAGACCTTAAATGACCTGATGGAGCTGAAAACCACAGCACAAGAGCTTCATGACACATGCACAAGCTTCAACAGCTGATTTGATGAAGTGGAAGAAAGGGTATCAGTGATTGAAGATTAAATTAATGAAATAAAGAGAGAAGACAAGATTAGAGAGAAAAGTGAAAAGAAACAAACAAAGCCTCCAAGAAATATGGGACTATGTGAAAAGACCAAATCTATGTTTCATTGGTGTACCTGAAAGTGACAGGGAGAATGGAACCAAGTTAGAAAACACTCTTCAGGATATTATTCAGAAGAACTTCCCCAACCTAGCAAGGCAAGCCAAAATTTAAATTCAGGAAATACAGAGACCACCACAAAGATACACCTTGAGAAGAGCAACCCCAACACACATGATGTCAGATTTACCAAGGTTGAAATGAAGGGAAAAATGTTAAGGGCAGCCAGAGAGAAAGGTCGGGTTACCCACAAAGGGAAGCCTATCAGACTAACAGCTGATCTCTCTGCAGAAACCCTGCAAGTCAGAGGAGAGTGGGGGCCAATATTCAACATTCTTAAAGAAAAGAACTTTCAACCCAGAATCTCATATCCAGCCAAACTAAGCTTCATAAGTGAAGAAGAAATAAAATCCTTTACAGACAAACAAATGCTGAGAGATTTTGTCACCACTAGGCCAGCCTTACAAGAGCTCCTGAAGGAAGCACTAAACATGTAAAGGAAGAACTGGTACCAGCCACTGCAAAAACATGCCAAATTGTAAAGACCATCAACATTATGAAGAAACTGCATGAATTAATGGGCAAAATAACCAGCTAACATCATAGTGACAGGACCAAATTCACATATAACAATATTAACCTTAAATGTAAATGGGCTAAATGCCCCAATTAAAAGACACAGACTAGCAAATTGGATAAACAGTCAAGACCTATCAGTGTGCTCTATTCAGGAGACCCATCTCATGTGCACTTTGCTCAAAATAAAGGATGGAGGAAGATCTATCAAGCAAATGAAAAGCAAAAAAAAAAAAAAAAAAAAAAAACAAACAAAAAAAAGCAAGGGTTGCAATCCTAGTCTCTGATAAAACAGACCTTAAACCAACACAGATCAAAAGAGACAAAGAAGGCTATTACATAATGGTAAAGGAATCAATTCAACAAGAAGAGCTAACTATCTTAAATATATATGCACCCAAATATGGGAGCACTCAGATTCATAAAGCAAGTCCTTAGAGACCTACAAAGAGGTCTCAAAATAATAAGAGCTATTTATGACAAACCTACAGCCGATATTATACTGAATGGGCAAAAACTGGAAGCATTCCCCTTGAAAATCGGCACAAGACAAAGATGCCCTCTCTCACCACTCCTATTCAACACAGTGTTAGAAGTTCTTGCCAGGACAATCAGGCAAGAGAAGGAAATAAAGGGTATTCCATAAGGAAAAGAGGAAGTCAAATTGTCCCTGTTTGTGGAAGACATGATTGCATATTTAGAAAACCCTATCGTCTCGGTCCAAAATCTCCTTAAGCTGATAAGCAAATTCAGCAAAGCCTCAGGATACAAAATCAATGTGCAAAAATCATGAGCATTCCTGTACACCAATAACAGACGAACAGAGAGTCAAATCATGAGTGAAATCCCATTCACAATTGCTACAAAGAGAATAAAATACCTAGGAATCCAACTTACAAGGAATGTGAAGGACCTCTTCAAGAACTACAAACCACTGCTCAACAAAATAAAAGAAGCCACAAACAAATGCAAGAACATTCCATGCTCATGGAGAGAAATAATCAGTATTGTGAAAATGGCCATAATGTCCAAGGTAATTTATAGATTCAGTGACATCCCAATGAAGCTGCCAATGACTTTCTTCACAGAATTGGAAAAAACTACTTTAAAGTTCATATGGAACCAAAAAAGAGCCCACAAGACAATCCTAAGCAAAAAGAACAAAGCTGGAGGCATCATGCTACCTGACTTCAAACTATACTACAAGGTTACAGTAACCAAAATAGCATGGAACTGGTACCAAAACAGAGATATAGACAAATGGAACAGAACAGAGCCCTCAGAAATAATACCACACATCTACAACCATCTGACCTTTGACAAATCTGACAAAAAGAAGCAACGGGGAAAGGATTCCCTATTTAATAAATGGTGCTGGGAAAACTGGCTAGCCATATGTAGAAAGCTGAAACTGGATCCTTTCCTTACACCTTATACAAAAATTAACTCGAGATGGATTAAAGACTTAAATGTAAGACCTAAAGCCATAAAAACCCTAGAAGAAAACCTAGGCAATACCATTCAGGGCACAGGCATAGGCAAAGACTTCATGACTAAGACACCAAAAGCAATGGCAACAAAAGCCAAAATTGACAAATGGGATCTAACTAAACTAAAGAACTTCTGCACAGCAAAATAAACTCTCATCAGAGTGAACAGGCAACCTACAGAATGGGAGAAAATTTTTTGCAATCTACCCATCTGACAAAGGGCTAATATCCAGTATCTACAAAGAACTTACATAAATTTACAAGGAAAAACCCCATCAAAAAGTGGGCAAAGGATATGAACAGACACTTCACAGAAGAAGACACATATGCAGCCAACAGACACATAAAAACATGCTCATCATCACTGGTCATCAGAGAAAGGCAATTCAAAACCACAATGAGAAACCATCTCATGCCAGTTAGAATGGCAATCATTAAAAAGTCCGGAAACAACAGATGCTGGAGAGGATGTGCAGAAATAGGAAGCCTTTACACTGTTGGTGGGAGTGTAAATTAGTTCAGCCACTGTGGAAGACAGTGTGGCGATTCCTCAAGGATCTAGAACAAGAAATACCATTTGACTCAGTGATCCCATTACTGGGTATATACCCAAAAGAATTGTAAATCATGCTGCTATAAAGACACATGCACACGTATGTTTATTGCAGTACTATTCACAATAGCAAAGACTTGGAAACAACCCAAATGTCCATCAATGATAGACTGGATTAAGAAAATGTGGCACATATACACCACTGAATACTATGCAGGCACAAAAATGGATGAGTTCATGTCCTTTGCAGGGACATGGATGAAGCTGGAAACCATCATTCTGAGCAAACTATCACAATGACAGAAAACCAAACACCACTCATAGTTGGGAGTTGAACAATGAGAACACAAGGACACAGGGCGGGGAACATCACACCATCACACACCAGGGCCTGTTGGGGGGTGTGGGGCTGAAGGAGGGATAGTATTAGTTGAAATACCTAATGTAAATGACCAGTTGATGGGTACAGCAAATCAACATGGCACATGTATACCTATGTAACAAACCTGCACTTTGTGCACATGTACCCTAGAACTTAAAGTATAAAAAGAAAAAAAAAAAGAATAAAGGCATAAGAAAAATCAAGTATGAAAAAGTAGAACAAAAGTTGGAAGATTAGTCTCATATATGCCTTATTACAAGACTTCATAATTAAAATAACATGACGCTGGCATAGGATTATATCACTGACACCATATAGAATCCAGAAACAGACTCCTGTATAATGAAATGCGTAAGAAAGACATTCCAAAACAGTAGGAAGAAAATGACTTTCTGTTCAGCAGTGTTAGAAAAAATGTATACATGGACAATGTAAATTCCACATAAATTCAAGACTCGATTGTAAAGATAATAAAATATAAAAGAGTGAAAAGAAAATAAAAACATCTTTCTGACCAAGAGGTAAGAAATCTTTAAACTAGAATCAAAACACTAAAGTCATGTATAAAAAACACTGATAAAATGGGATACATCAAAATTTAAAACCTCCGTAAGCCAAAAGTCAATATAGCATCTCTGCAAATAGAGAATATTTGCAACCTAAATAATAAAGGATTATTATCCAAAAACTCTGGTATACCAAAAGAATGTCAACCCCAATAGAAAAAGTGCAAACAATTTATATACTCAATTCACAGAAGGGAAGATACAAATAATCCAATAAAAATACAAGAAAGATGCTCCAACCCAGTAGTAAGCAGAAAAATAAAGAATTAAAACAAGATAAATCATCTTTTACGTATCAGATTGGCAAAAAAATAATAAACTATTATTTAGGAAGCATTTACTCTCATACACTGATGATACAATCACTGCAAAAGACACTTTGGTAATATCTAGTAAAATTTTGAAATACTTTAAACCTATGGCTCAGTAATAGTGCCACAGGATTCTTCAGCTGTCGTTTTTCCAGCTGGAAATCTCTGTAGCCAGCGGCGCCTTTTCACGAGTTTTGCTTAGCCCGCTGGGCTCCTTCCACCCACTTGGCCTGGCAGGCTGCACTCCGCTCATGCTAAGCCTGGATCCCATGCACGCCAAGGGCAAACCAGGCACAAAGTGGCAAGGAGCAGGCAACTCTGGGCACCAGCACAGGCACTGGCTCCCTGTGAGGCTGCAGCTGGACCGGGCAAACACTGCAAGTGGCTTCCACTGGAGGCTCCAGGAAACATGGTGGCACTTAGAAGCTTGGAGGCACCAGGAAGTGCAGAGCCCCAAAGAGGATGTCACAGCCCTGGCTCAGGGAGCCATTAGGTCTGGGATCCCTGAAGGCGCCCAGCTCTTCTCTTCTCCTTGTTGCCTGCAATGTGGTGAGCAGGATCAGAAGGTAGCATATTTCAGCCTTGTTTGCCTTAGGGTTCCTTCAGTTTCACCATTTGGGGGGTCCGGAGTTCTCCCATATAGAGGAAGACTGAGGTACCTGGGCAAATGGAGGGTGAGCAAGGCAAGGTGCTTTACTGACAGTACAGATCTCACAAGATCAGAAGTAGGTAGCTCCTATCCACAGGCAGGTCATCCCATTGAGCCTGAGGCCCACTGAGACTGCAGCCCTCAGTGGAGAGGAGACCCAAAGTGGGTAGTTCCTATCGCAGGCAGGTTGTCCCGTCTTCCCGAGTCTGGTTGAATCCCAGGTTTTTATGGGCTCAGGAGTGAGGAAGTGTGTGCTGACTGGCCCATGGGCAGCCATGGTTAGGCCCAGAAAACACACCATAGGTTCTCACTCCAGGCCAGATTTCACCCAGAACAGACAGCCTGGTCCCCAGGCTTCAGGCCGTTCCTGGCTTTAAGGTGGGGCTTCAATGTGGACCCACCTCCTTCCGCCCAGAAGCCTCTCTGCCTCCCGCTATCTATACATCATCTACTGTACCCAGGCTGTTTGTGCCAAGGGGCACCTGCAGGCCTGCACCAAGCCACCCTCAGCACCCCTTTGGCCTCCCTCCCATGTTCGTCAGTGCCAAAAGTCCAGAGGGGGCAAAGGTGGCAGGGGGCTGGTGTGTCAGTGCCACTCTGAGTGAGGGCACACCTGGCTGGGTTGCAACAGCACCCAGGTTCAGCCATGACTTCACTCCAAAATCAGAGTGGGGAGAGGCCAGGCAGCATTAGCAGGCACTTCTGAGCTTGCAGAGGTCGGGTGGGGGGCTTCCCAGGCCCCCAAGAGTGCAGGGATGCCCAGGTCCACAGCTGTGGCTGGGTGGCTGCAGCTGTGTCCCAGAGGGTGGTGATCCCACCCTGTCAACTCAGAAGGGGATGGGGCTCCCACTTGTTCCTGGCTCCCGCAGCTCGGTGGAGCTCGCAGTCCTGGCTGTGCCTTCCCGGCTGCAGCCAAAGTCTTTGCTGTGGCTGCTCCAGATGGGCCGCCGCTGCCAACAGTAGTATGTCATTTAAGCTTCACAACTTGTAAATTAGGTATTATTTATCTCTTTAATGCAAATTAATAAACTGGGACTCTAAAAGGTTAAGTAATTTGCTCAAGATCTCAAAGGGAATCAATATATCAGCTTTAAAAATGGAGTAACAGGTGTGTGGGGGGCAAATATCAAATTGAATTAGGTAATTACATCTTAAGACCTTCTTCTAACTGAATAAATATCAAAATCATTACCTATTGTTCTATATCCAGGACTAGAATGTCCAACCAGCAGAAAAGAATTCATTAACGAAATGGTTCTCAATTTGAAGGAAATCTATTAGAATCACCCATGGAGCTTTATCTAGCTATATAAATTCACATCTCTAACCTTTCTATCCACTTCCACAAATTGACAGCTACCTATACTTCCACAAAGATTAGGAGAAAAAAAACATTAAAATGCTGCTTTACCTGGATTATCTCCACCAAACCATAACACAAAGTGAAGAAAGCATACAATCGGCTGAGAATTTTTTGTTTTTAGATAAAAACCAGTGACATAAAAGTAATACCGTATCTCTTTGCCTTTATTATATAAAAGGGGAAAAAAGACACCAGGATATGGCCTTATGCTAAAATTTTGTCCAAAGGGGAGGAAAAAAGAAAAATGAAAAAGGAGTTTCCATTTTACTAAAGGAAATGATGTTGATTCATTCGCACAACACTCTCATCCCAGTACTACAAATGTTGCTCCCACAGAACTAAACATGTGCACAACTAGTACCCTCTAAAGAAACTCTGTGGGAAGCAAGAACATGTGTTTTTAATGACTTACAAAAACTCACAAGAAACAAGTTTCATTTAACAACATTCACTGTATTTTCTGTATCACAAATAGAGGTCCCTGCAAAGAGAAATGATTTTCTTAATAATTTCTGCTTACTCAGAATCTCTAAAAGATTTCCATGTTTTCCAAACAGTTCTGCATATCTACGTTTAACATTCACGGGCTGATGAAGAGTATCTTTCATTGTTCTTGCCCTTTCCTTCTCCATTCTCCTTTTCACAAACTGTACTCTTACCAAGACAAAACCTGTACTAAGAATGTGTATTAACATAATGAAAAAATAATGGAATTAACGCATGTCAAAGTGAGTATTACCAAACAAAGTAATTCTACAGAGAGACTATATGCACTGTATCAGAAAAACCTCTCAGAAAAGACTTAGATTTTTCTCAAAATATAAACATTCATTACCAGTTTACAAGTAATTTTACATGACCAGTAAAATGAAAACCATACAGATGCCTTGTACATGGAAGGAATTCAAATATTTCTAATCTAATTTTGATTTGAAGCATATAACCAAGTGGCTAAATGCACAGGTCTCGGGTCAGATTGACCTCCACTGAACTTCCAGCTTCATCACTTAACAGTTACCCTAAAGCACTTAAAAATGTGCTCATATCCCCAAGAAATCATCTAATCCTTTAATTTAAACTGGGTTTCCCATAGCACTAACTTTGAAGATAATTTAGGTCTTTCTACTAATAGAAGACAACAAGCTAAAAATAATGGATTAAAAATATTTCCTAGAACAAAAATTTAGAGATGGGAAAAACCTTGGGGATCTTTTACTGATCAGAAGATGAACTCCACAGTTTTAAGAAATAAAGAAGCAAAGGCTTTGAGAGGTTATGACTTTTCCAAGGTCAGATAATTAATAAACAGAAAGAGCATTTTAGAATTTAGGCCTCCCCCATACTTCACTATATCATAAGAATGACTGAAACCTAAAAAAACTGTAAGAGGTCAAGGTTCAAAAAAGAGACAACAGGTTCTTGGTAATTTAATTCCATCTTAATTATAGTTTTTGAACTCAATTTGTCCTTGTTCCTCAACTGCCTCCTCCCACAACCCATCCCTACATACCTACACCTATTAATGAAATAAGAGGAATAAAGATCAAAAGAGCTATCTTTTCACTGGAATCTCTATCATTGTCCCACTGATGCCTAAATTACTTAAGAGCAAATGGTCAGCACTCTTAGAAAGCAACAAGGTCCAAGGCCACAAATACAGCTGACTAACCCAGCATTTTTCAGAGCCAGACTGGAGTGGAATGACTGGCCATATGATTTAGGCTAGTTACTAACCATGCCCCATGCCCCTTCCACCCGGTGCCTCAGTTTCTCTATC
The DNA here is from genome assembly GCF_037993035.2 of Macaca fascicularis. Classification (NCBI taxonomy): domain Eukaryota; kingdom Metazoa; phylum Chordata; class Mammalia; order Primates; family Cercopithecidae; genus Macaca; species Macaca fascicularis. The sequence goes on from NC_088379.1 coordinate 111,135,097, forward strand.
CTTTAAAAAGAGAATAACATATCTTGACTGAAGTTGTGTGAAGATTAAACATAATCCAAAAGAAGCACTTTGCATAGTTTCTTCTTAGGCATATTGCGATTGTCTGACAAATGTTAGAGCTCTTAGGTTGATGATGCTGATATGCAAGCCCCTTTCCAAGCCAGAGTACATTCTGCTGTCTTCTAACACACACAGAAAAGCACATTGAACTTTATTTTTTCTGGTTACAAAACATGAATATTTTCCCTTAAGATCACTATGCTATTCTTTTTCTCCCCTTATATGACAGTATTAAGTTGTGTTTTAGGAGGAAAGGAAATAGAACACTACATTAATTTGCTTATTTTTAAACAATAATTACAGAAGCACTAGAAGTGTTTACTTAGCAAATGAACATTTAAGCCAAATAGATTGTGTCTCAACATATTTAGTTTTGCCTTGAGAGTAAGTAGTTTTGATTTTTAAATTTCTCTAAATATAAGCTGAAATTCTACATATATAAAAGACATACCTTAATAATTTTAGGACAAGTGTGATGCCGGCCTATGAAAATGTCAGAACTGTCTTATTTTAAATAATTGCTCATATGATTTATTCATCTACAATGTATCTATATCAATATAACTGTTCTGATTTCAATTGTTTTAAATCTTTCACATATTCAAACTATAAAATCACCGCACAGGTAAACAGTTACTGCAGCACAACAGACAATAGTTTTCATTTATTTAAAGACCAAACAAAAGAAATCTTCATTGCTCTGCAAGTTGAAACAGCATCTAGGCCTAAATTAGCTCCTCGTGACATTAGTTCTCCTGACATAAGGTCCTTAGGCCCAGTGGCAACACTGAAGAGGCACAAACATCTGTTTGGTGAGTATCTGCAGCTGTACATTATAGAAGGAGGTTAATTTAACCACGAGAAAAATTACACATGCCCTAGCATTTCAATCCTCTTAAAAAGCTCTAAACTTGGTTATTTGATAACCAAAGCTATTATTCGCACTGGCCAAGGTATTTTCTAGTAACAATTTAAGTGTCCTAAAAGTCTTATTAACTCTTACAGGCCATTAGGGTACCAACAAGAGCATTAGGGCCTGAAACCTAATTACAGGGCATAAAATGGTCTTCGTGCTCTGTTAATGAGCCTGCTGAAGTGACCAATTTTGTATCACGGAGTACAGGGAGTTTCATTTCAAATGTTATTTGGACATTTTTTAGACTTTTACAGTGGCTACTCCATTTTTAGAAGGTGAAACTAGAAGACTTAAAACAGTAACGTTAAAATTACAGAACTATAACCATAAAAAAGTTTTTTACTAATTGAAAAACGTTCTCTGATGCAATGGCTAGTTTAAGTTCAGTCATCATAGGTAAAAACTGTAAATATTAAAACAGGAGTATACAGTCTACAAAAGTCTGTACATATGTTAATCAGGATCAAAAAAGTTACTTCATTTTATTTATTTCCCAAAAAAACTTATTTTATTTGTTCACAAATTTAAACAACCCCAAAACATGTGGTTCATCTTCGAAGAACCACAACTTAAATGTGTCTATATGAATAAAAAGAAAATACACAGATATAAGGACATACTATGAACTAAAACGAGCTTCATTCTCAAAAAAGAAAAACTTTGACAAACCATGCCAAATAACAGCTTCTTTTTCTTTTGGGATTTTTTTTTTTTTTTTTTTTTTTTTTTGAGATGGAGTTTTGCTCTTGTTGCCTAGGCTAGAGTGCAATGGCGTGTTCTCGGCTCACCACAACCTCCGCCTCCTGGGTTCAAGTGATTCACTTGCCTCAGCCTCCCAAATAGCTGGGATTATAGGCATGTGTCACCACACCCAGCTAATTTTGTATTTTTAGTAGAGATGGGGTTTCTCTACGTGGGTCAGGCTGGTCTCGAACTTATGACCTCAGGTGATTCGCCTGCCTCGGCCTCTTTTTCTAAAGATAGTAGAAACTAATAGGATGGATATGAATTTTATTATTTATTTATTTATAGAAACGAAGACTCACTATGTTGCTCAGGCTGGTCTCACACTCCTGCACTCAAGTGACCCTCCTGTCTCAGCTTCCCAAAGTGCTGGGATTACAGGTGTAAGCCACCATGCTGGCCAAGGATTTACTTTTAAAATGTCTAATAACAATAAAAACGTACAGGAAATTTAAAAAATCTCTATGTACTCCTATATTACACACATCCCCAGAAAACTACACAATTAAAAAGAAAATTCCTGATAGCTGCCCTCCCCTAAGTGTTTTTAAATTTTTCTCGTTTATCTGACAAACAAGCCAAGAAGTATAGATGACAAATGTTTAAACAGTCATAAAATATAAAATCACTTATTCCTTTATAATATAAATTTCAATTTATACACAGTAATTTATATTTTAAGTTACTGCATTAGATATTTTTGGAAAATGGACACCAGCCAACAATGAAAAGGGAAAACTAAAGAGGGAATGGTAGAATTTAAGTAAGTAGAATTAACCAAGCATTGAAAAGAAACCCGCAGGTGATAGCTATGCAGGAGGTTCAGAGAACAGTCTGTCCAAAGATGATCACTTAATAAATAGTATGATAAACTAAATGAATAATATTTACATAATAATACTGTAAATGCTACTTAGTTTTTAATTTTCAGATTCAACCATGAAGCAAAATAGGAAAAACAATTATACTTCACGTAATGTAAACATTATAAATTTTGACAATATAGAATTGATAGTGGAGCTGAGAGAAGTTAGGTTGTAAGGGACAGAAAAGGATAAAAATATAGAAACTGAATGTTCTAAGTTCTACAGTGGGCAGCTAAGAGTTATTGTTCAAAGTCAATGAGGCAATAAATCCAGCTCCAAATATACAACTTAGAGTTATTAGGATAACAGTAGAAATATGGTAACACAGTTGATAAATGTTTAAGAATTTAAGTTCCTTGTCTTCCAAAGTAATAATTTGAGTCAACAGGGAAAATGCATAATTTAAGAAATTTAAGCACATCATTTACAGAATAGAAGCAATCATTCAAAAGAACAAAAAACATTTGCGATAAGATATGAGAAGATGAGATGGGAGGTAGGAAGAAAAACTTTACTTTTCATGTTATATACCATTTTTTACACTTCTGAGTTTTTATTTCCATGTATAAAATTAATTTTATAATTTTAAAAATGCCATCTAAAATCCTGTGTTTGTGATTTTAGATGGTAAATATGAAAGACATAAATACCAAATCATTTTAAAAGTTGCTTGATTTAGGATTAAATACTGTTGACTACAAATAATTTTTCAAAAATAAAAAACATTTATACTACAATCTCTTCTTCCTTTCAATTTGTGCCTACATCAATTTTTTTCCTGGGTCTCTGTAAAGTAAGAGAAAAGAAAGAAGAAAATTCAACAAAGGTATGCAGAACATATTAACAATAATGTGAAGGTAAAAGGAATGAGAAAAAAATGTGTTATTCTTAAAACTATCAAACTTGCTGGGCGCTGTGGCTCAAACCTGTAATCCCAACACTTTGGGAGGCTAAGGCGGGTAAATCCCTTGAGGCCAGGAGTCCAAGACCAGCCTGGTCAACACGGTGAAACCCCATCTCTTCTAAAATACAAAAAATTAGCCAGGTGTGGTGGCACACGCCTGTACTCCCAGCTAGTCAAGAGGCTGAGGCACAAGAATCACTCGAACCTAGGAGGCGGCGGTTGCAGTGAGCCGAGATCGTGCCACTGCACTTCAGCGTGGAAGGCAGAGAGAGACTCTGTCTCAAAAAAACCCTACCAAACTTATTTCATAAAATCTAGATGTAAGAGAAGAGTACTTTTATAAGTATTAACTAATATGAACAATATACAAATATCCTTAAAATAAACAATTTTCATTTTCCCCATATACTTTACTCATTCTTTTAGGATTTCAAAAACATATTATGAATAAGAATTGTTATATTTTTCATGATGAAAATAACACATGTGTTCACTTTTAATACAATGATAAATGTACTGGTTTTCTAAAACAATAACATCTTGTTTTAACTATTCAAGTTCAATAATTTCTTCTCAACCCAAATCAGCAACTGGCTTTAGTGTTTCTGCATATCTCTTCATAAAAGCAAATGTGAAAGGAATTTAGAAAGATGTCCAAAGTGCAAAGTCACCTCCATTCTGAGTACACAACAGAAATAAAATGAATAGAGTTAAAACTTTTTATTCTAACACTTAGGAAACTCAAGGAGTCGTGCTGGGCTTATGTGATCTAGTTTCAATACCTCTAGTTACAAATATATAAATTACTAGAATCAAGGATGAATTGCTTGGTGTAATAGTATAGATGGGCTATATATTGCTCAGTACAGTACTGAGCAATTCACACTTTAGAATCAGACAGAAACGAGTTCAAGCTGTATACTATTTACATGTTTGCAAACGTGGGCAAGTCACTTACATTCTCTGAGCATCTTCTAAGTTAAGAACAATAATATCTATTATAACAGGCACCAGTGCTTGTTATATGCTGGACAATTTAAAATGTTAAATCACATCTCCAATAGTACTGAACTACTACTCTCTAAATAATATTTTCATTTTCATTCAAGTGCTCAGTGTTTTCAGCTTAAAGGGGCATCCCTTAGTACAGTTGCATGACTTTAGTGTGGCAGATCACAAATGAATTAGGTGGATGATTTGTTTCGGCTGCCTGTGGCACTAATAGATTATCAATTCTCATTTGAGGAGCAGTTAAGGTGCTAAAAAATGTTTTTAACTAAATAAAATTTATTTACTATTCTCATATATATGTATATGAAAAGTATAAAAATAGACAAAATCAGGGTAAAATAATGAGATAAGAAATATATATGGTTTATAGACTTGAGGCTCCTATTTTAATTGTCGTTTTCGCATTTTACTTTTGACCCTCAGGTTACATGCACTTCACCCTACCAGACCTCCCCCTTTCTCAATTATATGCAAGAATGACAACACAGAAATCTCTCCTGCTGTTTCAAGTGCAAGAAAAGGTACATAAACTAAGATTAATACATTGTTAATGAGGTTCGGTCATCTTAGAAATGGTAATATTTCCAGTTTTAGAATTGAAGTTTACAAGGAAAAAGGATCCTGAGCAAGAATAAAACAGGAAAGAAAAATGGAGGAAAAATTGGTCAAAGAATAATAATAGTTGTCATATATTCGACACTGGTATGTGAAAGCCAGATGCTTTAAATAAATCATTTCTTATATTGCCAACAGCTTTACAAGTAGGTATAATCATCTCCATTTAGAGACGAGCAACTGAAATTCAGGAATGATCTACCCAAAGTCACTCATCCAGGAAGTAGCACAGCCAGAACTTAAACTGAAGTCTGTCTGACTCCAAACAAAATTAAATCATACCAAGCTATTTCCAGAACTTAAAATTTCTAGCACATCAAAATTTCATTAGAAGGCAGTTACTTCTTCCTTCATTTGTACAAGAAGAGACAAAAACTAGGTGCAGAAATAGCTTTTGCTGTCAATGACACTCCTTCCTTAGTTTCTTCTTGTTAGTCATATGAACAAAAGAGATTTCAAGGTACAAATGCCAGTATTGTATGCTTTTATTCCTAGTCAAAGGATGCTTTCAAAACAATTCCCAATAGCAGGTGGGCCATCAAAACCATGGAAGGAAAGAAGAAAGGAGGGAAGGAAGGAGTGAAAGGGAGAGGAGGAGAGTGAAAGAGAGGTGACAGGAGAGGGAAGAAAAAGGGAATAGAGGGAAACCAGTAGAATGTACTTTCTTCATTTAAAATATAATGTGTCTATCTACCTCTTTTCTTCTCTCGTTTTTAAAAAGTACATTTAACTCCCCTATGTGAACTTCTTTTAAGTTCTAAGAATTCCAATGACACACTAATTTACTTTCACTTTCTGGAAAGTAACAGTCTTACCATGAAACTTTGAGGCTTCAGGATCATTCACATTGATAGCAATTAATTTCCAATCTGTTTCACCTTCATCAATAAGAGCCAAAATTCCGAGAATCTTCACATGAATAACTTCTCCACAAGAAAGAATCTTTAAAGAGAACAGAAATTCACTATAGGCTTTGGAGAGTTTACTCACATATCACAAAATCCATATAAAAGATGAAAAGAACTACAGACTGAAATGTAATAAAGCCTCAATAATTAAAAATAACATGAAAATAGCCAAAGTCTGCCTTGCAATGAATGTCCCTTTAGAGTTAACTTTCTCAAAATTTCCACTTTCACCAATGATTGAATTACTTTACTGATAAACAAACAACTTGCCCTCCCATTGCAAATAGCTAAAAAACTGGACAGAATATATGAAATCACTCATTTCAGACATTAAACAACAGGCAGTACAGGACTGTGACCCCAGAGAGAAGTAAACAAACGAGAAAAGACATCTGATTGCCCTGGCTTTCTGCTCAATACACGTTCCAAACCACGGTAGAGAGAAAGGAACCCTGTAAGAGGACAGGGATCTCACTGAGGTTAAAGAACAGAGTTTAAAAAAAAATGGAGAGGATGAGGCAGCTGGAATTTGTAGGGCATGGTACTAGAGATAAGAAATAACTACAGCAATATACATTGGGGTTCCCTTGAGACACGGATTAAACACTAACCTGTGCATGCATGGGATGAGACTCTATAAGTCAAGAGAAGAATAACTGCCAGAGATCTATAAAATGAGTTCCAACCACCCAGGAAAACCTCATTCAACACAAGGGGCATTCATTAGTGAACCTATAACAGGCATGCCTTAATGGTAGGACTAAACTGGCTCTCAAATAAAGGTTACTCTAGACCTGTGCTAACAAAGTTTTAAAAGTGCCTGGATACAACCAAACTGACTCACAATTAACTACCTGTAAAAACAAATATTCTTTAAAGGAAGACAACAACATCCAGGCACTCAACATAACACAACATCCAAAATTCTGTCAATACACAAGAAAATGTAAGCTCTAAATGGGGAAAAAGATTAAAAATCATTCAACAGAAACATTTCCAGAAATGTTAGATGATTTAACAGATAGGAACCTCAAAACAACTACTGTAAATATGCTCAAAGATTTAAAGAAAAGCATGACAATATGGAAGGGAGAAATAGAAAACATAAAAAGAACCAAATGGAACTTTAAAAGCTAAGACATACATGATCTGAAATGAAAAATTCTCTCAATAAGCTTAACAACAAAATAGATATTGCCAAAGAGAAAATCAGTGAACCTGAAGACACTGTAACAGAAACTTTCCAAAGTGCAGCAGAGAAACAAAAAGGATAAGAAAAAATTAACAATCCCAGTGTCCTCTCGGACAGCATCCAGCACTCTATCTCATGTATAAATGGAATTCCAGAATGGGAAAGAGGAAGCAGAAAAATACTTGAATAAATAACAACCAAAAATTTTCCAAATTTGATGAAAAGTATAAACCCACAGATTGAGAAAGCACGCATGCACACACACACACACACACACACGTGCACGCCCATCAGAATAAACAAAAAAAAATCCAAAGTGAAGCACATCATAATCAAAGTGCTGAAAACCAGTGACAATGACAGAGAATAAATCTTAAAAGGAGATAGAGGGGAAAAAAGATTACATAAGGGTATGTTGATCAGAATGACAGCCAATTTCTCTTTAGAGGCAATGTAAGCCAGAAGACAAAAAAATGAAATTTTTAAAATTCTTAAAAACACTACCAACCTAGAATGCTGGGAATCAGAAAGACTTTGCAAAGGGGAAAGGGGGACCCTTCTGGGACGATGGAAATGCTTCATATTTTAATTGAAGGAGGAGGTTATGTGTGTGTATACATAGGTCAAAACTCACTATATACTTAAAATGAGTACACTCTATTGTAATATATGTTATATATATACACATAATGACTTAAAGTTTATTTTAATGGTTAAAAACAAAATAGAAGGTTGCTTCCAAGATGTCTGAATAAGAACAGCTCTGGTCTACAGTTCCCAGCAAGATCAACGCAGAAGACAGGTGATTTCTGCATTTCCAACCGAGGTACCTGGTTCATCTCACTGGGACTGGTTGGACAGTGGGTGCAGCCCACGGAGGGTAAGCCGAAGAAGAGCAGGATGTCGCCCTACCTGGGAAGCACCAGGGGTCGGGGGATTTCCCTTTCCCAGCCAAGGGAAGCCGTGAGTGACTGTACCTGGAGGAATGGTGCACTCCTGCCCAAATACTGTGCTTTTCCCACAGTCTTCACAATCAACAGACCAGGAGATCCCCTCCCATGCCTGGCTTGGTGGGTCCCACGCACATGGAGCCTTGCTTGCTGCTAGCGCAGCAGTCTGAGATAGACCTGGGATGCCAGAGCTTGGTGTGGGGAGAGGTGTCCACCATTACTGAGGCTTGAACAGGCGGTTCTATGCTCACAGTGTAAACAAAGCCACAGGGAAGCTCGAACTGGGCGGAGCCCACCGCAGCTCAGCAAGGCCTACTCCCTCTCTAGATGCCATCTCTGGGGGCAGAGCATATCTGAACAAAAGGGAGCAGCCAGCTTCTCCAGACTTAAACGTCCCTGCCTGACAGTTCTGAAGAGAGCAGTAGTTCTCCCAGCATGACGTTCAAGCTCTGATAACAGACAGACTGCCTCCTCAAGTGGGTCCCTGACCCCTGTGTAGCCTGACTGCAAGATACCTCCCAGTAGAGGCTGACAGACACCTCATATAGGCAGGTGCCCCTCTGGGACAAAGCTTCAGGCAGCAATATTTGCTGTTCTGCAGCCTCTACTGGTGAAACCCAGGCAAACAGGGTCTGGAGTGGACATCCAGCAAACTCCAGCAGACCTGCAGCTGAGGGGCCTGTTAGAAGGAAAACTAACAAACAGAAAGGAAATAGCACCAACATCAGCAAAAAAGTCATTCATGCCAAAACCCCATCCGCAGGTCACCAACATCAAAGACCAAAGGTAGATAAAACCACAAAGATGGGGAGAAACCAGAGCAGAAAGGCTGAAAATTCCAAAAACTAGAACGCCTCTTCTCCTCCAAAGGATCACAGCTCCTCGCCAGCAATGGAACAAAGCTGGATGGAGAATGAGTTTGACAAGTTGACAGAAGTAGGCTTCAGAAGGTCAATAATAACAAACTTCTCCGAGCTAAAGAAGCATATTCTAACCCTTCGCAAGGAAGCTAAATCCTTGAAAAAAAGTTAGACAAATGGCTAACTAGAATAACCAGTGTAGAGAAGAGCTTAAATGACCTGATGGAGCTGAAAACCACAGTACAAGAATTTTGTGAAGCATACCTAAGCGTCAATAGCCAATTCGATCAAGCAGAATAAAGGATATCAGTGATTGAAGATCAAATAATGAAATAAAGAGAGAAGACAAGATTAGAGGAAAAAAGAGTGAAAAGAAACGAACAAAGCCTCCAAGAAATATGAGACTACATGAAAAGACCACTACGTTTGATTGGTGTACCTGAAAGTGACGAGGAGAATGGTACCAAATTAGAAAACACTCTTCAGGATATTATCCAGGAAAACTTCCCCAACCTAGCAAGGGAGGCCAACATTCAAATTCAGGAAATACAGAGAACACCACAAAGATAATCCTCAAGAAGAGCAACCCCAACATATATAATTGTCAGATTCACCAAGGTTAAAATGAAGGAAAAAATGTTAAGAGCAGCCAGAGAGAAAGGTCAGGTTACACACAAAGGGAAGCCCATCAGACTAACAGCGGATCTCTCGGCAGAAACCCTACAAGCCAGAAGAGAGTGGGGGCCAATATTCAACATTCTTAAAAGAATTTTCAACCCATAATTTCATATCCAGCCAAACTAAGTCTCATAAGTGAAGGAGAAATAAAATCCTTTACAGACAAGCAAATGCTGAGAGATTTTGTCACCACTAGGCCAGCCTTACAAGAGCTCCTGAAGGAAGCACTACACATGGATATAAACAACCAGTACCAGCCACTCCAAAAACATGCCAAATTGTAAAGACCACTGATGCCAGGAAGAAACTGCATCAATTAATGGGCAAAATAACCAGCTAGCATCATAAAGACAGGATCAAATTCACACATAACAATATTAACCTTAAATGTAAATGGGCTAAATGCCCCAATGAAAAGACAGAGTGGCAAACTGGATAGAGTCAAGACCCATCAGTGTGCTGTATTCAGGAGACCCATTTCATGTGCAAAGATACACATAGGCTTAAAATAAAGTGATGGAGGAAGATCTACCAAGCAAATGGAAAGCAAAAAGAAGCAGGAGTTGCAATCCTGGTCTCTGATAAAACAGACTTTAACCAGAACTCATGTTCTAACTCACAAGTGGGAGTTGAACAATGAGAACACATGATACATGGAGGGGAACATCATACACCGAGGCCTGTTGGGGCTTGGGGGCTAGAGGAGGGATAGCATTAGGCGAAATACCTGATGTAGGTCACGGGTTGATGGGTGCAGCAAACCACCACGGCACACATATACCTATGTAACAAAACTGCATGTTCTGCACATGTAACCCAGAACTTCAAGTATAATAAAAAATAAAAAATAAATAAACGGAAAAAACTCAATTGAAATGGAAGAAACCACGAACAGGCAATTCACAGAAGAAATGAAAACAGCCTTTAAGGGTATAAAAAGATGCTCAAGCTCATTCATGATATAACTACCTTGTGGTTTAAATTAATATCCCTGCTTAGTGTTTGCAGAATTCTCACACAATAGGTAGTTGCCTGTCATTTTGATCTTCTCCTCCATATTTTGCTTTCTCTGTTCTGGAGGAAATTTCTCTGGCTGCCAGACCTAAGTCTACAAAGGGGATCATTTTTCTTATTCTATCCAGAGGAATCAGCAGTTGAAGCAAAACTTTTAATTTCATTCCACTGAACAAGCCTGGAAATTATGGACATAAGACAGCCTAGGCAAGTGTGGCTGGAAGTGCATTATTTTATTACCAAGAAAATTTAAAGATAAATGAGAATCAAAGATGACCAAGAGGCAGAATACAAGGAATGAGTAGATGACAGTAACTAACTAAGCTGGCACATCTTCCATTGGCAATACTACTCCAGTCACTGGCAGCTATCATCAATGAACCTGAGATTTTCAATATGTGTATAACTTATTCCCTTATGCCTACCTGCAAAGTTTCATATAATGGTCAATATTCCAAAATTTAAAAGTTAAGAAAAATGTCATTTTAAGGTCTAAGAGCAATTTTTTAATTAACAAATCAAAATCTCATCACATTATGTAAGTAAAAACAATCTATATATTTAAAAAATTAGGCACCAAGAAAGTGGACCTGTTTACAGTTTCAACCTATTGCAATCTGTGCTGAAACTGAAGTTATTTACATGTCTTGAAATTTAAGATATCCACTAGGCCTAGAAGCTCACACTAAATAGAAAATAAAACCATTACATAATATAAACTTGATTCCTCCTGCTTGAGGGGAAAAGAGACCTGAGAATCCTTTTAAATTGCTTCATAGTACCTTTTTTACTAACCACATTTATCAGTTACTAGTGAAAAGTAAAACATAATGGAGTAAAGCCTTAAGAAAATAATAAATGATATTGACAAAACAGGTTTCGCAAAATACTTCAAAAATATTTTAAGAGAAATCCAGAAATAGTGTGACTTAAGCAGATGTTCCATGTGCTTAAGAAAGTTATTTCAGTGAGGCTCCCTCAAGCTGCCAATGTCAAGTTTATATGCGTGCATTCTTTCTATACATCCTTTTATTTTTAAAGGTTTGGTTGGCTATAGATTTTCACTGTAAACCTGGAATTTGAACACATGCTTCAGAACAAATTTCTTCATAATTCAAAATGCAGTTTCACATTTAGAAAACAAGGTATGTAGAAAAAAAGTCACTTCTCTGTCCTGAAATTATTTATTTTGAGGGGAAAAAACCTAGAATTTTAAGTCATAAAGTCAAATAAATCCTGTCAGAATATTTGGAAGTTGATTCTAAAATATTAACATAAATCTGTATGGAATTGTAATTAGCTAACACAACTAACGTGACTGTATATACTAACTGAAATCTGAATTCCAGGGGAATATACACAATTATATTAGACTCTTACATGTTTAGCCTCTATTAAGTACTCAGCTCTATATTAGGCACTGTGTATTAAAAGAAAGAATGAATTGTTCTCAAGGATTTACAGTCTTAATTTGGGTGACTTAGATACCTCAGGGCAGAAAAGAATATAAGACTGAACACATAGTGAGTTTAAACATGTAATATCAACACTATATGCCTCATTTCTCATAGCTGTGCCTTCTTCATTTCTAATGCCACTGCCCTGATCTAGGAACAGAGAGTCAAGGTAGGTTCTCCAATATGATAAAAGGACAAGATAGAGGCTAACAAATCAGAAGACTATAACACTATAGACATGAGGTAATTTGGATCTAGATTAGAGACGTGACAGTGGATAGTCTAGATAAGGGTAGTGAAATATTTAAAAGGAAAAACAAATAGTACACAAGGAGAAAAGAAAATGATTTACCAAACACATACTGTGTGACGGGCACTAGAGGATATCTTCTATGGGTACCATTTTATTCTTCACTTACAAAAACTAGTGTAGAGTGTAGATATTATCCCCATCTTGGAAATAAAGATACTGGGATTCACAGCAGTTAAATAATTTTTGCCTGAGACCACAGAACTAGTGAATGGAAGACCTGGGATTCACACCCCAAACTGAGCCAAAACTGCTTCTCTTGTCAAACTGTACTGAGAAAGCGGATCAGTCCTTGCCTGAGGACAGAAGGTTGGGAATGTCAAAGGAAGAGATTACAAAGAAGTGTAAGAAAACATTTGGGGGTGATAAATATGTTCATTTTCTTATTTTTGATAATAATTTTGCATGTAATTATATCAAAACTCATCGATTTGTGTACACTTTAAATAGGTACAGTTTATTATATGTCCATTATAACTCAATAAAGCTAGAAAAAAATCTACTTCACATTTATGGCTAAAACTATTTTTTTTAAATGCATTACTTTCTTGGATAAAATAATTATTCACATTTGTTTAAGATGAAATCAGACATAAGCTTGTTTTAATTTTAAAAAATCACAATACCATTTCACTACCACTAGGATGATTGCTATAAACCAAAAAGGGAAAATAATGAGTACTGGTAAGGATCTGGAGAAACTGGAATCCTTGAATATTGTTCGTGGGAGTTAACATGCTGGGGAAAACAATTTGGTGGTTCCTCAAAGAGTTAAATTCAGAATTACCATATGACCCAGCAATTCCACTCCTAGGTGAATAAAATGGATAAGAGTATTCAAACAAAAACTCGTACATGAATGTTCATAGTGGCGCTATTCATAATAGCCAAATGGTAGAAACAAGCCAAATGCCCATCAACTAATGAATGGAAAAGTAAAAGGTAATATATCCATCAGTGGACTATTATTCACCCATAAAAGGGAATGAAGTGCCAATACATGCTACAACACGGATGAATCTCAAAAGCACACTAAGTGAAAGGGGCAGATACAAAAGGTTACATATTATATGAGACCATTTACATGAAATATCCAGAATAGGTAAACCTATAGCATAGAGACAGTAAATCAGTGGTTGCCAGGGGCCAGTTAGAGAATGAAATGGGGAGTGACTGCTAATGGGGATGGGGTTTCCTTTTGAGGTCATGAAATGTTTGGGACTAGACAGATACAGGTGATGGTTATACAACACTGTGAATGTATTAACTGCCACTAATTTTAATGTATACTTTAAAATGGTTAATTTTATGTGAATTGAACCTCAATTTAAAAATTAATCACAAATTATTTTTGATGATAATGAAGGTTGTTATATACATGTCAAAATGAACCATCATAAAACGGCTCCTATCCCTTAAGTCCTCTCTCGAAACTGTTATCATTAAGTGAATGGTTCACTTCTTTCCAATAGCTACCTTCAAGTTTATTCTATAATGAACAAAATACTTAATTTTTTGTGTTTAACTACAAAATTGATCAGATAATTTCTTAAAAATGTCAATCAAAAAATACAAACATTTATCAAATTAAAGCAAAAGAACATAAACTTTAATGCAGCTGATTTAAATCAAGACTTGAATTTAATCAAACGTATCTTAATAAAGCAAATCTCAAAAATTAGAATTCTGTCATTTTAAATAATAAAAGTTGAAATCATATGGCTATAACCTGCAAATTGTAAAGAATATAAATAGGATGGATATAAATATGTGGATCAATTCTCACAAATATTAGCAGTAGAGGCAGAAGGGGCTAGGGCAAGCTTGTCCAACCCGCATGCCCTATGGGCAGCATGTAGACCAGGATGGCTTTCAATGTGGCCCAACACAGATTCATAAACTTTCATAAAATATTATGAGATTTTATTTATTTATTTTTTAGCTCATCAGTTATTGTTAGTGTTAGTATATTTTATGTGTGGCCCAAGACAATTATTTTTCCAATGTGGCCCAGGGAAGCCAAAAGATTGGACACCCCTGGTATAGAGACTAGGAACACAGGCTCCAGGACAAGATACCTGGAATTCAATCCCAATTCTGCCAACTTACTAGCAATGTAAGTTTGGGGAAATTACTTAACTTCTTTGGAATATAATTTTATATTAAATTTGAAAATAAAAATACCTGTTTCACAAGGTAGCAGTTTTAAGAATAAAATGAGATAATCCATATAGAGTACCTCAAACAATGGTTTACAGACTAGTACTTTACTATAAGCATCAGTATTAAGGTTTGGGTTCCTAAAGGAAATCATTCATTTTTCCCCTTACCATTCTCAGTAAACAAAAATGCTAGGAGAAATTTTTTTTTGAAAAGTATGTGCCTCATGAAGTATATGTATCTTAAAGGATCAAAGACAAGGAAGTAGATTTTCTGAGGGATACTTTATATGTTATTTCCTACAGTGATCTAATTCTATAAAAGGGCATGTAACCATTGTTTATAGCATTCTTAAAAAAAACACCAAACCTCTGATTTCTTAACCTGCTTTTCTATTTCTTAATAGAAAAAGAAGTTTCATCTTTCTTAGTCTGCAAATTACAGGTAAACAACTAAGCTGCTTCCACTACAAAATTAGACTCCTACTTGAAAAACTACAGAAAGATGTCTCTGGAGATGGAAAATGGGAGATGTGCAGACTTATATGGGCTCCTCTGAACTGACACTGGCACCAACTCACAGAAGCCACTGTGTGATTAGCTCAGCTGCTCTTTTTGCATGCCTCCAGGGGTTAATAGCTAAAGCTACATCTGTGGAGGAAATATAATGACAACACTATCCACGGGAAAAGACATTATAAACAAAGAATTTCCCTCTACAGTTGAGGTCTCCATTGTCTGAAATACTGTCTGTTCCTTTCCCAGTCCCCGCCCTCCGGCATGCTTCTTACCAGCTGCAATCACAAAGTATTTCTGATACATGTCCTCAAGTATGGACTCTGGCTGCTTAAATTCTAGATTCTCAAGTCCAAAAGGAACATACAACAAGTGATTATAAAGATATGGACGATATTTGCAGCTCTGAATATACATCAAAAAATAAAGTACTCCATAGAAAAATTTTACAACTGCGTATGTAATTGCTAACTTATACAGGCTGGATCATATTTAGAGAGGGGCGTTTAGCTGTGGTAGTATGCCATTCTATTTATTTATTATTATTTTTTTGAGACTCAGTCTTACCATGTGGCCCAGGCTGGTCCTGAACTCTTGGGTTCAAGAGATCCTCTTAGCTTGCCTCCCAAAGTGCTGGGATTACTAGCATAAGCCACTGAGCCCAGATTGCTCCAATCTAACAGGGGCATCAACAGAGATGATCTAGTGAAAAGTAACCAGAGTGGAAAATAATCTAGAAACTGTCAGATAAACAACTAGAATAAAAAGCCTGGAGAACAGAAGGCTTCGGGAGGGTATGGTATATTGGACCAAAAGACATGTAAGATCCTTTATAAAACAAAAATGTTCAAATTTGAAGTTATCACATAATTGCCAGTTTAAAGTCGGCTATACTGGTTAACACACTAGATACACTGGATGAGAGGGTCTCAACCAAAGCCAATGTTGCCCTCTAGGGGATATCTGGCAATATCCATTTTGGGTTGTCACAACTGGGGAGGAGGTATTACTAGCATCTCCTAGGAAATGGCAAGGGATGCTTCAGAGGACAGTCCTCTCTCATAAAGAATTATCCATCTGTAATATCAATAGTGTCAAAGTTGAGAAATCCTGTAGATGACTCTGGCAGCAGGGTATCAGAATTCCTGGAAATCACATATAGCTTCTAAAAACCACATTCTAGGCCGGGCGCGGTGGCTCACGCCTGTAATCCCAGCATTTTGGGAGGCTGAGGCAGGTGGATCGAGGTCAGGAGTTCGAGACCACTCTGGCTACTACGGTGAAACCGCTTCTCTACTAAAAATACAAAAAATTGGCTGGGCATGGTAGCAGGCGCCTACAGTCCCAGCTACTTCGGAGGCTAAAGCTGGAGAATGCCATGAACTCGGGAGGCGGAGCTTGCAGTGAGCCAAGATCATGCCACTGCACTCCAGCCTGGGCGACAGAGTGAGACTTCTGTCTCAAAAAAAAAAAAAAAAAAAAAAAAAAAGCACATTCTAAATTATTTTATCTATTTTTATTCACAAAATTTACTTTAAAATTTCAAACAATATAAGAACAGGTAAGACATGTATGGGTTATAAAGCAAGCAAGGAAGCATGCCCAGCAGATTTACCAAGTTGCCTCAACGAGACACACCCTTTGACTTCACATGCAACAGAAAGGCACAGTTTTATTTCAAACAAAGCACTGTTTTGCTGTAACACTGTTAAAAACTAGAAAGGAAAACTCAATCAAACCAAAAAAGATGCTTAGGAATAAATGGTAGAATTCTTACAAAACCACCACACTTCAATTCAATCCAAATCAATTCAACAAATCTATGCTCAAAGTATAACATTTAGTTTTCTTAGACACTGAATAAGCAATACAAAAATCCCTCAAGGGACTTACAACATTAAAGTTTTCTATATCTGTGGTTCTAAGTCTGTTACCAACTTCCAGGACTCTGCTTCTTTCCCTCTGCCTATTAACAATGTGGTGTTAAAAGAGACTTCCTACCACTATGTTTCTTACAGCTGATTCAACCACTCATCTCATAGCCAGGCATGAAAGAAAGGAGCATACCACTAACAAAGAACTATTCTTTAGATGGTAATCATATATTTATTTCATATTCAGTAAATATTATTTCAGGTCTTATTAACCAAAGGAATAAACTGCTCTGGCTATAAGATGCAAGGATGATACGCATATTCATGAAGTGTTCCATATTCTTCACCCAGATACAAGAAATTCAGAGAACACTTGAGAGATACTATGCAAGATGAATATCACCAAGGCACACAGTCATCAAGGTCTATCCTAAATATACATGCATGCAACATCAGAGCACCCAGATTCATAAAACAACTACCACTAAACCTAAGAAAACTG
This sequence comes from Macaca fascicularis, assembly GCF_037993035.2. NCBI lineage: Eukaryota > Metazoa > Chordata > Mammalia > Primates > Cercopithecidae > Macaca > Macaca fascicularis. The sequence continues at coordinate 111,152,633 of NC_088379.1, forward strand.
AGCAATACAATAGTGGGAGGCTTCAACGCTCCACTGGTGCTCTTGTGTCCTTTAAAAGCACATTAAAAAGGTAACACAATTCATCATGATCAAGTAGGGTTTATTCCAGGAATTCAAGGATGGTTGAACATATACAAACCAATAAATGGGATTCACCACATAAAGAAAACTAAGAATAAAAACCATATGATCATCTCAATAGATATAGAAAAAGCATGTGATAAAATCCAACATTCTGTCATGATAAAAACCTTCAACAAACTAGGCACTGAAGGAACATACCTCAAAATAATAAGAGCCGTCTATGACAAACCTATAACCAACATCATATCAAATGTGAAAAAGTTGAAAGCATCTCCCCTAAGAATCAGAATAAGACAAGGATGTTCAGTCTCACCACTCCCATCCAACACAGTACTGGAAGTCCTAGTCAGACCAATCAGCCAAGAGAAGGAAATAGAAGGTATCTAAATTGGAAAAGAGGAAGTCAAATTCTCTCTGTTCACTAATGGCATGACAGTGTATATAGGAAACCCTAAAGCCTTCTCCAAAAGACTCCTAGACTTGATAAACAACTTCAATAAAGTTTAAGGATACAATATCTCTATATAAAAATTAATAGTATTTCTACACACCAATTAACATTCAAGCTGAGAACCAAACAAAAAAATCTCATTTGCAACAGCCACACACACACGCATACACACACACACACATTACCCAGGAATACATTTAATCAAGTGGGTAAAAGATCTCTGCAAGAACTACAAAACACTGATGAAAGAAATCATAGATGATACAATCAGAGAGAAAAACATCCCATGCTCATGGACTGGAAGAATCAATATTCTTAAAATGCCAATATTGCTCAAAGCAATCTGGAGATTCAATGTAATTCCTAGCAAATTACCAATATCATTTCTTCACAGCATTAGGCAAAAACAATCCTAATGTTTATATGGAACCAAACAAAAGCCAGAACAGTCAAAGCAATCCTAAGCAAAAAGAACAAATCTGGAGGTATCACATTACTCAGCAACAAATTATACCACATACCTGTAGTACTGGTATAAAAATAAACATGGTACTGGTACAAAAATAAACACATAGATCAATGGAACAAAACAGAGAACAAATACATGAAGTCACATACCTATAACCAACTGATCTTCAACAAATAACAAAAAAAAAAAAAAAAAGGGGGAAAGGAGACTCTATTCAATAAATGGTACTGGGAAAACTGGCTAGCCATAGGCTGAAGAATGAAACTGGACCCCTACCTCTCACCACATACAAAAATTAACTCAAGATGGATTAAAAACTTAAATGTTAAGATCTGAAACTATAAAAATTCCCAAAGAAAATCTAGGAAAAACTCTCTGGATATCGCCTAGGCAAAGAATTTATGATGAAGACCCCAAAAGCAAATGCAATGAAAACAAAAACAGACAAATGGGACTTAAACTAAAAAGCTTCTGCATAGCAAAAGAAATAATCAACAAAGTAAACAGCCTACAGAATGGGAGAAAATATCTGCAAATTATGCCTCCAACAAAGGACTAAGACAACTCAAACAACTCAACAAGAAAAAAAAAAAATTAAAAAGTGGGCAAAGGCCATGAACCGACATTTAAACCACATTGAGACTTTTTACATGCTGGTTTCTGAGCTCTACACGATTAAAGATAAGATGTTATTCTAGGAGTGAGAAAAAACGGGGAAGAGTTGAATGTCTGCAGAGAACAAGAAATAGTAACAATAAATGTAGTAGAAAATAGAGAAAGAACTAACCAAAGACATATAGAAGGATTGATGGGTAGCATCAATTTCTGAAATTGTGGATTTTGTTTTTACTCAGTAGGATGTGGCAACCTGGAAGCAGGCACACAGAGACAGAAAAAGTATCAGATGACTTTCATGAGAATTGAAGTTTCCATCTAAACAATAGGCAAGGAAGGTGAAGACAGGACTTGGCAAATTTTTCCATACAGGGTCAGATGGTAGATATAAAATAATAAAATAATAATAAAAGGCTTTGTAGACCATACAATCTCTGCTACAACACCTCAACTCTGCTGTTGTAGTATAAAAGCAGTCACAGACAGTATGTACATGAACGGGCATACCTGTGTTACTTATAAAAACAGGTGTTAGGCTGGCTTTGACTTGTTACAGGGCTATAATTTACCAACCCCTGGTTTAAGACAAGAAAGTGAAGATAAAAAGAGGGACTGATAACACAGAAATCAACAGGCTTGAACTCTGAAGAGCTGAAGAACTAGAGGCTAAAACGAAATTTTATGGCATGAATAAACCAAAACTCATGTTAGAATTAATACAGTCTATAAAACAAACCTTTGAGCCTATTTCACAAACATCAATAGGATCATTATCTCCAAAGCAGTTCGTGCTCTTATCTTTTTCACCGGGATCTTCCCAAGTCTAAAATTAAAAAAAAAAAAAAAAAAAAAAAGCAGAAATGTAACTTAATACTATAATGTACTTTAATCTTTCCACATAATCACAAAGTTTTATAGATAACAATAATCCGAAGAAAACATTATCAGAAATTACATAGGCACAAGGCCAACAGGCCAGTATGTCCCTAAGGATCATAATAATTAAAACAGATGTATAGTATTTCCTCCCTCTGTCTCTCAATTGTCAGTATAATTGCATCTGCGAGTGGGTGGTATATCCAGACATACTCATCTTCCAAGTTCAGTCAGGGAATAAATTCACATTCACTTTTAGAGTTTCAGTGGATGTTCCCACTGTCTGTGCCCTTGTTTCTGTGTTTCCACTGACTGCCTCAACTGTGGCTTCCGTCATTCACTGCTTCCTTTGACGTGGTAACAGCACAGGGATCTAAATTATTAAAAGGAACCCAGTTTTTCCTTTATAAACGAAAGGACAAAACACTACTAAAGAAAATTAAAACCTATTTTGTCTCATTCATTCCATTAAAAAATCCTCTACCTGTCAAATCTCAAGGACCTTGATAAAAACATGAAAAGACATCAATTCTTTAGTTTACTGGCAAGATTAGTTACAAAATAAATACATGGGAATTTTTATAAATGAAGACCATAATAGAAATTTGCTAGTAAGATTAAAGATCCCTTCGGCACTACCTCTCCCAAAAAGCCTCAGAATTGCCTGATTCTAAATGGAACTGTAGAAGTTCCCTAAAATTATTTGCTTTAAATTCAAATTAAAAGGGATACAGAGACTGTCATCCCAAGATTCAGATTATCATTATTATCTAAGATTTCAGGTTATCTAAGTTTATTTCCTTTAATTTTATACAAATAATTACAAATAAACTTATTTACAGCTAAGCATTAGAGAAATTCCAATATTTTCCTTCTAGTACTAATAATAGTTTATTCAGAAATAACCTGGCCTAACTTTATCTTTAAAAAAAATTAATAAATGAAGTCCAACAACATTTCACTGCCCCCAACACTAATACTACCAAGAAAATGTAAGAATCACAATTGTTAATCTTACATACTGGCCATAGGTGACAAACACTTTCTAGCTAATATATACACACACAACATATACATATATACATACATACTGCATGAATAATGTACCATAACGAATTCCACTTTATAGACAAGTAAATTGAAACACAGTTTAAACTTGCACAAACTCATGGTTTCTAAATGGTAAAGACTGTATTAGAACTCATGCTACTAATCATTATTTTTTATGTGCAAATTATAACAACAATTGAATGGCATTTATTTCAAATATAACCCCATCTACTTCACAGTTCTCTTCTTTTAAATACTTTCTCTTACTCTGAGAATCTCCTAGGTAACTTTCCTATAGAGGTTCTGTTCTTCCCTAGTCTTCCCTTTACTGCTTCTTTTTTTCTATTAACAGGCATTCACTCATACAGTAAAATATTTATTGAGTACCTATTTCGGGCCAGTAACAGAGATATATAGGGAACAGTCAATGACATGGAGAGTGTCATGTTAACAAATGGTATGGCATTTGTGACAAACACTATAAAGGTAATCTTAATGTGCTGGGGAAACCAAGATGGGACACCCAGGTATAATCAGAATCAAACAACCTACTGCAGAATTAGAAAATATCTGAGAGGTTCCTCCTTGCTAATGCAGAAATCCTACCTCATAATTTTCCTTATCCCTACTCCCACTTCCAACAGAACAAATGTGACAAGCTAGAAGTCCCGTTGGCTTAAAGGAAAACATCTAGATTCTACCACAAACTATCTTGACTAAACCATCTACATCCGTTTCTTCAGCTACTAAGAATGGCTTAAATAAGAGGACCTTTTTTTTGTTTTCTTTTTCTTTTCTTTTTTTTTTTTTTCCCAGACAGAGTCACACTCTTCTCTCCCAGGCTAAAATGCAGTGGCACGATCTCCGCTCACTGCAACCTCCGCCTGCCAGGTTCAAGGGATTCTCCTGCCTCAGCCTCCCAAGTAGCTGGGACTACAGGCGCCCACCACCACGCCTGGCTAATTTTTTTTGTATTTTTAGTAGAGACAGGGTTTCACCATGTTAGCCAGCGTAGTCTCAATCTCCTGACCTCGTGATCCACACGCCTCGGATTCCCAAAGTGCTGGGATTACAGGTGTGAGCCACTGCGCCCGGCCAGTAAGAGGATCTTTAGACACATCCTAGCCCTAAAATGCTAAGATTGTTAGTGCTCATTCACAATCTGCATGAATGCTACCAGTGAATAGGAAGCCCACATACTTATGACCTACTTAGGACAATTTTGATGGGCATTAATTTTTTTTTTTAAAGTCCTTCCTCACACAGAGACAAACACTGTCTTGACATTAACTTGGTTGTGGTGGATATTTCCGTTGGTTGGTTGGTCCTCAGAACTCCAATTTCAACATCACCTAGCAATATGGTTACATACGTTGAGGAATTAAGTACCCAAGTAGAAAATTATTAAACTCTACAATATTGTTGTGTTTAGGGCCAATTCTTCATGATTTTACTTACCAGCAAAAATGCCAGACTGGTTCTCTTTATTTCCAACCTTTAATACTCTGCATCTACAGACCTCACTTTTTACTACAAAAAGAGATATACACTAAATCACCTCTAATTTAACTTGAAAATACAGTATAATTTCAACAGGAAAGGAAATCCTGACAAATTTAAGCTTTGGTTATGCCCTCTTGTGGAGTCTTATGTGTACAACTATTAACAGACAGACAACTAGAAAAGAACAAATGCTGAAGAAGAAATATCAAGAAGCAGAAGTTCAAAATCTTAATATTGGTTTCACAAAAATGACAAAAGATTAGCTTCCAGACTTTAGAAATAATTTTGACAACTAAATAAGAAAAAGGGAAACCCAACTAAAATGGGCTGAAGATATGAACAGATAATTAAAAGAAGGGGAAACATGAATGACTTATAAATTTATGAAAAGATACCTAGTCTGATCAGAGAAATGCTAAAATCACAGTAAGATAATATTTCAAAAACCTAAAAATCTTATAATCTAAAATATTAGTAAAGATGTACGTTATCTGGAACCCTATATACTACTGGCAGGAGTATAAATTGTCACAACTTCTTTTTTGTTTGTTTGTTTTGAGACGGAGTCTCGCTCTGTTGTCCAGGCTGGAGTGCAGTGGCACAATCTCGGCTCACTACAAGCTCTGCCTCCCGGGTTCACGCCATTCTCCTGCCTCAGCCTCCCAAGTAGCTGGGACTACAGGCGCCCACCACCACGCCCAGATAATTTTTTGTATTTTTAGTAGAGACGGGGTTTCACCGTGTTAGCCAGGATGGTCTCGATCTCCTGACCTCGTGATCCGACTGCCTCGGCCTCCCAAAGTGCTGGGATTATAGGCGTGAGCCACCGCGCCCGGCCCCCTTTTTTTTTTTTTTTGAGATGGAGTCTCACCTTGTCACCCAGGCTGGTGTGCAGTGGCTCGATCTCGGCTCACTGCAAGCTCCAACTCCAGGGTTCAGGCCATTCTCCTGCCTCAGCCTCCCGAGTAGCTGGGACCACAGGCGCCTGCCACCAGGCCCGGCTAATTTTTTGTATTTTTAGTAGAGAAGGGGTTTCACCGAGTTAGCCAGGATGGTCTCTATCTCCTGACCTCCTGATCTGCCCACCTCAGCCTCCCAAAGTGCTGGGATTACAGGTGTGAGCCACCATGCCCGGCCTGTCACAACTTCTTTTATAAACAATCTGGAAATATTTAGTAAAGTAAAATAGTTACACAACTCATAATTTGACTAACAGGTATATAACTATACATACTATCTATCCAGACAAACTTTAGCATGGACTCAAGAAAGACAAAACAGAAAGCTACACACAACCTATCAACAGGAAAACAGTATTATAGAAAAGATGTTTATAAAGCTATAAAAATGAATACATCAGAACACACATATTATTGTTATACCCTAAAACAAATCTTCTCATTTTCATGCAGGTGTTTGTGATTATTACCTTACGATCTATAAGTATTGGTGAATACATTTGTAGTCACCACGCCCTGGTCCTTAGGTCTCTTAAAAAATCCCTGAATCATACAAAGCCATATATAAAGGTGGTTCTTAAGAATATCTTCCTGATTAACCAGCATTCCTATCACAAGTCAAAGGGAGAAAGACCTCTGACTTTCCCACTACCTTCGCCTTTTTATTTTTTAAGAGAGGGTTTCACTCTGCCACCTAGGCTGAAGAGCAGTGGTCTGACCATAGCTCACTGCAACCTTAAACTCCTGGCCTCAACTGATCCTCCCATCTTGGCCTCCCAAAGAACTGAAATTACAGGGATAAGCCATTATCTATGCTTTCCCAGCTTCAATTTGGAGCAAAAGCCTCTACCAGTGTTTTTACTACTAGCAGCTAACATCAGTAGCAGAAGTGTCATCATCATTGAGTTAATATTATTAAGAACTCACTACGGGGCCAAACACCTCTGATCAACTCATTCAATACTCACAATACCCTTGTGGGGTAGGTAATATGATCATCCACATAAACAAACAGGCCTAGAGAGATTTAGTCATTTGTCTCAGGTTATAAAGCTAGTAAGTGGTACTATATATTTGATTGGGGAGGTCAATGAACCAAATTTATAATTAAGCACAAAGTAAACATATCAATACTAGATTAAGACTGAAGAAATTTTGAATTTAAACTGAATCTAGTCTTTTAATATTTGCCAGACAGGTATTCTAAATATTCAGTCAATGAGATGTAACACTGAAATAACCCATTATATGTGGGCAACAGGAATAAAATGGTAGGAAGACAAAGATGAATTTTTGCCCAGGCAAGCTCCAATTTTGAGGAAGGCATTATTAGGAGTGTGGGAGATGCTATTCAGGTTAACAGTCTAGACAGCTCAAGGTCTGAATAATGATGGCATACTGATGAATCACAAGCTAAGTGGATAGACTACTACTTAACAGTATTCTGCTGCTTAAATGTTCTTCCAACCACACAGTTGGCTTCGTAACTGCTCTGAACAAGTTTCTTGCTGCTACAAGACAAATCACAGAACAGCAAAAGTACCCACACAAGCCTATGAAACAAATGTGACACACATACACGATGCATTAATTTATTCATTTCATAGTTATTGATCACCTACTCCATGGCAGGCACAAAACAGACAGAATCCCTGCCCTCGTGAAGTCTGCATTCTAGCTGGGAGAAATTAACAATAAACATAATAAATAAATTATATAACAGGTTACAAATTGGTAGTTGTTATGGAAAAGGGAAAAAAGAAGTATGAGACGGGGAATGGGAGTAGGGTTAAAAGTTTTAAAGGATGGTTGGCAGATACCATAAAGAAGATGACTTAAGGGCAATTTAAGGAAGCCATGTGCATACCTGGAAAGGAGTGTTCCAGGGAGAGGACACAGTGAAGGTCAGGGCCTGAGACAGGAGTGTGCGTCAAGCACCAGAGTGCCAGTGTGGAAGTGAAGCAGAAGGCAGAAGGAGAGTTGAAGATGAGATTTAAAAGGTAAATGGGACCGGGGCTGGCTTTCATTTTAACAGGGTCATGTCTGAACATCGACAATCAAGGAAAAAAAAAAAAAAATTAGGTAGAGCTACCCCTTCCCATAAGCAACTGGCATGATTTCAGCATTCTTAAAAACATCATTCAATTTAGTTTCTTTGATAAATAACTAACTTATATGCAATTTATGGTGTATCTTTCCCTGAAGACTTCACACACACATACACACACACACACACACACACACACACACACACTCTCTCTCTCTGTCTCTCTCTCTCTCTCTAAGATCAGTCAGGTTTAAAAAAATAGTACAGATCTCTGGTTGAAAACAGCAGAGAGAATGCAGGTCTATTTCCTTTCTTTCACTTCCATTCTAGACACATTGACTTCCTTTTTGATACTCACCATGCTAGGCCTATTTCCACCTCAGGACCTTTATACTTGCTGTTTCTTGTTGGACTGTTCTTCCTCTACATGTCCACACTACTTGTTCCCTCACTTCCTTTAGGTCTTTCTTCAAATAACACCTTCTCACTGAGATTTTCTCCCTGTCTAAATTGCAACAATCCTAACATTCCCTAGCCCCATTCCCTGCTTAAATTTTGACACACTTACCACCACCTGAGATTTTACTTGGGGTTTATTTTGTTTACTGTCTGTTTATCTGACTAAAATAAAAGCTCCAGAAAAATATATGTCACTTTTTATCACTGTTTTACCTGCAGTACTTATAAGAACACCTTGCAAATACACAGGCCTTTAATAAATATGTACGGAATGAATGAACAGTTTGGTGAAGGCCTGGTGTTGGACACAATGAGGTAAGTTAAAAACACTGAAGAAGACTTTGTAGTGGATAGAAGTGAGAAAGGAGGAATGCTGCAAAATGAGGATAGAGAAGTAAGCAGAAGCCAGATCACGCAGGGTTGAGTAGCAATGTTAAGAATTTTGTATTTTATCTTTTAAGCGACAGGAGACCATTAAAGCATTCTTGTACAAGAAAAGCATCTGCAAATTTGTGTTTTAAAAAATATCAATTTGGATGTTGGATGGAGTATGAAACTTAGGTAGGCAATGGTGAATGCAGGGTGAATACTGAATTAAGGGACTACCACAGTCTAATTCTGTTTTATTAATTTCTATTAATAAATTAAGAACTACCATACCTGCCAGATTAATACCACTGCATAACATCTTGAAATTCAAACACATCCCGAGGAGTACAGAAGTTTGGCAAGACTTTAAACAGAAAACTAGAGAAGTTTCTTTTGCATTTACCTACATTCCTCCCCTTCTCTCCTTCCTGTCAACAGGTTTGTTTTCTTATTTTTTTCATAATTTTAAATTAGTAGATGAATTAGTAGTGCCTATTATACCACATCATAACCAGCAGTTTAGTTGTTGATTGCCCCAATCAGACTACAAATAACTTTAGGGAAAGAATCATACGATAATAAAAGTACCAGTCTTAATTATAATAATTGATTACTACATGTTACACACTATTCGAATGCAGTAACTCATTTAATCTCAACACAAAGATAAGAAGTAGATATTTTATGTTCTCCATTTTACAGATGAAGAAAATGAGGAAAAGTATCTTTCCCAAGGTCACATCACTAGAAAGTGACAACCTCACTCCCAAACCGACATTTTCCAGTCACTTATTATAAGGCCTTGATGTTACATCTATATCTCATCCGTCTTTTATATTCCCAACACCTAATATCCTGCCTGGCACATAAATGCTTAATAAATGTTTAAAGAAATAAATACATGCACTATAGTTTATTCTCTAGCTCCTCTACTTACTTCTCTGTTTCTGTCAGTCTCTAATTCACTGGCTTATTCAGCATTCCCCTCATCCACACATTTCCTACAGGCTGCATCCCCTAAGCTTCAGAGAACTTTCGCAACCTTTTGCTGTTGGGTCAAACGGCATATCTATTGAGGTACCTGGAGAGTTAGGAAACCTGCTTTCATGGTTTCCATAGGCATTCTCATTCTTAGCACATCACTTTAGAAGTGCCCATTTTAACCAAGAATGTATCCATGTGGGTGGTCTAACTGAATCAGAGACAGCCTGACTCTTTAGAAAATAATTTGTGAATGTTTATTCTACACAGGCAGTTGCTTATTCATGTTGGATAAAACAAGACCTCTCTTCTCTGATATTTCCCCAATACCATCTTGAAATTTCATGCAAAATAATAAAATAAATAAAAATATAAAAATTAAATTTCCAGACAGATGGTCTACGGTTTTTATAAACATAAAGGCAGATGGTTCTCTGTGTCCCCAAAACCTAGAATTTTGATTCAGCATATTCTGAGTTTTACTCACTAAATAATCTGGAAGAGTTACCTCTTTCCGGGAATGAGGAAACATGAGAGAAAACCAAAAGAGGTAAAGAAAGGAAGAAAAGCAAATTGTTGTTATTCTCCAATAGGAATGCTACCTTACCATTATTTAGCTCGTTTTCTCTGCTTTCTACTTAAAAATTATTAACTCATAACAGTAAATAATATAAGTTGTGCAATTCAATTTACAACAAGTTCCAGGAAAAAAGTTAATAATTTAACACATTCATCTGTTAAAAGTTTAAAATATAAAATTCATGCTATCATATACAAATGCATATAAAAGCCTAACTTGTCATATTCAAAGGAATGACTGTAGATAAAGCCTCGCTTAAAAGTTTTTCACTGACACTTAATAGCCACGACCAGAAAAAAAAAGTATTCAAAATGTTAAATGTGAACGTTCCATATGCCTGACTCCAAGAACTTGAGTATAGACATATATGTGGTTTCAAACAAAAATTTATTGATATACTAAAACTCCATCCACATTAATAAATTCCAAATTTACAAACCTCTCCAAATGACGTGTCCTCAGAACCAATTTAAATTCAAGTAGTTCACAGGATTTATAAGGCAATTTTTTCAGACGACAGGAACGTTTTACCATTGTAACAAAAATGTTACCTGAGGGAGGGTACCATAATTCCATATATAACCCTTGTAAGGGAAGATATTCGCCACATAGCGTAGCTTTCCATCCTTTACATATTGTTTAATGGGATTCAGTGGCTCTTCGGTGGCAATCTAAGCAAATCACAGAAGGAAAAAAAGGAGACGGGATAAAAAATAATTAATTCTACATCCAAATAGTACTTTTAAAAATCTGCTATTTTCAGACTAAACATTCATATTCCAACTTAATGATCAAAGGTGCTTTAAAAGAAATTAAGCCAGCTCTTACTACTAATTTATAGCACTCTATGAGAAACTGTTTGGAAAGGAAACACCAGATTATATATTTAGTCACTCTATTATTTATGTACTCCATTATTTCTAACACAAATAATAAAATGATTGAGATGGCAAGAAGATAAAGATTAATCAACTTGCCTTTTGTTACTAATCTCAGGCTTTATTACCATCAATATTATGATAATAAAGCTAACTCAAAGATTCCTACCATATATTCAATAGTGAAATGCTGAAAGCCTTTCGAGATTGGGAAAAAGAAAAGGATGCCCACTTTTGCCACTTTTATTTAACATACTATTGGACATCCTAGCCAGAGCAATTAGGCAAGAGAAAACAAAAAAAGGCATCCAAAGTAGGAAAGAAAGAAGTGAAACTGTCACTGTTTGCTGATGATATGATCTTATATATAGACAACTCTAGAGACTCCATCAAAAAAATTGGAAATAATATATAATCAACCTAAGTGTCCATCAACAGATGAATGGATAAAGAAAATGTGGTACATATACATAATAAAATAGCACTTGGCCTTAAAAAAAGCAGAAAATTCTGTCATTTGTGACAACATGGATGAAACTGGAGAACATTATGGCAAGTGAAATAAGCCAGGCGCAGAAAGACAAATATCTCATGTTCTCACCTATATGTGGAATCTAAAAAATTGAACTCATAAAAACAGAAAGTAGAATTATGGTTACAGAGGCTAAGGGTAGGGGGAATAGGGAAATGATAATCAAAGGATAAAAAATCTCAGGAAGAATAAGACTTTTTGTTATTGCGACAACAATACAACTTGATAAGTATAGTTAATAACGTACTAAGAGTAAATTTCAAATGTTCTCACCACAAAAAATGGTAAGTATTTAATGTGACAGATATATTATTTAGCTTGATTTAGTTATTCCATACTGTATTCATAAGTCATAATGTCACTTTGTACCCTATAAACATATACAATTATCAATTGTCAATATAAAGTTAAAACATCACCAAAAAGGAGACTCTCACCAACTGATTTGATTTCAAAGTTAGTTTTCTTCTTCTTCTTTTTTTTTTTTTTTTTTTTGAGACAGAGTTTCATTCTGTCACCCAGGCTGGAGTCCAGTGGTGCGATCTCAGCTCACCGCAACCTCTGCCTCCCAGGTTCAAGCTAATCTGGTGACTCAGTCTCCTGAGTAGCTAGGATTACAGACATGCATCACCATGCAAAAATTTGTGCCCAGCTAATTTTTGTATATTTAGTAGAGACGGGGTTTTGTCATGTTGGCCAGGCTAGTCTCGAGCTCCTGGCCTCAAGTGATCTGCCCACCTCGGCTTCCCAAAGGGCTGGGATTACAGGTGTGAGCCACTGCACTCAGCCTCAAAGTTAGTTTTCTATCAAGTATATTCATATTGCTATTTTTAAAAAGTACGCTATATAGGAAACAAAAAAATAAGCCATGTTGAATGAAGAAACACTCCTTAAGTTAGGTAGATTCTCACAGATCCTCGGATCCTACACCTAACTGAGGTAGAGTAGCAAGAATGATGAAAGATTATACACGAAACACCACCAAAAAAAAAATCTAATATCTTTACTTTTTCCTATTAAAATGTTAACAAAAAATACTGCCAGGACCTGATGATAGTACTGACAATTCTCTTCCAAATATAAATTCTGAAAAATATACACCTACATAATAATGCCTAATTAAAATACTTAAAATAATATTTGCTATCACACCCAAAGTTATAGAAGATTTATATAACTAAACCAAGTAACATAAATTAAATTTCATTTAGAACTATAAGGAAGCTTACCTAACTGAAGAAAGCACAAGAAAATTCTGAAAAGCAAAAGGGAAGTTCTTATAGGTTCATTTCCCAGAAAAATTAAAAAAAAAAAAAACAACAAAAAAAGCTAACCAGAAAAACAGCAGATGCTCTGTGATAGTCAAAAATTGAGTAAACCAGGAAATGATTTATTTCCTGGTAGAATAAAATCTAAAGGAGAATTGAGTCCTAAGAAATTAAAATTGCCATCGGCCCCAAAGAAAAGTTTCAGTTGCATCTGTGAACCAAATATATCTCAGAATCTACTTAAATAACCTTTAAAAGTATTTGCCATTTTCATAGGAGAAAAAAAGAAAATCAATATGTATATAACAAACTGAGAGGCAAAATTGAAAAAAAAGAAAAAAAACTCTCTAAAAAACCATAAAGTATATACTTAGCTTTATTTTTCTCAACTATCCCAAATTGAAAATATTATGCCAAACAACTTACAACAAAGTTTTATATCATTATAATCATTTTGGTTGTATATTAATAAAGTATATTGGTACCTCCATTTTAGCATTTGTCCACCGAGGTATTTCTACAATCATATTAAACAGATTCTGCAGTTAAAAACAAAACAAAGAGAGAACATTAAAAACTTGACCTTTTATTTTTTCCCTTACCTCCTTTACAAGAATGCTTTAGATGCTTCTCCCCCACAAAAAAAAAAAATGTTTACAGTCTCCATCAGACATCTACCTATGCCTTAAATTTTTTCTAGAAATTAGAGTTGTCTAAAACAAAGCCAAATTTAGGCCACCATGTCACTTGAGCACTAATACACAGTGTCAGAGGTTACAAGTCTGAGAATATCTTTGATATATAGTGACAAAACTAGAATGGAGTCAAGAAATGTGTTTCAATTTTTATTTTCCAACTAAAATAGAAGTGAGAGAACCAGTCCCTCATGTAAGGATTCAGTCTCACTTTTCCAATCTGTAAAGTAAGTGTGATAATCTCTGTCCCACTCACCACACAAGGTTGTTATGAAGACCAATGGCAATATACAGAAAATTATGACACAAAATATATTTTAAAATGATAAAACAATAATTAAATCCAAGTTACAATCACAACGTAAAATTAAGGACATAAGTACAGCTATTACAGAGATCACAAAGAGCTACACTAAATATTCTAGACTTAGTTTGCATATCTAGTGAGTTCAGACTCCCTAACATTACGAACTGACTATGGCTTCACTTTTTTTTTTCTTTTTAATTCCTGAACTTTGTAGAATGCTTACACCAAAGGAGACCCTAGGTCAATGACAAGTAAAAATAATTCCCTACAGTTTGCCTTACAAAGAGAAAGTCTTAAGGTTAAAGACGATTTGCACACATTTTGACATTAGTAACTAACAATTTATCAGGGAAACAACGATGGTTTAAAACACTGTACTCCAAGGGTAGCCAAGAAGGACCAGGGTCAGTCTGCAAACTGATTGTTACTGGCTCATTTACAAACATTGGTAGCAATTAAAAAGAGCAATTTTTATACCTGTTGAATCTAATAATAAAAAATTGGAACCTGAATTACACTTTCCTTTTTTTTCTCCCTCCCAAGATGGAGTCTTGCTCTGTCACCCAGGCTGGAGTGCAGCAGCACGATCTCAGCTCACTGTAACCTCCACCTCCCGGGTTCAAGCAATTCTCCGGCCTCAGCCTCTAAGTAGCTGGGATTATAGGTGCCTGTGCAATTATAGGCGCCCGCCAGCACACCCAGTTAATTTTTGTATTCTTAGTAGAGACAAGGTTTCACCATGTTGGCCAGGCTGGTCTCGAACTCTTGATCTCATGATCTGCCCGCCTCAGCCTCCCAAAGTGCTGGGATTACAGGCGTGAGTCACCGCGCCAGGCCCACACTTTTCTAATGATTCATGTTGATTGTATTTTTTTAAAGTATCAGTTTACAACCAATTAGAAATAAACCAGCCAAAAAACTAGTCCTTCATCCCAAATCATTTGAGAAGCAGTGATTTAACATACTTATTTTCGATCAATACCATCTCACCAGCTTCAATCAATTTAAAAAAAAAAAAAAGTTTCCCAGAGCCCCATCTCTCATCTATCTAAATTAAATTGCTCTGGGTGGAGCCAGGGCACTGCTTATTTTTATAGGCTTTCCAAGCAATTTTAATATGCAGCCAAAGCTGGACTAAAGCATTGCTGAACAGTATCACGGAGGTTTTCTAGAGTAACATGGAATGTTGTTATTTCAAAGAATGCTATTTACACAATTAAATGTAGATATATATTGGGCCATAAAAGTAATGATGGTTTATATTGTTTTTCTACATAAGACTAAAAGTTACAAATGCCAAAGCTGTAAGCCCATAATGAGATAAACAACAAAGCTGAGAATAAATTCTCAATAACTGTTCCTTAGAAGTATGTCTCATACCTATCTTAGCAACCTTACACATAGTTCTGCTGTTATGTTTCATTTTCTATGCTCTTTCATGAGATACCCCTGCACCTGTTTAAATATGTCTGAAGTAGCTGTTAAAAAGAAAAACCGAAGTAAATGGCAGATGTTCACATAATTTATTCATCCCTGAAAGCCTGGCTATAGGAAAACAAATGCTTTCAGATGAATACTCAGAGGTGACCAAGAAGACCAAGCTGGTGACAATCGTTTTACACAATGACACCTACCAAAACTACTCAGATACTTGAATTAGGCCAAATGAACAATAAATGAGGTTTGAATTTTAAGCCTGCAAACTACACTCTCCCTCTTCATTTGCTCCTAATCACTAAGAGCTTATTTCCAACCTGCCTTTCTTCTCTCCAGCTAAAATGCATTTGTCCTGTAATTAATTTTTTAAAGCCAATGCTAGCCTAGTTTTCCTAAGATTAACGTTAATTATAAACCAACAATGGTCTGCCAAATGTTACATGAAAATAAAAAAGACAAAAGGAGCACAAGTCAAATCAGCAAGTTGCGTATGTGGCAAGGACCGTGAACTACTCCTTCAGTCCTTTTCTTTCTCTCCATTTTTTCCTTGTATTTTGTTGCAAAAGTCAAAATACAAAAACTAATAAGACATATGAAAAAGCAGTCAGTACATTTTATATACATGGGGAAAAGACAGGAAGAAATCACTCTTCTTTCCTCTCTAATCCTGAAAATTTCAAATAAACTCAAATCAGACAGTCTCTATCATAAAAACTGTGTTCTAAGAATTAAATTTTAATTTGAATGTCTGGGCTCAGAATATGTTTTTCCTACTAATGTATTTCATTAACCTGAAATAATCGTTTCAGGTTAATACACTAAGTCCCTGGGGATCTAGAAACCCTTGTTCACTCAACATCTAGGGCAGTGGTTCTCAAACTTCATGTCTAGGATGCACCTAGAACACTTGTTAAATACCTAGATGAACCAGGCCCTATCAAGCAGAGAATATGACTTAGTATATAGGAGATGGGGCATGGAATCTGAATTTTTAACAAGCACTCTAAGTGGTTCCAGTGTAGATGGTTCAAGAACCACACTAGTTTAGAAAAATAGAAGATAGATAGCAGGCAAAGTTTGTAGGAATTTAAAGGCTCCCACAGGTATGTTTGGAAGTAGATTCAAATGCTGCAGCTGTAAATTTCAGTTGGGGTAGAGCATAAACGGAAATGAAGCTGGAGAGGTAAAAGAAGACAGGAAGGCAGCAGGAAAAGCTGCCTGGCATCAGAATTAGAGGGATAAAAGGACACTTGTAGCAGAAGATGGAATGACAGGTATCAATCAAATGTTCTGGTCCTAAGTCAAGAACTATTAAAGGTTTGACGGCCACATATATTTACCTAGATATATTTAGAATGTACATATTTAGAATATATTTATTTTAGCATATAGTTGGTATAAGTGTTTTTCTTCTCCTCTACTCCCAAAAGATTATTGTTCCTGGGTCCTAAAACAGCCCCTCAAACCATCTTCTCTCTTATAATTTAAAGTGAAATATTTCATTTATAATGAAGTACATTTACATTAGACCATCTTCCATGATCATTAACTCACTACTAAAATCTGGGTTCCTGTGCTAATTCTCTCAGGTTTTCCCATTGTAAAATGAAGTGGAAACGAAATACCCAGGACAGTCTTATTCATAAGACAGAAAGTAGAATAGTGGTTCCCAGGGCCTTGGGGGAGGAAAGAGGAAATGAGGAGTTGTTGAATGTGTAGAGTTTCAGCTTGGGATGATGAAAAAGTTCTGGAGATGGATAGTGATGAGGATTCCACACAGTGTGAAAGAACTTAATGCGACTAAATTGTACTTTTAAAAAGTTAAAATGGTAAACCTTTTGTTATGAATATTTCACCACAAATAAAAAAAAATTAAATGGCAATAGCGGCCCTAGCTGCCTTAAAGAAAAACACCAGAATGCACATGAAAGTCTTTGCAGGGGTAAAAACCTTAGAATCATTTTACAAATGCAAACTATCATCAAGGTATTTAACAAACAATATAAAAGTGATTCACAAAAATAAAAACCTTTGGATATACCTCATATTCATCATTTCGTGCTTTCTTCGTAGGAATGCCATTTTCCTATAAAAGAAAAGACAGTGTTTATGACTATAATATTTCATGAAAGTATACAGTGGCACTGCATAGCAATAAAAATATGACTATTGTATAGACATTCTACACAAAGACTGTCCAGAAATCTGAGTCAACAGAGAACCTACCAAATGCCCACTTCGTTTTCCCCTGAGCATTTGTATCCCCAGAATAGAGCATCGAAATGTTTCATAAAATAAATGATCAGAAAAGCTAAATCTCTTTCAAGTATATTTTCCCAGTTTTTATAAAATAAGCAAAGGCTCTATTCAGTCTTTAAGAAAAGAGTGGTAGTTTCCAGTGATTACGCTTAAAACAGTCATTTCATTATTGAAATGAAGCTCCAGGGAGCATGACTAACAAGCCCTGAAAGTACTCAGCTGCACCTCCTGCCTGCGAATTCTACCAAGGTGTGATTAGTACGCCTCCACCAAGCACTTTTTTTCTTTTCCCATTAAACCAAGCACTTTTAAATGAAAACTGACTTCGTGGTGGGTTGGGAAGAAAAATTATGCCATTCACAAATGCTCAACCAGTATGTCTAACGTTTATATATAAAAATGACTACTAATGAAGAAAACAAAACAAACAGAATATCATTATTACAAATCAGCTCTGAAGCATTATTTTTGTGTGTGTGTGTGTGTGTGTGTGTGTGTGTGTGTGTGTGTGTGTGTCTTTTTTGAGACGGAGTCTCGCTCTGTCGCCCAGGCTGGAGCACAGTGACCGCGATCTTGGCTCACTGCAAGCTCCGCCTCCTGGGTTCACGCCATTCTCCTGCCTCAGCCTCCGGAGTAGCTGGGACTACAGGCCCCCGCCACCATGCCCAGCTAATTTTTTTGTATTTTTAGTAGAGACAGGGTTTCACCGTGTTAGCCAGGATGGCCTGATCTCCTGACCTCGTGATCCGCCCGCCTCGGCCTCCCAAAGTGCTGGGATTACAGGCATGAGCCACCGCACCCAGCCATTATTTTTATTCTTAATACATCACGTCCAAAAGTACAAAGCAAGAGTTTTAATCATTACTGGCTGAGATCTAGGGAAACTTATTTATACAACCACCGTGTGTACCCATTTCCATATCTCCAGAATTCACTGGCATATCCTGTTGTATTTGCCAGCTCTATCATCAATTTTGTCTAATTCCAAATTTCGTATTTCCCAAAACCTATCCTCCTTAGACAAAATGTTATTCTCACTGACATGTTTCTAGCTTACTCTCTTTTCCACCTCCACCTCTATCTACTACACGATTCTCAAAAATATGGCTTTATTATTATTGTTGTTATGATGAGGTATACAGATTTTGCTGTAGCATACCCCTGACAACACTACCCACCAGTCATATTTTATCTTTCATTTCCCTGTTGTATTTTTATAGCACTTAACATTATCTGACTGACTTGTTTTATGGTTGTCTCCTCCAACTGAGTGGAAACTACATCTATCTTATTCACTACTACTCCCACAGTGCCTAGAACAGTGCCTGGCTCATAATAAGCCTTCAATAACTATTGATTGATTGAATGAATAAATTAATGAATAAGTGAATGCATGTACTTTTGGTCAAAAGCAAAGAGAAGTGTTGGGAGACATGAGATATTTAGGTTTGAAAGTTCAGTGGCCAAAACAAAACACAGGAACACATATACACACACACTCACACACTCGCACGGACACACACAGTAACACAGAGTTCCTTTTGCCTCTAGTTTCCTTCTATTGTCCTGGAGTTGCACACTTAAAAGTAATGAGCTGGAGGCATTACACAAGAGAAGTGAGGAGTACAAACTCTGGAGTTAGAGCACCTAAATCCAATCCCACCTCCAAAACACACGAGATTTGTGATGATGGGCAAGGTACCTAGCCTCATTAACAAAATAAGGGTAATAAATGTAGAGCCAGAAGGATTGTGATAATGCATGTCAAGCAGGGAACACAGTGCCTGGCTAAGCACCACAAGCACTTGATAAATTATCGATATTATTCTACTGCCAGTTCCTTATTCTGAAGAGCTGGGAAGCAGCACGAATCCTACTTCACATCCCATAACCTCACTACGATGCATAATATTCAGCCTCTGAGGTAACACCAAGGTCAGATAACCCTTGCATCTGAAGCAGCCTCCTCACTTCTTCACTGGCTTCTACCCCTACATTGATCTCCCCACATCCGAGAAAACCCAACCCCATTCACCAGTTCCATATAATTTCAACCTGGAATGTGGTCCTGGTTATTTCCTTAATAGTTGTACCCCCTTAAAAAATTTGGTAATTCACTACTTGGATTTTAAGGAAATAACTTACAACTTAATGATGATCATGAATACTACCAAATATACCATCTTACCAACTAATCAGGAGAGATCTCAAAATACCCCAACGATTTTGACGTCCCAAATCAATTATTTTGATTTGATAGCATCAGTTCTCCTGGCATCTTTCACACCCTGACAACTGTCAAGTGATTTTCAGTTCTAAGAGAATAGCTATTCAAGCACCATCATTTTTACCCCTGCTTTATTTCTCTAGCACCTGTTTCATAGAGTGGTTAAAGAGCATGAGCTTTGTGGTCAGAAATGCTAATTCCAAAACTAGCTCTGGCACTTACCAGATCTAGACAAGTCAATAAAAATGCCTTGAGCCTCAATGTCCTTGGAAAGAACAATAGCAACTCATAACAATTAAATAACATTATGTTCACACAGTGGCTAGCAAATAAAAAATAATCCACAAACGTTAGCTGATTATTATAAATAAACCTCTTGTTAACTTCCTAAATTACTACCCTTAAATCTTTATTTCCTACTGAATTCTAAGTTTTATGGACCAGTAATACCCCATTCTCCCAATTCCTCATGGAAGAATCCTATTCTCATATAAATTTTAATTCATATCGGAGGCTTATGATCCTGTTATAGTAACTCCTGTTTGTCCTCCTGACTTCCAACACTTTTTCCTTTCAAGGTGCTTCCAAAGAGCATCTTATGGTGATACTGGCAGCACACATTTTCATTCCCAAAACAAGTCAAAACAATACCTCTTTAGAGTTCACCTTCAGAGGAATATCATGAAAGGGGGAAATGTAGTGACCAGTTACATCCTCTGCAAAGAAACAAACAAAACAAAACAGAATTAAAGCAACAGACACATTGTTCTGTACAGCAATAATAAATATCCTTATCTACTTTTAAACTTACCCATTTTTTCCAAAGCTAACTTTAACTCCCAACTTAAATTCAACTTTTAAAACTTGCCACAATCTAAGAACCGAAAAGAAATATATACCAGCTAAACCACATTTGGGTTGCTGAAATAATTTACTTATCCCTGTGGCTTAAAACACCCAAAGCAGAAAATATCTACAATAGACTAAAACCTAAAATATAAAAAACAAACAAACAAAACCATCACTTTTGAAAAAGAGACTCATAACTAAGTGAATTCTATTAAAACTGATGTCAGTTTCCCCTTGGGGACACCCAACAATAGTATTCCCAATTTCTACCTACTATCCATAGGACAAAAAAAAAAGTCCAAAGTTCCTATTCAATTAAAAGAAAAGAAACATTGTTTCCATTCAATGTGGTGAGGATGCTAGTACTAAAGTAAGCTTAGAACAAAAACAAACTTCAATAACAGAAACTATCTTATCTTAAAAGTTGTATACTAAAATGTATATTTTAAATACTTTCAAAAGTATGTATTATTTAAATAAATACACTGCACTTTTACTGGAATATATTTGTTTCCAAAAGCTAGGTTTAATAGAGCCCTATAAAATTTTCACTTTGTAATTTCCTAAATCAGGTTGTTTTACTTCTGGCCTGCTACCTGTTTGGCACAATTTTCAAATTTAAATTTCAAGAATATTTAACAAAATAAAACAAAGACTGGCTACATCCCAATAGCAATGAGCACGCCAGCAACCACATCTTGGTTTCTTTCTTTTCTTTTTTTTTTTTTTTTTTTTGAGACAGGGTCTGGAGTGCAGTGGCATGATCATGGCTCACTGCAGCCTCAATCTCCTGGCCTCAAGCCAGCCTCCCACCTCAAGCCTCCAGAGTAGCTGGGATTAGTGGCATGCACCACCACACCCAGCTAAGTTTAAAGTTTTTTGTACAGACAGGGTCTTGCTCTGTTGCCCAGGCTTGTCTCCAACTCCTGAGTTCAAGCAATCCACCCACGTTGGGCCTCCCAAAGTATAGGGATTACAGGTGTGAGCCACTGCACCTGACCCAGATTTTGGTTTTGAAATGCCATTCTCCAGTAAAAGGAACTAGGCCTCCTTGGAGAAAGGCTTGATTCTAATGCTGGAGCAAAGAATACCCAAGATGAGCCTGGAGTATCTTGTAGGGTCAGAAGGCAACCAAGTGCTCAAAAATCAAAAGATTGGAGGTATGGTAAAGGGAAACGTGAACCAATCTGAAACAGGCCAAAGCAGGAACAATTTGAGCAACAAAATATACAGCAAATATGCATGAATCCACACTAATACAAACAAATGATAAAATAAATAAATGAGAGATAAGAAACAAATCCAAGATTGAGAAACTGTAACAGATTGTTAGACAGTAAGGAAATATGATGACTAAATGCAGTCTGGTATGCTGAACTAGATCCTAGAACAGAAAAACGACATTAGTGGAAAAACGAGTGAAATCCAAATAAAATCTGGAGTTTAGTTAAGGCTATGTGCCAATGTTAGTTTCTTAGTTTTGAAAAATGTACAATGGCAATGGTAAATGATGTTAAGATAATATTAGGGAAAAACTGGGCTGCGGGGTATGGTAGAATCCTGTACTAACTTTGCAGCTTAACCCAATCTAAAATTATTCCAAAATGAAGCTTATTAAACAACAACAACAACAAATAAGCCTTGGCTTCTCCCTAATAAAAACAGAGGCATGGCCGGACACAGTGGCTCACGCTAATCCCAGCACTTTGGGAGGCTGAGGCGGGCAGATCACCTGAGGTCAGGAGTTTGAGACCAGCCTGGTCAACATGGCGAAACCCCATCTGTACTAAAAATACAAAAATTAGCTGGGTGCGGTGGTGCATGCCTGTAATCTCAGCGACTCGGGAAGCTGAGGCAGAAGAATTGCTTGAACCCAGGAGGTGGAGGTTGTAGTGAGCCGAGATCACGCCACTGCACTCCGGTCTGGCGACAGAGCAAGACTCCACCTCAAAAAAAAAAAAAAAAATAGAGGCATATAACTTAACAATGAAGTTGTTAATTTCCACCAATATTTTATTTTCCCCTACCATGCTCTGTGCTTTACCTTAGCACTTATCACTAGAATTAAGTTCTGGAGTTTTTGTAGTTCATTTTTGTTTGTTCTGTTATGCTTTCTACTGGATCTCTAGCATCTGGAAAAGTACCTAGCACTTAATAGGCATCCAATATACACTTGCTGAGCAAATATCTGTTAGATAAATGTCTCTATTACTATTTTTTTTTCCCTTTAAACTGTTAACAAAATTTTTATTTCCCCACCTTAGCAACAAGGTAATTCCTGAAGGATGTGTGCACAGGTAGGGATAAAAATGAGAAAGAGCACACAAATGGCAAGTACATAAAACTTCGGCTATGGTCTATAAAGTTCTTTGCATCAATTAAAGGGACGCACTTAAAAAAAACCTCTTCTTTCATATATTAAATCAGATTTCAAATTCTCTGCCTGCTTTTCAAAGTTATCTATGTTATCTATAACAAAAAAAAGTTATCTATAACAAAAGAACACAAAAAACAAAATTACCAATTTTTTGCATGATTATTTACTTTTCTAAACATAATAGATACTAAAGTGGGCCACATTTACATGTTTTCGATTAAAATAAAATATGGTGATGGGAACTGAAAATGGTGCGCTCGCTTTGGCAAACAGTCTCGCTCTTTCTTGTAAAGTTAAACATACAATTAGTATGTGACCCAGAAATCCCACCAAGTATTTAACTAAGAAATAAAAACATGTTCACCCAACAATTTCTAAACGTTTACAGCAGCTTTATTCGTAATCACCAAAAACGGTAAACAATGCAAATGTACAACTGGTAAATGGACAAAAATTATGTTACACTCATATAGTCATCTTTTAATCAATGATTAATTACTCCACAATAAAAAGGAATGCACTATTGATACACATAATAAAATGGATGCATCTAAATACATTATATCAGGTGAAAGAAGCTCAACTCAAACAGTTCCATTTACATGACATTCTGGAAAGGCAAAACTATAGGATAAAGTGCAGATCGTCGGTTGGTTGCCAGGGGCTGATGGGAAGAGAGTAGGGTTGACTCTAAAGGGGGCCACAAAAAATTTTGCAGGGAGGGGTAGACGTGTTCTGTACTTTGATTGTGATGCTGTTTACACAAATCTATGTTCTGTCAAAACTCAGAAGTGTCTACAAAAAAAGTAAATTTTGCTGTATGGAATTTTAAAAATAAGTAAATATGGAGCTGAAAGACAACTAGGAGGAGGTTAAGAAGACATACACAGTAAGTCTTCTGAATCTGCAGATTCAAACAATTGCAGATTGAAAATATTCTGCAAATTTTTTTTTAAAAATAAAAATACAACAATAAACAATACAAATAAAACAATACAATATAACAACTATTTAC
This sequence comes from Macaca fascicularis, assembly GCF_037993035.2. NCBI lineage: Eukaryota > Metazoa > Chordata > Mammalia > Primates > Cercopithecidae > Macaca > Macaca fascicularis. The sequence goes on from NC_088379.1 coordinate 111,176,920, forward strand.
ACAGCATTACAAGGCATCAGATATTGTAAGTAATCCAAAGAGGACTAAAAGTAGACAAGAGGGCTCCTTTCTCTTGGTTTCTTTCCCCCCTCCCCGACCCATAAGAAAAAAAAAATAGGAGGAGTGCATAGGTCCCATGTAAATACTATGCCCTTTTATATCAGGGACTGGAACATCTGCAAATTTTGGTATCCATGGGGGTTCTAGAACCAATCCCCTGCAAATACAGAGGGACAACTGTAATGTATAAATGGAAGCTCTTATTCCAAGAACAATCATCAATCTGTGATTGTCCTCTCTTCAAGTCACTTAAGTAAAAAAGGTAGAATTCTGAAAAGAAAAAAATACAATCCTTTAAAAGATTACTTCAATTGTTCATTTGGGACCTATCGTTGTCCCAAACCAATTTATCAATTTCAGCTCTAACAATCCAGGAAGTTACACAAACAAGGGAAGTTTGTTATCATGGGGGTAAAAGAAACTTGACAGAGGCCGGGCGCGGTGGCTCACGCCTGTAATCCCAGCACTTTGGGAGGCCGAGGCGGGCGGATCACGAGGTCAGGAGATCGAGACCACGGTGAAACCCCGTCTCTACTAAAAAAATACAAAAAATTAGCCGGGCGCGGTTGTGGGCGTCTGTAGTCCCAGCTACTCGGGAGGCTGAGGCAGGAGAATGGCGTGAACCCGGGAGGCGGAGCTTGCAGTGAGCCGAGATCGCGCCACTGCACTCCAGCCTGGGCGACAGAGCAGACTCCGTCTCAAAAAAAAAAAAAAAAAAAAAAGAAACTTGACAGAAAAGCTAGACTGCCTTTATAATTAATAGTAAATAAATCTAGGACACTGATTTGGTGTCAAATTTCCCTAAAGATCCAACGCTCTTGTTAACTGTGGACAAGCCCAATACTTATTAAGATGTAAGATCATATATATATATAGACATAGTTTTCTAGTTGTCATTTGGAAGGTAAAAAGATTACAAATGAGTGAATGGTCTGTATTTACTGACTTACATAACCATATCTACTAGAAGCTATTTCATGAAATAGTATTAATAAATAAAAATGTAATAATGAAGAGAAAGAGTAAAAATATAACTATTCCTAGAAAACAAATATGGCCTTAGATCTCAGATAATGATAATGCTTTAATGGCAATATATCTATAAATTTGCATAGGAGCAATGACTAGAAAGGTCAAAAGCCTGACTTCTAGTTACTCAGCTTGATAAAAGTGGCAACTGAAGAAAGAAGAAGTTCATAAATTTGGAAAGCAGAGCTTTATTTCTCATAAAGGGCTGCAACCTGCAAGCATGCTCAGTTGAGCTTCATGCTTCTCCACAGGACCCATGTTCAAAAAATGGTGGTGTTACCATGATCCGAAGGTGGAGTTTTCAGCTCTCTGATGTCAAAAGGTGAAGTGGAAAACATGAAAACCCTCACTGCACATTCTCCATAGATTTGCCAGAACCACTCTTATCAGGAGGGAATGCTGGTGAGTTGTTTTGTGGAAACCACAAAAGGGAGGGGCAGCTGTCAGGCTTTTGGTTGGTATCATCATCTGTGGAGTCTTTTGAAAGGGCTGGTTTCTATTTAGCCCTTAGGGAAGAAAACGTAATGGCAGTTAGTGAGGGAAAGGGCATAAGCAGGCGTATTTGACCTCCCCATTCCAGTCGTGGCCAAGAACTCAGTTTTCAAGGTTTCTCTAGGGTCCCCTTGGCCAAAACGAGACCCATTCAGTCAACTGAGGGGCTCAGAATTTTAGTTTATTTCTCAACAGTTACTCTATTTCTCTGAAGCTTAATTTTCTCAATAGTTTCTTGCACTAAGCAATATGTATTTATAGAGTGTTTCACATGAAAAGGAAATGTACTAGATTTTGGAATACAAAAGTGCTAGACAGTGATCCATACCCATAGCTAAGACAAGACACGTTACATCACTGTCATCATCATCATCACCTAGTAAGTTTAAACACAAAGGCATCCTCTCAGCACTATTAGAGAACTAGACATTTCCCTAAAGTGCAAAAGGATAAGAACTCATTAAAAGTTTTCCAGGGCCAATCATGTTAGTATGCTATTATGTTCCATTTAAAGGGTATTAAAATCCTCTAAAGGTGGATTTAAAGACATGTAGTATCTATCCTGATCCTCTACAAAATGAATAACATAATCTACATGGTACATATGCGCCACAGACAGAGGGATATGGTATATGGAGCAAGCGCTGGGGCAACATATGCCATTATGTTTTAAAGATAGTAGAACTTATCTAGCACTAGGTTAAAAAAAAAAAAAAAAAAGATGGTAGAACTGAAGCACACATCAGACAGCCCTTCCTCAGAACCACAGAATACATTAGTGATACATTTTAGGTTAGAACTTTCTTATCTGAAGCTCAGACTGCTTGTTTCTCAACAGCTGAAAATAAGCTATTGTCAATTTGCTTTTTAAATTACCTATTTTGCTGTTGTTAAGCCAAAGCAATGCAGGTCCATGACTGAAAAAATAAGTTTCCACCTCTCACCGGTCTAGTTCCACTTCTGAGAGCAACCCATTTTCAACTCTTTGTATTAGGTCTAGTGGTTACCTTCATCTTTCAAAATAGCATATTTAGTAGTTTTTGTTCATCAACTGTAGAAACTACCTACTGATTCCAATTCTGAGAGAGAGTTTAGTTCAGCCTATTCCGCCTAAGTTCTTAATTGGCTAATGTTAATACTTCATACCTTTTTATTCTACCAAGTATACTGATACGGTTTGGCTGTGTCCCCACCCAAATCTCATCTTGAATTCCCACGTGTTGTGGGCGGGACTCAGTGGCAGGCAACTGAAACATAGGGGTAAGTCTTTCCTGTGCTGTTCTCGTGATAGTAAGTCTCACGAGATCTGATGATTATATAAGGGGGAGTGTCTCTGCACAAGCTCTCTTGTCTGTCACCATATGAGACGTGCCTTTCACCTTCTGCCATGATTGTGAGGCCTCCCCAGCCATGTAAAACTGTAAGTCCAATAAACCTGTTTCATTTGTAAATTCCCCAGTCTTGGGTATGTCTTTATCAGCAGCATGAAAATAGACTAATACAGTAAATTGGTACCAGCAGAGTGAGGCGCTGCCAAAAAGATAACTGAAAACGTGGAAGCAACTTTGGAACGGGGTAACAGGCAGAGTTTGGAACAGTTTGGAGGGCTCTGAAGAAGACAGGAAAATGTGGGAAAGTCTGGAACTCCCGAGAGACTTGTTAAATGGCTTTGACCAAAATGCTGATAATGATATCGACAATGAAATCCAGGTTGAGGTGGTCTCAGATGGAGATGAGGAACTTGTTGGGAACTGGAGCAAAGGTGATTCTTGATAGTTTTAGCAAAGAGACTGGCGGCATTGTGCCCCTGCCCTAGAGATCTGTGGAACTTTGAACTTGAGAGAGATGATTCAGGGTATCTAATGGAGGAAGAAATTTCTAAGCAGCAAAGCATCCAATAGGTGACTTGGGTGCTGTTAAAAGCACTCATAGCCTAAAAGTTTGGAAAATTTGCAGCCTGACAATGTGATAGAAAAGAAAATCCCATTTTTTGAGAAGAAATTCAAGCTGGCTGCAGAAATTTGCATAAGTAACGAGGGGCCAAATGTTCATCCCCAAGACAATGATTAAAATGTCTCCAGCGCATGTCAAGAGGTCTTCACAGCAGCCCTCCCATCACAGGTCCTGAGGCCTAGGAGGAAAAGGTGGTTTGGTGGGGCCCAGGGTCCCTCTGCTGTGTGCAGCCTAGGGAGCTGGTACCCTGCATCCCAGGCAGTCCAGCCCTGGCTAAAACGGGCCAAGGTACAGCTTGTGTTTTCGCTTCAGAGGGTGGAAGCCCCAAGCCTTGGCAGCTTCCAAGTGGTGTTGAGCCTGCGGGTGCTTGGAAGTCAAGAATTGAGGTTTGGGACCTCTGTCTAGATTTCAGAAGGTGTATGGAAATGCCTGAATGCCCAGGCAAAAGTTTGCTGCAGTGGCAGGGCCCTCATTGAGAACCTCTGCTAGAGCAGTGTAGAAGGGAAATAAGAGATCACAGATCCCATACAGAGTCCCTACTGGGGCACTGCCTAGTGGAGCTGTGAGAAGAGGGCCACTGTCCTCCAGACCCCAGAATGGTAGATCCACTGTCAACAGCTTGCACCATGTACCCGGAAAAGCCACCGACATTCAATGCCAGCCCACGAAAGCAGCAAGGAGGGGGACTATACCCTGCAAAGTCACAGGGGCGGAGCTGCCCAAGACCATGGAAACCCACCTCTTGCATCAGCGTGACCTGGATGTGAGACATGGAGTCAAAGGAGATCATTTTGGAGCTTTAAGATTTGATTGCTCTGCTGGGGCCTGTAGCCCCTTTGTTTTGGCCAACTTCTCCCATCTGGAACGGTTTGTTTACCCAATACCTGTGCCCCCATCGTATCTAGGAAGTAACTAACTTGCTTTTAATTTTACAGGCTCATAGGTGGAAGGGACTTGCCTTGTCTCGGATGAGACTGTGGACTGCAGACTTGAGTTAATGTTGAAATGAGTTAAGACTTTGGGGCACTGTTGGGAAGGCATGATTGGTTTGAAATGTGAGGACATGAGATTTGAGAGGGGCCAGGGGCAGAATGATATGGTTTGGCTGGCTCATCTTGAATTCCCAGGAGTTGTGGGAGGGACCCCGGTGGGAGGTACTTGGATCATGGGGGCAAGTCTTTCCTGTGCTGTTCTTGTGACAGTAAGTCTCACGAGATCTGATGATTACATAAGGGGGAATTTCCCTGCACTAGCTCTCTTCTCTTGTCTGCCACCATATGATACATGCCTTTCACCTCCTGCCATGATTATGAGGCCTCCCCAGCCATGTGGAACCGTAAGTCCAATAAACCTGTTTCTTTTGTAAATTGCCCAGTCTCAGGTATGTCTTTATCAGCAGTGTGAAAACAAACTAATACAAATATATAGTATTTCTTGACATAAATAACCTGCCTTTTACCTCCCTTTCTTCATTCTTCTAATTTTTGTCTTCTGTCCTTTTATTTTTTCATGGCAAGGCTGACAGAATGTTCTGTAGTCATATTGAATTTTCTATGCATTTCCTATTATATATATCCAAAATTTCTCTTAGATAAGAAAAACTTGGAATGCTCATTAAAATGTAGATCCCTGAACCACCATCCTACATCTAGTAAAGCAAAATCTCAAGGAGAAACGAATATCTGTATTTTTAGCAAACATCCCAAATAATTCTTACACTCAGGTGTGTGAGAAGCATTCTCTATGTGTCTATTTTTGGTGAGGAGGATACTATAATTAAATTTCCTTTTTTGGTTCAGCTTCTATTTTTCTTTGTGCTTCTAATTATCTTTCTTACATTGTCATAATCACATCTATAAATTATTCCAATGCCTCACGGGTATCATCAAAATTATGGAATCTTCTCCTTACCCAAACAGCTCCCTCAGGAGCCCTCTATCCTCGGGCTACAATATGAACTGGATGCTTTCTGGGCATCCTAAGACTGCTTCTTTGCTCTCCAGCGCAGATCTATCATTTTCTGGATCCCATGCATTCATGTTTTTTGGTTTACTTGTCTTGCAGAAGCATATTCCTAATAAGTGTTCTGTAAGAAGGAATGCGTGTGAGGCCAATTTCTCAAGTTGTTAAATGTCTAAAATGTCTTTACTTAGTTCTCACTCCAGATTGACAGCTGGCTAGGTAGAGAATTCTAGGAGGAAAATTCTTTTCCCTCAGAATTTCAAAGGCATTACTCCAGTCTTTGAGCATTCAGTGTTGCAGGCCTATTATTTAACCACTCCCAAGCCCTGCACCCAGCAAGACATGTAGGATTCTCTCAATAGTTGTATAATAATGTCACTGGGAGGTCAGAACACTTGGGTCCTTCAATTCTTAGATTTTTTTTCTATTATCCCTTTTACAATTTCTTCTCCATTTTGTTTGTTCTTTCCTTCTGAAACCCATATGAGTCAAATGTTGGACTTTCTGGATTCAATCTCTATGTCACTTCTTCTTGCCTCCTTTATCTCTGATGGTTTGTTCTACTTTCTGATAAGATTTCTTTCCCTTATCTTCTAATTCATCTATATTCATTTTTTAGGACTGCTGTAACAAACTACCACAAACTTCGTGGCTTAAAACAGAACACCATTCAACCCACTACACCTTCTACTGAGTTACTTGTTTTAACAAGTTATTTGTTAAAGAGGTCTTGGTCTTGATTGCCATTTCTTCACAGCCCACTCCTTCCTTTCCTTTATAACAGATGTAACAAAGAACACCCATTTGACCTTTTAAAATTCAAGTTTCTTGTTTTTCCCATTTAATTTTTAAGTTTTCCTTGAATTCATTCAGTAAATATTTATTGAACATACGCACTGTACTAAGCATGGTTCTAGATACTAGATACAAATTCCAATTCCCTGCTCTTATGGAAATCACATTCTAGTTGGGGAGCAAAAGAATTGATTATGTGTTTATTCTATCACATATCATAAGTACTATAAAGATAAAGGAAAACAAATTAGGGAAAGTGAAGAATGAATAATTACCAGTGGCAAATCCCTATGGCTCTGCAACAACCTCAATTCTTGCCTCCTCAGAAGAAAGAATTCAACTGAGGGACAGAAGCAGAAGGAGAGGCCAAGGCAAGTTTTAGAGATGGAATGAGTTTATTATAATAAAAGGCTTTAGAGCAGGAACAAAGGGAAGGAAGGTACACCTGGAAGAGGGCAAAGTGAGCAACCTGAACAGACGAATGCACGGTTTGACATTTCGACGTGGGGTTTTATACATTGGCATACTTCCGGGATCTTGTGTCCCATCTCCCGAGTCTTCCCTTGGAGCAGGCTGTCTGTACACACAGTAGCCTCCTAGCACGTGGGAGGGAGACCAAGTGCAACGTGTTTACTGGAGTTGTACGCATGTTCACCTGAGGTGTTCTTCCCTTACCAGTCGAATGTCCCTAGGGGGTCATATACAAAACTCTGCCATTTTGTTCTTAATGTTCTCAAATGCTTGAGCCCACTCACCCAGTTCCTTAGATCTCATGGGAAGCTGCTGACCACAAGCTTCAGATGCTTCTGTTTATTTGGAGACTACCTTTCCCTGGTGCAGGCTGCAACCAATTAATATTTTAGAGAAACAGTTAACAACTGCCTGACCATCACCTGATGGTTGCCTGTCATTCCTGGTGTGTGGTTGGGGAGAGGAGCCCTTTTCTGCCCTGCTCATGCCTGACTATCTACCTACTGTAATAGAAGGAGTAATATTTGATATCGAATGGTCAGGGAAGATCTCTCTGGTGGGCAACAGTTCAGCACAGATCTGAACGAAGTGAGGGAAGAGATCAAGCAGACCTCTAGGGAGGAGCACTGAAGGCATAAAAAGCACAGGTGTGCAGAGGAAAGAACATACATGGCATGTCTGAGAAACAGCAAGGAGGCCAGGATGGCAGGAGGACATTGATCAAAAGGAAAAGTGGCAAGCAATGAATTCAGAGAGGAGCCCAGTATTAGATCCAGTAGGACCTTGCATACTATGATACATATTTCAAAAAAATTTTTGAGTGAAATGGAAAGCCACTGGCATTTTCAGCAGAGCTTGGACATGATCTGACTTACATTTTAAAAGGATCAAGGTGATTGCTGTATGGAAAGTAGACTATACAGGGATAAGGGTGGAAGCAGGGTGAAGAATCAGGAGGTTACTACAATTGATCAAGGTGTATGATGGTGACACAGAGAAACTGACAAGGGTGGAAGTGGAGAGAAGGAATTATCTTTTGGTACATTTCAAAAAATATGCTAATGAGTTAGCTGTGGGATAAGAGAAAAAGTGACAAGAATGATTCCCAAGTTATGGGTTAGCAACTAAAGACAGAGAAAGAAACAAGTTTGGTGGGGATGGGGGATCAGGAGTTCTGTTTTGTACTGTTAATCTTGAGTTGTATCTTAAATATTTCGGTAGAAACACAGAGTACAAAGCTGGATGTGTAAATTCTGAGTTCAAGAAGAGACTGGGGCTAATGTTGTAAATCTGGGAATTATAAAGTGTCTAACACTATGGGACCTGATGGGATCACCTAGAGTGACAGCAATGGTCAGCAAACTCTGGCTCATGGGCTAAATCTGTCACATGGCCTGGTTTTATTTCTGTAAATACAGTTTTATTGGAACATAACCACAGCCATACTTTTACTGTCCATGGCTGTATGTTACAAAGGCAGAGCTGAGGAGTTGTGACAGAGACTGAATGGTTTGCAAAACCTGAAGTATTTCTTAATCTGGCCCTTTACAGAAAAGTTCGCCAACCCCTGCCCTAGAGAGGCAGTATAGATAGAGAACTGGGCTGAGGATTGAGCCCTGGGCACTTCAAAGGTTAGAGTTCAGAAATATGACAAAGGTTCAGCAAGGGAGAATGTGAAGGAGAAGCATCAAAACTAAGACAAAGTGCCTTCCCAGTGGAAAGCAGTTTCCTCTGGGAAAGACAAAAAAAGTGTTTCAAAGAGAAAGCGATCAACTGTAAAAATTACTGCTGATTGATCATATGAGGACTTCAAACTGACCATTAAGGTTGCAGCATGGAGGTGACAGGTATCCCTGACAAAAAGCAGTTTGGTAGAACAGTAGTAATGAAAGCCTAACTTAGGTGATCCTTGGCTATTTGGTTTATATTAAAGAGACTAGAAAACAACGACTGGGAGCTCTATGTTCCCACAGAAATGAATGGGTAGGAGGCTGGTTGTTATGCTGGGGTCCCCAAATGCCAGCATGCAGAGTACTGCTGGGGCACCAACACCATCAGGGGTCCTACTTCCCTCTCAGCTCTTCATTCAACTTTTATAGGTGGAACTAGCACACCCCTCATGCATTAGACCTGCATGGGAAATATTTGTGTACTATTTGTAATACAACTTAAACTAATCCCCCTGTGTTAAGTTCTACATCCATCTAACTCTCTATCCTATCTGATATCAACACACCCACAACCTCTCTGAGGTTCTGCAGCAGCTCGGCTTCTTCCTAAACTACGTCCCCTGAACACATATACTTAAGCTGGGACTTCTTCCACACTGCTTCATTAATAACCATACCTCCATCGGTTTTTTCATCTTTTATACATATTTCAAAATGTCAAGCTTTGGTGGCTCCTTCTTATCTGTTGTTTTAGGGTTACCCTTTCTTACCCTCACTATCACTTTAATAGGATATTTATTATAGGGGAAAAGAGATAAATGATTGTAGTCACCGAGTCATTTTTGCCTTGGCATTTTCACTGTTGTCAAAAATCAGATTGTGTCCTTAGGCATTAATTGCTAACCTCTATCAGGCCCATCAATCTACAAGATATTGCCAAACAGTGATCAAAATTTTCCCTTCAACTGGTTTGAGATTAGATTTTATTCTAGCATTTCCTAAGTTATCTATGTCATTCTTTCTCTCACAAGAGCAAGTTGTATCAGGATGAAAGTTTATTACTTACACTAGAGCAAGTGAAAAAATTGAATAGAATGTGAAAAACCATACCTAATTTTATGTATCTATACCAGACAGCTAAATGCATGCCATATACCAACATACGATGACACACTATTACAAAACCACTTATAGAGATTCTTACTGGAAGTTTCAGCAATGACTGAAGCTAGCTTTGTTTTATTTTCTGATAAAAAGATTGAGAAATGTAAAGAAGCCTAAAAACTTCAATAAAAATGCTTCCTCTGTTTCATGTAGATCACACAATTCCTATTTCACAGCATTCATATAGAAAACGTTTAAGGTTTTAAGGACTGAAAAATCAAATAAAATACTTTTTCTATATTCACACAAAACCCATTGTGTTCTATTATATCAGTTGAAGTTCTATGACATAGGTCAACTTTAAAAAGTTACAGAAACTCATATTTAAGACTCAAACATATTTTGTGGATTATTCACGGGAAGTTCTCTTTAAGTCCAAAGAGCACTTTCAATGGCAGATTCCACCTACTACCCAGATGACGTAAAGAAAACTTACAGTAATTTCAACACAAGCACATGCTTACTGTAAGTGACAAAGCAAATTAATTTTAAAGAATGGCTTGGTTCATTTCCAGACTAAATAAAAGCAACTTGAATTATCCACAGCACTATTTCTCTCAGTAAACCAGTTGCCTGTCCCATAATAACAAAATTCCAAATTATAGAAAGCATAGCTTTTCCCTATCCTCGGAGAAAAGTTTGAAATCTAAAATAAAATTTCAAGTTATTAACAAAACAAAACAAAAACACCCAAGATATCAAAGGAATATATGCAGTGTTAGGTCTTTGGCTCAATATAAGTGAATCTAACTTCATTATGATTTCCCAGTTAATTCAAAAGACTGCAAGTACCCATTAAAACTTTAAGATCTAGGAAGCCGGGCAGAGTGGTGCATGCCTGTAGTCCCAGCTACCCAGGAGGCAGAGGTGAGAGTATCGTTTGAGCTGGGGAGGTCAAGGCTGCAGTGAGTCGTGAGTGCACAACAAACCAAACAAAAATAAATAAAATGAATAAACAACAGCAACAAAAACCCCTCTGAAACCTATAATTTAATAGGAACACTTTCAAAACAATCAATTCTATCCACATCCCTTATTTTCTCCCTTCACAGAACGTAACAATAAGATTTTAGTCTAATGCCTTAAAGTCAAAAGGGAAAAATAAATAACATTTATTAAATACCTATCATGTGTGAGACACTGATAATTATACACATAGTCTCATTTAACTGCCACAGCAATTCTATAAAATTACTAGTGCTTTCCCCATTTTATTTATGGAGAAACTGAGCTACCGGATGTCATCTGAGGTAAGGGATGCCATCTGGTGGTTAATTCAGTCGAGTGACTTGTCCAAGATGGTAGTCAGGACTACAACTTAAGTGGTTTGACTATTAGTCTAGAACTGTTACAGCACAGTTGCTTCTGGAAGTTGCAGAAATCATAACCCTGGTGTCACTAAGATGTTAACAAATGTTCTGAGAAATAAGTACTCTGTGGTTCAGGTTTCAAAGAAGTTACATCCGAATTTTCCAGAACTTCAATAGGCAAATTACTCTTCAAAAAAGCAATAAAATGGGACGTATTCTAATTTATTAAACCATGAAACCCTCTGTTTTAAAGAAAACCTAGTAATACACCATGGGATGCTTGTGTTCAACTAAGCAGTTCGGAAAATGATCATCTGGTCCAATCTCCTCATTCCGTGGTTTAAAACAATGAGATGCAGGGAGGTGAAGTGACAGCAAGATACTAACAGGGTCAGGGCTGGCACAAGGAGGCCTGATGATTCCCACCAGGATGCTCTTTCCCCTAATCATCCTGTCTCACTGTTTCTACAGAGCTTAACACCAATTTTTTTAAAGTATTACATGAATCACTTATTCTGATTTTACTGAATGACAGTAAAGAGAAACCATTTACAGACATGAAGCTGGAAAATGTTCTACCTCCCAATGCACTAGTATTTCAGAGACTTGGAATATATCTGGAAATGTGGAAAATGATTCCACTTCAGTAACAACGAATAACAATTTTAGGCCAAGTAGTACTACACTCATATTTGTCTTTGAAGTGAGACATTAGTCCACCCTAGTACTGCATACAGACATACTGAGTAAAAAATATCCAATCTGTGACCATCTTTATAAAGGGTAATTTGTTCATTGTTTTCCCCTTACCCCATTCGCCCTAGAGTGGCTTCCTTTCACTTTGCCCTACCCCTTCTAGCAGGTAGTAAACGGTCCTGGCCAGTGATGCCATCTGGCGGTTCGTTCAGAAACTGTTTAACCAACACACTTTCCAATCAGGATCTCACCATCCGGACCCTCTCCAAAACCACACTCCCCTTTCTTCCAATTTTTGCCCATTTACCTTAGTAAAATCGGCTTTTCTTCTTTCCTGTGCTGTTTATCCAGCTGAATAAAAACGTATTTTATTTGTGGCACTCTAGTTACAGAAAAATCATGAGTTCTAAGTACATTTGAAGCTAAAGAAACAAACCGACGAGAAGAGGCCAACATAATCCCGAAAATGCCCCCATTCGACATCCTGTCCTAATAGAGACTGTTAGAATCTCCATTATTCATCCAGTGCCTTCAGGGAATACCAGTGCTGAGAAGAACCTTGAGGATCATCACTTCAAGGTCAAATGCTTCATTTTACGGCTGAAGAAACTGGCTCTGTGAAAACAGAATTGAAGTAACCACCCACCCAACAGCACACAGCGAGTTAATGGCAGAGCCAAGATTATGGCCTAGGACTCCCCATTCCAAATCCGGTACTGGGTCAACTACTCTGTGTGCGCCAGGCTTCTCAAGCCTGTTTTTGCTCAACCAGTGTATTTACTTTTTCCATAATTAATTATAGTAAAATTGTGAATCTCTGTACTATGCCTAACAGTGTCTAGCACATTTCATATTTATTGATTATTTGGGTATCTATTAATTACTGTACTTATTGCAAATCTAGAAGACTTGCAGCAGACAGGCTTTTTTTTTTTTTTTTTTTTAATCTGCTTAAAAAGCGAACTGCCACTTTAAACATTGTTTCTATGACTATTCCCATTATTCATTATATGGTAACCTTTTGGAACACAATCCATTCAGAAATTTGAGACTTCCTGTTCACCTGATTAGTCTTAACCAAAGACAGAAGAAAATATGTGGCACAGGGTGAAAACTGCAACCAATTTTGAAGAAAACAGAAATTCTAGTACTAGTTGCATTATAATCACACTTTAGGCAAACTTGTCTTCTCTCCCACAAAATAATCCTCGACCCTAAACTCATGTAGGATAACTGCAAATCCTTCATAAATTACAAATATCTATAATGATTATAGTTACTAATAGTAATTTATATTTTAGACCCTGTGACTAATCACTTTACATATACAATGTCATGTAATTCTTGCAGCCCTATTTTACAGATGGAAAAAACAAGGCTTAGCAACTTAAACTCGTTCGGGGTCACAGAGTTAAGACCTGAAGAACTCGGAGGGCCTGCTTAGAAGTGAAAGCCTCCAGGGCCAGTGCTCCGAAAAGGGGAGCAATAATGCAAGGCCCACTTTGATACTACCAGTCCAAGGCTCTGCAGTCAGTGGGGCGTGAAGGCAAGCGACCAAGATCACTATTTTCAGTTACATTTAACGTACACAGTGAAACAATGGGGTACACGGAAGACCTGGGTCCTTTCTCTGAGCTGGACAACTCAGGGACCCCCCCCCCCCCAAGTCGCTTAGCCCTCTGGGCTGTTCAACTTGGGGAGGAAAAGGGGCTGCCCCGGGGCCAACGAGGCTTTGGATGGTGGATCATATTCAGGGTGTAAACCTGTGCGTACCGAGTCAAGCTTCTGGGAAAGAACCTTCATCAGAGTCCCTCCAAAAAAGAAGACACGCTGGATTAGGCATCTGCAAAGTTCCGCCCGCCTCTCCGACGTCAGGGAGCTCCGGCAGTAGGGCGCTTTCTTACGCCACTAGAAAGGCCGGCGTGTGGGCGGGCTCTGCCTTCCCTTCCTCACTAAATTGTGTGAACCCAGAACCGCGGCCTGGCCGGCTAATGGCTGCGGGCCGCCGCGGGGTGGCCGCTAGCACTCTGCCCACCCCTCGGGGAGGGCGGCTGGCAGGGCACAGGGCGCTGTGTACCCCCGGCCGGCAGCCCTGAGCCTCTGCGCTCGCTTTGCGGTCTTGATCCGCCGTCTCCTCGCTGTCAGTTCTCGTGACTCGGTGCGCGCTCCGGCGAGAAGGAAGGTTGCCTGGACCGCGCAGGTACCGCCGAGGGCCCCAAAAAGAGAGACAGGGGAGACCGCGCGGGGCGCCGCAAGTGTCCCCTATTCCATCCCCCACCCAGGTTTCTTCGGTGCGCCGCTCAGCGAACCTCCACAAGCTACTTACTGAAGAAGAGGCGATAATTCTGCGAGCAGGGCTGGCCGCGCTCCTCGGTGTGGTACAGGGCCATAGCACGGCGCGGCCCGGTCCCAGCACTGGTCCCCAACCGCAGGCACGCAGCGGCGGGGGCACCCGTGCGCAGCAGCCGCAGCAGCGCGCTCATGGCGTCAATGACGGTCCGGCTGTGCGCGCGGAGCTACCGGGGGGCCCGACCCGGCCGCGCGCCGGTGCCCCCTACCGTCCGGAGTCATCCCTCCCGCCCCGGCGCTTGGGCTGCGATCCTGGTGCCTGCCAGTGAATCTGGGCCACCAGCCAGTTGCGCGCACTGTGCCCTCAGCGAGGCCGCAGCTCAAAGACGAGTAAGACAAGACCCACCACCCCTGAAGCGCTCACTGCCACTTGTTAATTTATACATTTATTCATGCCTTCATTTATCCCGTCAAGATTTGCTATCATGATTTTTTATTACAGTGATGTAATATTGAGTGATTACTCTGTGCCAGGAACTGCTCTAGACCCCGTCCAATATAGGAGATGAGCGCACATGCACACAAAGACATCACTATAAGACAAAATGATCAGGCCACCACGTGAAAACGTGACGTTGACACCGACTTATAGAGCAAAAAAACCCTAAGTAGCTTACTCAAATGCCATCTTCTCCATGAGACCATTTCCCAACCCATAGAGATGATTTATCCTTTCCTTTTGTTGTTGTTGTTTTTGTTTTTGAGACAGTCTCACACTGTTGCCTGGGCTGGAATGCAATGGCGCAATCTCGGCTCACTACAACCTCCGCCACCTGGGTTCAAGCGATTCTCCTGCCTCACCCTCCCGAGTAACTGGGATTATAGGCACGCGTCACCACGCCTGGCTAATTTTTGTATTTTTAGTAGAGACGGGGTTTCTCCACGTTGGTCAGGTTGGTCTCTAGCTCTTGATCTACGGTGATCCGCCTGCCTTGGCCTCCCAAAGTGCTGGGATTACAGGCGTGAACCACCACGCCCGGCTGGGAGAATGGATATTGTAGAACACCAGTACTCTGCCCCTATTGTAGAACACCAGTACTCTGCCCCAAGTGTCATTTTATTTTTTTCTAGTCCATCTTCTTTGGGACTATCATCATCTAGACCACTTTCCTACTGGGCAACCAGGTTCTTTCAGCATCTCCAATTATCGTGTGATCATTAAAATTGAGAAACTGGTCTACCCAGGTTCCAGAAAGGATCCCTAGGAGATGTTGTGACCAGCTACTTAGAGACTCTCTACTAAGATTATAGATACTAAAATGTTTTTGTCAACAGTGGTACCTTTGTAATGTGTCAACATGAATAGGCACAACTATAAGGCAAATACTCCCATAAAAAGGAGAGAAAATCTCTTTTGTGCATATATCACACGGTTGTATAATTTTATTGTTTCTTTATGTTGGAAAAAAAAGCTTAATTTTTCTATTAACTTTTGAGGATTAGATATTTGAATAAGACAAATTCCTATGGAGGCAGGGTTGTGGGCTAATTTCTAATGATCTATGGATACTTAAAAGTATCCAGGCTGGGCATGGTGGCTCATGCTTGTAATCCTAGCACTTTGGGAGGCCAAGGTGGGAGGATCACTTGAGCCCAGGAGTTTGAGACCAGCAGCCTGGGCAACATGGTAAAACCCATCTCCACAAAAAATACAAAAATTGGCCAGGCGGGTGGCACACGCCTGTTGTTCCAGCTACTTGGGAGGCTGAGATGGGAGGATGGTTTGAGTCTGAGAGAGGCAGGTTGCAGTGAAGCCAAAATCAGCCACTGCACTCCAGCTTTGGCAACAGAGCCACGCCCTGTTTAAAAATAAATAAATAAATAAATAAAAAGTTTTCTATTGAGATAATCCAGCATAAAGTTCCAAGGTCCCTCTTGCTAACAGCTTTTCTTAACTCTGGCGACATATTTAATTAGTAACTGATGACAAGTTATATGCATCCTGATTTGAAGAAACCAACAAAGATACTAAACATTTCTGAATATAAATGTTTACTTAAAATGAAATCTTGACACTAACTTGTTATTTTGTAAATTACACTGTAAAATGTTACCAAGTTATCATGCATTCAGGAAAGGAAACCCTGACTTTTGTTAAGTAGGTTTACATTTATTTTTAATCACTTAAATTTCCATCTTTCATTCTCTATTGAAATATTTGAGAATCAAAATTAAAAATGCATAATATAAATGATAGGAAATAATAAGTATCAGGTTAGCTTTTACAACTTTTAAAAAATACTCTGAGGGTAATGTTTATTACATAATATTTAATTATGTACTTATTCAAATTTAGACGTTTGGAGTCTAACACACTGGATTTCCATTATTGACAACTCCTGTTGTCATCATGTAGCAAGTACAAGTCTTAGTCCCAGGAGTTTACAAGTTGGAGAGTAAAGACAAATACACAGAAAATCATGAAATAACATTTCCAGAGTTTATGAAATATCAAACCACCAGAGATTCATCAACACAGAATTGAAACTGGTGGCTCAGGAAAACTATAACTAATATGTAGGAAAGACCAAAATATAAAATATGAGTTATGGTGTCCAGGTATTGACAGTATCTCAGGTACCAAGCGGCAAGGACCCAGACAGTAGTTCTGGCAATAGAAATAGAAAGGAATGTTGAATTTGGAAGAAATGACCAAATTTGATATCTCACTGGAAGTTGTAAAATGAGGATGGAAGAGTTTAAAAAATTATACATAATAAATAACCAAGAGATATGTGGTGTTATTTTCAGATATATGTTAATAAAAATGAGAGAGAAATTTTGACACTAAGATGGTAAACGTAGCTTGGGACATGTTGAGTTTGAAACAATGCAGAGTTCCTGCTGGAGATGAAACTATTTTCACCACTGGAATTCTCTGACTAGTAGACTCTGAGATTGAATTTCATATTCATGTGCAGTGTTTATTAGGTTGCACACCTGTAATCAGTATGTGAAGATGAAGCTAAGAAAGCAAGATAGAGCTGAGAGAGAAGTCGAGCTGTGGTGCAAGCCCAATAGCCTCAGCCAACCTCATAGAATACTCTGGAGTTTAAAAGGCTAGTTACAGTTGTCCAATGGAGAGCACAAATTGATGGGCCTTTATAACCTCAATGATTGGATGGATATAAGCTGACCTCAGAAAGGACATGATTTGGACAAGGCAGCTATGGCCATCCCTGAAGAAGCTCACAGATAAATGCTATTTGCTGCCTGTACTCCCAACAGTTCAGCAAAAATTCATTAAGCCACGTCACATCACAGTGACTACCACAACTGTGAAACTGCAGTAAAGGTAATAGTTGGAACTAGAGAAAAATTACATAATTAGTGAATTCCAGTTCTGTTTCTGTTTTTAGCATTGGTAAGCATAACACAAAATCTACCATGGTTATGGTTATTGTTTTTTGCAATACTAGATTATCCTAATAGAAAATAAAATAATTTTGAAATTGTGGAGTACTCATTTATGTGTTTACTTTTATAAAAGCAGTAAATGTCCCTAAAATGAATTATTATTATTACCTACATGATAAATAAGCAAATTAAGAAATTTGCTAATTGCTCATCTTTGCTCGCAATAGCTAGCTTGTGGGGGGAAAGAAATAGAGCAGTAGGCAATAAAAGTAATGAGAATTTTAAAACAATTTTGAATATTTTCTAATTAATCAGTTCAGAGACACACAGATTGATATTTCACTAGCCTTTGGAAGACTTTAACCACAAGGGAGACTTTAAAAATAATTTTCATGTTACCAAACATTTAAAATATTTGTCAAATTACAAGATTTCAAAAATATTTCAGAATGTTACAGAATGTTACCTAAAGTTCATGTTCATCTGATATTCATCAACCACATTTTTTTCCTAATAAATCATGTCACAGTTCTATGCCATTTCTCATTTAAATACTGGCAATTATCTACTGATACAATTATTTTCACAATACAACAAAACTACAAGAGCTTGACTAACTTTAGGCCTTAAAATGTATATAGGGGTGTGTGTGTGTATGTGTGTGTGTGTGTGTGTTTATTGCTGTAGTTAATTTATTTTTTTTAGTAAAACAATGATGCTTCAAGATGAGAAAACATGTCATAGACTGAAAGAAAATGTTTGCAAAATATGTGTCTGATAAGGGACTGTTATCAAAATATACAAAGAACTGTTAAAACTCAAGAAAAAGAAAACTACCCAATTTAAAAAATGGGCAAAAAGTCATCAACAGTGGACTGTACAAAGAAAGTATAGCACAGCTACACTATGGAATACTATGCAGCCATAAAAAAGAAGGAAATCGTGTACTTTGCAGCAACACAGATGGAAGCCATTATCCTAAATGAATTAATGCAGGAACAAAAAAAAATACTGCATGTTCTCATAAGTGAGAGCTAAACATTGAGCACACATGGGACACAGAGAAGGGAATAACAGACATTAGTGCCTCTTTGAGAGTGGAGAGTGGGTGGGAGGGTGAGGCCAATAAACTACCTATCAGGCACTATTTCCTGGGTGATTAAATAATTTGTACACAAATCCCCATCACACACACACACACACACACACACACACACACACACAGTTTTAATTAGTGACTGCCAAAATTTGGGGCAAACAGGATGTCCTTCAGTAGGTGAATGGATAAACTATGGTACATTCAGACAATGAAATATTATTCAGCACTAAAAAGTGAGCTATTAAGCCATGAAAAGACATTAATAAACCTTAAATTTACATTACTAAGTGAAGAAAACCAATCTAAAAGGCTACATACTGTATGATTCCAGCTGTATGATATTCCGGAAAAGGTTTAAGTGTGGAGACTGTAGAAGCATCGGTGGTTTCCAGGGGTTAGAGAAGAGTGAGGGATGGATAGATGGAACCCAGGGAATTTTTAGCGCAGTGAAACTGCTCTGTATGATACTCTATGTGTGGATATATGTTATTATACATTTGTCCAAATCCACAGAATGCAGAATACCAAGAATGAAACCTAATGTAAACTAAGGAATTTGAGTAATAATGAGTTGTCAATGTAGGTTTGATTGTAATAAACGTAGTGCTCTGGTGGAGGATGTTGATAGTAGGGGATGGTGAGGAGATGTGTAGGGTAGGGAGAATAAAGGAAATCTCTGTACCTTCTGTGAAATTTTTTTGTGAACCTAAAACTGCTCTAAAAAGTAAAGCCTATTTAAAAACAACAATAATAAAAACAAACTATTATAGGAAATGGCTTGCATTCAGAAACTATGAACCAATATGTAGTATTGATAATTTGATATAGAAAAGTTTTCTATTTCTTTTCTCTCGCATTAACTGTATTTTCCATAAACATATTTTCTTTTCATCTAATGAAAATCATTGTTCTATTTTAACTTCCTATCTGGCTGTCAGAGTGGCATTAGGACCTTTACATGTCCCATTTATAACAGGCATCTGTTCTTAACCTGAATTGCCATTGCTCGAGCATCAGTACACACTGCCTCTTCTGCAGTCATCTGAAAAATCATTAATCATTTTATGTTAAATGGAACTAGGCTGCCCTGAGGGCCTTCTATGGATGGTTTTACTCTTTCAGAGATTCTAACGTACAGTTCTTTATTATTATTGAGAAAACTTTGTATAATTTTATTTTTAAGCAAATGCCCTTTCTAATTTTCATTCTGTAGACTTTTACCTGTCTCTTTCACCATTCCCACCTCTACTAACTTAATGAACAAAGCTTAAAATCTCAAAGGCCCTTTTATGAAAAGTTTCTGAACACCTAATTTGAAATGTCAAAACTCTCTTTTCAACATAGGCAACTATTAAATTGCAGCTAATTTTAGCTCCCAATTTCAAGGCCGCTTAATATAAATAGGCTGAGTTTCTGAATGAGGCAGTGGTTCACTAGTAATCATTTTCTTATGTTTCTTAGATCTCATATATTTCTGACAGATCCATATCTGTGTGATAATTTAGCAGGGTGTCTTTGGTGAAAGCTCTTTAAAAGACTGCTCAAGTCAAATATTGGAACATAGTTCTAGGTACCTTAAATGAAGAAAATACATATTTGGTATCGTGAAAAAGAGATTTATAATGGGCCTGATGCCTCTAACCACCTGAAAGAGAGCAAAGGATAGGTCTCTGAAACTCAATTTTGGTGGTTCAGACTTAAAAATGCCTAATAGCAAACAGTGAATTTTGTTTTATTTTTGGAAGTGACATTGTTTCAAGTTGTTTTCCTGACTTTCCACTATTAGAGGAGTCCCTGAGAACAAATACATTTGTTTTAAAGCAATTCTTAATTAGCAGCTTAGAGGAGGATGCTGTGAGCTGCCAACTCTATAATTCTTTCAAAAGTCAGAACAAGCCAGGACCTAGGATGAGGCCAGGAACAAGGCTGGAGAAAGCAAATTGGAGAGCTGATATGTTCTTGTAGGTCTGTTCCTAAACCCAGAAGCCTTAATAACTAAGACTCAGATGACTAAATATCTTATTCTACTATTTCGCTCACCAAAAAGTGACAAGAGGACAAATATCAAGATAATTCTTTGAAGAGTTTGTGTCCATCTGGAGGGAGGGAACAAAAAACCTTGTCACAGCATTTTATTTTGATTTGAAGCCAGCTTGTCTGATGAAGCTGAATGATAGGTATTTGGGAAGTGAGACTTTGAGAAAGGAACAGAAAAGCTTACAATGGATTCTAGGGAAGTTTTACTGTATATGGCAAAATGTAGCTCTTTCCTAACTCCCTTTGAAGTCTACAGAGCCTTCAATATTACTCATTAGTGCTTTTGGAGTTAGTCTTGTGTTTTCAGGAAGATGTAATATACTGAGACTGGCCTCCATGTGGTTCAGATACATGAGGGTTACATGCACATTTAAACAATCACCCATATACTGTATGGGTAAATACAGAATTTGCATTTAATTTTAAGAAATAAGCATAAATCTTCAGAGAAATTTAAGATTCAAGGAGTGTCATTGGGTCAGAGGTTCTCAAGGGGGCAATACTGCCCCCAAAAAGGCATTTTTGGAAATTGTCAGGGTGTTTCTGACGCCACAATGATTGAGGAGCGTTATTTCTATTTAGTATGTAGGGACCAGGGATGCAGCACACCCTGTAACACTCAAAAGACAGCTCTACACAAGAAAGAGTTGTGTGTGCACATTGTTCTCAGATGTCACATCAGAAATTTGTGTAGGTGAAAGAAGCCTGTTTTTTAAAATTATGTATCTAAGCCTAAAAACTGTCATTTTGCAAATAAATACCAAGTTGTTTTTTGCATTGTTTTCATATGTGCATGCTATTCGAGTCACTAATACTACACACTATCAATCTGCATTTATATCTGTCAGTTCCTAGTGGTTGTACATCAAATTGTAAACATAAGATTGCTTTATATATGTCTTTATATGTCTATTATTCTCCATCATACCTTCTTATATTTTTTGTAACAGTACTATTTCAGTTTTTAATCATATCAATAGAGTTATGTGATTATTTAATGTCTGAATCCTTTACTAGATTCTAATCACCAGAAGGGCGATAAGTTTCCCATTTTTTTTTAATCATTCTATATCAGTCACTACCATTCCCCCTGACACGGTACATACTTAGTGAAGATTAGTCAAATGAATGAAGGGTTGAGTAAAAGAGGGAGGGAAAACAAGAATCTTCTTTCTAAAAACATAATTTTTTTTTTTTTGAGACGGAGTCTCGCTGTTTTGTTTTTGTTTTTGTTTTTGTTTTTGAGATGGAGTCTCGCTCTGTCGCCCACTCTGTCGCCCAGGCTGGATGGAGCGCAGTGGCACGATCTCGGCTCACTGCAAGCTCCGCCTCCCGGCTTCATGCCATTTTCCTGCCTCAGCCTCCGGATTAGCTGGGACTACAGGCGCCCGCCATAACGCCCAGCTATTTTTTTTTTTTTTTTTTTTTTTTTTTTTTTTGTATTTTTAGTAGAAACAGAGTTTCACTGTGTTAACCAGGATGGTCTCGATCTCCTGACTTCGTGATCCGCCCGCCTTGGCCTCCCAAAGTGCTGAGATTACAGGCGTGAGCCACCGCGCCCAGCCCTAAAAACATAATTTTCAAACAAAAAAGACTTCTCAGCCAGGCACAGTGGCTCACGCCTGTAATCCTAGCACTTTGGGATTACCTGTCTTGGTGGTGTGTGCCTGTAGTCCCAGCTACCTAGGAGGCTGAGGTGAGAGAATCACTTGACCCCAGCAGGCAGAGATTGCAGTGAGCTGAGATGGTACCATTGCATGCCAGCCTGGGTGACAGAGTGAGACCCTGTCTCAAAAAAAGAAAGGAAAAGGAAAAGGAAAACAAAAACTTCTCAGCTGCTGAGCTCCTAACCCTTCTCATCACATGCATCATCAACCAAAATTATGAACCATTCTACATTATTTTTGGGGGGCCTGAAGTTCTTTTTTGGTGTGGGCATGAGTTCTAATATAAATAAAACCTTTTCATAATTTCTTGCAATGAATTACATAAGATTTATTTTAAGGAATTGCTTTTGGAACCCAAGGTTCTTTTGAATCCAATTTGAGATCTATTATTCCATGTAATTAGAATATGTATAAAAGAGAAAAAAATAGAAGTTCTACAGTTAAACCATTTAAAAACAAAATTAATTCCCACTGCTGAAGGCTTAAAGGGGAAATCTAGAAAATGGGCAGAGAAAATGGGTTGTATCACTAGATTTTGTTCAGGACCTATTTTTAACAATTTAGTAGCTCAACCCTGGAATTGGAGTAGAGTATTACCATGATTATTATATTTATAATATTACAAGGGACTTATAAGGTATCATTTGGAGCTGAAATTTCTCATAATTATTTTAGCCTAGAAGTAGTAATACTACTTAATCAAGTAAAACATTCTGGTTTTTTTCATGCCATTTAACAATGTATAGTTAAATCACATGTGATTCTTCTATGACAGATAAATTTTATGTCTAATTTAATCAATATCTAGAAAGACTAAAAGCTTAAGACCAAATATATTCTTCATGTCATTTGGACTTAGTTAAAATCAACTTAATTGTATTCTTTCCTATTTCCAAGGAATATATGGGCCCCAGGACATGAGCTTAATTTCACATAGAAAAAATCAATCAGAAAAGAAAATTCTACATGCCAACCACTCCTTTTTTTTTAGACAAGGGGGAATAAAATTAATTTCTCATTTTTCAACCAATTAAGTTTCTATTCTCTAAGTCAGTCTGTTTCTTGGACCATTTGTTTCTTGAAATTTGGATCAAAATTTATTTTAAAATAAGGAGGAAAAACGTATTTAGATAAGAAATAAAGGATAGTGCTCACTTGGGCATCACATATACTAAAACCGGAAAGAAGTAAAGGATAGATCTCTTATCTTCTCTTTAATCATGACAGTCTTAAAGGGGAATCCAATGCACCAACATAGTTGCTTTTTGTTTTGTTTCGTTTGCATCATCCTGCATTATTCTCCTATTTAGCTCTGCTTAACCACTTCTGCCAAGGTATTCCAAAGGGCAAAGGAGAAAGACTGTATGCCGCTTCTGTTTGCTAGGTGTTTGCAATTCTGAGGCAGAGTTTAGGGGGGTCAGTGAACCTGGATTTTATTTAAAGGATTACATTTTTATTTTCATTAACTTCTAACTAAAACGTACCATTTATGAATGCAGGCAACAAACCCTGTAGCAGTGTTAATATTATAGTGCCTATGATTCGTGCCTCCAACAGAAATGGCATATAATTGTTATATCACTTTCCGGATGTTGCAGATGACTCTATCATTTACACCCATCACTACTTCAAAATTATGGTAGTTATATCTGCTGCTAGATCTAGTTATTTAGGTCTTCAGTGAAGAAGCATGTTATTAGATCACAAAATTATTTTCTAAAATATTTTTGTAAATATAAAATCAATATCATGAGTTTCTTCTTTATATATTTAATGGATTTACAAATGGTATTTTGAGAAGGGTTTCATAGGCCTAATAAGGCTGCCCATGGGATGCATGAAACAAAAGCCATTAAGAACCATAAAGCAGTTATTTTCAACCTTATTAGACCTAACTTTCTCCTCTTTAAAAAATTGAGGTGAAATTCACATCACATACAATGAAGTATTTTAGAGTGTACTATTTAGTGGCGTTTAGCATAGTCACAATATTGTACAACTGTCACTTCCTTCTAGTTTCAAAACATTTTCATCATCACAGAAGAATACCTCATATCCTCTAAGTAATAACTTCCTGTTCCCCCCTGCCACCCGCTGACATCCGTTAATCAGTTTTCTAGCTCTATGGATTTGCTTATTTTGGATATGTCACAGGAGAGGAATCATATGATATGTGGCTTTTTGTGTCTGGTGTCTTTCACTTAGCATAATACTTTTGGTGTCCATCCACATTCTAGAATATATCAAATCTTCATTCCTTTTTATGGCTGAATAGTATTTCATGGTGTATCATTGTACATTACAATTTGTTTATCGTACTCAACAATAAAAAGGCAACCTATAGAACAGGAGAAAATTTTTGCAACCTAGTCATCTGACAAATGGTTAATATCCAGAATCTACAAAGAACTTAAATTTACAGGAAAAAAACAAACAACCCCATCAAAAAGCAGGTGAAGGATATGAACAGACACTTCTCAAAAGAAGACACTTATGCGACCAACAAATATATGAGAACAGACACTTCTCAAAAGAAGACATTTATGCAGTCAAAAAACATTTTAAAAAGCTCGTCATCACTGGTCATTAGAGAAATGCAAGTCAAAACCACAGTGAGGTGCCATCTCATGCCAGTTAGAATGGCAATCATTAAAAAGTCAGGAAACAACAGATGCTGGAGAGGATATGGAGAAATAGGAATGCTTTTGCACTATTGGTGGGATTGTAAATTAGTTCAACCATTGTGGAAGACAGTGTGGTGGTTTCTCAAGGATGTAGAACGAGAAATACCATTTGACCCAGCAATCCTATTACTGGGTGTACACAAAAAGGATTATAAATCATTCTACTATAAAGACACATGCACACGTATGTTTATTGCAGCACTGTTCACAATAGCAAAGACTTGGAACCAACCCTAATGCCCATCAATGATAGACGGGATAAAGAAAATGTGGCACATATACACCATGGAATACCGTGCAGCCATAAAAAAGGATGAGTTCATGTCCTTTGAAGGGACATGGACGAAGCTGGAAACCATCATGCTCAGCAAACTAACACAGGAACAGAAAACTAAACACCACATGTTCTCACTCATAAGTGGGAGTTGAACAATGAGAACACATGGACACAGGGAGGGGAACATCACACACTGGGGCCTGTCAGGGATGGGGGGACTAGGGGAGCAATAGCATTAGCAGAAATACCTAATATAGATGATGGGTTGATGCGTGCACCAAACCACCATGGCACGTGCATACCTATGTAACAAATCTGCACATTCTGCACGTGTATCCCAGAACTTAAAGTAAAAAAAAAAAGAAAAAAAAAAGACAATATAAATTTTTAAATGAACAATGGATTTAAGTAGACATTTCTCCAAAAATATATACAAATGGTCAACAAACACATAAACAGATATTAACTTCATTGGTCATTAAGGAAATACAAATCAAAAGAAGATACCAAAACAAAACAGCAACAACAACTAATGAGGTACCACTGCATGGTCACTAGGATGGCTACAATAATTAAAAACAAATAAAAAATAGGCATGGAGAAACAGAAACTCTCGTGCATTGCTGGTGGGGATATAAATGCTGCAGCTGCTCTGGACAATGGTTTGGTGGTTCCTGAAAAAGCTAAACATAGAATTGTCATATGACCCAGCAATTCCTCTTCCAGGTATAGACCACAGAGAAATGAAAACATATAACATATATCCACACAGAAACTTGTATATATCAATGGTTATAGCAGCATTATTCCTAATACCCAAAAGAAGGAAACAACCTAAGTGTCTATCAACAAATGAATGGATAAATAAAACTCCATTTTAATAGAAAATATTTTGTAACTTTTTCTATTCTTCCAAAATGAAACTGATAGATAATAAAACCTATTACACTCAAAATCTTCAAAAAATCAACATAATGCCTATTAAAGAAGGCATAAAAAATTTGTAATAAAACTGTATGTATCAAATAAAACTATATGTTCAATATGCAGATGTGCAAGCACCAGTCATATGGGGGCAGTTAAAATAATCCAGGGAAGAGATCTTACTTTGTGGACATCTCATGATGTAAATGGCATACTCACTGCTAAAGGAGACTTGTGGCTGCCAGACAACCGTTTGCTTAAATATCAGGCTCTATTAATTGAAGGTCCAGTGCTGCGACTGCACACTTGTGCAACTCTTACTCTTCCAGACAATGAAGAAAAGATAGAACGTAACTGTCAACAGGTGATTGCTCAAACCTACACCATGTGAAGGGACCTTCTAGAAGTTCCCTTGACTGATCCTGACCTCAACTTGTATACTGATGGAAGTTCCTTTGTAGAAAAAGGACTTCGAAAGGTGGGGTATGCAGTGGTCAGTGATAATGGAATACTTGAAAGTAATCTCCTCACTCCAGGAACTAGCGCTCAGCTGGCAGAACTAATAGCCCTCACTCGGGCACTGAAATTGGGAGAAGAAAAAAGGGTAAATATATATACAGACTCTAAGTATGCTTACCCAGTCCTCTATGCCCACGCAGCAATATGGAGAGAAAGGGAATTCCTAACTTCCGAGGGAACACTATCAAACATCAGGAAACCATTAGGAGATTATTATTGGCTGTACAGAAACCTAAAGAGGTGGCAGTCTTACACTGCCGGGATCATCAGAAGGGAAAAGAAAGGGAAATAGAAGGGAACCGCCTAGCGGATATTGAAGCCAAAAGAGCTGCAAGGCAGGACCCTCCATTAGAAATGTTTATAGAAGGACCCCTAATATGAGGTAATCCCCTCCAGGAAACCAAGCCCCAGTACTCAGCAGGAGAAATCAAACGGGGAACCTCACGAGTACATAGCTTCCTCCCTTCAGGATGGCTAGCCACTGAAGAAGGAAAAATACTTTTGCCTGCAGCTAACCAATGGAAATTACTTAAAACACTTCACCAAACCTTTCACTTAGGCAGTGATAGCACGCATCAGATGGCCAAATTATTATTTACTGGACCAGGCCTTTTCAAAACTATCAAGAAGATAGTCGGGGCCTGTGAAGTATGCCAAATAAATAATCCCCTGCACTTCAGGCCGTACATTTCAATCCCGTATCTTTAACCTCCTTGTTAAGTTTGTCTCTTCCAGAATCGAAACTGTAAAACTACAAATGGTTCTTCAAATGGAGCCCCAGATGCAGTCCATGACTAAAATCTACCATGGACCCCTAGACCGTCCTGCCAGCCCATGCTCCGATGTTGATGACATTAAAGGCAACGCTCTGGAGGAAATCTCACCTGCATGACCCCTACTATGTCCCAATTCAGCCAGAAGCAGTTAGAGCAGTTGTCAGCCAACCTCCCCAACAGCACTTGGGTTTTCCTGTTGAGAAGGGAGACTGAGACACAGGACTAGCTGAATTTCTAGGCCGACTAAGAATCCCTAAGCCTAGCTGGGAAGGTGAGTGCATCCACCTTTAAACACGGGGCTTGCAACTTAGCTCACACCAGACCAATCAAGTAGTAAAGAGGGCTCACTGAAATGCTAATTAGGCAAAAACAGGATATAAAGAAATAGCCAATCATTATTGCCTGAGAGTACAGGGGGAGGAACAATGATCAGGGATATAAACCCAGGCATTCGAGCCGGCAGGTGCTACCCCCTTTGGGTCCCCTCCCTTTGTATGGGAGCTCTGTTTTCACTCTATTAAATCTTGCAACTGGAAAAAAAAAAAAAAAAAAAAAAAAAAAAAAAAAAAAAAACCTTTAGATGGTCTGTAGGTCTTCCAGCAAAAGTGATGTCTTCCATTATAACTATTTTCCGATAGCCCCATGTGAACAATCTCTTTTTTTTTTTTTATCAGCTTAACACATTCTTTAAGAATCACCACCACCTTGACCACCCCTCCCCTCAGAAACATTTAGAATGAAAGCAAGAGAGAGGAGGGAGAGGACAAAAAAAAAGAAAGAAGGAAAGAAAATTAAAAGAAAAACAGTCCAGTTGGATGGATCCTAGTGAGTAATGAAGGAAAGTAGTAGACAAATAATATGGAGATTTATGGGGCTTATTTAAGCATGTTGGAAGATATCCTATATGTTATGGTAATCCAGTAAGGGGTTTTAAGCAGGTAGAGCCATGATTCAGCCAGGGATCCCTACCTGGTTGCAATGTGGCCAATGAATTGAAAGGGTGCAAGTGTGGAATCCAGGGGTCTGTTTAGGAGGCCATTAGAATAATCCAAACAGGACACAAGAAGGATATTGGGGGTGATGTGATAGAAACAG
This sequence comes from Macaca fascicularis, assembly GCF_037993035.2. Lineage (NCBI taxonomy): Eukaryota > Metazoa > Chordata > Mammalia > Primates > Cercopithecidae > Macaca > Macaca fascicularis. The sequence continues at coordinate 111,205,306 of NC_088379.1, forward strand.
ACTGCTCTTCTGCAGTCATAGAGTCAATGGGAAAGATACAGAAGCTGAGATTCCCAGGGTGGAACAGAAAGAATAAATTCAGCACAGAAGAAGTTAGAAGACTCTAATACGAAGAAGGACAAAGAGGACTGGGCATGGAGATGAGGAAAGGAATTAAGAAGAACTGTGAAGCTGAGAAAGAATGAGTTAAAGGGAAAAATGGAAATAAAGTTAGAAAGATGGGTGGAACTGTAATTTGGAGGCCTTAAAACAGTAGTGGTTTATATCTTTGAGCACCAAGTACGAAAAAACTGAAATGTTTGTGTACTTTAAAATAAATAAATAAATACAGTTTTATATTTTTAAAACTTTTTATTAGAAAAACCAATATTTGTCTCTCAGTTAAACAGGTTATTTCCCTCTTCTTGAAGAATTTCACTTTTGTTTTAAAATATCAAAATCATATAACTCATCTGCTCAATGATGTCTGGTGAGATGCAGCAGATTTTGTAGTTGAGAAAGACACTTCTGCAACCAGTCTGTTGTGTCTCTATTGACTTAGTTTCTAAGCTACTTAATTATAAAATACAATTTTTTCCTGGAGACACATAATATTGTGTTCTCTATGATAAGAGATTTTCCTGTTGCACATGAGATAAATAGCAATACTTCTAACACAAAGAAGTGTGCCTTAATTAACATACCTTGAATTAAAGGCCTTTCATGGCAGTAACCATATTGGAGTTTAAATTTTATGAAAAAAATGACTTCCCTTAGCCCCATTCCTGGTCTTAGGTTAGAAACTGCCCAAGGAGAGGTCTCCCAGAGCATGGGATCTGCACTTCTTGGTATGTTTTATTCATGCTATAGAAGTTAGCTTCCTTTATCTGGGAGGTTTCTGGCTTTTGCTTTAGCCAGCCCTAACCAGTTGTGAGGTGAATGCCATGAATAGATTCTCCTTATCTGCCAGAGAAGCCAGCAGCTCAGTTAGCAATAGCTGTGGTCTTGCACTGCCTAGGACAGTTTGGCTCCATCTGAAGGGGGCACAGGAGAGTGCGTAACTGAAATTAAATGGAGGCCTTGCTCACAAAGTGAAGTCACTCAAGGATCTCCAGTAGCTGTCACTACCTTTCAGTTTTAGAAGAAAGGGGGTGGGTATCCAATGGTCTTCAGTGATCCTTTTAGGACAGTATGAAATCAGCTAGAATGTTAATCCAATGCATAATCCTATACACTTATAAAAGCTCTGACCTAATTCTAGTATGTATACTTATAAAATATATCTACCCTGTTACGCCATATACAATGTATGTAGAATATTATTTATTGTACATTATTTTATTTTTACATTTTCTCTTTAGTTTTTAATCTAAACTTTACTCCAAGTGTAAATAATATCAAAATTACCTAACCAGTCTGCTCAGACTCTTTTTGGCTGGCTTTGATATCACAGTGTCATCTACAAACAGATAGATGAGACTTCCCTAGAGAAAACAAGCTACAGTCATGCACTACTTAACAATGGGGATATGTTCTGAGTAATGCATCAGTAGATGGTTTTGTCATTGTGTGAATGTACTCACACAAACATAGATGGTATAGCATACTACACACCTAGGCTATATGGTGTAGCCTATTGTTCCTAGGCTACAAAGCTTTATAGCATGTTATTACTACTGTACTGAATACTGTAGGCTAATGTAACACAATGGTAAGTATTTGTGTATCTAAACACATCTAAATATACAAAAAGTTACAATAAAAATACCATATTATCTTATGAGATCACCATTGTATATGTGTTCTGTCACTGACACAAAAGTCCTTATATGGTGCATGACTATACTAGCATATGCCTTTAACCGACTAATCTCTTGGTACTAATTTTTCAGTTATCAGCATGTTCTTTGTTAGAGGCACTTTGCTGTTTCTTATTTTTTGTTTTAGTGACTAAGAAATAAGTTTTTTTTTTAAGTAAAAGTTCAAATAACTTTAAAATAACTTCCCATTCACTATCTCCAATTTAAAATATATGTATTTGTATATGTATAAGTAAAAAATAATATGAAAAAAACTTAATCTAAAGAAAAAGGATATAGAAGTGACTAAACTAAGATGCTTTTCTTGTAACTTCTGGAAAACTATAGCTAGTCCTTAGCTGTAATTATAATTATTTTATCTAATTCCTCGCTTTTAAAATTACTACTATTAACTGATCACTAGTAATATTTAAATTTCTCCATCCTAGAAATGAAGCTTAACTCTTTCCTCAGACGCTAGATAAGAGAGCTTATGATGAAACTTTCAATCCCATTTTTAAACAGATAATTAAATGAGCATTTATCTCTTCATTTGCAGCAATCGTACATTTATATCAATTACTTTGCCTTTGCTTAAAACATTTTAGGTAGTCTTTTCTCGGAAATGTCTTCCAGACTAAGTTATCAGCCACTTTAAAAATGTCAGTCTTATCATCTCATAATGCTATTTCATTTTAGGCCCAAAAATGTTAATACCCAATGTAATCATATATCTTTTCCCTGCTCATATCTCTAAATGACTTTCAGCTTTTTTCAGAAACCAAATTGTTTAGAAGACAAAAATTTGTCATCATTGAGCATATTCCAAAAAGAATGCCTTAGGCTCTGGAAAAAAATACAAGTACCCATAGATGTTTGCCCTTTCAAATGTTCAAAATATCTTCAATTCTCTCATCTCATTTATTCTTCAAGACCTTTCTTAGGTACTATTAGTCTCATATAGGGGAATAAACTGAGGCCTGAAGTTACTCATTTATTCATTCATTTGATGAATACTTATGTAATGCCTGCTGGGGGCCAACACTGGCAGATCAGATATGTCCAAAGTTACATAGCTAGCAACTGGTAAACCAAGACTAGAACGCAGGTCCAATTTTTTGCCCTACCATACTGCCTATAGCAGATTATATATTCCAAAAGGTAAAAGCAGCCACCAATATTTCTTATTCCACATACTCTAGAAGTTTGCCACTCCTCTCTCAAGAGGTAGGCCAGGTGTGGTGGCTCACACCAGTAATCCCAGCACTTTAGGAGGCTGAGGCGGGCAGATCACCTGAGGTCAGGAGTTTGAGACAAGCTTGGCCAACATGTTGAAACCCCATCTCCACTAAAAATACAAAATTTAGCCAGTCATGGTGGCACATGCCTGTGGTCCCAGCTACTCAGGAGGCCAAGGCAGGAAAATCACTTGAACCCAGGAAGTGAAGGTTGCAGTGAGCTGAGATTGTGCCCTTGAACTCCAGCCTGAGTGACAGAGTAAAAAAAAAAAAAAAAAAAAAAAAAAGAGGTGAAGCTTAAATTCTTCTCCTTTTTAACCTAAATAGGCTGTGACTTGCTTGTAATTAAGAGAATGCAGTGATAGAGTGATGCAATATAACTTCTGAGGTCTGCCTTATGAACTAGAATCCCTGCTCTTAAAACCTTAAAGCCTTGCTCTCAAAGTAAGCAGGTTTTGTGTCTTGAGGCTGCCATGCTGCGAAGAAGTCCAGACTAACCCATGGGGAGATACCACATGGTAACACCATGAGAGCAAGATACACAGCCAGTCCCCATCCATGTCAATGTCTCCTCTGTTCCAAACCCCACCCTCATCTGATGGCAACTGCATGAAAAACCCTGAGCCTGAACTTTCCAGGTGGAAATCTACAGCAACAGTTAACAGAACACTATCACTAAGAAAATTCCAAAATATTTGTGATAACTGTCCATGTGGTAGAGTGTATTAATTACCCTAATTTTTTATTCCTCCCTGTATTTCTGCCCTTTCCAATGTGTCTTTGTAGTTCCTCATAGTATTCTTGATAGCCCTTTGACTATTGACATCTATTGGCTGATTCAAAATTGTTGGTAATCATCACCAAGTACATTATCTAACACCCACATGACTAATTCATAACCCATTATTGCAAAGCAATCCAATATTAGTTTCTACCACCTTAAGCGCAAGTGTTACACAGCACACTAACAAACTGTTCTTGTTGACACATGATTTGGACAAGTCAGTGAAACCTTGGGATTTTTCCTAGTTTTCTGAGATATTTTGGTCAAAATCCCCTTTGTTGGCCTAAAACCCCTTTTATCATGGAAACAAATGAAATTAGCAAATGATACCTTTTAACTATCGTACTTAAGTAAATCACACTAAGATCCCTGAACATCTACCTCAGAGGGTAAATTATACATATTGCAATAAAATGGACAATGTAATGTAAGATCTATCTTTCTATGTACATATACTTAAAAAAAAAAAAAAAAAAAGAAAGAAACTTACCTTTTTTTTTTACTTAGAAGTTGCAGGGGAAATTCCCAAGTGATAAACTTCTATACTCTCAATCATCAAAATAACAAGTAAACAAAAGGCCCCCAAGCTATCAGACCCCACTCTCACCCCAACTTCCCTCTTTAAAAAGCAGATGTTATAAATAGCAAGCAGTTTTTAAATATCACCATCTCCTGAGAAAGTATTTTTGTCACTCTGGCTAGTTCTCTGTAAGAGGTAATTGGAGAGAGGATAATGTGGTAGTCAGGCCTCCAGTGACAGGACTCAACTTTCTGCCCTTCCTCCTTCACTATGACTTAGGCGGGATTTTCCTGTGAGCACCCATCTCAGGAGAGTCATAGATTCAGCTCTGCCTATTTAGAACCCGGAAACAGTTTTCTGTCCTTCCCTCCTGAGTATTAGAATGACCTCAGCCTGATCAGGGAAAGGTTCTCCAGTTGAAAAAAGCTTGTGGAGATTTTTAGGGAAATTGGTATGGTAGACATTAATTGGTGTGATTGCCTGGCTCTCAGTGATTCCCCAGTCGTCAGCCTCTGATGCTCCTTATCTTTGAAAAGGGTTGCTAATTCTTCTACCCCCATTCCCATTCTAGCATATGGTCCAATGGGAACTGTATGCTCTTGTCTCCAGGGTGGGGGGAGGCTGAACATGGACTCATAACTCAAGCTAGGTACTATAGTCTGAGTATTTGTGTCTTCCCACAATTCCTATATTGAAATCCTAACTCCCAAGGTGATGGTATTAGGAGTTAAGGCCTTTTGAGAGGTGATTACGCCATGAGGGCAGAGTCTTCATGAATGGGATTAATGCCCTTATAAAATAGAGCCAAATGAGCTTGTTTGTTCCTTTTACCATGTGAGGACACAGCCAGAAGATACCAGCTGTGAGCAGGAAACAAGCCCTCACCAGACACCGAATATGCTGGCACCTTGATCTTGGACTTCCCAGACACCAGAACTGTGAGAAACACAATTCTACTGTTCATAAGCCACCCAGTTTATAGTACTTTGTTATAGCAGTCCAAATGGACTAAGATACTAGGCCCATCAGAGTCCTTCCTGGGATTGTTAAAACTGGAGCAGTAAGTAATAAAGACGTAAGTCTAGAAGTACCAGCAGCCATTCCCTGCCCTCCACAATGTGAGAAACCTGTGCAACAAAGAAAAGCAGAAACAGCAAGAGGCACAGAGCACGTCCTAACAGCATTCAAGTCTTTGGTTCTAGTTATTGAAATTTCTGGAATTATCCTAAGCCCTGCCATTCCAAGAGGGAGTTGTTTAATCTTGCATTGACTCTGGGGCCTTCACCAGCACCCTTCCAAGACATTCTTTTTATTGCACAATTTTGGTTGGATTTCTTTCACTCACAACAAAGAATTCTAACTTCTTACGAAACAAATAGCCATCTTGGATTCAAACAAGCAGTGTGAGAGTCCAGAGTCATCAGAGCCCCAGCCTTTGTCCCTGCCACAGTTAGTGCCAGAAATTGCTCCCCATTTTGCACAGTGAAAACTAACATGAATCCTGAGGCTCCTGTCTATAAAGAGCTCCTTATTTCAGAAGAGGAGAATGATTGTTTACCGTTTTTTTCCCCTTGTAGCACTGAAATCATTCCTAATTTTCAGTTCTTTCGTTGTTTTCCCTTTTAGTGACTTTAGCTTTTTAGAGGAGTTCTCAGTATGGCATGTGTTCTTCCACAAGTTAACAATCATTACCAAAACCAAAACTAATGGATAAGCACTTTCTCCTCAGATACCTGAGCAATCTTTTGATTTTGTTTTTTTCTGTCAAGAGTATCTGCGGGAAGAAAATAAATAGTTATATTCTCTTTCCAAAGCCTGAAACCTATCTGAGGAACCCACTAACCAAGGTTAAGAGAACTCTGCTTGTTGGTTTTTTGTTTGTTTTCTTTTTTTTGAGACGTAGTCTGGCTCTGTCGCCCAGGCTGGAGTGCAGTGGTGCAATCTCCGTTCACTGCAAGCTCCGCCTCCCGGGTTCACGCCATTCTCCTGCCTCAGCCTCCCGAGTAGCTGGGACTACAGGCGCCCGCCACCACACCGGGCTAAGTTTTTGTATTTTTAGTAGAGACGGGGTTTCACCGTGGTCTCCATCTCCTGACTTCATGATCTGCCTGCCTCGGCCTCCCAGAGTGCTGGGATTACAGGCGTGAGCCACCGCACCTGGCCCAGGGTTTTGACTTAGTTGGTAGCAGGGAGTAGATAGAGATAGGATAGTTTTATATCTTCATGAACTGTAGTTTCCCAAATATGAACTGGTGCCTTCCATTACAACCCTGCTGTTTGGTCTTGTAATCTGGAATCCACTAATGTAATCTCACTTGTCAATGTCTATAGAATTAACCTCATAGGTTAAGATGATCTCTAAGGTTTAAAGGTGAGAAGAGAGAGGGGGGCACAAAAATATACCAATATTTATGAAAATTAGATCTGTTCATGCTGGCTACTTTGGGCTAATTCTCTTCAGGCGTGATTAGTGATTCACTGCTAAGGAGCCTGATTTTCCCAAACCACACCTCATAGAATCTTGTCTTATGTTTCACTGCAGAGGGCCCTCAACTCTCATGTTTGTTTTTTCCTTTTTCTGTTGACATGTAATTGAATCCTTTTCAGGCAACTTTCAGCATCTCCCCATATTATTAAAAACCACCCCCTTTGAATGCTGTAAGGTGTTCTATCCACAGAGATGGAGGCATTTTGGCACCAGGTTCTCAGTGTCTCAATGGTACTGGACACAGAAGAGACTCAATAAAAATTTAGCAAGGAATGAATTTAATGTTTTGAGACCATAATGAATGCCAGAAAGAGACCCACAGAAAGGAAGTATGGCTACTTCAGGCATATTTTATTTTATTATTATTTTTATTTTTTTTGAGACATGGTCTCACTCTGTCACCCAGGCTAGAGTACAGTGGCATGATCATGGCTCACTGCAGCTTCAACCTCCTGGGCTCAGGTGATCTTCCCACCTCAGCCTCCCAGGTAGCTGGGAATTTAGGCACATGCCAACATGCCTGGCTAACTTTTTGTATGTTTTGTAGATATGGGATTTTTGCCATGTTTCCCAGGCTGGTCTTAAACTCCTAGGCTCAAGAAATTCATTTGCCTCAGACTTGCAAAATGCTGGGATTACAGATGTGAGTCATTGCACTCAGCCAAGGCTTATTTTGAAGTGAGTGGGACTTAGTATTTTTGGGGCCACAGACCCATTTCAGAATCTGAGGAAAGGGGCAGACATTTTCTCCCAGAAAGTGCACAATATATACAAAGTTTGCTTATAATTTTAGGAGATCTGTTGGCCTAAGAATCTGTAGATTTTAGATTATAAATTTCATTTTTTTCTCTCCAACATTTATTTTAAGTTTATGGGTACATGTGCAGGATGTACAGGTTAGTTACATAGGTAAACGTGTACCATGGTAGTTTGCTGCACAGATCATCCCATCACCTAGGTATTATGCCCAGCATTTATCAGCTGTTCCTTCCTGATGCTGTCCCTCCTCTCAACTCCACCCTCTGACAGATCCCAGTGTGTGTTGTTCCCCCATGTATCCATGTGTTCTCATCTTTCAGCTCCCACTTATAAGTGAGAACATGTGGTATTTGGTTTTCTGTTCCTGTGTTAGTTTGCTGAGGATAATGGCTTCCATTTCCATCCATGTCCCTACAAAGGACATGATCTTGTTCCTTTTTATGGCTGCGTAGTAATCCATGGTGTATATGTACCACATTTTCTTTATCTAGTCTATAATTGATGGGTTTTTAGGTTAATTCTATGTCTTTGCTATTGTGAATAGTGCTGCAATGAACATACATGTGCATGTGTCTTTTTAATAGAATGATTTATATTCCTTTGGGTATATACCCAGTAATGGGATTGCTGGGTCAAATGGCATTTCTGCCCCTAGGTCTTTGAGGAATTGCCATGCTGTCTTCCACAATGGTTGAACTAATTTACATTCCCACCAACAGTGTAAATGTGTGTCTTTTTCTCTACAACCTTGCTAGCATCTGCTGTTCTTTGATTTTATAATCATAGCCATTCTGACTGGTGTGAGATGGTATTTCAATGTGGTTTTGATTTGCATTTCTCTAATGATCAGTGATGTTGAGCTTTTTTTTTTTTTAATGTTTGTTGGCAACATGTATGTCTTCTTTTGAGAAGTGTCTGTTCATGTCCTTTGCCTACTTTTTAATGAGTTATTTGTTTTTTACTTGTAAATTTGTTTAAGTACCTTATAGATGCTGGATGTTAGACCTTTGTCAGATGGATAGATTGCAAAAATTTCCTCCCATTCCATATGTTGTCCATTTATTCTGATGATAGCTTATTATGCTGTGCAGAGCTCTTTAGTTTAATTAGATCCCATTTGAAAATGTTTGCTTTTGTTGCAACTGCTTTTGGCATCTTTGTCATGAAATCATTGCCCATGCCTTGTCCTGAATGGTATGCCTAGGTTGTCTTCTAGGCTTATTTTTATAGTTTAGAGTTTTACATTTAAGTCCTTAATCTATCTTCAGTTGATTTTTTTATATGGTGTGAGGAAGGGGTCTGGTTTCAATTTCCTGCGTATGACTAGCTAGTTCTCCCAGCACCATTTACTATATAAGGAATCTTTCCCCATTGCTTGTTTTGGTTAGGTTTGTTGATGATCAGATTGTTGTAGGTGTGCAGTCTTATTTATGGGCTCTCTATTCTGTTCCATTGTTCTATGTGCCTGTTCTTGTACCAGTACCATGCTGTTTTGGTTTTTATAGCCTTGTAGTACAGTTTGAAGTTGGGTAGCATGATGCCTCCAGCTTTGTTCTTTTTGCTTAGAATTGTCTTAGGTATTCAAGCTCTTTTTTGGTTCCATATGAATTTTAAAATAATTTTTTTCTAATTCTGTGAAGAATGTCAATGGTAGTTTAGTAGGAATAGCATTGAATCTATAAATTGCTTTGGGTGATATGGCCATTTTCACAATGTTGATTCTTCCTATCTATGAGCATGGAATGTTTTTCCATTTGTTTGTGTCATCTCTGATTTCTTTCAGGAGTCATTTGTAGTTCTCCTTGAAGAAGTCCTTCACTTACTTTGTTATCTGTATTCCTAGGTATTATCTTCTTTGTGGCAATTGTTGATGGAAGTTCATTGATGATTTGGCTCTCTGCTTGACTGTTGTTGGTATATAGGAATCCTAGTGACTTTTCACGTTTATTTTGTATCCTGAGACTTTGATGAAGTGACTTATCAGCTTAAGAAGCTTTTGGCCTGAGATGATGGGATTTTCTAGATATGGGATCATGTCATCTGCAAAGAAAGATAATTTGACTTTTGGCCAGGTGCGGTGGCTCACGCCTGTAATCCCAGCACTTTGGGAGGCCGAGGCGGGCGGATCACAAGGTCAGGAGATCGAGACCATGGTGAAACTCTGTCTCTACTAAAAATAGAAAAAATTAGCCGGGCGCAGTGGCGGGCGCCTGTAGTCCCAGCTACTTGGGAGGCTGAGGCAGGAGAATGGCGTGAACCCGGGAGGTGGAGCTTGCAGTGAGCCGAGATTGCGCCACTGCACTCCAGCCTGGGCAACAGAGCGAGACTCCGTCTCAAAAAAAAAAAAAAAAAAAAAAAAAAAAGATAATTTGACTTCCTCTCTTCGTATTTGAATACCTTTATTTCTTTTTCCTGCGTGATTGCTCCGTCCAGAACTTCCAATACTATGTTGAATAGGAGTGGTGAAAGAGGGCATCCTTGTCTTGTGTGAGTTTTCAAGGGCAATGCGTCCAGATTTTGCTCATTTGGTATGATATTGACTGTGGGTTTGTCATATGTAGCTCTTATTATTTTGAGGTATGTTCCTTCAATACCTAGTGCATTGAGAATTTTTAATATGAGGGGATGTTGAATTTTAGGTTACAAATTTTTATTGAAGCAGAATATTAATTAATATAGAAAAATATTCATAAGTATTTGAAAGTGACTTTTGGGGCTAGTTTCTGTTCACACACCTCATCAATTCTCCCTAGCCTACTGTCATGATTTAAATGAATTAAGCATTCTTCAAAACAGTCAATTAAAAAAAAAGGAAAAGGGCCCCATGTGTTGAGTGGTCAGCAAAACAAAACAAAACAAGAAACATGGAAAAGAATATTAATTCTTCCTCCTACGAAGTTCCACTCTTTATCCCAAGTTAGGAGATTCTTACCATATCTGGCCAGGCACGGTGGCTCACATCTGTAATTCCAGCACTTTGGGAGGCTGAGGTGGGCAGATCACGAGGTCAGGAGTTCGAGACCAGGCTGGCCAATATGGTGAAACCCCATCTCTACTAAAGATACGAAAAATTGGCCGGGCATGGTGGCATGTGCCTGTAATCCCAGCTACTCGGGAGGCTGAGGCAGGAGAACCGCTTGAACCCGGGAGGTGGAGGTTGTAGTGAGCTGAGATCAAGCCATTGCACTCCAGACTGGGCCACAGGGTGAGACTCCATCTCAAAAATAAAAAATAAAATAAAATAAAATAAAACAAATTTAAAAAAAGAGAAGATTCTTACCATATCCATACCCTCAGGCTGGATATGACTGTCAAGATTGGTGACATTAACGACTCCCTTTTAACAAGATTTTACCATCTGAATCCAAACATTTGCATGATCTGTGACACTATGACTCTTTTTTATTTGTTTTTTTTTGTGTGTTTTTTTTTTTTGAGATGGAGTCTCGCTCTGTCGCCCAGGCTGGAGTGCAGTGGCCGGATCTCAGCTCACAGCAAGCTCCGCCTCCCGGGTTTACGCCATTCTCCTGCCTCAGCCTCCCCAGTAGCTGGGACTACAGGCGCCCGCCACCTCGCCCGGCTATTTTTTTGTATTTTTTAGTAGAGACGGGGTTTCACCGTGTTAGCCAGGATGGTCTCGATCTCCTGACCTCGTGATCCGCCCGTCTCGGCCTCCCAAAGTGCTGGGATTACAGGTATTATTTGTTTTTTTAAAGGTAAGATAAAATATTTTGCAGAGGAAAATCTCTTATAAGCCTACTGGCATTGGTTTTACCCTTCCTCATTTAAATTAAAATTCAATTACCCTAATCAGCATTAAAAAAAAAAACTTCTCTAGCATTACGCTTCGATAACTCTGTTTTCTGAGAACCAAGAAGGAAACACAAAATGATATGGGATAATAGGAACATAAGTTTAAAGCTAAAGGTATAGTAATCTATCCTGACACTATAGTTTCACAAATTTAAAAAACAGAGTCACAAAGGTAAATGTAACCTTTCTAAGATCTCTATAACTTGTCCAAGATCTCCATAAGAGATTCTTTACTCTTTCTCCATTCAAAAATTATTCATTCACACTCTTCACCAAGTGTCATTGCAATTCCTCTCAATAGAGTATGTATATTTCCCCATCATATTGTTGTTGGACTTGGCCATGTGACCTGCTCTGGCCAGTAAAATATTAGTAGAGACTTTAAGTGTGCTTGCATGATTTAGTTTAGCCTCTTGCACTTTTGTTATTCAACCTTGAGAAGAAGATATTTCATGTAGCTGCTGGACTGAAAAGTTGATGATAACTCATATCTACTCAAAAAGTAATGATAAGAACATGTGGAGCAGACCTAATCTGAACTTGGAGTTTGGAGTCGAGGCAAGCCCAGCCAAAAGCATTATCATGTCCAAGATCAGATGAGTAACAGGCAACATGCAGACCCAAAGAAGAAAAGAATTTGCTGTTTTAATCTCCTGAGATTTCAGGAGCTATTGCTATGCAATAGTAACACAGTGAAAAATCTGACTAATAGTGTCTCATAAAATTAACAATGATAAAATATTCTAACACTTTTTTCAAATGGTTGGATTGACTGCAATTTGGTTTACTTGCATATAACAGAAAAACTCAAACAATAATGTCTAGTCAAAATTAGAAAAAAGTCTAGGATTTTTTCACTGTCTTAGAAAAAAGTCTGGGATTAGGCAATTCAGATATAGTTTAGTGATTCTAGGAGGAGATTACGCACTTTCCAGTGCATGGTTCTACCATCCCTAGGATATGGCCTTCCCTTAATGGCCCATTGCCAGTAGAGCTTCTGCCATCCTATCCAAGATTCAGTAAGAATAAAGGAGAAAACAAGCAAGCAATGATGCATGCCCTTCCTTTTAAGGAGGCTTCTTGAACATTCCACAGAGTCCCCACTGAATTTTATTGGCCAGAACTTAGTCTAAGTACTATACCAAGATTCAAAGAGGCTGTGAAATATGGTCTTTAGCTGGGTAGTAAAGCACTAAGCAAAAATTATGGGGTTCTATTACCAAAAAGAAGGGGGAGAATATATACTTTGAAGCAACTGGCAGTTTCTACTGCAATGAACAAATAGTTGTTCTCCTATAGGAAGTAGACAATATCTGAAGTATCCAACTCAGATAGATGACAATAAAAACATTAGTAAACTTTAGTGAAATAAATCATCAGAAGGGATGAGTGATAATCATGGATTTGATTATGCCATTTATTTGACATTTGTTTTCTTGTCAATATGATGTTTTGTTATACATTATAAATGTTTGCAGTTCCATGCAGTAAATAGTACTGAGCACAACAATATGAAAAGCACTGTGTTTGGAACTCTTAGAGTCCAGATATGAATAAGACACAGTCCTAAACTTCATGAAATTTAGAAGAACTATTGAGTTTACCAACTGTACTGGACATTTTTCTTACAAGCTGACAGCTTTCTACCTCAAGCATCTGGTCTATTGACCTTTTAATTTTTTTCTGAATGCTTTTTCCAGTGTCTCTGAGGCTTATCCAGTTCACTAGTAGAAGAGATCCAAAACTTTCTGGGATTTGGTTGTTTTGGAGGAGGGCTATGGGGAGCATCCTGTGCACTATAGGATGTTTAGCAGTGACCCTGGCCTCTACCCACTAGATGTCAGTAGTACCCTCAGTTGTGACAAATGGAAATGTCTCTACACTTTGCTAAATTTCTCCCCATTGATGGGGGTAAAATTGCTCCCAGTTGAGAATTTTAAGGGAATTCTACTAGTCAAATTTTTATAATTTGAAAACCAAAATATAATTAGTAGCATTATTGTGGTTACTGAAGAGATTGAGTTTCTGAAAAGCCTTGACTTTATAATAATCAAAGGTTAAAAATTAATTGAAATGTATAAAAAGCAGTCATAATACAAAATATTGTGAATATAATGAGTTAAATTTTATTGATTTAAATAGAGAATACTGATGTATAGATACTTATCTATCTACTCTGAATGTTAAGGCTACAGTGAAATAATGAGAGAAGGGAAACAAATGAAATGAGCCCTACAATTTAGGCTTTCTGCCTGAAGACACATTCCACATGACGGTACTGGTTGGTGGACCCAAGTAAGCACAGCGGTCTCTGGGAGCTGAGAAAACTTCCTCATGATCAGGAACTGGGATCCTCATTCCTAAAATCAGGAACATGACAAGAATGTCCGATCTCTCCATTTCTAGTCAACATTTACTGGAGTTACTAGCCAGTGCATTAAGCATGAAAAAGAAATAAAAGCCATAGAGATTGCAAAGAAAGAAATAAAAAATGCTATTTGCAGACAAAACGATCATGTACATAGAAAAATCCTCAAATATATACAAAATATTACTCGCTAATGAGTGGCTTTAGTAAGGTCCCCAAATGAAAGCTAGCATACAAAAATCAATTGCATTTCTATATATTGGCAACAAATAACTGGAATATGTTATAAAACATTCCAATTACAATAGTATCAACACATGACATTTTAAGAGATAAATATAACAAAGTATGTGCAATATCTGCTTCTGAAAACCAACAAACATCACAGAGACAAATTTTTAAAGACCTGAATAAATAAATATGCCATATTCATGAATATGAAGAGCCAATGCTGTTGACAGTTCTCCCCAAATTGATCTATAGATTGAAACTAATCCATATCAAATCCCAAGATGTTTTTTGTGAGCGATTGACAAGCTGATTATAAAATTTATATGGAAATGCAAAGGACAAAGCAATTCTGAAGAAGAACCACATTAGAGAACATATACCACTCGACTCTAAGATTATAAAGATAGATCAATCAAGAGTGAGCTGTTGATGAAAGAATAAATAAATAAGTAAATATATGGAACATAATGGAGAGTTCAGAAATAGCCCTACACATCTATGGTTAGTTGATTTTCAAGAATGGTAGAAGGTAATCCAATGGGGAGGACAGTCTTTTTAAAAATAGCACCAGAACAATTGGACACACATAGGAAAAAAAAATTAACCTGCACCTTTACTTCATACCGCATATCAAAATTAATTAGAAATCAATCATGGATATAAATGAAAGAAATACAACTCTAAAAATGTTTTAAGAAAACATAGAAATAAATGTTTTTGAATTCAGGATGGACGAGAGAAACAAAAAGCAGGAGCCATAAAAAGAAATGATAAATCAGTGTTTATTGAAATAAAAAAAAATTGACTCTTTAACAGACATTGTGAAGAAAAATGAACAGGCAAGCCACAGAATGGAGAATATATTCACATTACATACATTTGACAAAAGATTTGAATCTGAAAGGGATAGCTTTTATAACATAATTTTATAATTTATTTTATAATTATTTATAATTTTATAATTAAATTTATATTTGTTTACTTTTATAATTATATCAATATTTAATTACAAATAATTATTTTATTATATTGTATAATTTGATGATTAAGTTTATAATTTTATAAATTTTATAATTATAAGTAAGTTACTTTTATAATTTAATAATATGAACAAACCAATACAAATAGATACTTTACCAGAGAAGATACAAATAGCCTATGAGCACATGAAAAGATGTTTAATATTATTAGTCATCAGGAAAATACAAATTATAACCACAGTGAGGTATCACTACATATCCAATAACGTGGTTAAAATTTTTAAATCTAACAATATTCATTATTGAAAAGACACAAGTAATTAAAATTCTCATACATTGCCGGAAGAAATGAAAAATGGTATAGTCACTGTAATAGTTTGTCAAATGTTTATATAGTCTATAAAAGGTACAAATTGTATTAATAACAAAGAGAACTAATTAGTCCTGTAGTCACATATAATATCAACTGGAAAGTAGCTATAACGGAAGATGAGCACGCAATAACCAAGAAGAAGGCATGCTCAAAAGTATTTGAGTGGGCCGGGTGCGGTGGCTCACGCCTGTAATCCCAGCATTTTGGGAGGCCGAGGCGGGTGGATCACGAGGGCAAGAGTTTGAGACCACCTGGTGGTCTCAACATGGTGAAACTCCATCTCTACTAAAAATGCAAAAATTAGCCGGGCATGGTGGCACATGCATGTAATCCCAGCTACTCAGGAGACTGAGGCAGGAGAATTGCTTGAATCCTGGAGGCGGAGGTTGCAGTGAGCCAAGACTGCACCACAGCACTCCAGCCTGGGCGAAAGAGCGAGACTCTGTCTTGAAAAAAAAAAAAAGATTTTTGAGTTAGCCCAATGTCTTAAAGAAAAATGTGCGGTCTCATTCTTGCACCTCAAGAAATTAAACTGTCATGAGGCTTTACAAATTATAATACGAATAAAAAAATTTTTTAAGTTGTAATAATGCTAACGGACCAGGTCAATAAGTTGTGACAAGAAGACATAGATGACACTACTAACCAATGAATACTTGAGAAATGCATCATTTTAGGAGAGACAACTGGCTGCAAAATTTAACCACAAAAAATAGTCATTATTTTGATTTTGAATCTACTTGGGAGAAATTAAGTTCTAGTCTCCATCCCATCATCAATTGATTGCTAACCCAGATCCTATGACCTTGGTTTGAAAAAAGTCATTTCTGTTAGTTTGTTTTTGTGTTTGTTTTTTCGTTTTTTAGCAAGAAAGATTATCACTTCTAGAAATATTATGTCAACATAGTGTTAGTAAAACTTTAGAAAGATACAAAATTAAGTATAGTAAAAACATTATACAACAACAAAAGAAATATTGAGACTATTAATCAAACTCATAATGTTATTATTTTAGAACAAATTTAAAGGTATGCAGAATAATGTTTTATAGTCCTTGCATTTGTGTGTATTTTCTCTGCTATTTATGTTTAGTCATACTAAATGTGGAATTACTGTTTATCTTTTTTAATTTAGTTAACCCAATTTGCCACTAATGTAAATATGTGAGTTTAGTAAGTACACTAATACATGAATTTAATAAGCTAAAAATTAAACAAAGTACAAATACTTTTAATTGTTCCTCTCCATACATCAAAAAATTCTTCACAAAAAAGACATATATAATCAACTACAAATACATAGAGCTAGCCAATACATTCAGCTCAAAGTTAAGCACCTAGCTCCTAGCACAGAGCCTGAGGTTAGTAAGAATTTGATACACATTTGTTAAATGAATATTACAAGTTAAACTGTGGCAAAGAAAATGAATTATAGAGTTCCAGGTATATAAGCCATGACGGGTCTTACAAGTGTGTATTATTATTATTATTATTATTATCATACTTTAAGTTCTAGGGTACATGTGCACAAAGTGCAGGTTTGTTACATATATATACATGTGCCATGTTGGTGTGCTGCACCCATTAACTAACTCGTCATTTACATTAGGTATATCTCCTAATGCTATCCCTCTCCCCTCCCCCCACCCCACAGCAGGCCCTGGTGTGTGATGTTCCCCTTCCTGTGTCCAGGTGTTCTCATTGTTCAGTTCCCTCTTATGAGTGAGAACATGCGGTGTTTGGTTTTCTGTTCTTGCGATGTGTGTATTTTTTTTTCTTTTTTCTTTTTCAGTAATCTTTACCCTAGCACTGGATAAATATGTATTTTCTAATAGTGACACAGAAGCATGATGGATAGCAAAGAGAAGCTAACCTAGAATGTTCTCTTTTAAAAAAGAATAAAGCACAATTTGACTAACTTATATTTGGTAAATTACAAGCCAAATGTAATAAAAAAAAATTAGGACAGTAGTTTTCTTTGGAAAGAAAAGAATTCTAATGCCAAATCTAGTACTTGGTAAACTAGAGTAGAATATACATTTACCATTACATTAAAAAAGCCAGTTACCATGACTGTGTTAAAATATATATTGCAATGAAAAAGTGAACTGGCTACATTTTTTCATATACTTCTAAATTTGTTTCTTATTTTAGAAACCAGGAACAAATATAGATCACAATGTATTTAAAGGTTCGGATTCTTTTTTCCTATATAATGACCTCTAGAGCAGTGTTCTGTTAATTACTAACTCAACCACTTTGAAAAGACTTTGAAAAGAAAATATGTTTCAAATATGTACAAGCATATTGTACATATTGTATGTCAAACTTAGCTTTCAGAGATACAGTTTTGTATCAGGAATAATATAAAATCTTACAGGGAGAAGACATAGTATGTCCATATTTTGTATAATCAACAAACACGAAAACCTTGAAAAATGCTATGTACCAATTAAAATTTAAGAGACTAAATTAAGGTTTTATTTTTCCTAATACTCAACTCACCAACGAAACTTGTTTCTCATAGGTTCAGACCTTTGACACATCAGGAATTGTTAATTCTTATCAGTATCACTGAACTTTGCCTTTTTTGGAGCTGGTGAGTTTTGCTGAAAGGGATCCATAAAATCAATTCAATACCTGTAAGAATGGTGACCATTCCATTTTGGTGAGCTTATTTAGGTCAATGAAAAACTCTCAAGTTTTGTCCTTTGCTTTGGCTCCAGACTTACTCAACATTACCAAAGTTGTTAAAATTAAAATTTCTAGTATCTTTGTGTTTCCTGGCCACTTCTCTTCAGACTTGCTTAAATACACTTCTTTTTCCTCAACAGGTAGCTTTTAGGCACTTGTATATTCAGTAAAATAAATATTTTAATAGATTAGAAGAGGCTTAAGTGAAATATTGTCAAATGCTAAGAAGGCCCATTTCATCATTAAGATCTAGTCTTGTCCATATCTCACAATATCTATCATCCACTTTTCCTCCTTCCCCCATTCTCAGGCACTTGTTACCTGTACTATTTTTTTCTGGATATTTTAACCAGCTTCCTGTTGCAGAGGCTTGTAACTACCTATTATTTTACAGTTCTTCCTTAATAATAGAACCCCAAATTTATCTTGAGTGGCAAGGTACCCAGCTAGTAAAATCATTCCCTAGCCTCACTTGTAGCTAGGCATATCCATGTGATGAAGTTTTTGCCAATGAACTTAACTCTCATGAACTCCAGTGAAGATGGAAACAAAAGTGTTACAGAAGACTTTCTGGAAGACTTCTTGAAATCTGCTGGGAATTGAGCCCATTTTGCCCTCCTCCATCCTCCTTCCTGCTGTATATAGATTGGTAGTAATGGTCAGTGTGCCAATAGCCATCTTGGAAGCCAGCACTAGTGTGACGAAAGAATTCTAGACACCAGATGGCCATGAATCTATCATACTGGCTAGTCCCACTGCTGACTTCTCTGATTTCTTTTACTTGAAATAAAAGTAAACTATGGAGTTATAGTGGCAAATGGATGGCAGGCTCAAACAGGGTCACTGAGGACAGTTTAATGAAGGGACTCTGCAGGGGTGTGAGCAGGGTTAAGTCAAATTAACAAGGGACCGTGAAGCATCCTCTTTTAGTTACAGCAAGGAAGCCTGTTTGCCCCTGGGCCAAAAGAGACGAGAGAGAGCAGACCCCAGGTTCCTGATAGGAGTTCCTTATGGCCTTCAAGGTAACACTCCTGGCAGGGAAGGACTCAGGATAATAACCACTCTGGCCTGGTTCTCTACCTGCTCTCATTTCTCCTGCTGTGTTTCCTATGGCCAACATCAATAATAAATTACCGGGTAAAATTAGCCTGTTTAAATAGTCCATAAAAGTTAGCCATTAGAAGCACAAGGCAGGGTAGAGAAGGATAGAAAGCAAATCTAGAGAAACAAATAGAAAATGTCCAGCACAATTGCCTAATTGCCGTCCTGCTTTCAAACTATCCGTCCCCCTCCGCACCGCCCTTCAAATATCCACCCACATTTTACTATTATCTTCTTGAAGTAGAAACCAATATTATCATTTTCCTCCTTTGCCAAAAATTCTTCAGGGTATACTACTTGTCTAACAAATCAAGTCCAAACCCTTTAACTGAGTACATAAGGCTATCACCATCTTGTTCCAGTCTGCTTTTCCAAACTGATTTCTCTGCAGTTTCCTACATGTATCATGTGCTGCAACCAGATCATAAGAATCACCATTCCAAACACAGTCTGGGCTTTCCCATTTCCTTTGCCTGTGTTCTTCTTAGCTCAAGAGGCAGGACACTGCTTTCACTTTCTTACTTTCTTGCCTTGAAAAACCTCACCTATATTTTAAGGCATAGCTCAAAGTGTCATGAACTCTAAGAAAACTTCTTGACACCCTGAGATAGGTTTTCCCTCTCCTTTTTTTGAATTTAGCACTTTGTTTCTACCCCTCAAATTGATGGCCAAATACAGATTCCCTCCTCTACTTCCCACAACATGCTCCTTCTCAATAAATGGCCCCTTCATCCTGCCAGTCTCCCAAGCTACCACTTTGGAGTCATCCTTGGCTCCTTTTTCTTCCCACTTCCCATATCCAGCAAATCCAAGTTCCTGTATCTTCAACATATATCCTGAATTCAACCCCATTACTACCTATCCTAGCCAACCACCATCCAGTTCTTGCTGTGTTATTGCAATAGTTGCTTTCTCATCAGTCCTTACCTACTACTACTCTCTTATCAACATGACAGCAAGAGCCATTCTTTTAAAATCTAAGTGAGAGCATGTCACACCTCTGCTCAACATCCTCCACTGGCTTCTCACCTCATCCAAAATAAAAGCTAGAGGCTTTTCAATACCCTCCAGGCCCTAATATAATACGATCCTCCATGTCCCCACTGTCTCACATACCACCTCTCTTACTTCATAATTCCTGTCTCACTTACTCCATTGCAGTGATGTTTGTCCCATTGCCATTGCTACACTCATCACACCTATGTCCTTCTCAAGTCCTTTGCACTTGCTCTGACCTAAACATTTCTTCCCCAGCACCCCCATGGCTTATTCTTTGAATTCTTGAAGTTCTCTGTTCAATTACTAACTTTCCAGTGAGGCCATCCCTAATTACAGAAGCCCATGTCCTCATCTCCAACATTTCCTATTCTCTTTACCCTACTTTACTTTTTCTGTAGCATGTATCAACATCCTACTTACTTTGTATGTACTGGTAGTTTATATATGATCTCTTTCCTCACTATAATGTAAGCTCCATAAACCACAAGCATGTTATTCATTGCCTCAACATTAATGCCTGTACACAATAGGCACAGAGTACATGAAAAAACTAATCACATAAGTTTTTATTCATTTTGTAAAATTATGTAATCTCTATCACTTTATAATAGAAATATAATGTGAGCTACATATATAATTTAAACTTTTCTATTTCCTACATTTTCAAAAAGTAAAAATAAACAAGAAATTGATTTTCTATTTGATTTAACTCAGTGTATTCAAATCGTTATCAACATATAATCAATGTAAAATTATTTGTTAAATATTTTACATTCTGTTTCTCATACTAGGTCTTCAAACTTTGGGGTGTGTTTTACACATGGAACAGATCTCAATTTGGATTAGTCACACTCCTAGTGCTTAATAGTCACATGTATCAAGTGGCTACTGTATTGGTCAGTGCACAGAATAGCTATAATGGTGAAAAATTGCAAGAGAGGAAAGGAAAAGTTCTAATATTCCAGCAAGCTCTGGGACATGTGGCAAGTGAGGGAATGAAGAGTTTTCAATATGAAAAAACCAGAAGGAAGATGGCACCTATGAGAAATGTCCAGGATCAGTTAAGGCAAGCCGATAGATTGTTTTTTAGAACATCTGAAGTTGTAAGAGGATGTGTTTACATGGAGATAGAAGTTCCAAGGACAGTATGGGAAGAGTGATTCGCAAAGACAAGAATGGGTAATGAATTCAGAAGGAAGTGCAGCAGAGAGCTCTGCTGTTCAGGAAATGGTGGAAGGTAAGAGAGATGAGAAGACTGGTGGGCTACCTGATCCAAGGTTCCATATGGAACTCTGGAAAAGTGTTCCTTTGTGTTTGTTTGTTTTGTTTTGTTTCCTTTCTAATATCAGTAGAGGCCAATTGCTGGGATAGCCATGGTCCAGTGAGCAATCAGAGGGCTTTCTTCAAACTTTCAAGTTAATTCGTGGTTTTCTCAAGGTGGAATAACAGTTTAAGAGAAGTGCTTCATTAGAACTACAATTCAATGGGAGGGTGCAGTACTTGTCTAATTTATCTATAATATTAATCCTTTAATATTTTATAGATGGCTTCTTTACTCACAATTTAACCAAGCATGTCATCATCTATGGCAGAGGAGAGGCAGAGTAATTTTCTTAGCAATTATTTCAGAAGTGTTGTCAAAAAATAAAGGTTGACACAAAGAAATAAAACATCGGAATTTGAGGGGAAAAGAAAATTTAGTTCCTTTCTCTCCTAGTCACTATACTACTTGTGGCTTTTGCAGTGATGGTATGGTAGAAGTGAACAGAAATAGAAAGTAGAAATATTGCTGTTTAGCTTATATAGTTTTGCCATTTGGCACTGCTCCCCCCCCCCCCAAAAAAAAAAAAAAACCTGATACTTTTTCTCATTGGATAGTTTTGTGAGTTCTTAGGAGACCGTCTGTGTCATCTCACATTTCCAGAAAGTCTTCTTGAGCAGTTCCTTGCAAGACAGCCAAAGTGGTCCACACTTGGCCTATGTGATACATGCATACATCCTTGCCCTACCAGATTGTCTCATTATAGCCTTGTCTTTTTTCCTCAGCCATCATAGGTCCTCTTATTCAGCCTCCCCTTTCATTTCAAAGTCAGAACTCAGAACACTAACACTGACAATTCCTGAAATTATTATTTGAAATTCCAAGTGAAGTGCTCTGTTTCTGTATTGTATTTACAACAATTTACTAAAGATGTTATTTTTTTCTCTCACTTCATTCTTGTAAGAGGTTAGGCTGAGCAAGAAATGGACAATTTTGTTATTTTATTGTATAGAAAAAAATGGAAATTGTTGCAATTGCTGCTGTTGTGCATAAAGCTAGCTCATATTCTTAACAACCCACCTTAGATTGATTGATTGATTGATTTTTTTGAGAGAGAGTCTTGCTCTGTCGCCCCAGCTGGAGTGCAGTGGCATGATCTCAGCTCACTGCAGCCTCCACCTCCCGGGTTCAAGCAGTTCTCCTGCCTCAGCCTCCTAAGTAGCTGGGATTACAGGCACCCACCACCACACCTGGCTAATTTGTGTATTTTTAGTAGAGATGGCGTTTCACCATGTTGGCCAGGCTGCTTTTGAACTCCTGACCTCAAGTGAACTGCCCACCTTGGCTTCCCAAAGTGCTAGGATTATAGGTGTGAGCCATCATGCCCGGCCACCAATCCTAGATTTTTGAGGCAGTCTTTTAATCTGAGTACATGTTGGTCTCTCTGTGATCTATATTACACTGCTTTTCACAGCAGCTACTAGTAGTGGAAATACATAATTGTGTCTGGGAGTCATAGCAAATGAGATGAGCAGGACCAAGTTGGACTTAGTCCTGAGGGATCTAGCCATGCTAAGGAGTGTGGATTTTATTGTGAAGGCGTATGCCTTAAGGGAAAAAAAAGAAGAAAAGAAGGGGAAGGAAGGCGAAGGGAAGGGAAGAAAAGGGAGGGGAAGAAGAGGGAGGGGAAGAAGAGGGAGGGGAAGGAGAGAGAAGGGAAGGAGAGGGAAGGGAAGGAGAGGGAAGGGAAGGAGAGGGAGGGGAAGGAGAGGGAAGGGAAGGAGAGGGAAGGGAAGGAGAGGGAGGGGAAGGAGAGGGAAGGGAAGGAGAGGGAAGGGAAGGAGAGGGAAGGGAAGGAGAGGGAGGGGAAGGAAAAGGAGGGGAAGGAAAAGGAAAGGAAGAGAGGGGAGGGACTCTTGTTTGCCTGATTGCTCATTCTAATAACTATTTAATTTATCTTCCACTTTTTGCTGCCAAACTTCTCAAATGAGTCCTCTTTACTGATACTTATGTAATAGGATGTCATAGGACTTTTACTGTTTTATCAGTTTCTGAGTGAGGCTCTAAACTTGAGAACAAAATGTTTTGTTATCCACAAATTATAAGAAGACATATCATACTCTCCATAACTGAAGAGTGACTCAAAAGAGGCAGCCTAAAAATTAATCAGGTGATTTGTTCTGGCCTACCTTGATGAGGGGAGACTTAAAGATTCAAAAAGATGAAAAAGGACTTTTTCACAGGAAGAATCATAAAGGCTGAATATGCAAACAAATAATGGCTGGACTATATATGCATATATGTCAAAAGAACTCTAACCCACAGCTGCAACAATCAGCCAGAGAAGCCAAACCACAACCTCTGTAGCAATTGGTCAGAACAGTCAAGACTTGGTCAGTGACTGCCAGCTTCTCTATTGTTGATGTTGAGACAGGGTCTCACTCTGTTGCCCAGGCTGTGAGGGTAGTGGCATGATATTGGCTCACTGCAGCCTCAATCTCCCAGGCTCAAGTGATCCTCCCACCCCAGACTCCTGAGTATCTGGAGACTAATGTTTAGCCCCATGAAGCCTGGTTAATTTTTATTTTTTTATTTTTTAATTTTTCAGTAGAGATGGGGTTTTGTCATGTTTCCCAGACTGGTCCAGAACTGCACTGAAGTGATCTGCCCACCTCGGCCTGCCATGGTACTGGGATTACAGGTGTGAGCCATGGCGCCCAGCCACGTCTCTATTTCTTGCCCCCTTTTTCAACTCAGGACCAGCCAGAGAAAGCCAAGTATACTCCTCAAACCAATCATGTAAAATGCTGCACTTCTAGTTTGCCTTCCTCTAGTTTCCTTGGGCCAACAGTTTCAATCAGAGCATACCTGAAAGGCTTCCCACTGTCCTGCCTGTCTGCCTTGAGTCTCTGCCAAATGTAACTGATGGTGGCTGACACATCTGCTATAGCAAAGCTCTAAGTAAATAACCTCACTTCTCATTTGGGTGTCCTTCATTTATTTCCACAGTTGATAGAGTGTTATGACATTTCTCCTCTCCTCTGCTTGGGGAACAGAACAGGGTGCTCCCCCATAAGCTACAGCCAAAGGCCATGGAGGCTGACACCTTACTCAATTCCAACAAATGTCTAAAGGGGAGGCTCACTTTGACTTCTGTGTGGAGGATAAATTATTAAGAAGACATGAGTTCTTAGCAGCATATGATGTAACTATTTTAAGGCTTATTCTACTAGATGACCAACTTAGAGGCTATTGCCATCATCAGAATAAAAAATGATAGATGAGCAGTATTAATGGCAGTATATTTTAGAGATAGAGCCTGTGGGATCTACTGATTAACTGGAGGGAGTTGTATGGCAAAGATAAATTAAGGAGCCTCTTAAGTTGGGAGCCTCAGCAGCTGGATGGATAAGGTCATAATTGAAATTGGGAAAACCTGTGGGGAAGTGAATTTGGAGAGCAGACAGAAAAATCAAGAGTCCTATTTTGTCCAGTCCGATTTGAGGTGCCTATTAGATTTCAAAGGGATACACCAAGAAGGTACTCAGGTAAACATGATGAGACACATCAGCTGTATTACTCGGCACTCTGGGTTTCATTCCCATTCCTGCTGCTTAAAAGGTGGGTACCTTTGGTTGATTTTGTTAACTTCCTGAGCTTCTATTCCCTTATCTTTTACTTATGCATTTATTTAAACTTTTTTATTTTCATAGTTTAAAATATGGTGGCATTTGGGTACATGAGTAAGTTTTTTAGTGGTGATTTGTGAGATTTTGAGCATCACCCAAGCAGCATACACTGAACCCAATTTGTAGTCTTTTATCCCTCACCCACTTCCCACCCTTTCCCCTTGAGTCCCCAAAGTCCATTGTGCCATTCTTATGCCTTTGCATCCTCATAGCTTAGCTCCCACTTATGAGTGAGAACATATGATGTTTGGCTTTCCATTCCTGAGTTACTACACTTAGAATAATAGTCTCCAATCCCATCCAAGTTGCTGCTGATGCTATTAATTCATTCCTTTTTATGGCTGAGTAATATTCCATTGTATATATACACCACAGTTTCTTTATCCACTTGTTGATTTATGGGCATTTAGGTTGGTTCTACATTTTTGCAATTGCGAATTGTGTTGTTATAAACATGCAGTGCAAGTATCTTTTTCATATAATGACTTCTTTTCCTTTGGGTAGATACCCAGTAGTGGGATTGCTGGGTCAAATGGTAGTTCTACTTTTAGGTCTTTAAGGAATCTCCACATTGTTTTCCATAGTGTAGAAGTATTCCCTTTTCAAATGAGTTCGTGTCCTTTGTAGGGACATGGATGCAGCTGGAAGCCATCATTCTCAGCAAACTATCACAAGAACAGAAAACCAAACACCGCATGTTCTCACTTATAGGTGGGAATTGAACAATGAGATCACTTGGACACGGGAAGGGGAACATCACACACTGCGGCCTACTGTGGGGAGGGGGGAGGGAGGAGGGATGGCATTGGGAGTTATACCTGATGTAAATGATGAGTTGATGGGTGCTGACGAGTTGATGGGTGCAGCACACCAACATGGCACATGTATACATATGTAACAAACCTGCACGTTGTGCACATGTACTCTAGAACTTAAAGTATAATAATAATAATAAAAAAGAAGTATTCCCTTTTCATCGCATCCACGCCAACATCTATTATTTTTTGAGTTTTTTAATATGGCCACTTTTGTAGGAGTAAGGTGGTATCGCATTGTGGTTTTGATTTGCATTTCCCTGATCATTAGCAATGTTGAGCATTTTTTCATATGTTTGTTGGCCATTTATATATCTTCTTTTGAGAATTGTCTGTTCACGTCCTTAGCCCACTTTTTGATGGGATTTTTTTTTTTCTTGTTGATTTAGTTGAGTTTGTTGTCAATTCTGGATATTAGTCCTTTGTCAGATGGATAGGTTGTAAAGATTTTCTCCCACTCTGTGAGGTGTCTGTTTACTCTGCTGGCTGGTCTTTTTGCCATGCAAAAGTTCTTTAGTTTAATTAAAGTCCCAGATAATTATCTTTGTTTTTATTGCATTTGCTTTTGAGTTCTTGGTCATGAAATCCTTGCCTAAGCCAGGGTCTAGGAGAGTTTTTCTGAGGATATCTTCTAGAATTTTTATAGTTTCAGGCCTTAGATTTAAGTCTTTGATCCATCTTGAGTTGATTTTTGTATAAGGTGAGAAATGGGGATCCAGTTTCATTCTCCTACATGTGGCTAGCCAATTATTCCAGCACCATTTGTAGAATAGGGCCCTTTCCCCACTTTATGTTTTTGTTTGTTTTGTCAAGGATCAGTTGCTGTGAGTATTTGGGTTTATTTATGGGTTCTCTATTCTGTTCCATTGACCTATGTGTGTATTTTTATACCAGTGCCATGCTGTTTGGGTGACTATGGCCTTATAGTATAGGTTGAAGTCAGATAATGTGATGGCTCCAGATTTGTTCTTTTTGCTTAGTCTTGCATTGGCTATGGGGGCTCTTTTTTGGTTCTGTGTGAATTTTAGGATTGTTTTTTCTAGTTCTGTGAAGGATGATGGTGGTATTTTGATAGGAATTGCATTGAATTTGTAGATTGCTTTTGGTAGTATGGTCATTTTCACAATATTGATTCTACCCTTCTATGAGCATGGGATATGTTTCCATTTGTTTGTATCATCTGTGATTTCTTTCAGCAGTGTTTTATAATTTTCCTTGTTGAGGTCTTTTACCTCCTTGGTTAGGTATGTTCCTAAGTATTTTTTTTTTTTTTTGCAGTTATTGTAAAAGCAGTTGAGTTCTTCATTTGATTCTCAGCTTAGTCACTGCTAGCGTATAGCAGAGCTATGGATTTGTGTACATTAATTTTGTATCCTGAAACTTTGCTGCATTCATTTATCAGTTCTAGTAGCTTTTTGGAGTCTTTAGAGTTTTCAGCAAACAGCAACAATTTGACTTCCTCTTTACCTATTTGGATGCCCTTTATTTTTTTTTCTTGTCTGATTGCTCTGGTTAGGACTTCCAGTACTATGTTGAAGAGAAGTGGTGAAAGTGGGCATCCTTGTCTTGTTCCTGTTCTCAGAGGGAATGTTTTCAACTTTTCCCCTTTAAATATTATGCTGGCTGTGGGTTTGTCATAGATGGCTTTTATTACATTAAGGTATGTCCCTTCTATGTCAATTTTGTTGAGGGTTTTAATCATAAAAGGATGCTGGATTTTGTCAAATGCTTTTTCTGCATCTATTTAGATGATCATGTGATTTTTGCTTTTAATTCTGTTTATGTGGTGTATCACATTTATTGATTTGCATATGTTAAGCAATCCCTGCATCCCTGGTATGAAACTCACTTGATCATGGTGGATTATCTTTTTGATACATTGTTGGATTCCATTAGCTAGTATTTTGTTAAGGATTTTTGCATCTATGTTTATCAGGGATATTGGTCTGTAGTTTTCTTTTTTTGGTTATGTCCTTTCCTGATTTTGGTATTATGGTGATACTGCCTTCATAGAATGATTTAGGGAGGATTCCCTCTTTCTCTATCTTGTGGAATAGTGTCAATAGGATTGGTACCAATTCTTCTTTCAATGTCTGGTAGAATTCAGCTGTGAATCTGTCTGGTCCCGAATTTTTTTTGTTGGTAATTTTTTTATTACCATTTCAATCTTGCTGCTTGTATATTGGTCTGTTCAGGGTATCTGATTCTTCCTGATTTAAGCTAGGAGGATTGTATCTTTCCAACAATTTATCCACCTCCTCTAGGTTTTCTAGTTTATGTGTGTAAAGATATCCATAGTAGCCTTGAATGATCTTTTGTATTTCTGTGGTGTTGGTTGTAATATCTCCTGTTTCATTGCTAATTGAGCTTATCTAGATTTTCTCTCTTCTTTTCTTGGTTATTCTTGCTAATGATGTATCATATTTTGTTTTATCTTTTCAAAGAACCAGCTTTTTGTTTAATCTATCTTTTGTATTTTTTTGTGTGTCAATTTCATTTAGTTCTACCTTGATTTTTGTTATTTCCTTTCTTCTCCTGGGTTTGGGTTTGTTCTTATTTCTCTAGTTCATTGAGGTATGACCTTAGATTGTGTATTTGTACTCTTTCAGACTTTTTGATGTAGGCATTTAAGGCTATGAACTTTCCTCTTAGCATGATCTTTGCTGTATCCCAGAAGTTTTGATAGGTTATGTCAGTATTATTGTTCACTTCGAATAATTTTTTTTTTTTTTTTTTTTTTTTTTTTTTTTTGAGACGGAGTCTCGCTCTGTCGGCCAGGCTGGAGTGCAGTGGCTGGATCTCAGCTCACTGCAAGCTCCGCCTCCCAAGTTTACGCCATTCTCCTGCCTCAGCCTCCCGAGTAGCTGGGACTACAGGCGTCCACCACCTCGCCTGGCTAGCTTTTTGTATTTTTAGTGGAGACGGGGTTTCACCGTATTAGCCAGGATGGTCTCGATCTCCTGACCTCGTGATCCGCCCGTCTTGGCCTCCCAAAGTGCTGGGATTACAGGCCACTTCGAAGAATTTTTTAACTTCCATCTTGATTTCATTTTTTACCCAATGATCATTCAGGAGCAGGTTATTTAATTTCCATGTCTTTGCATGGTTTTGAGGGTTCTTTTTGGAGTTGATTTCCAGTTTTAGTCCACTGTTGTCTGAGAGAGTACTTGGTATAATTTCAATTTTCTTAAATTTACTGAGACTTGTGTTGTGGCCTATCATATGGTCTATGTTGGAGAAAGTTCCATGCACTCAAGAACAGAATGTATATTCTGTGTTTGTTGGGTAGAATGTTCTGTTAAATATCTGTTAAGTCCATTTATTCCAGGGCATAGTTTAAATCCATTGTTTCTTTGTTGACTTTCTTTCTTGATGACCTGTCTAGTGCTGTCAGTGGAGTATTATAATCCCCCACTATGATTTTGTTATTGTCTTAGGTCCAATAGTAATTGTTATAAGTAATTATTATAGGGAATTACTTATAAGTAATTCTTATAAGGAATTATAGTGAATTACTTATAAGTAATTCTTAGGTCCATTACTTAGGTACAGTAGTAATTGTTTTATAAACTTGGGAGCTCCAGTGTTAGGTGCATATATATTTAGGATTCTAACATTTTTCTGTTGGACAAGTCTTTTATCATTGTATAATGTCCCTCTTTGTCTTTTTTAATTGGTGTTGCTTTAAAGTTTGTTTTGTCTGATACAAGAATAGCTATTTCTGCTCACTTTTGATGTCCATTTGCATGGAATGTCATTTTTCCACATTTAAAGTTTATGTGAGTCCTTTGTATTAGGTGAGTCTCTTGAAGGCAGCAGATACTTGGGTTGGCAAATTCTTACCCATTCTGCAATTCTGTATCTTTTAAGTGGAGCATTTAGGCCATTTACATTCAACATTAGTATTAAGATGTGAGGTACCATTCCATTCATCGTGCTATTTGTTGCCTGTGTAACTTTTTTTTAAAATTATATTTTTGTTTTATAGGTCCCGTGAGATTTATGCTTTTGATGTGTTTCCATGACTTGTTTCAAGATTTAGAGCTCCTTTTAGCAGTTCTTGTAGTGGTGGCTTGGTAGTGGTGAATTCTCTCAGTATTTTTTTGTCTGAAGAAGATTGTATCTTTTCTTCATTTATGAAGCTTAGTTTGACTGGATACAAAATTCTTGGCTGGTAAGTGTTTTGTTTAAGGAGGCTGAAGATAGGGCCCCAATCTCTTCTAGCTTGGTGGGTTTCTGCTGAGAAATCTGTTATTAATCTGATAGGTTTTCCTTTATAGGTTGCCTGATGCTTTTGCCTTACAGCTCTTAAGATTCTTTTCTTCATTTTGACTTTAGATAACCTGATGACAATGTGCCTAGGTGATGATCCTTTTGCAATGAATTTCCCAGGTGTTCTTTGAGCTTCTTGTATTTCAATGTCTAGTCTCTAACAAGGCTGGGGAAGTTTTCCTCAATTATTCCCCCAAATACGTTTTCCAAACTTGTAGATTTCTCTTCCTTCTCAGAAACTCTGATTATTCTTAGGTTTGGTCATTTAACATAATCCCAAACTTCTTGGAGGCTTTGTTCATTTTTTTCTTATTCTTTTTTCTTGGTCTTTGTTGGATTGGGTTAATTTGAAAACCTTGTCTTCAAGCTCTGAAGCTCCTTCTTCTGCTTTATTCTCTTGTCTTTTAAAATTGGCATAATTATAATGAAGAAAGCAATATTTAGAGTCTCAAATTTCCCAACTCTAATCCCAAACTATTTCACTCCACTGCTATCTTCTTATTCCCCAGGTATCCATTTGCTGCCTTTTATTTTTATTTTTATTTTCTTTCAATTTTTTTAGAGGCAGAGTCTTACTCTGTCACCCAGGCCGGAATGAAGTGGTGGGGTCATAGCCCACTGCATCCTTGAATGACTGGGCTTAAGCAATCCCCCTGCCTCACCCTCCTGAGTATCTGGGACTACAGGTACACACCACCATGTCCAGCTAGTGTGTGTGTGTGTGTGTGTGTGTGTGTGTGAGAGTGAGAGAGAGAGAGAGAGAGAGAGAGAGAGACAGAGTCTTGCTTTGTTGCTCAGGCTGGAGTGTAGTGGCACAATCTTGGCTCACTGCAACCTCTACTTCTTAGGTTCAAGCAATTCTTGTGTCTCAGCCTCCTGACTACTGGGATTACAGGTGAGCACCAACACACCTGGCTAATTTTTATATTTTTAATAGAGACGAGGTTTCACCATGTTGGCCAGGCTGATCTTGAACTCCTGACCTCAAGTGATCCACCCGCCTTGGCCACCCAAAGTGCTGGGATTACAGGCATGAGCCACCGTGCCTGGGCACCCAGCTAATTTTTTAAAAACTTTTTTGGTAGATACAGGGTCTTGCTATGTTGCCCAGGCTGGTTTCAAACTCCTGGCTTCAAGCGATCATCACACCTCAGCCTCTCAAAGTACTGGGATTACAACATGAGCCACCTAACCTATTTGAGAATATGTCTATTATTCTCTCTTATCCCTCATTGTCCAGATACTCTAGAGATTTATTTAGTCTACATCTCATGCACTCACACTGTTTCTTCTTATTAGCTCATGATGCCATCATTTGAAGACTTGTTCTGCCAATTTGACATACACTGATGGCAAGTCCTCATGGGGTCAATGTTGGGCACCCAGCTTACCACTTTTTAGCTTATATCTAAGCTCAGATATTTTTTCCTTAAAAATACTGCTGTGTCAGAATAGCTGGGTCCATGGAAGTTTACAGCATCAACCACACTCTGTGGCCATGTTATGTACTAGGCCACCTCATTGTGATTTGGATATTTGCCACTCAGGGTGATTCCCTCGGCTAATCCTGTAATTGGGTCTCCTAATTGTTGCACTCTGTACAACAGGGGTCCCCAACCCCCAGGAAACGGTACTGGCCCCATCCCTTGCTACTGTTCTGTAGCCTAATTAGAACCAGGCCACACAGCAGGAGGTGAGTGGTGGGTGAGTAACTTCATCTGTATTTGCAAACACTCCTCATTGCTCACATTAGGGCCTGAGCTCCACCACCTGTAAGATCAGTGGTGGCATTAGCCTCTCATAGGAGCATAGACCCTATTATGAACTGTGCATGCAAAGGATCTAGGTTACATGTTCTTTATGATAATCTAATGCCTGATGATCTGTCACTATCTCCCACCACCCCTAGATGGGACCATCTAGTTGCAAGAAAACAAGTTCAGGGATCCCACCAATTCCACAAGATGGTGAGTTGTATAATTACTTTATCATATATTGCAATGTAATAATAATAGAAATAAAGTGCACTATAAATATAATGCACTTGAATAATCTCAAAACCATCTCTCTGTCCTGGTGCATGGAAAAACTGTCTTCGGTGAAACCAGTCCTTGGTACCAAAAAGGTTGGGGATTGTAAAATGTTTGGGGACTGTTGCTGTACAATATTATCTTTCTCGGCTCTCCATGAAAAGTCCCAAATGCCAATTTCCCAAACTATATTCACCCTAACTTATATAACTAAGAGACAATTATAATTAGGTATTTTATCACAGAGTAAAAATCTACCTAAAAGTGAAATGTAATATCTACCATTACATACAGGGAGACCAGCTTAATTTCTAAGCATAGAATCCTATTTCAACTCTAACTCAACTATCACTTTATTTCAATGTATTAATACCTATCTTCTGTTTCTTTATTACTTGTTTGGCTTCTCATCAGAATTCAAGTTACTTAAAGGCATATTCACTATTATTTATCTTTAGATCCTTAGCCCTAAATACTTAGTAAATAAATGATAAAATAGGACAAAGAGAAGGGAGATTTTTTTTTTCATAGTCAGATAGTTTTGGTTGTCTGCTATAACTATCATTAGATAGAACATTTTACTTTATTAAAGCAAAATGGATCACCATTAATAATCAGAGAAAACCTCAGAAGCTGATTGGCGATGGTCTTTTATACATTTTGAGAAGCATCGGTAAGCATTTTTGTACCTACAAAGCAAAATGTGCTGTACCAAGTGCTGATGTTATAAACTCCCTAGAATGTCACAGTCTCCTGCCATTCACCATCTCAAAATAATCATCATACTTCAATATTCCATTTTTATTGCTTTTATCCCTTCATTTAGAGGTCATAAAAATTATATTTATAATGTAATAAAAACATAATGTAAAAATTATGTATTTAAATATGTAAAATTAGATATACTTCTGGTAACAAAAGTGTTACATGCCCATTGTAAAATATTTAAACAACGTAGAATGTTTACATAAAAAGTGTTACTTTTTCATAATCCCACCCCCAAGAGATAATTATAAATTTTCCTATGATGTACCCTCTTCTGGATTTTTTAAGTACACATTCAAACACCTAGATCATGTATTTTACAAAAATGTGATCAGGTTGTATATAGTTTGGCAATTTTTATCACTTCAGTAGTTATCTTTGTCAGCATGTATAGATATAACATACTATTTTAAGAATTGCATAATTTCCATAGAGATGTATGTTTTTTAATTGGCTCGCAACTGATGAACAATTAAGAGGTTTCTAAT